>NC_140591.1:956679046-957879046 GCF_964204655.1 Triturus cristatus
TGGGTTCGTGTCGAGGGATGCCAAGGACGAATCTGGCTGCGGTGTTCTGTATAGTCTGGAGTTCTCGGAGCAGAGACTTATTGATCCTGGCGTGGAAGGTGTTTCCTTAGTCCAATCTGCTGGTTAAAAGTGCGTGGGTGATGGTCTTCCTTGATTTGTGGGGATCCATTTGAAGCTCTTTTGGAGGATACGGAGGGTGTTGAAGCAGATGGAGGCGAAGGCGTTGACCTGGCGGGCCATGGAGAGGGAGGAGTTGAGTATGATGCTGAGTTTTTGGGCGTGGTCAGTTGGGGGAGGCCTGCAGAGGGCGGTAGGCCACCAGGTGTTGTACCATGAAGAGGGGGAGGGTCCGAGGACCTCTGTCTTCTCCGAGTTGAGCTTCAGGCAGCTGTTGCTCATCCAGGATGCAACGTCCTTCATTCCTTCCTGGAAGTTAAGTCTGGTGCTAATTGGGTCCTTGGTGAGGGGGAGGATGAGCTGGGTGTTGTCGGCATAGGATACTATGCTGTCTGACGATGGCGGGAAGAGGGCCCATGTAGATGTTGAGTAACAATCCTTGGGGTACTCCACAGTTTATTTCCGTGGGATCGGAGAAAAAGGGTGGCATCTGATTCTTTGGGTTCTGCATGTGAGGAAGGAGCGGATCCAGTCGAGGACAGTTCCCTGTATGCCGGCGTCATGGAGTCTGGCAGTGAGAGTGCGGTGGGAAGACAGTGTCAAGTACTGCGGAGAGGTCTAGCAGGATGAGTGCCGTGGTGTGGCCTTGGTCGTGGAGGGTGTAGATGTTGTCTGTGCCAGTGGGTAGAGCGGTCTTGGTGCTGTGGTTGATGCGGAATTGGGAGGGGTAGAGGATGGAGTTTTCTTCAATGAATTTTGTTAGCTGGGCATTGACAATCTTCTCGGTGACTTTGACCGGGAAAGGGAGGAGGGAGATAGGTCGTTAGTTCTTGAGGTCCGTGGGGGTCTGCTGGGGGTTTCTTGAGCAGGGGTTGGACTTCTGCTCGTTTGCAGTAGTCAGAGAAGGTGCTAGTTTTGAAGGTGGCGCTGATGGTGCATTGTAGTTCTGGAGCAATGGTGGCAGTGGCTCTGTGGAAGATGTGCGGCAGGTAGGGGTCCATGGGGGCTTCTGCATGTATGCGTTTCATGGTTAAAATGGTGTCTTTGGTGGTGAAGGGTCCAGGAAAAGATGGTGGACTGGCTGGTGTTGCTGGAGAAGGAGAAGGTGTTGGCATCATGTCATTGAAGTGATCGTAGAGGCTATTGATTATCAGATAGAAGTAGGATCAGAGTTTGTTGCAGAGGTCCTGGGAGGGGGTGATATCCGTGGTTTTGCTGGGGGGGTTAGGTGAATTCCTGGATGAAGGTAAAGAGTTCCTTGGAGTTGGCAATGATCTTATTTTGGATGAAGGTCCTTTTGGTGGATCTGATGAGTTTGTGGTAATCTGTCATTGTGTTCTTGTAGGTGGTGCTGTCCAGTTCTTCTTGAGACCACTGCAGGTGCATCTGGATTCTTGGAGGTCAGTGGTGAACCAGGTGGCCTTCCTGGGGCGCTGTCTGTCGGAGTTACGTAGGGGTGCTAGTTCGTCTGCGCAGTTGGGAGATCCATCCGTGGAGTTCTTTGGCTGCGAGGTTGGTCGCGGTTGAGAGTGGAATTGAGCAGCTCCTCAGTGATTTTGCTTCAGTTCTTTCATGGAGGGCGAGTGCAGGTTTGGGCTGAGTGGTTTTTTTGATGGGAAGTGTCTGCAGTGGTGGTCTGTCCATGGGGGTTGCATGGTGTGGCTGAAGTGGATGTTATTGCTTCCTGCGAAGATAGCGTTGAGGGTGTGTCCTGCCTTGTAGGTGGGTGTGGTGACTTTTAGGCCGATGTTGGAGAGGCTGTCCAGGAGGGTGGTGGAGTTGGGGTTGTCGAGGTGGTAGTTCAGGTCTCCGATGAGTAGGTAGTCCATGGAGGCAATGGCATGGGGTACGATGAGATCTGAGAGGGTCGTGGTGAATGAGGCGCGAGGAGCAGGGGCTCTGTAGGCAAGGGTGCCGCAAAGTGTTGTTCTAGGGCTGGTCTGGAGGGAGCTCTTGTGTGTAAGGGAGAGTCCTCCTCCTCGTTGGTTGGGGCGGTCCTTCCTCTGGATCTTGTATCTGCCGGGGATGGCAGTGGCAATGTCGGGGCGGAGGAGGTGTCGGTTCATGTTTCTGTAAAGAAGGTGATGTCTGGTGGGATGGTGTATATGCAGCCCCAGCAATCAAATCTTAGGCAATGGGCATGTCTCAAGACTTGTCACAATCTGCATGAAAAACAAGCTAATGGTAAAAATGACAGTAAGAGAAAGGGAGAGTTTATTTTTCTCCTGGCAGCTCAAGTAAATAACAAGTCAGAGCATGACATCTTTTATATTATTGGAAGCATCTATCTCCATCCTGCTAAGGACAAAAGGGAGTCTAAACTTTCATCACTGCACCCAACAATGAGAAGGCTAAATCAATCCCATCCTGAGGAAATGTGGATCATTATAGGAGATTTTAATGGTGATTTAATGAACTTAGGGCCGACTGACATGCTCTTGGATTTTGAAGATGAAATCTGGGCTATACCGCAGATTCAAAAACAATAGCAAAGGCCGGATAAACAGGGCAAAGTATTAGGCAGCATTTTAATTCAACTAGGTCTATGTGTCTTAAATGACAGGTTAGTTTCAGACATGCCTTCCGCCTGCACCCACTGTTCGTGTTTCAGGTTGGCCACCCTGGACTACATTTGGGTGTCCTGAGCCCACTTCCGGTAGTCAAGCAATTTTCAAGTCTAACTAACTCTGGCTAGTGACCATGCAATTTGAATTGTGAAGTCCAGGCCCCAATGACCTGCCGATTGAAAGTAACCCACACTGGAAAGCAAGAGGGGCTAGAGCCCATAAAAAGAATGGAATATGGATGCCCAAACAGGGCAGGGAGTTTGAGTGGATCGCTTTTTTAAAGAAATATCAAGAAGGACAACAGATGTCAACCGTAATCCAAATTGATGGGTGTCTTTAGCCTTCTTCATAAGGGAGAATGATGGAGGCAGTTGGCACCAGGCAACTGGAAATGGCATTGGACTGCAGAAGTCCATGGCATATATAAGCAATCTTAAGGCGCAAGCAGCCGCCCTAAAGAAAGAATTAAATACAGCTCTCAAAGCACAGAACCACGACAAGGAGGATAATAAGTGGCTGCGGAGTAGGGTCTCATTGATGACAACCAGATACAAGAAAGCTCTCTTCAGTGGAGGAAAAAAAAAAGGAGGAAACAATCATATAGGCTCAATCGCATGGAAGACCGGAGGAAATCCCAGATTTGGACAAACAGCACCTTAGCCCCAAAATGGCAGGTGGTCTCAGCAAACTGAGTGCTACATTGAAATTGTATATGTAGTTCATGCCGCAGAAATTATGTGGATAGAATCCAACTTAGCCAGGACCAAGTGGTAAAAGTCTTCAACTATGCGAACAAATGGAGAACCAGGTCCAAGTGGCATTCTAGTAGTGATATTTTAATAGGCTCTCAAAAGATGAGCCACAGTAATGACCTCCATATTCCAAGCTCATCAGCCAGGGCCGGCCTCCAACCATAACCGAGTCATGGTGATTCTCACTCTTGTAACCTCTATACAAGAAAGGGCCCGATTCCTTCCCATGCAACTATCGGGTGATTGCACTCTTGGATAAAGAGGGGAAATGTCATGCAAGCCTCCTCAATAAGAAACTACAAGCATCAAAGAAAAGAAATTATCCCTCTAAATCATACAGGATTAAAAAAGGGCTGACATATTGTAGACAATCTAATATGCATCTCTCACTTGAACGAAGTAACAATTGCGTACAAGAGAAAGACCCTATATGTATGGTTTATAGACTTTAAAACCGCAATCAACAGCGTCCCAAGAGCAAAACTTTGGACAAAGTTAAATGGCTGGGGTATTCCACCTCAATTATTAAGGGCAATCATTAACACTGTACTCCAATACCTGGGTAAAGATAAAATTAAGCTCAGGGTGGTCCACAACTCCAAAAATTGCAACCAATAAAGGTCTACAGCAAAGCTGCATGCTCGGAGGTAACTCAATCCCTATTTGGCCAATCTAAAAGATCATCTTGAAAAGGAGAGGGCTTTTCCACCAAAGATGGCCAGGTTTAGAATTCAGGTCCTCCACTATGCAGATGACACGATTCTTCTTGATCAAACACCAACAGGCCTACAGAGACTTTTTAATGCATGTGCCACAGATTGCAAACCCAATAATTTAAAGACCAACGTTGCAAAAACGAAGGTTGTGATCATATCCTGCAGGCTTACAAAAAGGGGAGCTTGGTTCATTCAGGGAAGTGAGATGGAAATTGTGGACACCTACAAATATTTAGGGGTATGGCTGGACTGTAAAGGAGGGGGGTGGCACGGCGCCACACATTCAGGCCTAGCAAGCTGCTACAAACTCCCTGATGTGGTCTTTCCACAAACTACAAAAGCCAATGGTGAATCCAGATCTACAGCCTTCCTAAAAATGATAAGGTACAATCTCCTACACACTATTTCGTACGGAGCAATGATGTTCCAAGATAAGTTAGCAGATTGGCTAGACAGGCCTCAATCGATCTGCTACAGAAGAACCTTCTCCTTACCAGATTGTACTTCACACAACCAAATTTGGCTAGAATTCTGCCTGTTCTTGCAGCACTTGACACTAAAAGCAATGTTTTCGCTTATTGCCTAAAAGCCAAGCAAACGAAGAATGGTACATTTCAGCATACAAAATCTGGGAAGTAATAAATACCCCACAGACAAGATGGCATCGCTATTTGAACAGCTCATTGAATGCTTTCGACGCTTGTGAGATCTGGACGAGTGATCTTCCTGTGGCTTCAGTATCGAAGTTGCTGGTCAGACAGGCAAAACTAATTCAAAGCTCATGGAAGTTGGGCAGCAAGTCTGTACGGCCCAGATCGTCATCCATTCTACCTCTGGAGTGGAGTGGTGTGGCTCACTGGTTAGAGGCAGCAGACCCGGAAGCAGAGGACTGCCCAGGACCAGGGTTCAATTCCCGACGCGGCAGGGTTGTGGACCAGGGCCAGCGGACTCGATAATTCTCGCCTCGTTGCCTACTCTAACCAGGGATCACACTCGGCAACTCTGGGCATTAGCTTGCCTCATCTCCACAACGGCCCCCCACATTCGCTGGGGATGCCTGGTTTCACCTTGGAGATACCCAGGAGGGACTATCTCACAGGGATATCCAGGACAGGTTCCCCAGCGGTCTACAGCGCCACGACGCCTCAGGGCAGCAGTGCGCTTTACAAGACACATACATTTACATCTCACAATACCTCAGCAAGGAAATAAAATCCCCTTCTTACAAAGCCTATTGGTATGGCTGGATGGAGTAGGAGGACGATAATAAACAATTCAGATTTTGTGCAAAGGAAGAAGAATCTCTTTCCCACATTCTCTGGATTTGAGAAAAGTTGCTCCCGCTAAGAAAGTTCTGGCTGTACCCAATATGGAGGGTAATAAACATCAGGACCTGCCAAGATGCTGTGCAAGCATGTCTAAAAGGAGAATCAATTCAACTAGTGGCTAGAGTTTTTTAATTCCTGAAAGGCTCCATAGCAACTTGGCAGAGTTTGCACTCCCTGCGGGAGGACTGACAGTGGCACGGCCGCTGCATGTGATCTGCTCTAAATTACATGGCCATCTCAGAGCTGGCTATCTTAGCAGAACCTAACTTGCATTTTAAGCATCTACAAGATGGTTCTGCAAGCACAGCTGAAAGTGGATGAACATAGCTCTCTGCATTTTACCTGAGCTTCAGAGTTGGTGTTTTTTTTTTTACCAAGAGGACGAATCTGTACTTTAAGATCTTGACAATTGCCAGTGTAAGCATATATTGACACCGGAGTTGTTTAATTTGTTCTTAACCGTTGTCTAACACACCTATTTATATACACATTTTGCTGAAGAAACCATGGCTCAAATGTAATGATTTTAATTAATCGCTCAAGAAAGAACTATCTATCTGCAACTGAAGCCTTGATCCATATATTGATAGCCCAAGGCAGTATCCACCAGTGACTACGTCTACCACATCAGCTGTTGTACTTAGTTGCAAATAAGCATTAATTCTGTGAACTCTTGATGGTTTGCTTATTCTAAATCATCAGGAAATCTTCATATCATCTTCCAAAGGGCTCTATCCTAAGGCCTTAGACGAGCTGCACTCCTCGTCAATCGGCACAGTTGGTGTGGCGGATAAAAAGTGCTTCCTTACCACTCATACTACTATATAATCAGGAGGTTGGTCTGCTCAGAGAAAGGCTTAATTATGCTCTGGCAGCCTAACATCTTAAGCAACTTAGCTTTTAACAGCGATGACAGAAAGAAGGCCATTTTCGGCTCAGGGAACCAATTAACAAGTGACATCCAAGGTGGTGATGAGGCTCTTATGCAGCTTCTTGTAGATTAAGGATCAGAATTGAGTTTACTTAAAAGGAGTGTTCCATTTCATAGCTTCATGTGCTAGAATCCCCTGCAAGGTGAGGATGCCATCAAGAAGAGAAAGGATTGCTGCCAATATTGTTAAAGATGTAGAATAGGTTCACTAGGATAACAAAGAAAATAATGTGGCCTTTCGGTGTTATTTGGGAGTACTTAGTTATTGTATTATGCTAGCAAAACATTTGCAGCCTCATGCATCAAGCCAAAATCCAGTCGGTAAAATACCGATTCGTTATTAGCTCCCGATAGCGAGTCCCAAATACCCAATCCCAATGCATCAACCCAAAACGTGAGCAAATAACGAATCGCAAAATAAATATCCGCTAACATACCGAATCGCTAATACCCAAAATGCTAAATTACCGAATCGCTATATACCGATTTTGCAGTTACCGAAACACTAACAGCTCCCGGAAAGTGCCAATAGCAAATAACGAATCGCACCCCAATGCAACAAAACTCGCTAATAACGAAAATCCCAAAAATCGCTATTTTGCAAGAGCTAAATAAGGGGAATCAAAACCTGGAGGTAAAGTTAAAAAAAAAAAAAAAGTTAATGCAAAAAAAAATTCTACATGTGCAAATGATTGAGGCAATCACTAAACCCTTAAATGTGGCCCAGGAGACCCTGTTGGCTCCCACAAAATGGCTGCCCTCTACGTGCTTGCAAGGAGGATGCGGATCAATGCAGCAGGACAGCGCAGGAGAAGGGTCCAGGAGCGGGTTTTCAGACTGCGCATAACCTTGCTCGAGCAGAATGAGGACGAGGTGTACCAGAAGTATCGCCTCAATCGTGCCATGATCATGCGCCTGATTGCAGACCTGGAACCATTACTGCAGCACCAGACACACCGGACAAATGCAATCCCTGCGCACGTTCAGGTCCTATGCAGCCTGCACCTACTGGCCTCAGGGAGTTTCCAGGGGGTAATTGCGGGGGCCGGAGGTGTTTCTCAAAGCGCACTGTCACGCTTCTTCAAGAAATTCCTCGATGCCATGCTGACAATGCTCCACACACACATCAGTTGGACCGCACCAAACAGGCTTTCTACCAGGTGGCACAATTCCCACATGTGATTGGATGCATCGACTGCACGCACATCCCCATATGTCCTCCCGCAGCAAATGAGTACATTTTCCGGAACCGCAAGTCATACCACTCGATCAACGTGCAGGTTGTGTGCGATGCCAATAACATCATAACGGACCTAGTGGCACAATTCCCAGGGAGCACACACGACTCCTACATCTTCCGCCACAGTGGAATGCACAGGCGACTAATCAACGGAGAATTTGGAGAGGGACTCCTGCTAGGTACGTAGAAATACGCTTCCCCACACCAACACCACACATGTATGTACATCACCAATGCTAAGTCTATGCTTCTATCTTCTAGGTGACAGTGCTTACGCCCTGCGTGAATACATACTCACCCCATACTTAAATCCAGCAACCCCGCAGGAACATCGCTACAACGCTGCACACATCAGCACTAGGAATGTGATAGAGAGGACATTTGGGATTCTCAAGAGCCGCTTCAGAATCCTCCACAAGACTGGCGGCGCCATGCTATACCAACCTGAAACATGCTGCCGGATAATTGCTGTATGTGCAATGCTGCACAACATTGCCACCAGAAGGGGGATACCCATAGAGGTGGACAGGGATGCGGAGCACTGGGATGACCAACCACTCGCCCAACAACGACAGGCACACATCCCAAACACAGCAGAGGGCCATAGGAGGCGGACATACATAATGCTAAATCATTTTTGAAACATTGGAAAATGAGACATTACAAGTTAGTTTGGGGTGCAACTGTTTAATGCACAGTAGCACAGAGGATTGTGCAACAAAACTAGCATTGTAAATCATGCTCCATTTGCATTAATGTAAATTAAAGGTGCCTTAAAGTCACGCATGTGCATACACAGTATTTGGATGGCCATGGTTGCCCCACCATGGTCCTGCATGCATGTCCAACTGTCTAGTGGCGCTTCCCACGTACCCCAAGCCTCCGCTCAGGTGTATCCAATGCCTCACCACGGCCTGTCCCCGTGGAGGCACGCGAACTGCGGCGCCTGGTGCTGGCCTGTGCCAGTGACACGCTGCTGACACTGGAGGCAGCCTCACTTGTGTCATCCCCTCCCAATGCAGCAGCACTGCATGTGCTGCTCTGTAGGTGTTCCATTGCAGTGGTGATGTGTCCTAGTGACTTAGCGACATCCCAGCAGAAGTGCCCAAGGTCCACCTGCAGGGAGACTGAGCGGCGTGCCAACACTGCGGTGCTGTTGCTGTGCCGTGTTATGGCCTTGGTTGCGGCGGCGGAACGCAACAGTTGCTGCCGGTGCCTCCTCTTATGGCACTCATGGCCCTCCCTCATGGCACGGGTGAGATCATGTACCTCCTCCCTGAGCTGCGCATTGCCCTCTGCAACCGCAGTGGTCATGTCCCTGACCGCCGTGCTCATGTCCGTGACTGCTGCAGTCATGGCGCGCATCTCCCTGGCAAGGCGCACGATATTGCAGCTAATGCTAGCCACATGTCGTCCCTGCAGGCGCTGTGTACGCAGCATCCTCTCCTCAATTGCAGAGGTTGTTGGGACATCCTGTTCGGCTGAGGAGACGGAACTGCAACGAGCCCTGTGCCGCCGTGTATGTCTTGCGCCTCCAGGTGGTGCATCAGGTGGTGTGTATGTGCGCTGCCTGGGTGCCAATTGCGAGGAGGGTGTTTCCATCTCCTGCAAGGGCGCAACTTGGGACCTGCGCCTCTGCGCTATTGTGGCTGTAGTAGCTGCAGCCTGTTTGGCTGGTGCCGTTGCTTGTGGCGCTGGTGCTGGTGCCGTTGCTTGTGGCGCTGATGCTGGTGGCGTTGCTGGTGGTGCTGGTGGAGCTGGTACTGTTGGTGTGGCAGGTGTTGGCGATGCATGCGCGTCCTGCGCTGTCTCCTGGTCTGACTCTACGGGTGTTTCCGAGATGATCAGCTGGCCGCTGTCGTCCAAATCCCCAGGTGATGCATCTGTGTGTGAAACAGTGCATGGTTAGTGGGATAATTATAACTACATAGTGTTGTACACATTAATGTCCCTCTGTGGTCCACTAAATGAACAGTCTCCATCCATGTTCAACTGCTGTGGTGTATGGTCATTGGATTTACGCCTGTACATGCACACTGGCCTGACTAGACTACACCTCCCAGGATGCACTAGTGTCATGTGTAAAGCTGTCTGTGCCAGCGCTGCAGACACACTGAGATCGGGCTGGGGGCATGGAAATGGATTTACGCTACGCTGGGTGTGGGCACAGGCATGCATCTTACCTTGGGCACTTGTGGCTGCGCCGGACGTGTCCATCTGGGTCACCCCCACGACGGCTTCCCGCTCTATCGTCCCTTCCACAAGGTCCTCCAGGGCTGTGTTGGATGGTGCTGTAGATGGTCCGCCTCCAGTCCTGCTCGACTCCCGGAGCCTCTCCGCAATCCTCTCTTTGGCACGCTTCCGCAGGTCGTACCACCTTTTTTTGAGGTCGTCGATGCTGCGGGTGGTGACGCCAACTGCATTCACCCTCTCACGGATGCGCAGCCATATGCGCCGCTTCTCCTGCTCAGGCACCTTGAGGGACAGCTTGCCAAAGAGGCGATCGTGTTTGCTGGTGACTCCCTCGATTAGGTACTCGAGCTCCCTGTCCGAAAACTTTCGCTTTCGCTTGCGTGCTGACTCAGCGCTGGATGGCACTTCCTGCGCCATGATGTGTGTTTCCTTGGATTTGCTGAGTCGGTGTGGCCTCACTCTGCACAGGCAGTCCTCCTTCCCAGCTCCTGTCTGCTCCTCTGTCGAGGCTATGTGGGTGGGGCTGCAGTATTTCCTGGTTGGTGATGTGATCTGCACATTCCCGGAGCGACGCGGCAAATTGCGATTTCGCTATTACCGATTCGGTAATAGCTAACTCGGTATTACCGAACTCGCTATTAGCTAATTCGGTATTACCGAACTCGCAATTTGCTAATGGGAGTTTGCATGCCCCGCTATTGAGAAATCGGTAAATTTAGCGATTTTTAAGGAATCGCTAAATTTTACCGATTCTGTTGATGCATGCCATATACCGATTCCTTAATGGCGATTCCTTATTTTTCGCTATTAAGGAATCGGTATTCCTTTGGTTGATGCATATGCCCCACAGTACTTTGAAGATGCACTATTCCAATAACAGTTTACCACAGTACCCAGTAGTAAACTTTCTCTGCAGGGGTTAATGAGGTGGAGGCCATATTGGTCTACACTGAAGAAAACCCCACTGGAGTGGCCTCACCCACCTAGAGTGTACAGTATCTTTCCTAGATAAACCAGGTATAAATGCCTCTTATAAATAGGTCGAGGTGAAGAGTTATGGAACCAGCTGGACCCCAATCCACTGAAGGTGTGTCCCTAGATCTTGATGATCTCAATGAGCAGTGAGAAAACAGTGAAGGTATATGAATGGACAGATAGAAATATATATTGAAAAGTCTCTTCCAGCAAGATCACTCCAACACAAGGAGGATCAGTAGGGCAAATACACAATGCACTGTGATCTTCATACACAGACTGCCTTCTTGCAACATTGTCAAATTTTCAAACCCGTCTTTCCTTAACCAAGCCTCGCTTTTTCTATTTTAATGTACCTGGTCTGCCATCTACTATATTTACCCAATGAAATGCTCCAGTTTCAGCATTTTTGTACTTAAAGTGGGTCTGTGTTTTGTCTGGAACGCACAGGTCAACTCAAAGTAACACTGATTGATGGCAATCAGGCATCTGAGAAAGCTCCATATTTACAGTAAGGTTTGAAGAAGGGTTTGGGGTTATGTTGGTCTGACCTGGGACTCCTGCCACAAGAGGTTAAGCATGAGTCCATATGGGAAATCACTCTTGGGTCAAGTGCCTCTATCCAGCATATTCCAATGGAGTCCCTTCCCGCAGACGGATAAAGAGTTTGCATTTCTTCAAGATTGAATTGTATGCAGCTGGCTTATTGCTTCCTTTGATACCTGCTCATTCTTGTGGCAAGGTTAGCAAGTATCCATAAATGGCACACTTCAGATTTCACTGCAAATTTGGTATCTTCTTTTTTACATGGTTTTATTTAAAAAAAGAATAATAAAGTTACGCTAGTCTCACTCATAATAGTGGGGAAGTACAAACAATATGTGAAAACATTCTATCAGGTCATTTGTGGCAATGGTACTTCCCTTGGGGAATATATAATCTTACCATTACCAGGAAAATATGAAAACCAAATCTCTCCAGTGCACGTATGAAGATGATGGACAGGGGCAAGGGAGCTTTGCGGACGTAGAGCAGGAGGAAAATCTTTCAATGCGGTAATGTCCTCCTTAAATTTACATAAATGTGTTACTCTTCATTCAGTTATTTCACTTGCACAAAATCTCCAGGACAACTTCGATTTTGGTACAAAAATAAAATTTACTAGTGTGGATCAAATTAGATTTACTGGCGATACTCCAAATCATACATCTTGTTGAACTTTTGCCAAACATTTTAATACTTGTTGGTCTGTACAGGTGTTGGAAACTCCTTCCAGCAGAACTTGAAGAACGAAAAAACACAAGAATATCATTATGTAAACTTTCACAACAATACTCGGATGACACGCAAGTGCGATTTGTCACTGCTTTACACTGCTAAATTAGTATAAACAACAGCATGACAAAATATAGAAACATCGCAAGAGAAAAGCCCAGGAAGGCAAGTTATTCCTCCCTTTTTTAAGGACTATTTCTAGGTAGAGATCTTCTTGGATGAAAGTTTGAGTTGTATTGTTCCCTGGTGGTTTGACATGGTAACAAGCCTCTGGTCTCATTTGTGTGTGAATATTTAGTTTTATTCACGATCAAACTACTTACGATCTTATTCTAACTTCAATCATTAGAAAGTACAACAGATAATAAAAGTCTGTTGGTGTCCCTGAGAATTTGCAATTAAAAAAAATCTGTAGCATGCCTGGTTCCTCAGAAAGGTCTTCATTGATGTATAATATACAGGCTATGAAAAGTAATGGTGTAAAGTGGGTGGCTCTTTATAGTTTTTAGACTTTAAAAACAGATATATATATATATATATAAATCCTGATTCTCTGCACCGCCAAGCACAGGCGAACAGAGACGCGAACCCAGCGATGTGAGGCCAAAAGATATTTATTTCAGAACCTCGAACCTGACGCGTTGCGGGCAACAAGTGCCCTTGCTCACAAGTCATTTTGAAACATGTAAGTCATCGTTTTTAAATGCAAATCAGTATTCAAGTGCCAACACCATGTGATATAACAATATAGAAAAAATACTTCTATTGGCTGTTGCTCAGGCTGTCATGAGTCTGTTTTCCAAACCGTGAAAACAACATAGCTTTATAGATCATTGCCAGTTAGTCACAAATCAAAATCACTGTTGCTTAAATGCAACTAATGCGATATTCTCTTATTGCAGTATCTATTTAGAACTAATCAACAAATAAATAAATACATAAATATTGAATTTGTTCTAACAGCATATAAATATTCATATAAATAGAATAAGATGTGTGCAAATCCCTTATGCATAAATCACATTTGATGCTTGCAATGTCATTATAGAAAATTTTACCATTGTGCAAATATTCATCATGTGCTACATATTTAACTTGGATGGCAACATGATGTTCCTGCATAGGCTTATAAAATGAAAACATGTGCAAATACTGCAAATAATATGAATGCATAAGAGTAACTGTTCTTTCAAGGTAGTCCTATAAGAACCTAAGTTGTCTTCTAATTTCAGCTTGAATGCTGTAAATAAATGGAAATAATTCCATGACTACAATGTGCAAAGCTCGCAACGTATCATACCTGAGTATTTTTAAGTGCAAATCCTACGATCCTTAATGGATCCCAATAAAGTGCTGGTGCTACAAGCTATATAATAAAATGTGTTACGGCTAAAACCACCCGAGTAAAAAAGTTTAAAACCCTATTCAACAAAGTTAAAAACAGGGCTAAAACCACGTTTCTAGAACAGTAGTCACTCTGGTACCTTCAACGAGCCTTACATGTAATGGGAAAACTCTGTCCTGAAACATATTTTATAGAAAATTATACATCTCATCTGTATTATTGAGGCCATTCGGTGTTTTACTGTCCAGCTCTAAAATCATTTTGGATTCCAGTTGTCTCAAATTCTTTTCTCTGTTCCCTCCTCGGTGGTGTTTGGGAACGGCTGCCACGACAAAATATTTTAAACAACTCAGATCATTATTGTGAATATCTTTAAAATGTCTAGCCACAGGATATGTGGAGTCGTTATTCACAATGGCTCGCAAATGCTGTAGTATTCTGACGTGCACCTGCAGCTTGGTACTACCCACATACCTTAGGCCACAGGTGCACGTCAGAACATACACAGCAAATTCAGTTTTACAATTAAAACTGCCTCGAATTTTAACCAAATCAGGACTAAAAGGAGTAGAATATGAGGCAGTGTTGACTCCGAACCTGCAAGCTCTACAGGAGGAACATTTACTGAACCCCTGCTTAGGTTGTAACTATTGTCTTGTTGTAGCAAGTTCGGGGAAAGTATTAATAATCTGTGTAGTCATGGAAGGTCCCTTCCTATGTGTAATCGTGGGTTGAGACGGTAGGATAGGAGCCAGAACTCCATCCGTCATAATGATGGACCAATTACGTTTGATGATCGATCTAATTTTCCTTTCCTGTTTATTGTAGGCAGTGATGAGTCTAGGTGTATTGTTAATGGTGGTATTTTGTTCCAAATGGTCATTAGTAGAAAGGAGTGTTTCCCTCGATTTAGTATCTACTTTTAATACAGCCTCAGTCAGTGTTGATTTATTATAACCCCTGTTCTTAAATCTTTCTAGAGCCTCTTGTTTGCAGACTTCAAAGTCCTCTTCTGTACTGCAAATGCGTTTGAGGCGAGTTAGTTCTCCAAGAGGTATACTCTTGATAGTGTGGTGAGGATGTGCACTGCTGGCATGTAAGCTGGTATTTCCCACTGTAACCTTTCTATGGAGAGAGGTAGCTATATGACCGTTCTTAACGAAGATTTTAACATCTAAGAAATCCACTTGATGTTTACTTATTTGTGAGGTGAACTTAATATTGATAGAGTTGATGTTAATTTTGTCAATGAAATCATTGGCACTTTTCTCATCCCCCCTCCAGACAATAAGAACATCATCAATATACCGCCACTATTGAACTACGTGGTTGTGGTACTCATCCTGAAAGGTGTGTTTGAGGACCTGCTCCTCCCACCAGCCAACATGTAAACATGCATAGCTGGGGGAAAAGCAGGCCCCCATCGCCACACCTCTCTTTTGCAAAAAGACTTCATTACCAAACATGAAAAAATTGTTAAAAAGTCACCAGGTTACTAGATCTAATAGCATGTTATTATGAGTATACATTTCCTAAAAAATGTGCTAGGGCATTTAGACCCGTTTCATGTTCGATGCTAGTATATAGAGATTCTATATCTATCGGTATGAGCAACAAATAATCTGCCCATTGTATGTCAGTTAGTTCAATAGATCTCCGGTGTCTTTTATAAAGGTAGGAAGTTCTTTGACTAGGCCCTGTAGAAAAAAGTCCACATACTGTGTGATATGTTCTCCCATGCTGCCAATAGCTGCTATGATTGGTTTTCCTGGCACCGGGGTAGTTAATTTGTGAACTTTTGGAATCAAATATAGCCTTGGTAATATTGGATGCTCAACATGTAAAAATGTATATTCCTCAGATGATATACACCCATCTCTTTTCCATTGTAGCAGCTTAGTTTTTAGATTGTTCTTGGCTATATTGTATTTTTTTAAATCTACTTTTTCATAGCATGACTGGTCATCAAGGTGTCTGCGAGCTTCAACTTTGTAGTCTTTTTGAGGCCAGATGACAATATTGCCCCCTTTGTCTGATTTGGTAATGATGATTGTTAGAATCCGGGGTCTCTGGTTGGCGCAGGTATGCACTTGCGACAAGCAGGGACCCTGTCCTCTAAGTCAGGGCAAAGGATTACCTCTTGAAAAATAACCCCTGCTCTCCCTCTAGGTAACGTGGCGCGAGCAGTCAGGTTAAATCCCAGAGGGCATAAGGTTAAGCATTTAAGATGTCCCACACAACAACCACTAACCCACCACACAGAGACACAAGACTGTATTTATAAAAATAAGGTTCTTTATATAAAAACTCTTAGGCAGGCTTTAAATACAGTCTTTCACTTTGCAATGAGGTTCCAGTTACTTGTAATTGCTTTTCAGGAGGCCACAGTTCTTAAAAATAGCAAAGTTTGGTGCAATTTCTGCTTCTTTGGGGTTCGTGCACACCGTAGCGCTGCTTGTACGCTTTGTATCGGCGTTGGTACGCGTCGTACCGGCTTCGGTACGCTTCGTACACCACACATACGATTCCCTCGTTACCTCACGCTTCCCGCGTGAGCAAGCGTACAGAAATTTAAACCGTACGGACCGTACAGTCGCAAGTACGCTCCGTACGGGCTGGGTACGAGTCCTTCTAAGCTTCACGCTTCCCGTGTGAGCAGCGTACGGGGACGGTGGCGTACAGCGCAGTAGGGACCGTACAGCGGAGGGTACGCTTCGCACAGGATCGTTCGGAGCGCACAGTACCTGATTTGTTTAGGGAGAGTTTGTGGTGGCCTTGGCAGTCAGAGGAGGGGCGTCCCACGTCGCAGTTTTCGCTTGCAGAGGACCACGGTGCTTGGGGGGGGCACCTCGGGACTTCCACAGCGAGGGGCGGCTCGGGGGTGATTTCAGCGGCGCAGCGCTGTCGGCATCCTCCAGAAATGGCGAACTTGAGGGTCGTCGATCCTCGCAGTGGTCTCTACGGCTCGGGCCACAGAGGCTCGGGGCTTAGAGTCAAACAGTCTTTCCTTACGGTGCGAGCTCCGGCTCGAGGGGGCAGCAGTTCACTTTGATCAGGCCAGGCGGGGCAGGCCGTCACGGTGCTCACAGCAGCACAGTCGGGCAGAGGTCACGTTGCTCGGCGAGGTGGGGGCCCACAAGTTCTCTGGGGTCAGCGTTCGCAAATCACCAGCAGCAGCTTCCTTTCTTCCAGGGAGGGGTAGCGCCCACTGTTCCTGGGGCGCAGTTCAGGGGCAAGTTCACCAGCAAGCCCTTGGAGATTGTTCACACAGCACAAGTTGATTCAAAAGTCTCTCTCAGTCTTTTCCTCTCCTTCTTGCAGCAAGGCACCCACCACAGGCCAGTCTCTCAGGCTTAGAGACAGTACTCCTCCATGCAGCTTTCCCAGGTCCTCCTCTTCAGGCAGAGTTTCTTCTTGGCGTAAACAGGATCTGATTTCTTAGGAGCAGGGCTCCTTCTTTTATACACAGTTTCTTTTGTTCTTTGTCGCCAGGGGGCCTGTGCCTGTCTCAGTCCGGTTTTGGAGCACTTTGTTGTGGTGACTCTGCTCTTTCCTTTCAGTGCACAGGGCAGAGACATCAGCCGCTCCACAGGGGGCGGAGCCAGCATTGTGGTGGCAGAGCACAGGTCTGTTCAGAGTCAAGTTGTACTCCTCCCACCCATCCTGGTGTAATCTCTCTACCCACCACCTGGCAGCCAGCCTGTCTCCTGGAATTCCCCAGCCCTTCCCCTCACTGAAACTAGGCAGCGCACACACACACACACACAGCAGAGGCGGACTGAAATGGCTAAGCAAGTAAATACTAACTTTCTAAAAGTAGTATTTACAAACACAGGATATTAAAATAAACTTTACTAAAAGAAGTATTTTATTATTCTGAGTTCACGCATACTAAACTTGACTTTCTACCATGCTCTCTGAGTCCGTTGGGATTATAGAGTGTAATAATTCCAGCAGCCCATTCTGGCCTATGGAGAGCAGGTAGCCTTCAATAGTGAAAAACGAAAATGGCTGTAATTCACTATTAGGACATGCCACACACATCAGGGCATGTCCTACCTTATGCCTACAATGCACCCTGCCCTTGGGCCTACCATAGGGGTGACTAATATGTAGTTAAGGGAAGGTTTAGGGACTGGCTAGTAGGTGCACTTGCGCAGTCAGCATGACAGTACCAGACTGCACGCAGGTTCTGCAATGGCAGACCTTAGACACATTTTACTAGGCCGCTTCTGTGGGTGGCACAAACCGTGCTGCAAGCCCACCAGCAGCATTTGTATTTACAAGCCCTGGCACTCCTGGTGCACTTTACTAGGGGCTGATAGTAAACCAAATAAGCCAAACATGGACACCAATCAATGTATACACTTTTCATAGGGAGCACTTGCACTGTGGCACTGGTTGGCAGTGGCACAGTGACCTGAGCAGCTAACACCAACAAAACACATGAGGCACATCAGCAAAAAGTGGAAAGGAAACTCGCGCCAAGGAGCCAGGTCTAACAATGATTTCATGATTCGTCCCAAGTTTCTTCATAAGTTGGGAGTACTGCAATTCATGATTGCTCCTATGGCGTTTTTTGTGTTTAGTTTGATGATGCAATTTTTTGATATCCTCTATTATGACCTCATGGAAAATGTCAATGGCATCTTTGGGCATCATGGGAATAAACCGTGATTTGGGTTTGAAAGGACTAATGCCTGCTCCGATTTGTTTGATCTCAAATGCAGTCAAACTTTCCTGTGTAGTAGAAGTTTCAATGTCCTCCTGTACTACATTGGGCCTGTCCTCAAACAGATGATGCAAGGTTAAAAGAGTTGGAACATCCTTGGCTTGTAGCTCCGTTTCGGCCTTGTTGGTATTTTCGTCTGTTTGTGTATTCTTCAAACCTTCCTTTATAGCATAGAACTTTTTAAGTTTAAGCTTACGGATAAAGCAAAATATGTCGACTCTAGTGCGAGTGTAGTTGAAGTCACTGGCAGGACAGAATGAGAGTCCTAACGCTAATAATTGGTTTTCAGCTTCCGTGAGAGTTATGGTGGACAGATTAATGATGGTGTTGTCATTCATATTTATTTTCTGCGTTTTTGTGTTTTTTGTAATTTTTCCGCCTTTCCCTCCTTCGTATGTTTTTTCTTTTTCTTCTTCTCTCCTCGTTGGTTGCCTCGGTCGTAACGTCTGGCGCCGATCCAATGCTAAAAAATCCACCTCCTCTCCCAGATCTAGCACCCTATTGTGTGCTTGATCTTCCCCACTGCTTCCTCTATCAGATGATTCCTCACTTGTTAGTGAATCTATATCTGATATGACTGTTTGTTCATTTATTTCAAAATTGGAATTAGTGCTGGAGCCTTGTTCTTGTGGTTTATTTCCTTTATTGCTGATCTTATTTCGCATAGCGGTTTCGTATTTTCGAGCAAAAGTATAAATGCTGCCTTGGTCATAATCCGCTTTATCCCTGGCGAACTTGAAAGCTTTGCGAGCCTTAATCTTATCTTCCTGTTTTTGTAGCCGCTCCTTTATTTCTGCCCATGTTTTGGAAATAAACTCGTTAGGTTCTATTTTGCTTAAGCTCTCATTAATTTGTTCAATTTCTCGCATAAGAGCTTCTCTGTCAATGTCTGCGTACTTCACCAATATTTTCACCAAATTTGTTGATGCCTGTAAATTGCTCTTGCCCCACTCCCTTAGCATGTTTGGGTTAGGGCTTTCGTAGCTTGGTGCCAATAAAATCCTTAGACCTCTTGGGACTCTTCCTGCCTCCACATATTTAGACAAAGATTTTTGTTCCCACCACTTCGTATATATATATATATCACTTAATACTTGAGTCAGCCTGCTAATGCATTTAAGGCACAAGAAGATAAAAGATTCCGAAGAGGTTAAACATTTTCAACTATTAAGAAAGCAAGGAACATATGTACAAAACGTTTTTGCAGTTGAAATCAACCTATTAGTGACCGAAAACTTTTTTTTCTAATGTACATATACCAAAGTGCGAGTCGGTATATTGTTAACAAATCACAATTTCGTTTAGTGATTCAGTATTTGAAAGAGACATGTTTAGAGCTTCCCTTCCAAATATCGAATTGCAGTGGTATGTCTGAATGTTTTGCGACCAAATTACGGAAACATTCATTTTTCACCTAAAAAACTGAAAACTTAAATTTTCTTTTTTTTAAACACATCCTGGTTTAATTTAAGGAAAACTGGCTGCATTTTCAAAGAACAAAAAAAAAAAAAGGGATATTGTTTTATTTAAAAGAAATCATAGACCTGGTCGTCTGCCGATTCCAGCAGGCCCCCATCCCTGTCATGGTTGCGATTCATAATGGGTCACAAACTGTGACCTACCTCATTTATATTCATAAGGTAGGTCAATTTGTGACCCACTGGGAATCACTATTTAAGCCTTGCACTTTGTCATACATCAGGAATTATGATTTCCGAATTGCGATTCGGCAAGAATTGCAATTAGGAACTCGCAATGCCCACATTTTCTACATATAGGCCCAAAATTACAACCCCTGCCTGCTTGTTCAATGGTAAAAGTGGCCTCTTTGGGTTTATGAACATTCATTCTTTTTCACTTCTCTCCACTCACCTTTACTTGTCGCTGTGAGCATCGGTCGAGGAGGATAAGACAGTCTGTAGCCTCTTCAAGTAGAATCAATTTCACCTCTCCTGGGGTGAGACTGCAGTCAGTGGCCACATCATATACAAGTCTGAGGAGTGACTTCAGCAATGCACCGAGCCTCCAGGGCATTCTGAATTTGTAAGAGAAAAGTAGAAGATTTAGCATCAAATCAGAAACGCAACTGAATTACAAGGAATAATTATACAGTCAACCGCAACTGCTATTTATTTTAACTTGTGAAATATCTTTGCAACAAAATTACATAGGCCAAGCAATATTTAATATCTTCTCTGCAATTTAATTACCATTTATTTAAACAAAATCCCATTTCTCTTCATATATTTTTCCCATGTAATTTTTCCTAGTGGTTCATTCTCTATTTAATTTAAAAGCGGTCATTTTTATCTAGTTTAAAATCACGAACAATGCTATGTCTCCTTGTATTGATTTCAAAATTGTAACTTTCTGCAAAAAATATGCTGGTATTAATTTAAGTTCTAGAAGACATAAATCCTTTAATAGGTGTTGGAATTGGCCCTTTCTCCAGGGTCACCCCCCGAACTGTTTGCATTTTCCCTCCACTATTTGCTGGATTCGTGAAAACTTCTAAATTGATTGTGGTCTTTCCGTAAATCGTGGTAACATTGGTTTATTCACAATCAGCATATTTATTTTATTTATAAGTCCTTATTAATGTGTGCTACCTGTGCCCAGGGCATGTAAATTAAACACCTGCAGCACCGATTGTGCCACACATTTAAATAGCCCTTTAAACATGTCTTAGGCCAGCCATTGCAGATCCTTTGTGCGCAGTTTTAAACTGCCAGGTCGACCTGGCAAGATAAGTCTCTTGCCAGGCCCAACCCTTCCTTTTTCATATATATTTACGTCACTTCCAGGGTTGGCCCAGGTCAACCGAGAGGGCAGGGTGCATGATTTAAACAGTTGACATGTACTTTTAAGTTTTACACGTCCTGATGGTGACAAACTCCAAAATTAATTTTCCTCTACTGCAAGGCCTACAGCTCCCATAGGATAACATTGGGATTACCTTATTATATTTTAGAAGTGTAATTTCCAAGTGGACGATATAACTAGATCACGGTTGGTGTCTCTGGAATCCAAATTTAAAATCCTTGCCTTAGCCATTTGGTGCCTGCCGACTGTTTCTGATTACATGTCTGGGTGTAGTTGGCAGTTGTGCTTTGTGTATTCCCCCTAGACAGCCACAGAAAATGGGAGCTTAGGTGTGAAGTGACGGGCCATCCTGACAGGATGGGAGGAAGGAGCTGGGCACAGCCTCACATCTATACAGGCGGTGCCCTTTCCACACACAAAGGGCTGTCATAGAGAGTGCTTGGGATGGAAACTTGACAACTTGAGTTCTCCAGCACCATGAGGATTTCACTGAACCCAGGAGTGTTTGGTACCAGACAACTCCTGTTAATAATCTCACACTGATGCCAGTGTGGGATTTATTAAAATATGCACTCAGAGGGCACCTTAGAGGAGCCCCCTGAACACGTTCCAACTCTGGTGTGGTCTCTGACCAACTTTAGGCAGCCTGCCACCACCAGACATGTTGTGGACCCCTGGGTCAAGAGCCTGTGCTCTTGGAGGCCAGAAGCAAAGCCCATCCCGGGCAGTGGTGTCACACCGCCTCCCCTAGGATGAGCACACTGCTCAAGAGGGAAGCTTCAAAGACCTTGTTGCCTTTGTAATGCAACCCCAGATTCTGCTGTTAGCAGCAGATGGCAGTCCCCGGTCCAAACCCCTACTTTTGGCAGGAAAACTTAATCAAAAAGAGGTGTGCCCCCCTTTGTCAACTCCACCCCTCAGGTGCTGGAGGAGAAGTGAAGCACATTTTTCAGTGCCCACCATTTTGAAAATGATGGGACAGGGGATAAGACTATGCCCCCTCCCACAGGTGGGTGCCATAATAGATACCCCAGGTTACCCTACCTGTTACCCCCATAACACCCCTAAATCTAGTATTTAGGTGGCTTCCCCAGACTCAAAAATCAGGTTTGTGATTAGGTAAGAAGAGCTGGAAACTACAGCGGGGGTGCTAGAGGGCGCTTAGCGAGATGGCGGCGTGAAAGCACAGCTCCGCCGGACGGAGACAATAATCGTTAAAAATTCTGCAGTTCCTGCTTCCTATGTCAGCCATAAACCAAGCGTATTGATTGCGGATTGCCCCTGGCGGCTGAAGATCCACAGATATTAGCGGTGACCGCCCGTAATAGGGGGAAACAAAAAAACATTTAAGGCGCGGACCGTGGTCTGAAGATGGCGCCGCCATTTATCTAGTGCCCCGCGCTAGGAATTAAGGACTGGTGGGCTCTGCGTCGATGTCCAGCAGAGGATCCTGCTAGCACGAAGAGGAGATCGACCCGAAGTATACTGCGCACACGGCCCAGTGAAACGCCTGCTGTGTCGAGCAAGCCTCCGGGCTCGAGGACCCCACGTGCGTGTGCGGCTGGGGAGCAGCAATACCGGAGCGAGCTGCAACATGAGCACTCCTAGGAAGAGGACTCCCTCGCGGGGGCCGCTGATGGTGATCATAACACCGGGTGAGCTCCTGGAGATAACGCGACACGACAGGTAGCTCGTAGCATAGCGGCCACCCGAACTATAACTATTGGGCGGCATTGTTACAGCAGAGGCCTATGTGGGGAGGATCGGCCGCACCAGCAGCTGACACGATTTGAACTAAGTTAGGCGCGTTTAATTATTATAGCGAGGCAGCGTGCCATGTACTGGCAAACAGCTCAACGGCCCAGTGAGAAACGTGCTGTAAATAAACTGGTTGGCTGGCGCAGATGGAAAACGTTATACAACACACAATAAACGCTGCACACTGATGTAGCAAAAAAAAAAAAACACGTGAAACGCCGTGAAGTGTAAGAAGTTACATACCGGAAAATGTGTGTATAAAATAGTACCGAAGCAACATATACATTCAACCATGTTACGCCTCGATTGCAAAATCCAGTCTGTATGGGCGAGCCGAAAAGGAGACAGAGAGGGAACAAACAAGCCTCACTCTGAATCAAAAGCGAGCGTTTAGCATAAAGTGTGACACGCGTCAATCAAAAGCATGGGCGGAGTTTGCACTCCACTTCCGAAATCAACTCGACGACAATAGATCTCACAGAGCGAGCAGCGCATGCGCTGCAACGCTAGGCGAGACCTAAGAAGATAAACCGCCTACCAGCTGCGATTTGTATCGCCCACTCACACTAATAAATATGGAAGCGAAGATACTCGCAAACATTTTAGCGACTAGACTACAGCCATTAATGCCTAAATTGGTCCTGCCGGATCAATCTGGCTTTATCCCCCGAGAGATCTACTTCACATAATTTATACACCCTTTTTGCCATATATCATATTCTTGATCCAAAGTTAAAGGCGGTGGCTGTGATGCTTGATGCGCCCAAAAGATTTCGACTTCATCGAATAGGGATACCTATTTTATATACTCCACACTAAGGGGTTCCCTCATTTTTATTAACTGGATACAATTACTGTACACATACCCCCATTGCAAGGATACGCGTGGAAGGCATCACCTCAGACCCTATACAGATACGAAGAGGAACTAGACAGGGTTGTCCTCTATCACCGCTATTATTTGCGATTACGCTGGAACCACTTGCCTGCGTCATCAGACAACGGCACAAAACGCTGCGCTTTGCTCACCGCCCAGTGAGCATCTCCCTTTACGCAGATGACATGCAGTTATTTATATGTGAACCTAATATTACGCGAATATATACGATTTGGGAGGTTCTCGGGACTTACCATCAATTGGTCAAAGTCAGTGGTGGTGCCGCTCACTGAAGTCACCTCGCAGTATGAGCTTGAATTCCCCCTTGTGTGGTCGCTGGAGCCAGTGAAGTACCTTGGGGTTTGGGTTCACCGTGACCCTGAGATAGTTAACCGTGAAAATTATGGAATAGCTTGCACTCATTTAGAACAACAAGTGGATAAGAGGATACGGTTACCGCTGTCCTTGGCTGACCGCATGGCACTGATAAAAATGGTAGTACTACCCAAGTTTTGATATCTCTTTAGTAATATCCCGATACAGCTGACTACTACCATTTTTAAGGTGGTTCGCTCGCTATTACTCAGGCTGATCTGGGGTGGCAAACCGGCCATTGTGAACCTGACGACGCTCATGCTGGATTATTAAAGTGGAGGGTTCAATGTGCCGGATATATACTTATACTATCTATGCGCTCAAGCTCAATACGCGTTCAACTGGTATAATACACATGACTTTATCCGTAGCCATACAGGACGGAGACACACATCCTATACCTTTAGGTTCCATATTGACTCATACACAAAGAGGTACACCCAAGATAGAAATTAACTCAGTTGACTCCACGATTGCAGCCTGGCAAGCACTTGGCCGAAGAGCGATGAAACTGCCACTATACTCACCGCTTCTACCCTGGTCACATCATGCAGCTGCCTCGGTCACACATGAACGAGTGGCTCTGCGTATATTGGCATCTGTAGGGCTTGAAAAAATACAGTACTTCTTCCCAAACAGAACCTTTTTAACAACAGAAGATCTTAGCTATGTTCAGAATCAAACCCCACTGTTCATTTTCACACTACACAGAAGAAGAAAAGCATTGCAAGCGCATTACCTCACATTTCCATCAGAACCCCCTACATTAAGCTCCTTACATGCCCTACTTATCAGCCCCACGAGGCACAAAATGATAACTAAGCTATATAGGGCTGCAAGAGACGAAACACTGCTACCACATAACAGGGCAATGGAACCTGAAGCTAGATACGCAACTAACGCAACAAGACTGGGAACATTGTGGTCAATTAACTAATTCACTTACACCCAATGGAAACCTACGCATCATACATTTCAAATATCTGCATCAAATGTATCACACACCACATAGATTATTCAAATATGGCTGAAGAGACACTGACACCTGTAAAAGATGTGGTTGCGCAGGTGCAGACATCTGGCAAGGGAATACGGAAAAGTGAGGGACTACTGGGAAGGGGTCATTGTCACTTTGTAAGAAATTACCATGTTACAGCTTCACTGCACCGCCCCCACCCCAAGTATGCCTGTTGCAGTTAATACCATCTCTAAAGGGTAATCCGAGTAGACTTGTGAAAATTGCGCTACTACTAGCCAAAGGAAGGGTGGCCATGGTATAGGACAGCAAGCTCAGCCCTACATCCGAGCTGTGGTTGAAAGGCATGGTATATTGTCGTGAAACCTTAACTTTATATGCTGAGGAGCTCCCGACCACCTCCAGACCCAAAGATATTTGGGAACCCCTGCTGCAATATCTACGTACGAGGGAACACAACACACTAACTGATGCAACACAACTGCTCAATGTATAAAAATGTTTCGCACCTTCCAGCTAAGTCCGTCAAAATGTACACCTCATTGTGTAAAATGGCCACGGGTTGTTTGGATGTTAATCTGTACGTTGACAACGACTGTGTCTATACTGATTGATATTATATGTGTCACTTGTAAGGCCACAATAAAAATTTGTTTGAAGAAAAAAAAAGCTGGACACTACAGCGTTGCACCTGCAGAGAAGACTGTAGAAACTAACTGACTAGGCCAAAGCCCTACCGGCCTGTCTGCAGCCCCCAATGATCCTGCACCAAAAGAAAACCAGTCCTGTAGCCCAGTGACCTCCAAATCCTTGGGAGGACTGCTTGTGTTTTAGTGTGTTTTAGTGTTTTAGTGTTTTAGTGTTTTAGTGTTAGAGTGTTTTAGTGTTAGAGTGTTTTAGTGTTTTAGTGTGTTAGAGTGTTAGAGTGTTTGAGTGTTAGAGTGTTTTAGTGTTTTACTGTTAGTGTTTTAGTGTTTTAGTGTGCTAGAGTGTTTTAGTGTTAGAGTGTTTTAGTGTTAGTGTTTTAGTGTTTTAGTGTTTTAGAGTGTTAGAGTGTTTTAGTGTTAGAGTGTTAGAGTGTTAGAGTGTTTTAGTGTGTTAGTGTTTTAGTGTTTTAGTGTTTTATTGTTTTAGTGTTTTAGTGTTTTATTGTTTTAGTGTTTTAGTGTTTTAGTGTTTTAGTGTTAGTGTTTTAGTGTTTTAGTGTTTTAGTGTTTTAGAGTGTTAGAGTGTTAGAGTGTTTTAGAGTGTTAGAGTGTTGTAGTGTTGTAGTGTTAGAGTGTTTTAGTGTGTTAGAGTGTTTTAGTGTGTTTTAGTGTTTTAGTGTTTTAGTGTTTTAGTGTGTTAGAGTGTTTTAGTGTTTCAGTGTTTCAGTGTTCCCATTAGCAAATTGCTAGTTCGGTAATACCGAATTAGCTAATAGCGAGTTCGGTAATACCGAGTTAGCTATTACCGAATCGGTAATAGCGAAATCGCAATTTGCCGCGTCGCTCCGGGAACGTGCAGATGACATCACCAACCAGGAAATACTGCAGCCCCACCCACATAGCCTCGACAGAGGAGCAGACAGGAGCTGGGAAGGAGGACTGCCGGTGCAGAGTGAGGCCACACCGACTCAGCAAATCCAAGGAAACACACATCATGGCGCAGGAAGTGCCATCCAGCGCTGAGTCAGCACGCAAGCGAAAGCGAAAGTTTTCGGACAGGGAGCTCGAGTACCTAATCGAGGGAGTCACCAGCAAACACGATCGCCTCTTTGGCAAGCTGTCCCTCAAGGTGCCTGAGCAGGAGAAGCGGCGCATATGGCTGCGCATCCGTGAGAGGGTGAATGCAGTTGGCGTCACCACCCGCAGCATCGACGACCTCAAAAAAAGGTGGTACGACCTGCGGAAGCGTGCCAAAGAGAGGATTGCGGAGAGGCTCCAGGAGTCGAACAGGACTGGAGGCGGACCATCTACAGCACCATCCAACACAGCCCTGGAGGACCTTGTGGAAGGGACGATAGAGCGGGAAGCCATCGTGGGGGTGACCCAGATGGACACGTCCGGCGCAGCCACAAGTGCCCAAGTTAAGATGCATGCCTGTGCCCACACCCAGCGTAGCGTAAATCCATTTCCACGCTCCCAGCCCGATCTCAGTGTGTCTGCAGCGCTGGCACAGACAGCTTTACACATGACACTAGTGCATCCTGGGAGTTGTAGTCTAGTCAGCCCAGTGTGCATGTACAGGCGTAAATCCAATGACCATACACCACAGCAGTTGAACATGGATGGAGACTGTTCATTTAGTGGACCACAGAGGGACATTAATGTGTACAACACTATGTAGTTGTAATTATCCCACTAACCATGCACTGTTTCACACACAGATGCATCACCTGGGGATTCGGACGACAGCGGCCAGCTGATCATCTCGGAAACACCCGTAGAGTCAGACCAGGAGACAGCGCAGGACGCGCATGCATCGCCAACACCTGCCACACCAACAGTACCAGCTCCACCAGCACCACCAGCAACGCCACCAGCAACGCCACCAGCATCAGCGCCAGCACCAGCGCCACAAGCAATGGCACCAGCCAAACAGGCTGCAGCTACTACAGCCACAATAGCGCAGAGGCACAGGTCCCAAGTTGCGCCCTTGCAGGAGATGGAAACACCGTCCTCACAATTGGCACCCAGGCAGCGCACATACACACCACCTGATGCACCACCTGGAGGCGCAAGACACACACGGCGGCACAGAGCTCGTCGCAGTTCCGTCTCCTCAGCCGAACAGGATGTCCCAACAACCTCTGCAATTGAGGAAAGGATGCTGCGTACACAGCGCCTGCAGGGACGACATGTGGCTAGCATTAGCTGCAATATTGTGCGCCTTGCCAGGGAGATGCGCGCCATGACTGCAGCAGTCACGGACATGAGCACGGCGGTCAGGGACATGACCACTGCGGTTGCAGAGGGCAATGCGCAGCTCAGGGAGGAGGTACATGATCTCACCCGTGCCATGAGGGAGGGCCATGAGTGCCATAAGAGGAGGCACCGGCAGCAACTGTTGCGTTCCGCCGCCGCAACCAAGGCCATAACACGGCACAGCAACAGCACCGCAGTGTTGGCACGCCGCTCAGTCTCCCTGCAGGTGGACCTTGGGCACTTCTGCGGGGATGTCGCTAAGTCACTAGGACACATCACCACTGCAATGGAACACCTACAGAGCAGCACATGCAGTGCTGCTGCATTGGGAGGGGATGACACAAGTGAGGCTGCCTCCAGTGTCAGCAGCGTGTCACTGGCACAGGCCAGCACCAGGCGCCACAGTTCGCGTGCCTCCACGGGGACAGGCCATGGTGAGGCATTGGATACACCTGAGCGGAGGCTTGGGGTACGTGGGAAGCGCCACTAGACAGTTGGACATGCATGCAGGACCATGGTGGGGCAACCATGGCCATCCAAATACTGTGTATGCACATGCGTGACTTTAAGGCACCTTTAATTTACATTAATGCAAATGGAGCATGATTTACAATGCTAGTTTTGTTGCACAATCCTCTGTGCTACTGTGCATTAAACAGTTGCACCCCAAACTAACTTGTAATGTCTCATTTTCCAATGTTTCAATAATGATTTAGCATTATGTATGTCCGCCTCCTATGGCCCTCTGCTGTGTTTGGGATGTGTGCCTGTCGTTGTTGGGCGGGTGGTTGGTCATCCCGGTGCTCCGCATCCCTGTCCACCTCTATGGGTATCCCCCTTCTGGTGGCAATGTTGTGCAGCATTGCACATACAGCAATTATCCGGCAGCATGTTTCAGGTTGGTATAGCATGGCGCCGCCAGTCTTGTGGAGGATTCTGAAGCGGCTCTTGAGAATCCCAAATGTCCTCTCTATCACATTCCTAGTGCTGATGTGTGCAGCGTTGTAGCGATGTTCCTGCGGGATTGCTGGATTTAAGTATGGGGTGAGTATGTATTCACGCAGGGCGTAAGCACTGTCACCTAGAAGATAGAAGCATAGACTTAGCATTGGTGATGTACATACATGTGTGGTGTTGGTGTGGGGAAGCGTATTTCTACGTACCTAGCAGGAGTCCCTCTCCAAATTCTCCGTTGATTAGTCGCCTGTGCATTCCACTGTGGCGGAATATGTAGGAGTCGTGTGTGCTCCCTGGGAATTGTGCCACTAGGTCCGTTATGATGTTATTGGCATTGCACACAACCTGCACGTTGATCGAGTGGTATGACTTGCGGTTCCGGAAAATGTACTCATTTGCTGCGGGAGGACATATGGGGATGTGCGTGCAGTCGATGCATCCAGTCACATGTGGGAATTGTGCCACCTGGTAGAAAGCCTGTTTGGTGCGGTCCAACTGCTGTGGGGTTGTGGGGAAGCTGATGTGTGTGTGGAGCATTGTCAGCATGGCATCGAGGAATTTCTTGAAGAAGCGTGACAGTGCGCTTTGAAAAACACCTCCGGCCACCGCAATTACCCCCTGGAAACTCCCTGAGGCCAGTAGGTGCAGGCTGCATAGGACCTGAACGTGCGCAGGGATTGCATTTGTCCGGTGTGTCTGGTGCTGCAGTAATGGTTCCAGGTCTGCAATCAGGCGCATGATCATGGCACGATTGAGGTGATACTTCTGGTACACCTCGTCCTCATTCTGCCCGAGCAAGGTTATGCGCAGTCTGAAAACTCGCTCCTGGACCCTTCTCCTGCGCTGTCCTGCTGCATTGATCCGCATCCTCCTTGCAAGCACGTAGAGGGCAGCCATTTTGTGGGAGCCAACAGGGTCTCCTGGGCCACATTTAAGGGTTTAGTGATTGCCTCAATCATTTGCACATGTAGAAATTTTTTTTGCATTAACTTTTTTTTTTTTTTTTACTTTACCTCCAGGTTTTGATTCCCCTTTTTTAGCTCTTGCTAAATAGCGATTTTTGGGATTTTCGTTATTAGCGAGTTTTGTTGCATTGGGGTGTGATTCGTTATTTGCTATTGGCACTTTCTGGGAGCTGTTAGTGTTTCGGTAACTGCAAAATCAGTATATAGCGATTCGGTAATTTAGCATTTTGGGTATTAGCGATTCGGTATGTTAGCGGATATTTATTTTGCGATTCGTTATTTGCTCACGTTTTGGGTTGATGCATTGGGATTGGGTATTTGGGACTCGCTACCGGGAGCTAATAACGAATCGGTATTTTACCGACTGGATTTTGGCTTGATGCATGAGGCTGCTAAACACTAAAACACTCTAAAACACTAAAACACTCTAACACTCTAACACACTAAAACACTACAACACTAAAACACGCTAACACTCTAACACTCTAACACTCTAACACTCTAACACACTAAAACACTAAAACACTAAAACACTCTAAAACACTAAAACACTCTAAAACACTAAAACACTCTAACACACTATAACACTAAAACACAAACACACTAAAACATTAAAACACTAAAACACTCTAACACACTAAAACACTCTAAAACAATAAAACACTACAACACTAAAACACGCTAACACTCTAACACACTAAAACACTAAAATAGTAACACACTAAAACATTAAAGCACTAAAACACTCTAACACACTAAAACACTCTTAAACACAAAAACACAAAAACACTAACAATAAAACTATAAAACAATAAAACAATAAAACACTAAAACACTCAAACACTCAAACACTCAAACATTAAAACACTCAAACATTAAACATTAAAACACAAAAACACAGAAACACAGAAACACTAAAACACTAACACTAAAACACTAAAACACACTAAAACAATAAAACGCAAAAACAATAAAACACTAAAACAATTAACCACTAAAACAATAAACCACTAACACAATAAAACACTCAAACGCTCAAACATTAAAACACTAAAACATTAAAACACTAAGGGCCATATGTAGGTAAATTATTTTTACCGATTCTTAAATACCGAATTTTACCGAATCGGTATTTAAGAATCGGTAAGTTATATGTAGGTCAACAATCGGTAAACATTACCGAATCGGTAAAATTCGGTAAACATGAATCGGAATTTACCGAATCGGTAAATACCGAAGCGGTATTTTCCGAATCGGTAAATACCGACGTGGTATATTCCGATTCGGTAAATACCGATTCGGTAAATACCGAATCGGCAGTTCAAAAACACATGACTTCAAGCAGCCAATCCTGTGCAACCTCAACCCCACCCAACCAGGGAGTGGCCACACCCAGGCAGGTGCACACAATTAGCAGACTCTGGAGAGGCTGGGAGTGCTGAGGAGAGGAAGAGAGCAACTGCCAGATTCAGACCTGGAGACTGCAAGAATGGCCAGCCAGGACACAGAGAGGGAAGGAGGGGAGAGGAAGCGAAAGCTCAAATTCAGCCCAAAGGAGCTGCAAGTTCTGGTGGAGGAGGTCGTGAAGCAGCACCAGAAACTATTTGGGAAACTGTCACAGCAAGTGCCTGAGTCAGAAAAAAGAAAGATCTGGCTTGGAATCCAGGCACAGGTGAATGCCATAGGAGTGACCCCCCGGGACATCGATGTCCTGAAGAAGCGGTGGTATGACATCCGCATCATCACAAAGAGGAAGGTGGCAGATTTAAAAAAAGAGGCCAGCCAGACAGGAGGTGGACGCAACAGAGCACCAGCCCTGACAGAACTGGAGGAGCTAGTGGAGACAACGATTGAGCCAGAAAGCATCGTGGGGATTGGGGACGCTGACAGCTCCGCCAGAGGCACCTCCAAACAAGGTAAGACGCTTGCACAGCAATGTGCCCCCCCCTACCCCTATCCCAACTCCCAAAATGTGCCATGAGAATCCCACTCCAGTACAGGTATTAGTGCATGCCTGCAATGCATCATGGGAGATGTAGTCCCTGAAAGGCCAAACATGATACGAGGACATTGAGATTCTGTCTAGAAATTGTATTGTCATGTCATCAAGACAAAGCTTCAGGTACACTTAGCTGCTGTTGCTTTTCTGTCCACAGGCACTACTGCGCACAGAACTGGCCATGAGAAGGGAGAGAGGGCACACCACACACCCAGCACAGAGAAGGCCACCACCAGTTCCGGCCAGGGAACGACACCACAGGCACTTACACCACCCCAGCCAGCATCGCCGCTCCTGCCAGCATCCCCAGTCCTGCAGGTTTTACCACCATCTTCACCTCCTGCACAGCACAGGTTGAGGAGGCGTCCTGCAGCTAGGTTGGATGTGACCGACTCATCATCCGAGGAGTCGAGGGGCCCGGAAACGTCCACTGTTCCCCAGGATGTAACCCATGCCAGTGTGCCTTCCGAGTCTGAGGGAGAACACTTAGTTGGCAGACGGCGCCGCAGGGCTCGGCCGCAGAGTCCACCTCCCCTTGGGCAGGGCCATGGAGTGTTCTCAGGTCTTGAGGGCACCATGGTGAAAATACAACGCGTCCAGGCAAGGGCAATGGTGTCCGTACAGCGACAGATGCGTGGCCTAAACCACACCTTTGGAAACATTGAAAAGGGCATCACCACCATGGCAGGGGGCATTGCTGATATGGCAGCGGGCATGCGGGACATGTCCCAATCCATCATGCAGCTGTGCTCAAAGTTCGATGAGGACAGGGCCACATGGCGCAGGGGACATCAGAGGAAGGATCAGACCTCGAGGGCAGTGAACCGGCTGGCGACTGCCACATCGCTGATCTGCAGGCGCTCTGTGGCGATGCAGGAGGGCCTTGCACAGTGCAGCACAGATGTGTCCAGGGGGATGGTTAGGGTCACAAGTGCACTAGAAGTGCTGCTCACCAGCCAGTCTGCAGCAGCTGGCGCTTTGGATGCTGGCGACACAGAAGACACGACCAGCAGGAGCAGCATAACCCCCCCTGTCCCAGACACTCGTCGGAGCAACAGGCGTCAACGTGGTGCCACTGGTACCCCAGCCAGTGAGGACGCCCCCTCAATTCCATCCCGCACTGCTGTGTGTGGGCGCAAACATTAATGCCCCATGCGAAACAATGACACATTTGGGTGAAGTAACCCTTAACTCTCAAAATTTTATTTTTCATTGTTGTTGCAACACCATTTCCTTTGTGTTGTGGCGTAGTGCTGCCTGATTAAACTACGTCATGGCATCCAACTACAGGCTGTGTCCCCTTACTCATTCAGAAATAGTTGGATGTGATCTCTGCCCGTCTCACTCTTCCATCTGTTGCTGTTTGTACTCCTGCTGCGTTGGCCTCTGCATGTGCAGTGTCATCATCATTGTCCTCAATATATGTCATTTCGACCTCTGTGCCTCTCTTTGTGGCAAGGTTGTGCAGCATTGCAGAAGTGGCAATAATCTTGCAGCAGAGGATGGGTGTGTACTGGCGTGCACCTCCACTCTTATGGAGGCAGCAAAACCTGCTCTTCAGTAGTCCAAACGTGCGCTCCACCACATTGCGAGTAGATTTGTGTGCCACATTATATCGTCTTTCACTCTGGGTTGATGGGTGTAGGTAGGGAGTGAGGATGAATGACCGCACGGCATATGCACTGTCCCCTAGGTGAGTAAAAGGGAGACATCAGTCACATGCCTCAATACACTATGATTTGCACTGAGTACTATGTAGCGTCACTGTTACTTACCTAGCAGGTATCCTTCTCCAAATTCTCCCGCAAGCAGTCGTGTGTAGATCCCACTGTTCTGGAAGATGTAGGAGTCATGGGTGTCCCAGGGAATTTGGCAACGATATCAGTGATGATGTTCCCTGCATCGCAGATTACTTGCACATTGATGGAGTGGGTGGACTTTCTGTTTCTGTAGATGTGCTCAGTGGCAGCTGGTGGGCAGATTTGGATGTGTGTGCCATCTATACAGCCAATGACATGGGGGAACTGTGCCATGTGATAAAAGTCAGTTTTAGTTTTCTGCAGTTCAGCCTGTGTGTTTGGAAAGCTGATGTAGTGGTGCATTCTCTGCATCATGGCATCCAGGAACTTCCTGAAGAAACGGGACAGGCAACTCTGGGATACACCGCCCACCGCAGCTATCACCCCCTGGTAACTGCCAGATGCAAGTAGGTGTAGGCTGCAGAGCACCTGCACATGTGGTGGTATGGCATGGGCCCTTCTTGTTGGCTGGTCCAGGAGTGGGTGCAGGTCCCTTATCAGGTCCAAGATGGTTTGGGGGTGTAGCCTGTACCTTTCATGTATCTCTGCGTCAGTCAGTTGGAAGAGTGTGATGCGCTGTCTGTAGATGCGTTCCTCCCGTCTCCATATCCTCAGTCCTGCAGCCTGTAGACGTAGCCGCCTTGCAATGACATACAGAGCGGCCATGTTGTCCATGCTGTTGCATTTTGGGATTGCTTAAATGCACTGTTGAAAATTACCACCTGCTTTCTATCAGTGTTAATTACCGACTCTTATTTACCGATTTTGAAGGATTTCTTAATTACCGAATTTACATACATATCATTTTTCCGTATTACCACTTCATATTTACCACTTCATATTTACCGATTCGGAAAATATGTATTCGGTAAATTTGAAGCGGTATTTACCGATTCATATTTACCGAATATGTGTTTTTGGCCTCCTACATCTCAACTATCTAAATACCGGTCGGTAACGGGTTTTTTACCGAATTTCGGTCGTTACCGACCGGTATTTGGCTACCTACATATGGCCCTAAAACATTAAAACACTAAAACACTAAAACACAGAAACACAGCAACAATAAAACACTAACACTAAAACACTAAAACACACTAAAACAATAAAACACAAAAACAATAAACCACTAAAACAATAAAACACTAAAACAATAAAACACTAACACACTAAAACATTAAAACACTAAAACACTCTAACACACTAAAACACTCTAAAAAACTCTAACACACTAAAACACTCTTAAACACTAAAACACAAAAACACTAACAATAAAACTATAAAACAATAAAACAATAAAACAATAAAACACTCTAACACTCTAACACTAAAACACTCTAACACTCTAACACTAAAACACTAAAACACTCTAACACACTAAAACACTAAAACACTACAACACTACAACACTACAACACTACAACACTGTAACACTCTAACACTCTGTGGTAAATTTAAATTACCTAGACTTAATTTATGCGGTAAAATTCAATAAGAATAACTCAGTAAAAATAAGAGGCAGAATCCGTGGTATTTGAGGTTATAAAAGGGAATTTATTCCTTACAAAGGAATTATGGTTCAAACCAGGCAATCGGGTTCCGTCACCACGAAGGTTCAGGAAGGGACAGGCAATACATTATTGACAGGTTATCATATTTATAGTAAAATGCATTACAGTAAAGACATATGCAGAAGGCGTTACAACTGAGAAGAGAGATAAGAATACACATACGTAATGAAAAAGGCGTTACAATAGGCGTGCATAAAGGCATGTACTAGAAACGTCATTATGATGATGACACAAGTGGGTGGATCCATAAGAGAATCCTGCAATGTCAGCAGAAATACATGGCAGAGATGCGCGCACAGCCGCATGACGTGTGATTGACGTGTAACTAGAGGGTGAAGGGGACTTGACATTTAGCCCTACATGAGGAGACAAAAGTCTGGGATGTCAGGATAACCTAATTCCAAATCGTATCTAATATCTTGTGTTTAAGGAACTATATTATCTGGAAGGGAAGGTCTCTCAAGCAGAGGCTATTCTATACTGACTGCTAGTGCGTGTACAAGCGTCTAAGTGTCTACATGTGATGCGAGGGGGCATGGGCCTACCATGGTAACAGAAGTCATGAATTACTTGCTCGGAGACAGTAAGGCCGAGCCCTTTGCTCTGTAGCTGGAAGGATGTTTACCTAAACTACTAGACAGGAATGCATTTCTCGAGGAGCGGAGCAGATAACTTGAAGGCTGAATACAGTCTTGGCAGGCAACAGGCCGGGCTAGGCACCGTTAGCCGCGCAGGAAGTAGGACAAAGTTCATGGATACAGATACAAGTCCAGGCTGGAGCTTTCAGAGGCAGAAAGCAGGAAAAGGCTCGATGGCAGAATTCAGGGCCTACCTTGCCAGAGCTGGAAAACGTGAAAAGTATACCATATAAAGACGGTGGCAAGGCATACTTAGGAACGGAATATCTGACCCATTCATGGCAGATCTGAAAGATGACATGTTGACGTTGGACACAATTGTATTTGCGTCTTCATAGCTTGAAGTGGAGGGAACATACATGTACTTGTAGCATGTACATGGAGCCGTTGGGGTCTAAGATAGGGGACACAATTGACCATAAAATTCATATTTCCTCATTCCCTCCTTGTCCCCTACGGACCCTTCATGAAATATCGATCCTCAGGAATCCATCAATCTGTTCATGTAACATCATTTGCTCTTCTTTCTTCTTCCGGGATTTTGAATGAGAACTTGAACGTGGAATACATGATGTGGCACACAGGCCGCAAATCGCTGGTCCACATTGTAGACACAGGCAACAACTGAATACTATGAGAAGGCCAATACCTAGGAAGGATAGGACTTTCCATCCCCAGGCTGACAACACGCTCCAGAACCAACCGGACCATGTCCAGGTGCCTGGATTTTGGTGTATCTGGCTTGCAATCTTGTGAAGACGAGTTATGGCTTTATATACGGATGGCGCGTTTTCTGGAATGAAAACACAACAACTCGATCCGATGACCCTACAGGCTCCGCCCCTATCGGCTAGGATGACGTCAAGGACAAGACGATTTTGAAGAACAACTATCCGCATCGCATACTGCTCCTCTGTTAAGTTGCCTAGGGCAGAGGTAGTTTCATTCACTACTGCTTCAAGGGTTCTGGTTAATCTACGTATCAGTTTACTATTTGAGACAACACCTATGTAAGGAAAGAGACCTTTATTGAAGTCTGTATATTGTTCCCATGCTGTTTCAGTGTAGTCAACAATCGGGATATCTCTCTGAGGTCTATTGTGTACTAGATGGGTATTTCTATGATAATCAGGAGGGGCTAGGAAAACAGGTGGCAGAAGGAATGCAATGTAACAGGTACCATCCCAATCTAGAGGTAAACGTATATATGCGGTATGACCACAAATGAAGTAGGAATGACGGGAAGCTCTAAATGTAGACTTGCCTTTATCACTGAATTCGATCACAGTAGTACATTTACTATGACCCAGGTGTACTGAACCATTCTTTCTTACACATAATTCACCTTTGACTGGTAATACGGACATAGCAGGCAAGACTAGTGCAGTTTCAGATTCAACATTCAGAATCATGAGGTTGAGTGTAAAATTACCTAATCCATATACTTCATTTTCTAGGTCAGTTCCTGTCTTTTTGGGAAGTCCCTCCTTGTTAGGGTAACAGGCTTTAAGCAAAACTAAGTTCAGGTTTCCCCATACCCAGTTGCTCTGGTAAACTACAGTGTTTGAATCTAAAGAATTAATCAAACTAAACCATGCTCCACAGGAGCCATTGTGTGTGAATGGATACGGAAAGAGAGGCAGAACTCCTTTGTATTTCTGATAGGGAGGGAGTCGGCCACATATCCAACAATTTGTAGCATTGCTGGCCTGATGGGAATGATGTAACATACTAATGAATGTGTTGTTGCGCAGCGCAAGTCTATAGGGCAACTCATGTGAAGGTAATTCGCTAAAAGAATGTTCGGCAGTATCATTGTAAGCAGAATGAGCACGCTTGAAAATAGGATAGTACATATGCAACAGTATACTTGCAGCAATAATCAAAAAACTTAGAAAAAACATAATCAACAGTGTCACTATACAGTGACTATGAAGTGATTTACAATATGCACGTTTCTTGAGCTGTTTCTGTCTATCTCTCTCTCGATTTCGGTCTAGAGGATACATGTCAGAGACTAATTTAACCGATTCACCTAGGAGAGGACTTAAACAATCGAATTGTCTGACTTATTAGACCTTAGTTTCAGTTTGTATTCTTGCGATTCGGTTTTTTCAACCAGGGGGAGTTTTGAGTCAGTCTGTGGGGGAAGGCAGGGCTGAGAGTTCAAATCAGACGGTAGTCCATGAAATTTCTTGATATGGCTCGAGTGTAACCAACCCTTGCGACCCTCGACCTTCACTGCTGTCCTCGTGGTTAGAAGTACCAGTTTTGGCGTTTGCCAGCGAGGCTCCAGCGGGCTCCTCCAGTCGAAATTTCTTATGAAAACAAAGTTTCCAGGAACCACTTCATGGGGCTTCACCTCGGTGTTGTCGGGAAAGGCTGCAGCTACCTGTGAACGGCAAGATTGTAGTGCAGACATCAAGGAAGCAAGGTAATCTGTCAGCATATTACAATCAACATCAGTGATTTTACGAGGTATAGGCGTCCCCCACATATTTGGTGGCCTACCGAAGACCACCTCGTACGGGGATAGCCCTGTGCGAGAATGTGCTACCATTCTCATGTAAAATAGTGCAACTGGTAAAGCTACTATCCAGGCGACACCTTTCTCTCTGCAGATTTTTGAAAGTCGAATTTTCAGAGTCTGATTATGACGTTCCACGAGACCTGCTGCCTCGGGATGTCGGACACAGTGGAATTTCCATTGATAGCCTAACAAGAGTGAAATGTGTTTCATTAGCTCGGATGAGAACGGTTGGCCGTTATCTGAGTACACGATACGGGGCAAACCATACCGTGGGAAGAATTCACGAACTAACTGTTTGGCAGTAGTCGGGGCAGTGTAATCTGAGACGGGATATGCCTCTGTCCAACGGGAAAGAGCACATACAACTACGAGGACATATTTGAATCCTCGACATCGTTCCATCTGGATATAATCCATCTGGAGGACTTCAAAAGGGTGATCGGGAGGTTGAAATCCACCTTGCTCTACAGGAATGCTTTTACCTGGGTTGAACTGACAACAAATCATGCAAGTTCGGACTTTCTGTTTGGCTGCAGCTCGTAAGTGTTTATTAAACCAAATGTTTTGAATACTGTCTAACATAGCTTTTTCTCCTAGATGTGCTGGACTATGTATTGTGTTAATGATAACTTGAACCATTGAGTCGGGGAGAAACCATATAGATTTTCCATTCGTCATCCATCCCTGATCTGTTTGGATCCCTCCTAATTCAGTCCATTTCTTGATTTCCTCTGGTGTAGCATGTGTCTGTATATCAATTACATCAAGGGCGGGATCCCTAACTGTCATGCAGTGTGTCGATGTCGGAACTATTGTCTTTGTCAAGTCAGTTGCGTGATTCCAATTCTGAGCTGTCTGTTTAGCTGTTCGGTCTGCTAGATCGTTACCCTGGGAAATGATATCGGTGACTTTTGTATGGGCCTTGCACTTCATGATAGATATCGCAGTAGGCAGATGTATTGCATCTAATAGAGCTTGAATGAGGGGACCGTGTTGAATGTTGGCACCATGAGAAGTCAAATAACCTCTCTCTTGCCAAAGGACTCCGAAGTCATGGACAACTCCGAATGCATAACGTGAATCTGTGTATATGTTGACTTTTTTATTTTTGGCTTGAATACAGGCTTGTGTCAGAGCAATGAGCTCTGCTGCTTGAGCTGACAAAGTGTTAATACAATTCGTTTCAATGACTTCAGTGTCTGTTGTGACTGCATAAGCGGCCACTAACTCTCCTGTACTTGTTCTCATACATGAACCATCTACATAAAATGTCAGGTCTGGGTCTGATAATGGAATGTCTGTCAAGTCTTGTCTGGGTTTCGTCGTAATAGTAATGACTTCAATGCAATCATGTGCCAATGGGTCTGTTCCACTTAATGGCAAAAGTGTGGCAGGATTTAATGTACTACAACGTCTGATTTCTATGTGTGGCTGAAACAATGTTAGTTCATAACCCGTCAGTCGTGCTATAGTCAAGTGTTGTGTTTGTGTCCAGTTCAAGAGAACCTCTACTGCGTGTGGTACTTGTACTGTCAATTGATGTCCTAATACTATGGAATCGCTTTGTCTGATCGCTAAAGCTGTCGCTACGACTGATTTCAGGCACGCAGGAAGAGCCTGAGCTACGGGATCTAATGTGCTAGAAAAGTAAGCACACGGCTTGTGTGATCCTGCTTGTTCCTGAGTGAGTACTGACAAGGCAGTACCTTCACGTTCTGTAACAAAAAGTGTAAAAGGCTTACTGTAACATGGTGTCGCTAAAACAGGTGCTTGGCATAAGGCTTTCTTTAAGTCTTCAAAAGCTTGTGTATGTTCTGGAGTCCAAGGGAGGACAGTCGATGTCGCTGCCTCCTGGGTTGTCAACTGAATGAGTGGTTTTGATAGAAATGCATATTGGGGAATCCACTGCCTACAGTACGAAGTGAGGCCTATGAAGGCCCGTACCTCCTTTTGTGTCTTGGGCGGTGGCATGTTTACAATTAACTGGATACGATCAGGTGTGAGCTGTCTCCCCCCCTTGGACAGCAAGTGCCCAAGGTACACAACTTGCTGAACACAGAATTGCAGCTTCGAAGGGGACACCTTGTGCCCCTTGTCGGCCAGAAAATGTAAAACCGTCAGTGATGCTTTTTCACATTCGGGTTCGCTTCGGGCGGTGATCAGCAGATCATCGACATACTGAAGCAGTGCAGTGTTAACAGGCATGTGGATACTGTCAAGTTGTCTTTTCAGTGCTTGGCTGTAGATGCTAGGACTTTCTGTAAATCCTTGAGGTGCGCGTGCGAATTTAAAGCTTCGTCCATTTAAACAGAATCCGAACAAATATTGGCTTTCCGGATCGATTGGGACGCTAAAGAAGGCGTTCTTGAGGTCAATTACAGTAAAGAACGTTGCTTCTGAATCAATAGCTGTCAGTAATGAAGAGATATCTGGGACCACGGGATATTGTGGTACAATGCATTTATTCAATTCGCGCAGATCAATAACTAATCGATATACTGGGGGTGCTTTTGGATCAGTTCGTTTAAGACTCGGAATGATCGGAGAATTACATATATTGGAGTCGGTTTCCACAACCACTCCTTGTGCAACGAGCTCGTCAATGATTTGCAGTAAAGCCACTACAGCATCTGGAGGTAACTTGTATTGTCGCATTCGTGGTAATACCACTCCTGCTTTGAGTGTGACTCGATATGGTGTAATGTGCATACAACCTACATCAGTGGGGCCTTGTGCCCATAAATGTGCAGGTAGATTCTGTAACCGGTGATCCATGTCTCTTGACACGTAGTGACCTTTAAAGTCACGCAAAAATAGTCGTACTCCGTCCGGAGAACAACATATTATAGCTCCTAGAGCTTTCAATGTTTTTATACCTAACAAGTTTTCTGGACATGATTTTGTAAGCAATAGATCGGTAGTCCGTGTCAATGGACCAACTGTAAGTGGAAGCGGTTGTGATATTTCGTTAATAGTAGGCTTTCCTGAAAAACCAAGGGAAATATTTTGTGAGCCTGAGAGGGGTGCCCCTGGAACCTCGTCGTGACTTATAGTTGTTCTGCTTGCCCCTGTATCAAGTAGAAACTTTCTGTCTTTCCCTAATACTTGACTCTGTACATAAGGGCCCTCTTGATCTACGGGAACCTCAATAAGGGGTACGCCAACTTCCCTCTCTAGGCTATTTCATGTGTATCGCTGATAATCTGGATAGTCAGTTTGTGCATACTGGTACATCTGTTGTGTCGTGTTTTGTGTTGCGGCAATAGGCTGTGACTGTGGCACCGCTATGGTCTGTTGTGCAGTTTGCATAGGCTGTACATTCTGAGGTGCTTGTTGTTGGATCTGATCCTGTCTAGGCGGACGTGGTCTCTCCTTGGTTTTACCCGTAGAGATATTATGTTTCAGAACTGCACAATCGTTTATATAATGACCTGGCTGTTTACAATAGTTGCATGTCCCTTTAACGGGAACCGCTGAATTACTGGACTGTGTCACACCCTTTTTATGACCGTCAGCTGGAACTGACTGGGCGACGAGCATTTTCATTTTCGTGTCTTTCATACGTCTTTGTTCGTGGTCTTGTTCTTCTCTAATTCTATTCTGGTGATACTGTAACATTTGTAACATTTGTGAAGGAGTGTTAGCTTGCCAAGTGCTCTCAACTTTCAATACTCTGTTTTTAACCTGGGGCAGGGAATTCTCGACTAGTTTTGTTACAAAGAGATGTGGATATGAATCGCTACTTGCTTTCAGGCCGCTATTAATACCAAAACATTTTTCAAATCGGGAATAAAAATCACTAGTGTCTTCATCGGGTTTCTGTTTGCAAGCTGATATTGCTCCCCAGTCTTCCTTTTTCGTAGTTAATAAACGTGGCAGTACTTGTACTAACAATCCTGGTAATGCTTTAGTTTTGTCTCCAAGCCCTACGCCTGCAGTTCTGGCATTTTCTTCGTTTTCTAATGCTGTCCAATCAATCTTTTGGTCTCCCACCTCCCACTCTTTTTCTTTCAGTTTCTCGTAAATACCGGCAGGCAATAATACTTTCAATATTTTCATAATGTCAGGATAGGTATAATCGCCCATGAGTAACATGTCTTTTATTTCGCGGTGAAAACCTGCTGGATCTTTGTCATGGCTGGGCACTAATTTTTTCATTTCCAATAGTTCTATTTTATTTATAGGCGTGTACACGAACACGCGTCTAAAAGTATTATCATCATTCCTAACTGGGTGTACTTCGCGTAAGGGATTCTGTCTGTCTATGTAATACGTTTTTCTTTCCATGGAGGGAACTGGATCATGTTCTGGACACAAAAAGGCACTATATCTGTGTCGGTATTCTAGAATTTCTTTAATTAAATCGGTACCCATACCTCTCCATTTATTCGTGAGTAATTCTATCAGTATATCAGGTAGGGGACCAGGATCGGAGTGTTCATTTTTATACAATATAAGGAGATGTTGTATCATGTATATACTAGCTAAACGCTGTTCGTCGGGTGTAAGATTCAGAAACGTGTGTGCTAGCGCATCATCACTGTATTTTTTAGAACTGTCAGCCCATTGTACTGCCGACCTGGCTAATTCTTGTTCATCCATAGAATCGAGTACATGGTACCCTCTTCGTTCTCGAAGTAATTTATCAGTAGCCTGGAATAAGTGTTCAGGGGTCCTTGGATTTGACATAGCTGCTTGAAAAATTCTGTTACATTCTGGACGTATCGGACGTATTGGATTATTGAAAAATCTTCCTTTTCCTACATAAGCTATCGTTTCTCTAGCTGGTAATTCTAATTGTCCTGTGTTCATTTCTGACTGTTCCTCCTCCTCTCCCTCTGATTCAGTTTTATCTGCCTCTAATCTTCTTTCATGTATTCGTTCTACTTCTTTTCTGATCTTTCGCTGCATAACTTCTATACTCTTCTGTTTATCATGTTTTCCGTCTGCTATATTCTGACCCCATCTGGTAAGTACTTGCATTTCCTCTGGATCTATCTCAGGCCTATCTCTGTTTCTGATCAAGCAGTTTATGAAGAAGCGTAACAATAATTTTTGCATGTCCACTTTCTGGTATTCCATGGCCTCGCCAATACTTTCAGGACCTTGCCCTGTTTGAATAAAGTGATATATTTTGTCTAGATGACCAATCATTCCTGGTAATGTCATTAAATAGGTCGAAACTCGTCGTAAACGTACTGATGATAGCAACATCCTGTCGTGTTTACCTGGCACTGGATCATATCTACAATCTGTAAGAGGCTCATTAAATATTTTGTCATTAGCTGTTTGGGGTGTACGTTGGTGTGCTAAATCCCTATAAGTCAATCTAAGTGCTGGTGGTGGCGTGGAAAAACCTCCTGTCGCACCTCCTGTCGCACCTCCTGAGGTGCCAAGTCCAAAAGGATTTGTTGGATGTAAGGTAGAGAGTGTAGATGCAGGAAGGACTGTAGAAACAGGTGGAACGTTTTGAACGTGAGGAGGAGTTTGTTGCTGCGGAGGTGGGGGCAGATGATCTTGGGGTTGAGCGTTGTCAATAGGTGGTACGCGTGGCTGCACACCATTAGCATATTCAGGGGCTGCATCATCTAAATAGGAAGAAAGGAAAATGTCCTTTGCGGTCTTGGGATGTACTTTAATCGGGAGTAATGGAGGTGGCAGATCTTTTGGTACCTCCTGGGTGGCCTTAGGCAAACCCTCGGCCAGAAGAGGATACATACCATTCATAAGAGTGTTTCGTTGTCTGTCTACTTGTTCTGTTTTTACTCGGATACCTTCGTCAATTAATAGGTTTTCTCGGGCTTTGTCTGAATTCTCTCTACTTTTCTCTTCCTTTCTGAACGCTTTCTCTGCACGTCTATGCGATTCCTTACGCCATAGTTCAATGGCATCTTTCTGTGACTGTCTGGCTTTCTTTTTCCATAATACTTCTTCTACTCTCATGATGCAATCTGCATCCCATGTTCCAGCAGCGGGCCATCTCTGACTCTCTGCTAAATCCTTGGTATAGTCCACCCATAAATCAAGATATAATACGGCATCTAGGCCATGTTTATGATACATAAAGTACCCTGGAGTGTCCCTAGGTGGAATGGGAACGGCTTCCTCGAGTATCCCTTTTCTAGTTTTTATCTGTCTTAATTTCGAGAATAACGGCATCTTGAACCTTGCTACCTGGGTCTTACTCGGACTTGAACACAATTAATACAATAAACACAATAATGAAGATCGAACAATCACTCATACCACGACATTTAAAACATATCAAAACATTTTAGAACGAACAATAATAATTAGAATAAAACTAGTCAACTGCATAATACTAAATATACTGGATGCACTGCTAAACAGTACAGATACACTGCTGAAACAGTGCAGACCGGATCTGTGTACCCAAACCCGTCTTGACCGGCACAAACCAATGTGCACGTCTAAATGCGTCCCCAGCAACGGTACTCACCGGGAAGCACGGAACGGAAGGCCTCGGAAACTGGACTGGACTAGACCAAACTGGACTCGACTCGACTTGTGACTTAGATACTTCGGAACTTCGGAATCTGGTGGGCCTCTGTATACCTCGGATCTTGCTCTCTCAGCTAGGCTCTGGTCGGGATTCTCCGCACTCCTCACCGCCTTGTCTGGGTGTTGATCGCAGCCTCAGTCGCCCCCGTTGGCCTGAGGGAGATACAGGAAATCCTGCGGGTACGCGTAGTTGTCCGTCCGGCTGTGGCAGGAGACCGGGTCTGCAACGCACCTCCGGCGCGTGGGGTGTGAGAGGTGTCCCTGTTCGGGCGCCAATTATGTGGTAAATTTAAATTACCTAGACTTAATTTATGCGGTAAAATTCAATAAGAATAACTCAGTAAAAATAAGAGGCAGAATCCGTGGTATTTGAGGTTATAAAAGGGAATTTATTCCTTACAAAGGAATTATGGTTCGAACCAGGCAATCGGGTTCCGTCACCACGAAGGTTCATGAAGGGACAGGCAATACATTATTGACAGGTTATCATATTTATAGTAAAATGCATTACAGTAAAGACATATGCAGAAGGCGTTACAACTGAGAAGAGAGATAAGAATACACATACGTAATGAAAAAGGCGTTACAATAGGCGTGCATAAAGGCATGTACTAGAAACGTCATTATGATGATGACACAAGTGGGTGGATCCATAAGAGAATCCTGCAATGTCAGCAGAAATACATGGCAGAGATGCGCGCACAGCTGCATGACGTGTGATTGACGTGTAACTAGAGGGTGAAGGGGACTTGACATTTAGCCCTACATGAGGAGACAAAAGTCTGGGATGTCAGGATAACCTAATTCCAAATCGTATCTAATATCTTGTGTTTAAGGAACTATATTATCTGGAAGGGAAGGTCTCTCAAGCAGAGGCTATTCTATACTGACTGCTAGTGCGTGTACAAGCGTCTAAGTGTCTACATGTGATGCGAGGAGGCATGGGACTACCATGGTAACAGAAGTCATGAATTACTTGCTCGGAGACAGTAAGGCCGAGCCCTTTGCTCTGTAGCTGGAAGGATGTTTACCTAAACTACTAGACAGGAATGCATTTCTCGAGGAGCGGAGCAGATAACTTGAAGGCTGAATACAGTCTTGGCAGGCAACAGGCCGGGCTAGGCACCGTTAGCCGCGCAGGAAGTAGGACAAAGTTCATGGATACAGATACAAGTCCAGGCTGGAGCTTTCAGAGGCAGAAAGCAGGAAAAGGCTCGATGGCAGAATTCAGGGCCTACCTTGCCAGAGCTGGAACACGTGAAAAGTATACCATATAAAGACGGTGGCAAGGCATACTTAGGAACGGAATATCTGACCCATTCATGGCAGATCTGAAAGATGACATGTTGACGTTGGACACAATTGTATTTGCGTCTTCATAGCTTGAAGTGGAGGGAACATACATGTACTTGTAGCATGTACATGGAGCCGTTGGGGTCTAAGATAGGGGACACAATTGACCATAAAATTCATATTTCCTCAACTCTAACACTCTAAAACACTAAAACACAAACACTAACACATTAAAACACTCTAACATACTAAAACACTCTTACACACTAAAACACAAAAACACTAACAATAAAACAGTAAAACAATAAAACACTAAAACACTAAACCACTAAAACACTAATCCACTAAAACAATAAAACACTAAAACAATAAAACACTAAAACACTAAACCACTAAACCACTAAAACAGTAAAACACTAAAACAATAAAACACTAAAACAGTAAAACACTCTAACACACTAAAACACTAAAAAACAAAAACACTAACAATAAAACAATAAAACACTAAAACACTCAAACATTAACCCACTAAATTATTGTGTTAGTGTTTTAGTGTTTTAGTGTGTTTGAGTGTTTTAGTGTTTGTATTTTAGTGTTTTTGTGTTTTTGTGTTTTTGTGTTTTAGTGGGTTAATGTTTGAGTGTTTTAATGTTTGAGTGTTTGAGTGTTTGAGTGTTTGAGTGTTTTATTGTTTTAGTGTTTTATTGTTTTATTGTTTTATAGTTTTATTGTTAGTGTTTTTGTGTTTTAGTGTTTAAGAGTGTTTTAGTGTGTTAGTTTTTTAGAGTGTTTTAGTGTGTTAGAGTGTTTTAGTGTTTTAATGTTTTTGTGTGTTACACTAAAACATTAACAATAAAACTATGAAACAATAAAACAATAAAACACTAAAACAATCTAAAACACTAAAACACTCTGAAACACTAAAACACTCGAACACACTCAAACACTCAAACACTCTAACACTAAAACACTCTAACTAACACTAAAACACTAACACTAAAACACTCTAACACTAAAACACTCTAACACTAAAACACTCTAACACTAAAAAACTAAAACACTCTAACACACTAAAACACTACAACACTACAACACTACAACACTCTAACACTCTAACACTCTAACACTCTAACACTCTAACACTCTAACACTCTAACACTCTAACACTCTAAAACACTAAAACAATAAAACACTAAAACACTAAACCACTAAAACACTAAAACAGTAAAACACTAAAACAATAAAACACTAAAACAGTAAAACACTCTAACACACTAAAACACTAAAACACAAAAACACCAACAATAAAACAATAAAACACTAAAACAATAAAACACTAAAACAATAAAACACTAAAACACTAAAACACCAACAATAAAACAATAAAACACTAAAACAATAAAACACTAAAACAATAAAACACTAAAACACTCTAACACTCTAACACACTAAAACACTCTAACACACTAAAACACTAAAACACTCTAACACACTAAAACACTAAAACACAAAAACACTAAAATACTAACACTAAAACACTAACACTAAAACACTCTAACACACTAAAACACTCTAACACACTAAAACACTCTTACACACTAAAACACTCTAACACTCTAACACACTAAAACACTCTAACACACTAAAACACTAAAACACTCTAACACACTAAAACACAAAAACACTAAAACACTAACACTCTATCACACTAAAACACTCTAACACACTAAAACACTCTAACACACTAAAACACTACAACACTAAAAAATTCCAACATTAAAACATTAAAACACTAAAACGCTAAAACATTAAAACATTAAAACACTAAAACACTCTAACACACTAAAACACTACAACACTAAAAAACTCCAACACTAACACTAAAACACTCTAACACACTAAAACACTCTAAAACACTAAAACACTACAACACTACAACACTCTAACACTCTAAAACACTAAAACACTAACACACTCTAACACTAAAACACTAAAACACTCTAACACTAAAACACTCTAACACTCTAACACTCTAACACTCTAAAACACTAAAACACTAAAACACTCTAAGACTAAAACACTCTAACAGTAAAACACTCTAACACTAACACACTCTAACACTAAAACACTAACACTAAAACACTCTAACACTAAAACACTCTAACACTAAAACACTCTAACACTAAAACACTCTATCACTAAAACACTAAAACACTCTAACACTCTAACACTCTAACACTAAAACACTCTAACACTAAAACACTCTAACACTAAAACACTAAAACACTCTAACACACTCAAACACTCAAACACAAAAACACTAAAATACTAACACTAAAACACTAACACTAAAACACTCTAACACACTAAAACACTCTAACACACTAAAACACTCTTACACACTAAAACACTCTAACACTCTAACACACTAAAACACTCTAACACACTAAAACACTAAAACACTCTAACACACTAAAACACAAAAACACTAAAACACTAACACTCTAACACACTAAAACACTCTAACACACTAAAACACTCTAACACACTAAAACACTACAACACTAAAAAATTCCAACATTAAAACATTAAAACACTAAAACGCTAAAACATTAAAACATTAAAACACTAAAACACTCTAACACACTAAAACACTACAACACTAAAAAACTCCAACACTAACACTAAAACACTCTAACACACTAAAACACTCTAAAACACTAAAACACTACAACACTACAACACTCTAACACTCTAAAACACTAAAACACTAACACACTCTAACACTAAAACACTAAAACACTCTAACACTAAAACACTCTAACACTCTAACACTCTAACACTCTAAAACACTAAAACACTAAAACACTCTAAGACTAAAACACTCTAACAGTAAAACACTCTAACACTAACACACTCTAACACTAAAACACTAACACTAAAACACTCTAACACTAAAACACTCTAACACTAAAACACTCTAACACTAAAACACTCTATCACTAAAACACTAAAACACTCTAACACTCTAACACTCTAACACTAAAACACTCTAACACTAAAACACTCTAACACTAAAACACTAAAACACTCTAACACTGAAACACTAAAACACTCTAACACACTAAAACACTACAACACTACAACACTACAACACTCTAACACACTAAAACACTACAACACTACAACACTACAACACTCTAACACTCTAACACTCTAAAACACTAAAACACTAAAACACTCTAAGACTAAAACACTCTAACAGTAAAACACTCTAACACTAAAACACTCTAACACTAAAACACTAACACTAAAACACTCTAACACTAAAACACTCTAACACTAAAACACTCTAACACTAAAACACTCTATCACTAAAACACTAAAACACTCTAACACTCTAACACTCTAACACTCTAACACTAAAACACTCTAACACTAAAACACTAAAACACTCTAACACTCTAAAACACTACAACATAACAACACTACAACACTCTAACACTCTAACACTCTAACACTCTAACACTCTAACACTCTAACACTCTAAAACACTAAAACACAAACACTAACACATTAAAACACTAAAACACAAAAACACAGAAACACTAAAACACTCTAACACTCTAACACTCTAACACTCTAACACTCTAACACTCTAACACTCTAACACTCTAACACTAAAACACTCTAACACTAAAACACTAAAACACTCTAACACTCTAAAACACTACAACATAACAACACTACAACACTCTAACACTCTAACACTCTAACACTCTAACACTCTAACACTCTAACACTCTAACACTCTAAAACACTAAAACACAAACACTAACACATTAAAACACTAAAACACAAAAACACAGAAACACTAAAACACTCTAACACTAAAACACTCTAACACTATAACATTCTAACACTAAAACACTCTAACACTAAAACACTCTAACACTATAACATTCTAACACTAAAACACTCTAACACTAAAACACTAAAACAGTCTAACACTCTAACACTACAACACTACAACACTCTAACACTCTAACACTCTAACACTCTAACACTCTAACACTCTAACACTCTAACACTCTAAAACACTAAAACACAAACACTAACACATTAAAACACTAAAACACACTAAAACACAAAAACACAGAAACACTAAAACACTCTAACACTAAAACAATAAAACACTAAAACACTAAAACACAAAAACACTAAAACACTAACACTAAAACACTCTAACACACTAAAACACTACAACACTACAACACTGAAACACTCTAAAACACTAAAACACTCTAAAACACTAAAACACTCTAACACACTAAAACACTCTCACACACTAAAACACTACAACACTAAAACATGCTAACACTCTAACACTCTAGCACTCTAACACACTAAAACACTAAAACACTAACACACTAAAACATTAAAACACTAAAACACTAAAACACTCTAACACACTAAAACACTAAAACACAAAAACACTAAAACACTCTAACACTAAAACACTCTGAAACACTAAAACACTGTAACACACTAAAACACTCTAACACACTAAAACACAAAAACACTAACACTAAAACAATAAAACACTAAAACACTAAAACACTAAAACACTAAAACAATAAAACACTAAAACAATAAAACACTAAAACACTACAACACTCTAACACTACAACACTCTAACACTGTAACACTCTAACACTCTAACACTGTAACACTCTAACACTGTAACACTCTAACACTCTAACACTCTAACACTCTAACACTCTAACACTCTAACACTCTAACACTCTAACACTCTAAAACACTAAAACACAAACACTAACACATTAAAACACTCTAACATACTAAAACACTCTTACACACTAAAACACAAAAACACTAACAATAAAACAGTAAAACAATAAAACACAAAACACTAAACCACTAAAACACTAATCCACTAAAACAATAAAAGATTAAAACAATAAAACACTAAAACACTAAAACACTAAAACAGTAAAACACTAAAACAATAAAACACTAAAACAGTAAAACAGTAAAACACTCTAACACACTAAAACACTAAAACACAAAAACACTGACAATAAAACAATAAAACACCAAAACAATAAAACACTAAAACAATAAAACACTAAAACACTCTAACACTCTAACACACTAAAACACTCTAACACACTAAAACACTAAAACACTCTAACACACTAAAACACTAAAACACAAAAACACTAAAACACTAACACTAAAACACTAACACTAAAACACTCTAACACACTAAAACACTCTAACACACTAAAACACTCTTACACACTAAAACACTCTAACACTCTAACACACTAAAACACTCTAACACACTAAAACACTAAAACACTCTAACACACTAAAACACTAAAACACAAAAACACTAAAACACTAACACTAAAACACTAACACTAAAACACTCTAACACACTAAAACACTCTAACACACTAAAACACTCTAACACACTAAAACACTCTTACACACTAAAACACTCTAACTCACTAAAACACTCTAAAACACTAAAACACTACAACACTAAAACACGCTAACACTCTAACACTCTAACACACTAAAACACTAAAACACTCGAACACACTAAAACACTCTAACATACTAAAACACTCTTACACACTAAACCACTAAAACACTAATCCACTAAAACAATAAAACACTAAAACACTAACACACACTAAAACACTCTAACACACTAAAACACTAAAACAATCTAACCCACTAAAACACTAACACACACTAAAACACTAAAACAATAAAACAATAAAACAATAAAACACTAAAACAATTAACCACTAAAACAATAAACCACTAAAACAATAAAACACTAAACAATAAAACTATAAAACAATAAAACAATAAAACACTAAAACAATCTAAAACACTAAAACACTCTGAAACACTAAAACATAAAAACACGAACAATAAAACAATAAAACAATAAAACAATAAAACAATAAAACACTAAAACAATAAAACACTCAAACACTCAAACACTCAAACACTCAAACACTCAAACACTCAAACATTAAAACACTAAAACATTAAAACACTAAAACACAAAAACACACAAAAACACAAAAACACAGAAACACAGAAACACTAAAACACAAACACTAAAACACACTAAAACACAAAAACACAAAAACACAAAAACACTAAAACACTAAAACACAAACACTAAAACACTAAAACACTAAAACACACTAAAACACACAAACAATAAAACACTAAAACAATAAAACACTCTAACACACTAAAACACTCAAACACTCAAACACTCAAACACTCAAACACTCAAACACTCAAACACTCAAACATTAAAACACTAAAACATTAACAATAAAACTGTGAAACAATAAAACTCTAAAACACTAAAACACTCTGAAACACTAAAACACAAAAACACTAACAATAAAACTATAAAACAATAAAACAATAAAACACTAAAACAATCTAAAACACTAAAACACTCTGAAACACTAAAACATAAAAACACGAACAATAAAACAATAAAACAATAAAACAATAAAACAATAAAACAATAAAACACTAGAACAATAAAACACGAAAACAATAAAACACTCAAACACTCAAACACTCAAACATTAAAACAATAAAACACTAAAACACTAAAACAATAAAACATTAAAACACTAAAACACAAAAACACAGAAACACACTAAAACAATAAAACCACTAAAACAATAAAACACTAAAACAATAAAACACTAACACACTAAAACATTAAAACACTAAAACACTCTAACACACTAAAACACTCTAAAAAACTCTAACACACTAAAACACTCTTAAACACTAAAACACAAAAACACTAACAATAAAACTATAAAACAATAAAACAATAAAACACTAAAACACTCAAACACTCAAACACTCAAACATTAAAACACTCAAACATTAAACATTAAAACACAAAAACACAGAAACACAGAAACACTAAAACACTAACACTAAAACACTAAAACACACTAAAACAATAAAACGCAAAAACAATAAAACACTAAAACAATTAACCACTAAAACAATAAACCACTAACACAATAAAACACTCAAATGCTCAAACATTAAAACACTAAAACATTAAAACACTAAGGGCCATATGTAGGTAAATTATTTTTACCGATTCTTAAATACCGAATTTTACCGAATCGGTATTTAAGAATCGGTAAGTTATATGTAGGTCAACAATCGGTAAACATTACCGAATCGGTAAAATTCGGTAAACATGAATCGGAATTTACCGAATCGGTAAATACCGAAGCGGTATTTTCCGAATCGGTAAATACCGACGTGGTATATTCCGATTCGGTAAATACCGATTCGGTAAATACCGAATCGGCAGTTCAAAAACACATGACTTCAAGCAGCCAATCCTGTGCAACCTCAACCCCACCCAACCAGGGAGTGGCCACACCCAGGCAGGTGCACACAATTAGCAGACTCTGGAGAGGCTGGGAGTGCTGAGGAGAGGAAGAGAGCAACTGCCAGATTCAGACCTGGAGACTGCAAGAATGGCCAGCCAGGACACAGAGAGGGAAGGAGGGGAGAGGAAGCGAAAGCTCAAATTCAGCCCAAAGGAGCTGCAAGTTCTGGTGGAGGAGGTCATGAAGCAGCACCAGAAACTATTTGGGAAACTGTCACAGCAAGTGCCTGAGTCAGAAAAAAGAAAGATCTGGCTTGGAATCCAGGCACAGGTGAATGCCATAGGAGTGACCCCCCGGGACATCGATGTCCTGAAGAAGCGGTGGTATGACATCCGCATCATCACAAAGAGGAAGGTGGCAGATTTAAAAAAAGAGGCCAGCCAGACAGGAGGTGGACGCAACAGAGCACCAGCCCTGACAGAACTGGAGGAGCTAGTGGAGACAACGATTGAGCCAGAAAGCATCGTGGGGATTGGGGACGCTGACAGCTCCGCCAGAGGCACCTCCAAACAAGGTAAGACGCTTGCACAGCAATGTGCCCCCCCCTACCCCTATCCCAACTCCCAAAATGTGCCATGAGAATCCCACTCCAGTACAGGTATTAGTGCATGCCTGCAATGCATCATGGGAGATGTAGTCCCTGAAAGGCCAAACATGATACGAGGACATTGAGATTCTGTCTAGAAATTGTATTGTCATGTCATCAAGACAAAGCTTCAGGTACACTTAGCTGCTGTTGCTTTTCTGTCCACAGGCACTACTGCGCACAGAACTGGCCATGAGAAGGGAGAGAGGGCACACCACACACCCAGCACAGAGAAGGCCACCACCAGTTCCGGCCAGGGAACGACACCACAGGCACTTACACCACCCCAGCCAGCATCGCCGCTCCTGCCAGCATCCCCAGTCCTGCAGGTTTTACCACCATCTTCACCTCCTGCACAGCACAGGTTGAGGAGGCGTCCTGCAGCTAGGTTGGATGTGACCGACTCATCATCCGAGGAGTCGAGGGGCCCGGAAACGTCCACTGTTCCCCAGGATGTAACCCATGCCAGTGTGCCTTCCGAGTCTGAGGGAGAACACTTAGTTGGCAGACGGCGCCGCAGGGCTCGGCCGCAGAGTCCACCTCCCCTTGGGCAGGGCCATGGAGTGTTCTCAGGTCTTGAGGGCACCATGGTGAAAATACAACGCGTCCAGGCAAGGGCAATGGTGTCCGTACAGCGACAGATGCGTGGCCTAAACCACACCTTTGGAAACATTGAAAAGGGCATCACCACCATGGCAGGGGGCATTGCTGATATGGCAGCGGGCATGCGGGACATGTCCCAATCCATCATGCAGCTGTGCTCAAAGTTCGATGAGGACAGGGCCACACGGCGCAGGGGACATCAGAGGAAGGATCAGACCTCGAGGGCAGTGAACCGGCTGGCGACTGCCACATCGCTGATCTGCAGGCGCTCTGTGGCGATGCAGGAGGGCCTTGCACAGTGCAGCACAGATGTGTCCAGGGGGATGGTTAGGGTCACAAGTGCACTAGAAGTGCTGCTCACCAGCCAGTCTGCAGCAGCTGGCGCTTTGGATGCTGGCGACACAGAAGACACGACCAGCAGGAGCAGCATAACCCCCCCTGTCCCAGACACTCGTCCGAGCAACAGGCGTCAACGTGGTGCCACTGGTACCCCAGCCAGTGAGGACGCCCCCTCAATTCCATCCCGCACTGCTGTGTGTGGGCGCAAACATTAATGCCCCATGCGAAACAATGACACATTTGGGTGAAGTAACCCTTAACTCTCAAAATTTTATTTTTCATTGTTGTTGCAACACCATTTCCTTTGTGTTGTGGCGTAGTGCTGCCTGATTAAACTACGTCATGGCATCCAACTACAGGCTGTGTCCCCTTACTCATTCAGAAATAGTTGGATGTGATCTCTGCCCGTCTCACTCTTCCATCTGTTGCTGTTTGTACTCCTGCTGCGTTGGCCTCTGCATGTGCAGTGTCATCATCATTGTCCTCAATATATGTCATTTCGACCTCTGTGCCTCTCTTTGTGGCAAGGTTGTGCAGCATTGCAGAAGTGGCAATAATCTTGCAGCAGAGGATGGGTGTGTACTGGCGTGCACCTCCACTCTTATGGAGGCAGCAAAACCTGCTCTTCAGTAGTCCAAACGTGCGCTCCACCACATTGCGAGTAGATTTGTGTGCCACATTATATCGTCTTTCACTCTGGGTTGATGGGTGTAGGTAGGGAGTGAGGATGAATGACCGCACGGCATATGCACTGTCCCCTAGGTGAGTAAAAGGGAGACATCAGTCACATGCCTCAATACACTATGATTTGCACTGAGTACTATGTAGCGTCACTGTTACTTACCTAGCAGGTATCCTTCTCCAAATTCTCCCGCAAGCAGTCGTGTGTAGATCCCACTGTTCTGGAAGATGTAGGAGTCATGGGTGTCCCAGGGAATTTGGCAACGATATCAGTGATGATGTTCCCTGCATCGCAGATTACTTGCACATTGATGGAGTGGGTGGACTTTCTGTTTCTGTAGATGTGCTCAGTGGCAGCTGGTGGGCAGATTGGGATGTGTGTGCCATCTATACAGCCAATGACATGGGGGAACTGTGCCATGTGATAAAAGTCAGTTTTAGTTTTCTGCAGTTCAGCCTGTGTGTTTGGAAAGCTGATGTAGTGGTGCATTCTCTGCATCATGGCATCCAGGAACTTTCTGAAGAAACGGGACAGGCAACTCTGGGATACACCGCCCACCGCAGCTATCACCCCCTGGTAACTGCCAGATGCAAGTAGGTGTAGGCTGCAGAGCACCTGCACATGTGGTGGTATGGCATGGGCCCTTCTTGTTGGCTGGTCCAGGAGTGGGTGCAGGTCCCTTATCAGGTCCAAGATGGTTTGGGGGTGTAGCCTGTACCTTTCATGTATCTCTGCGTCAGTCAGTTGGAAGAGTGTGATGCGCTGTCTGTAGATGCGTTCCTCCCGTCTCCATATCCTCAGTCCTGCAGCCTGTAGACGTAGCCGCCTTGCAATGACATACAGAGCGGCCATGTTGTCCATGCTGTTGCATTTTGGGATTGCTTAAATGCACTGTTGAAAATTACCACCTGCTTTCTATCAGTGTTAATTACCGACTCTTATTTACCGATTTTGAAGGATTTCTTAATTACCGAATTTACATACATATCATTTTTCCGTATTACCACTTCATATTTACCACTTCATATTTACCGATTCGGAAAATATGTATTCGGTAAATTTGAAGCGGTATTTACCGATTCATATTTACCGAATATGTGTTTTTGGCCTCCTACATCTCAACTATCTAAATACCGGTCGGTAACGGGTTTTTTACCGAATTTCGGTCGTTACCGACCGGTATTTGGCTACCTACATATGGCCCTAAAACATTAAAACACTAAAACACTAAAACACAGAAACACAGCAACAATAAAACACTAACACTAAAACACTAAAACACACTAAAACAATAAAACACAAAAACAATAAACCACTAAAACAATAAAACACTAAAACAATAAAACACTAACACACTAAAACATTAAAACACTAAAACACTCTAACACACTAAAACACTCTAAAAAACTCTAACACACTAAAACACTCTTAAACACTAAAACACAAAAACACTAACAATAAAACTATAAAACAATAAAACAATAAAACAATAAAACACTCTAACACTCTAACACTAAAACACTCTAACACTCTAACACTAAAACACTAAAACACTCTAACACACTAAAACACTAAAACACTACAACACTACAACACTACAACACTACAACACTGTAACACTCTAACACTCTGTGGTAAATTTAAATTACCTAGACTTAATTTATGCGGTAAAATTCAATAAGAATAACTCAGTAAAAATAAGAGGCAGAATCCGTGGTATTTGAGGTTATAAAAGGGAATTTATTCCTTACAAAGGAATTATGGTTCAAACCAGGCAATCGGGTTCCGTCACCACGAAGGTTCAGGAAGGGACAGGCAATACATTATTGACAGGTTATCATATTTATAGTAAAATGCATTACAGTAAAGACATATGCAGAAGGCGTTACAACTGAGAAGAGAGATAAGAATACACATACGTAATGAAAAAGGCGTTACAATAGGCGTGCATAAAGGCATGTACTAGAAACGTCATTATGATGATGACACAAGTGGGTGGATCCATAAGAGAATCCTGCAATGTCAGCAGAAATACATGGCAGAGATGCGCGCACAGCCGCATGACGTGTGATTGACGTGTAACTAGAGGGTGAAGGGGACTTGACATTTAGCCCTACATGAGGAGACAAAAGTCTGGGATGTCAGGATAACCTAATTCCAAATCGTATCTAATATCTTGTGTTTAAGGAACTATATTATCTGGAAGGGAAGGTCTCTCAAGCAGAGGCTATTCTATACTGACTGCTAGTGCGTGTACAAGCGTCTAAGTGTCTACATGTGATGCGAGTGGACATGGGCCTACCATGGTAACAGAAGTCATGAATTACTTGCTCGGAGACAGTAAGGCCGAGCCCTTTGCTCTGTAGCTGGAAGGATGTTTACCTAAACTACTAGACAGGAATGCATTTCTCGAGGAGCGGAGCAGATAACTTGAAGGCTGAATACAGTCTTGGCAGGCAACAGGCCGGGCTAGGCACCGTTAGCCGCGCAGGAAGTAGGACAAAGTTCATGGATACAGATACAAGTCCAGGCTGGAGCTTTCAGAGGCAGAAAGCAGGAAAAGGCTCGATGGCAGAATTCAGGGCCTACCTTGCCAGAGCTGGAAAACGTGAAAAGTATACCATATAAAGACGGTGGCAAGGCATACTTAGGAACGGAATATCTGACCCATTCATGGCAGATCTGAAAGATGACATGTTGACGTTGGACACAATTGTATTTGCGTCTTCATAGCTTGAAGTGGAGGGAACATACATGTACTTGTAGCATGTACATGGAGCCGTTGGGGTCTAAGATAGGGGACACAATTGACCATAAAATTCATATTTCCTCATTCCCTCCTTGTCCCCTACGGACCCTTCATGAAATATCGATCCTCAGGAATCCATCAATCTGTTCATGTAACATCATTTGCTCTTCTTTCTTCTTCCGGGATTTTGAATGAGAACTTGAACGTGGAATACATGATGTGGCACACAGGCCGCAAATCGCTGGTCCACATTGTAGACACAGGCAACAACTGAATACTATGAGAAGGCCAATACCTAGGAAGGATAGGACTTTCCATCCCCAGGCTGACAACACGCTCCAGAACCAACCGGACCATGTCCAGGTGCCTGGATTTTGGTGTATCTGGCTTGCAATCTTGTGAAGACGAGTTATGGCTTTATATACGGATGGCGCGTTTTCTGGAATGAAAACACAACAACTCGATCCGATGACCCTACAGGCTCCGCCCCTATCGGCTAGGATGACGTCAAGGACAAGACGATTTTGAAGAACAACTATCCGCATCGCAGACTGCTCCTCTGTTAAGTTGCCTAGGGCAGAGGTAGTTTCATTCACTACTGCTTCAAGGGTTCTGGTTAATCTACGTATCAGTTTACTATTTGAGACAACACCTATGTAAGGAAAGAGACCTTTATTGAAGTCTGTATATTGTTCCCATGCTGTTTCAGTGTAGTCAACAATCGGGATATCTCTCTGAGGTCTATTGTGTACTAGATGGGTATTTCTATGATAATCAGGAGGGGCTAGGAAAACAGGTGGCAGAAGGAATGCAATGTAACAGGTACCATCCCAATCTAGAGGTAAACGTATATATGCGGTATGACCACAAATGAAGTAGGAATGACGGGAAGCTCTAAATGTAGACTTGCCTTTATCACTGAATTCGATCACAGTAGTACATTTACTATGACCCAGGTGTACTGAACCATTCTTTCTTACACATAATTCACCTTTGACTGGTAATACGGACATAGCAGGCAAGACTAGTGCAGTTTCAGATTCAACATTCAGAATCATGAGGTTGAGTGTAAAATTACCTAATCCATATACTTCATTTTCTAGGTCAGTTCCTGTCTTTTTGGGAAGTCCCTCCTTGTTAGGGTAACAGGCTTTAAGCAAAACTAAGTTCAGGTTTCCCCATACCCAGTTGCTCTGGTAAACTACAGTGTTTGAATCTAAAGAATTAATCAAACTAAACCATGCTCCACAGGAGCCATTGTGTGTGAATGGATACGGAAAGAGAGGCAGAACTCCTTTGTATTTCTGATAGGGAGGGAGTCGGCCACATATCCAACAATTTGTAGCATTGCTGGCCTGATGGGAATGATGTAACATACTAATGAATGTGTTGTTGCGCAGCGCAAGTCTATAGGGCAACTCATGTGAAGGTAATTCGCTAAAAGAATGTTCGGCAGTATCATTGTAAGCAGAATGAGCACGCTTGAAAATAGGATAGTACATATGCAACAGTATACTTGCAGCAATAATCAAAAAACTTAGAAAAAACATAATCAACAGTGTCACTATACAGTGACTATGAAGTGATTTACAATATGCACGTTTCTTGAGCTGTTTCTGTCTATCTCTCTCTCGATTTCGGTCTAGAGGATACATGTCAGAGACTAATTTAACCGATTCACCTAGGAGAGGACTTAAACAATCGAATTGTCTGACTTATTAGACCTTAGTTTCAGTTTGTATTCTTGCGATTCGGTTTTTTCAACCAGGGGGAGTTTTGAGTCAGTCTGTGGGGGAAGGCAGGGCTGAGAGTTCAAATCAGACGGTAGTCCATGAAATTTCTTGATATGGCTCGAGTGTAACCAACCCTTGCGACCCTCGACCTTCACTGCTGTCCTCGTGGTTAGAAGTACCAGTTTTGGCGTTTGCCAGCGAGGCTCCAGCGGGCTCCTCCAGTCGAAATTTCTTATGAAAACAAAGTTTCCAGGAACCACTTCATGGGGCTTCACCTCGGTGTTGTCGGGAAAGGCTGCAGCTACCTGTGAACGGCAAGATTGTAGTGCAGACATCAAGGAAGCAAGGTAATCTGTCAGCATATTACAATCAACATCAGTGATTTTACGAGGTATAGGCGTCCCCCACATATTTGGTGGCCTACCGAAGACCACCTCGTACGGGGATAGCCCTGTGCGAGAATGTGCTACCATTCTCATGTAAAATAGTGCAACTGGTAAAGCTACTATCCAGGCGACACCTTTCTCTCTGCAGATTTTTGAAAGTCGAATTTTCAGAGTCTGATTATGACGTTCCACGAGACCTGCTGCCTCGGGATGTCGGACACAGTGGAATTTCCATTGATAGCCTAACAAGAGTGAAATGTGTTTCATTAGCTCGGATGAGAACGGTTGGCCGTTATCTGAGTACACGATACGGGGCAAACCATACCGTGGGAAGAATTCACGAACTAACTGTTTGGCAGTAGTCGGGGCAGTGTAATCTGAGACGGGATATGCCTCTGTCCAGCGGGAAAGAGCACATACAACTACGAGGACATATTTGAATCCTCGACATCGTTCCATCTGGATATAATCCATCTGGAGGACTTCAAAAGGGTGATCGGGAGGTTGAAATCCACCTTGCTCTACAGGAATGCTTTTACCTGGGTTGAACTGACAACAAATCATGCAAGTTCGGACTTTCTGTTTGGCTGCAGCTCGTAAGTGTTTATTAAACCAAATGTTTTGAATACTGTCTAACATAGCTTTTTCTCCTAGATGTGCTGGACTATGTATTGTGTTAATGATAACTTGAACCATTGAGTCGGGGAGAAACCATATAGATTTTCCATTCGTCATCCATCCCTGATCTGTTTGGATCCCTCCTAATTCAGTCCATTTCTTGATTTCCTCTGGTGTAGCATGTGTCTGTATATCAATTACATCAAGGGCGGGATCCCTAACTGTCATGCAGTGTGTCGATGTCGGAACTATTGTCTTTGTCAAGTCAGTTGCGTGATTCCGATTCTGAGCTGTCTGTTTAGCTGTTCGGTCTGCTAGATCGTTACCCTGGGAAATGATATCGGTGACTTTTGTATGGGCCTTGCACTTCATGATAGATATCGCAGTAGGCAGATGTATTGCATCTAATAGAGCTTGAATGAGGGGACCGTGTTGAATGTTGGCACCATGAGAAGTCAAATAACCTCTCTCTTGCCAAAGGACTCCGAAGTCATGGACAACTCCGAATGCATAACGTGAATCTGTGTATATGTTGACTTTTTTATTTTTGGCTTGAATACAGGCTTGTGTCAGAGCAATGAGCTCTGCTGCTTGAGCTGACAAAGTGTTAATACAATTCGTTTCAATGACTTCAGTGTCTGTTGTGACTGCATAAGCGGCCACTAACTCTCCTGTACTTGTTCTCATACATGAACCATCTACATAAAATGTCAGGTCTGGGTCTGATAATGGAATGTCTGTCAAGTCTTGTCTGGGTTTCGTCGTAATAGTAATGACTTCAATGCAATCATGTGCCAATGGGTCTGTTCCACTTAATGGCAAAAGTGTGGCAGGATTTAATGTACTACAACGTCTGATTTCTATGTGTGGCTGAAACAATGTTAGTTCATAACCCGTCAGTCGTGCTATAGTCAAGTGTTGTGTTTGTGTCCAGTTCAAGAGAACCTCTACTGCGTGTGGTACTTGTACTGTCAATTGATGTCCTAATACTATGGAATCGCTTTGTCTGATCGCTAAAGCTGTCGCTACGACTGATTTCAGGCACGCAGGAAGAGCCTGAGCTACGGGATCTAATGTGCTAGAAAAGTAAGCACACGGCTTGTGTGATCCTGCTTGTTCCTGAGTGAGTACTGACAAGGCAGTACCTTCACGTTCTGTAACAAAAAGTGTAAAAGGCTTACTGTAACATGGTGTCGCTAAAACAGGTGCTTGGCATAAGGCTTTCTTTAAGTCTTCAAAAGCTTGTGTATGTTCTGGAGTCCAAGGGAGGACAGTCGATGTCGCTGCCTCCTGGGTTGTCAACTGAATGAGTGGTTTTGATAGAAATGCATATTGGGGAATCCACTGCCTACAGTACGAAGTGAGGCCTATGAAGGCCCGTACCTCCTTTTGTGTCTTGGGCGGTGGCATGTTTACAATTAACTGGATACGATCAGGTGTGAGCTGTCTCCCCCCCTTGGACAGCAAGTGCCCAAGGTACACAACTTGCTGAACACAGAATTGCAGCTTCGAAGGGGACACCTTGTGCCCCTTGTCGGCCAGAAAATGTAAAACCGTCAGTGATGCTTTTTCACATTCGGGTTCGCTTCGGGCGGTGATCAGCAGATCATCGACATACTGAAGCAGTGCAGTGTTAACAGGCATGTGGATACTGTCAAGTTGTCTTTTCAGTGCTTGGCTGTAGATGCTAGGACTTTCTGTAAATCCTTGAGGTGCGCGTGCGAATTTAAAGCTTCGTCCATTTAAACAGAATCCGAACAAATATTGGCTTTCCGGATCGATTGGGACGCTAAAGAAGGCGTTCTTGAGGTCAATTACAGTAAAGAACGTTGCTTCTGAATCAATAGCTGTCAGTAATGAAGAGATATCTGGGACCACGGGATATTGTGGTACAATGCATTTATTCAATTCGCGCAGATCAATAACTAATCGATATACTGGGGGTGCTTTTGGATCAGTTCGTTTAAGACTCGGAATGATCGGAGAATTACATATATTGGAGTCGGTTTCCACAACCACTCCTTGTGCAACGAGCTCGTCAATGATTTGCAGTAAAGCCACTACAGCATCTGGAGGTAACTTGTATTGTCGCATTCGTGGTAATACCACTCCTGCTTTGAGTGTGACTCGATATGGTGTAATGTGCATACAACCTACATCAGTGGGGCCTTGTGCCCATAAATGTGCAGGTAGATTCTGTAACCGGTGATCCATGTCTCTTGACACGTAGTGACCTTTAAAGTCACGCAAAAATAGTCGTACTCCGTCCGGAGAACAACATATTATAGCTCCTAGAGCTTTCAATGTTTTTATACCTAACAAGTTTTCTGGACATGATTTTGTAAGCAATAGATCGGTAGTCCGTGTCAATGGACCAACTGTAAGTGGAAGCGGTTGTGATATTTCGTTAATAGTAGGCTTTCCTGAAAAACCAAGGGAAATATTTTGTGAGCCTGAGAGGGGTGCCCCTGGAACCTCGTCGTGACTTATAGTTGTTCTGCTTGCCCCTGTATCAAGTAGAAACTTTCTGTCTTTCCCTAATACTTGACTCTGTACATAAGGGCCCTCTTGATCTACGGGAACCTCAATAAGGGGTACGCCAACTTCCCTCTCTAGGCTATTTCATGTGTATCGCTGATAATCTGGATAGTCAGTTTGTGCATACTGGTACATCTGTTGTGTCGTGTTTTGTGTTGCGGCAATAGGCTGTGACTGTGGCACCGCTATGGTCTGTTGTGCAGTTTGCATAGGCTGTACATTCTGAGGTGCTTGTTGTTGGATCTGATCCTGTCTAGGCGGACGTGGTCTCTCCTTGGTTTTACCCGTAGAGATATTATGTTTCAGAACTGCACAATCGTTTATATAATGACCTGGCTGTTTACAATAGTTGCATGTCCCTTTAACGGGAACCGCTGAATTACTGGACTGTGTCACACCCTTTTTATGACCGTCAGCTGGAACTGACTGGGCGACGAGCATTTTCATTTTCGTGTCTTTCATACGTCTTTGTTCGTGGTCTTGTTCTTCTCTAATTCTATTCTGGTGATACTGTAACATTTGTAACATTTGTGAAGGAGTGTTAGCTTGCCAAGTGCTCTCAACTTTCAATACTCTGTTTTTAACCTGGGGCAGGGAATTCTCGACTAGTTTTGTTACAAAGAGATGTGGATATGAATCGCTACTTGCTTTCAGGCCGCTATTAATACCAAAACATTTTTCAAATCGGGAATAAAAATCACTAGTGTCTTCATCGGGTTTCTGTTTGCAAGCTGATATTGCTCCCCAGTCTTCCTTTTTCGTAGTTAATAAACGTGGCAGTACTTGTACTAACAATCCTGGTAATGCTTTAGTTTTGTCTCCAAGCCCTACGCCTGCAGTTCTGGCATTTTCTTCGTTTTCTAATGCTGTCCAATCAATCTTTTGGTCTCCCACCTCCCACTCTTTTTCTTTCAGTTTCTCGTAAATACCGGCAGGCAATAATACTTTCAATATTTTCATAATGTCAGGATAGGTATAATCGCCCATGAGTAACATGTCTTTTATTTCGCGGTGAAAACCTGCTGGATCTTTGTCATGGCTGGGCACTAATTTTTTCATTTCCAATAGTTCTATTTTATTTATAGGCGTGTACACGAACACGCGTCTAAAAGTATTATCATCATTCCTAACTGGGTGTACTTCGCGTAAGGGATTCTGTCTGTCTATGTAATACGTTTTTCTTTCCATGGAGGGAACTGGATCATGTTCTGGACACAAAAAGGCACTATATCTGTGTCGGTATTCTAGAATTTCTTTAATTAAATCGGTACCCATACCTCTCCATTTATTCGTGAGTAATTCTATCAGTATATCAGGTAGGGGACCAGGATCGGAGTGTTCATTTTTATACAATATAAGGAGATGTTGTATCATGTATATACTAGCTAAACGCTGTTCGTCGGGTGTAAGATTCAGAAACGTGTGTGCTAGCGCATCATCACTGTATTTTTTAGAACTGTCAGCCCATTGTACTGCCGACCTGGCTAATTCTTGTTCATCCATAGAATCGAGTACATGGTACCCTCTTCGTTCTCGAAGTAATTTATCAGTAGCCTGGAATAAGTGTTCAGGGGTCCTTGGATTTGACATAGCTGCTTGAAAAATTCTGTTACATTCTGGACGTATCGGACGTATTGGATTATTGAAAAATCTTCCTTTTCCTACATAAGCTATCGTTTCTCTAGCTGGTAATTCTAATTGTCCTGTGTTCATTTCTGACTGTTCCTCCTCCTCTCCCTCTGATTCAGTTTTATCTGCCTCTAATCTTCTTTCATGTATTCGTTCTACTTCTTTTCTGATCTTTCGCTGCATAACTTCTATACTCTTCTGTTTATCATGTTTTCCGTCTGCTATATTCTGACCCCATCTGGTAAGTACTTGCATTTCCTCTGGATCTATCTCAGGCCTATCTCTGTTTCTGATCAAGCAGTTTATGAAGAAGCGTAACAATAATTTTTGCATGTCCACTTTCTGGTATTCCATGGCCTCGCCAATACTTTCAGGACCTTGCCCTGTTTGAATAAAGTGATATATTTTGTCTAGATGACCAATCATTCCTGGTAATGTCATTAAATAGGTCGAAACTCGTCGTAAACGTACTGATGATAGCAACATCCTGTCGTGTTTACCTGGCACTGGATCATATCTACAATCTGTAAGAGGCTCATTAAATATTTTGTCATTAGCTGTTTGGGGTGTACGTTGGTGTGCTAAATCCCTATAAGTCAATCTAAGTGCTGGTGGTGGCGTGGAAAAACCTCCTGTCGCACCTCCTGTCGCACCTCCTGAGGTGCCAAGTCCAAAAGGATTTGTTGGATGTAAGGTAGAGAGTGTAGATGCAGGAAGGACTGTAGAAACAGGTGGAACGTTTTGAACGTGAGGAGGAGTTTGTTGCTGCGGAGGTGGGGGCAGATGATCTTGGGGTTGAGCGTTGTCAATAGGTGGTACGCGTGGCTGCACACCATTAGCATATTCAGGGGCTGCATCATCTAAATAGGAAGAAAGGAAAATGTCCTTTGCGGTCTTGGGATGTACTTTAATCGGGAGTAATGGAGGTGGCAGATCTTTTGGTACCTCCTGGGTGGCCTTAGGCAAACCCTCGGCCAGAAGAGGATACATACCATTCATAAGAGTGTTTCGTTGTCTGTCTACTTGTTCTGTTTTTACTCGGATACCTTCGTCAATTAATAGGTTTTCTCGGGCTTTGTCTGAATTCTCTCTACTTTTCTCTTCCTTTCTGAACGCTTTCTCTGCACGTCTATGCGATTCCTTACGCCATAGTTCAATGGCATCTTTCTGTGACTGTCTGGCTTTCTTTTTCCATAATACTTCTTCTACTCTCATGATGCAATCTGCATCCCATGTTCCAGCAGCGGGCCATCTCTGACTCTCTGCTAAATCCTTGGTATAGTCCACCCATAAATCAAGATATAATACGGCATCTAGGCCATGTTTATGATACATAAAGTACCCTGGAGTGTCCCTAGGTGGAATGGGAACGGCTTCCTCGAGTATCCCTTTTCTAGTTTTTATCTGTCTTAATTTCGAGAATAACGGCATCTTGAACCTTGCTACCTGGGTCTTACTCGGACTTGAACACAATTAATACAATAAACACAATAATGAAGATCGAACAATCACTCATACCACGACATTTAAAACATATCAAAACATTTTAGAACGAACAATAATAATTAGAATAAAACTAGTCAACTGCATAATACTAAATATACTGGATGCACTGCTAAACAGTACAGATACACTGCTGAAACAGTGCAGACCGGATCTGTGTACCCAAACCCGTCTTGACCGGCACAAACCAATGTGCACGTCTAAATGCGTCCCCAGCAACGGTACTCACCGGGAAGCACGGAACGGAAGGCCTCGGAAACTGGACTGGACTAGACCAAACTGGACTCGACTCGACTTGTGACTTAGATACTTCGGAACTTCGGAATCTGGTGGGCCTCTGTATACCTCGGATCTTGCTCTCTCAGCTAGGCTCTGGTCGGGATTCTCCGCACTCCTCACCGCCTTGTCTGGGTGTTGATCGCAGCCTCAGTCGCCCCCGTTGGCCTGAGGGAGATACAGGAAATCCTGCGGGTACGCGTAGTTGTCCGTCCGGCTGTGGCAGGAGACCGGGTCTGCAACGCACCTCCGGCGCGTGGGGTGTGAGAGGTGTCCCTGTTCGGGCGCCAATTATGTGGTAAATTTAAATTACCTAGACTTAATTTATGCGGTAAAATTCAATAAGAATAACTCAGTAAAAATAAGAGGCAGAATCCGTGGTATTTGAGGTTATAAAAGGGAATTTATTCCTTACAAAGGAATTATGGTTCGAACCAGGCAATCGGGTTCCGTCACCACGAAGGTTCATGAAGGGACAGGCAATACATTATTGACAGGTTATCATATTTATAGTAAAATGCATTACAGTAAAGACATATGCAGAAGGCGTTACAACTGAGAAGAGAGATAAGAATACACATACGTAATGAAAAAGGCGTTACAATAGGCGTGCATAAAGGCATGTACTAGAAACGTCATTATGATGATGACACAAGTGGGTGGATCCATAAGAGAATCCTGCAATGTCAGCAGAAATACATGGCAGAGATGCGCGCACAGCTGCATGACGTGTGATTGACGTGTAACTAGAGGGTGAAGGGGACTTGACATTTAGCCCTACATGAGGAGACAAAAGTCTGGGATGTCAGGATAACCTAATTCCAAATCGTATCTAATATCTTGTGTTTAAGGAACTATATTATCTGGAAGGGAAGGTCTCTCAAGCAGAGGCTATTCTATACTGACTGCTAGTGCGTGTACAAGCGTCTAAGTGTCTACATGTGATGCGAGGAGGCATGGGACTACCATGGTAACAGAAGTCATGAATTACTTGCTCGGAGACAGTAAGGCCGAGCCCTTTGCTCTGTAGCTGGAAGGATGTTTACCTAAACTACTAGACAGGAATGCATTTCTCGAGGAGCGGAGCAGATAACTTGAAGGCTGAATACAGTCTTGGCAGGCAACAGGCCGGGCTAGGCACCGTTAGCCGCGCAGGAAGTAGGACAAAGTTCATGGATACAGATACAAGTCCAGGCTGGAGCTTTCAGAGGCAGAAAGCAGGAAAAGGCTCGATGGCAGAATTCAGGGCCTACCTTGCCAGAGCTGGAACACGTGAAAAGTATACCATATAAAGACGGTGGCAAGGCATACTTAGGAACGGAATATCTGACCCATTCATGGCAGATCTGAAAGATGACATGTTGACGTTGGACACAATTGTATTTGCGTCTTCATAGCTTGAAGTGGAGGGAACATACATGTACTTGTAGCATGTACATGGAGCCGTTGGGGTCTAAGATAGGGGACACAATTGACCATAAAATTCATATTTCCTCAACTCTAACACTCTAAAACACTAAAACACAAACACTAACACATTAAAACACTCTAACATACTAAAACACTCTTACACACTAAAACACAAAAACACTAACAATAAAACAGTAAAACAATAAAACACTAAAACACTAAACCACTAAAACACTAATCCACTAAAACAATAAAACACTAAAACAATAAAACACTAAAACACTAAACCACTAAACCACTAAAACAGTAAAACACTAAAACAATAAAACACTAAAACAGTAAAACACTCTAACACACTAAAACACTAAAAAACAAAAACACTAACAATAAAACAATAAAACACTAAAACACTCAAACATTAACCCACTAAATTATTGTGTTAGTGTTTTAGTGTTTTAGTGTGTTTGAGTGTTTTAGTGTTTGTATTTTAGTGTTTTTGTGTTTTTGTGTTTTAGTGGGTTAATGTTTGAGTGTTTTAATGTTTGAGTGTTTGAGTGTTTGAGTGTTTGAGTGTTTTATTGTTTTAGTGTTTTATTGTTTTATTGTTTTATAGTTTTATTGTTAGTGTTTTTGTGTTTTAGTGTTTAAGAGTGTTTTAGTGTGTTAGTTTTTTAGAGTGTTTTAGTGTGTTAGAGTGTTTTAGTGTTTTAATGTTTTTGTGTGTTACACTAAAACATTAACAATAAAACTATGAAACAATAAAACAATAAAACACTAAAACAATCTAAAACACTAAAACACTCTGAAACACTAAAACACTCGAACACACTCAAACACTCAAACACTCTAACACTAAAACACTCTAACTAACACTAAAACACTAACACTAAAACACTCTAACACTAAAACACTCTAACACTAAAACACTCTAACACTAAAAAACTAAAACACTCTAACACACTAAAACACTACAACACTACAACACTACAACACTCTAACACTCTAACACTCTAACACTCTAACACTCTAACACTCTAACACTCTAACACTCTAACACTCTAAAACACTAAAACACAAACACTAACACATTAAACACTCTAACATAGTAAAACACTCTTACACACTAAAACACAAAAACACTAACAATAAAACAGTAAAACAATAAAACACAAAAACACTAAACCACTAAAACACTAATCCACTAAAACAATAAAACAGTAAAACAATAAAACACTAAAACACTAAACCACTAAAACACTAAAACAGTAAAACACTAAAACAATAAAACACTAAAACAGTAAAACACTCTAACACACTAAAACACTAAAACACAAACACTAACACATTAAAACACTCTAACATACTAAAACACTCTTACACACTAAAACACAAAAACACTAACAATAAAACAGTAAAACAATAAAACACTAAAACACTAAACCACTAAAACACTAATCCACTAAAACAATAAAACACTAAAACAATAAAACACTAAAACACTAAAACACTAAACCACTAAAACACTAAAACAGTAAAACACTAAAACAATAAAACACTAAAACAGTAAAACACTCTAACACACTAAAACACTAAAACACAAAAACACTAACAATAAAACAATAAAACACTAAAACAATAAAACACTAAAACAATAAAACACTAAAACACTAAAACACTCAAACATTAACCCACTAAAATATTGTTTTAGTGTTTTAGTGTGTTTGAGTGTTTTAGTGTTTGTATTTTAGTGTTTTTGTGTTTTTGTGTTTTTGTGTTTTAGTGGGTTAATGTTTGAGTGTTTTAATGTTTGAGTGTTTGAGTGTTTGAGTGCTTTATTGTTTTAGTGTTTTATTGTTTTATTGTTTTATAGTTTTATTGTTAGTGTTTTTGTGTTTTAGTGTTTAAGAGTGTTTTAGTGTGTTAGTTTTTTAGAGTGTTTTAGTGTTTTAGAGTGTTTTAGTGTTTTAATGTTTTTGTGTGTTACACTAAAACATTAACAATAAAACTATGAAACAATAAAACAATAAAACACTAAAACAATCTAAAACACTAAAACACTCTGAAACACTAAAACACTCGAACACACTAAAACACTCTAACACTAAAACACTAACACTAAAACACTCTAACACTAAAACACTCTAACACTAAAACACTCTAACACTAAAACACTAAAACACTCTAACACTCTAACACTCTAACACTAAAACACTCTAACACTAAAACACTCTAACACTAAAACACTAAAACACTCGAACACACTCAAACACTCAAACACTCTAACACTAAAACACTCTAACTAACACTAAAACACTAACACTAAAACACTCTAACACTAAAACACTCTAACACTAAAACACTCTAACACTAAAACACTCTAACACTAAAACACTAAAACACTCTAACACACTAAAACACTACAACACTACAACACTACAACACTCTAACACTGTAACACTCTAACACTCTAACACTCTAACACTCTAACACTCTAACACTCTAACACTCTAAAACACTAAAACACAAACACTAACACATTAAAACACTCTAACATACTAAAACACTCTTACACACTAAAACACAAAAACACTAACAATAAAACAGTAAAACAATAAAACACAAAAACACTAAACCACTAAAACACTAATCCACTAAAACAATAAAACACTAAAACAATAAAACACTAAAACACTAAACCACTAAAACACTAAAACAGTAAAACCCTAAAACAATAAAACACTAAAACAGTAAAACACTCTAACACACTAAAACACTAAAACACAAAAACACCAACAATAAAACAATAAAACACTAAAACAATAAAACACTAAAACAATAAAACACTAAAACACTAAAACACCAACAATAAAACAATAAAACACTAAAACAATAAAACACTAAAACAATAAAACACTAAAACACTCTAACACTCTAACACACTAAAACACTCTAACACACTAAAACACTAAAACACTCTAACACACTAAAACACTAAAACACAAAAACACTAAAATACTAACACTAAAACACTAACACTAAAACACTCTAACACACTAAAACACTCTAACACACTAAAACACTCTTACACACTAAAACACTCTAACACTCTAACACACTAAAACACTCTAACACACTAAAACACTAAAACACTCTAACACACTAAAACACAAAAACACTAAAACACTAACACTCTATCACACTAAAACACTCTAACACACTAAAACACTCTAACACACTAAAACACTACAACACTAAAAAATTCCAACATTAAAACATTAAAACACTAAAACGCTAAAACATTAAAACATTAAAACACTAAAACACTCTAACACACTAAAACACTACAACACTAAAAAACTCCAACACTAACACTAAAACACTCTAACACACTAAAACACTCTAAAACACTAAAACACTACAACACTACAACACTCTAACACTCTAAAACACTAAAACACTAACACACTCTAACACTAAAACACTAAAACACTCTAACACTAAAACACTCTAACACTCTAACACTCTAACACTCTAAAACACTAAAACACTAAAACACTCTAAGACTAAAACACTCTAACAGTAAAACACTCTAACACTAACACACTCTAACACTAAAACACTAACACTAAAACACTCTAACACTAAAACACTCTAACACTAAAACACTCTAACACTAAAACACTCTATCACTAAAACACTAAAACACTCTAACACTCTAACACTCTAACACTAAAACACTCTAACACTAAAACACTCTAACACTAAAACACTAAAACACTCTAACACACTCAAACACTCAAACACAAAAACACTAAAATACTAACACTAAAACACTAACACTAAAACACTCTAACACACTAAAACACTCTAACACACTAAAACACTCTTACACACTAAAACACTCTAACACTCTAACACACTAAAACACTCTAACACACTAAAACACTAAAACACTCTAACACACTAAAACACAAAAACACTAAAACACTAACACTCTAACACACTAAAACACTCTAACACACTAAAACACTCTAACACACTAAAACACTACAACACTAAAAAATTCCAACATTAAAACATTAAAACACTAAAACGCTAAAACATTAAAACATTAAAACACTAAAACACTCTAACACACTAAAACACTACAACACTAAAAAACTCCAACACTAACACTAAAACACTCTAACACACTAAAACACTCTAAAACACTAAAACACTACAACACTACAACACTCTAACACTCTAAAACACTAAAACACTAACACACTCTAACACTAAAACACTAAAACACTCTAACACTAAAACACTCTAACACTCTAACACTCTAACACTCTAAAACACTAAAACACTAAAACACTCTAAGACTAAAACACTCTAACAGTAAAACACTCTAACACTAACACACTCTAACACTAAAACACTAACACTAAAACACTCTAACACTAAAACACTCTAACACTAAAACACTCTAACACTAAAACACTCTATCACTAAAACACTAAAACACTCTAACACTCTAACACTAAAACACTCTAACACTAAAACACTCTAACACTAAAACACTAAAACACTCTAACACTAAAACACTAAAACACTCTAACACACTAAAACACTACAACACTACAACACTACAACACTCTAACACACTAAAACACTACAACACTACAACACTACAACACTCTAACACTCTAACACTCTAAAACACTAAAACACTAAAACACTCTAAGACTAAAACACTCTAACAGTAAAACACTCTAACACTAAAACACTCTAACACTAAAACACTAACACTAAAACACTCTAACACTAAAACACTCTAACACTAAAACACTCTAACACTAAAACACTCTATCACTAAAACACTAAAACACTCTAACACTCTAACACTCTAACACTCTAACACTAAAACACTCTAACACTAAAACACTAAAACACTCTAACACTCTAAAACACTACAACATAACAACACTACAACACTCTAACACTCTAACACTCTAACACTCTAACACTCTAACACTCTAAAACACTAAAACACAAACACTAACACATTAAAACACTAAAACACAAAAACACAGAAACACTAAAACACTCTAACACTCTAACACTCTAACACTCTAACACTCTAACACTCTAACACTCTAACACTCTAACACTCTAACACTCTAACACTAAAACACTCTAACACTAAAACACTAAAACACTCTAACACTCTAAAACACTACAACATAACAACACTACAACACTCTAACACTCTAACACTCTAACACTCTAACACTCTAACACTCTAACACTCTAAAACACTAAAACACAAACACTAACACATTAAAACACTAAAACACAAAAACACAGAAACACTAAAACACTCTAACACTAAAACACTCTAACACTATAACATTCTAACACTAAAACACTCTAACACTAAAACACTCTAACACTATAACATTCTAACACTAAAACACTCTAACACTAAAACACTAAAACAGTCTAACACTCTAACACTACAACACTACAACACTCTAACACTCTAACACTCTAACACTCTAACACTCTAACACTCTAAAACACTAAAACACAAACACTAACACATTAAAACACTAAAACACACTAAAACACAAAAACACAGAAACACTAAAACACTCTAACACTAAAACAATAAAACACTAAAACACTAAAACACAAAAACACTAAAACACTAACACTAAAACACTCTAACACACTAAAACACTACAACACTACAACACTGAAACACTCTAAAACACTAAAACACTCTAAAACACTAAAACACTCTAACACACTAAAACACTCTCACACACTAAAACACTACAACACTAAAACATGCTAACACTCTAACACTCTAGCACTCTAACACACTAAAACACTAAAACACTAACACACTAAAACATTAAAACACTAAAACACTAAAACACTCTAACACACTAAAACACTAAAACACAAAAACACTAAAACACTCTAACACTAAAACACTCTGAAACACTAAAACACTGTAACACACTAAAACACTCTAACACACTAAAACACAAAAACACTAACACTAAAACAATAAAACAATAAAACACTAAAACACTAAAACACTAAAACAATAAAACACTAAAACAATAAAACACTAAAACACTACAACACTCTAACACTACAACACTCTAACACTGTAACACTCTAACACTCTAACACTGTAACACTCTAACACTGTAACACTCTAACACTCTAACACTCTAACACTCTAACACTCTAACACTCTAAAACACTAAAACACAAACACTAACACATTAAAACACTCTAACATACTAAAACACTCTTACACACTAAAACACAAAAACACTAACAATAAAACAGTAAAACAATAAAACACAAAACACTAAACCACTAAAACACTAATCCACTAAAACAATAAAAGATTAAAACAATAAAACACTAAAACACTAAAACACTAAAACAGTAAAACACTAAAACAATAAAACACTAAAACAGTAAAACAGTAAAACACTCTAACACACTAAAACACTAAAACACAAAAACACTGACAATAAAACAATAAAACACCAAAACAATAAAACACTAAAACAATAAAACACTAAAACACTCTAACACTCTAACACACTAAAACACTCTAACACACTAAAACACTAAAACACTCTAACACACTAAAACACTAAAACACAAAAACACTAAAACACTAACACTAAAACACTAACACTAAAACACTCTAACACACTAAAACACTCTAACACACTAAAACACTCTTACACACTAAAACACTCTAACACTCTAACACACTAAAACACTCTAACACACTAAAACACTAAAACACTCTAACACACTAAAACACTAAAACACAAAAACACTAAAACACTAACACTAAAACACTAACACTAAAACACTCTAACACACTAAAACACTCTAACACACTAAAACACTCTAACACACTAAAACACTCTTACACACTAAAACACTCTAACTCACTAAAACACTCTAAAACACTAAAACACTACAACACTAAAACACGCTAACACTCTAACACTCTAACACACTAAAACACTAAAACACTCGAACACACTAAAACACTCTAACATACTAAAACACTCTTACACACTAAACCACTAAAACACTAATCCACTAAAACAATAAAACACTAAAACACTAACACACACTAAAACACTCTAACACACTAAAACACTAAAACAATCTAACCCACTAAAACACTAACACACACTAAAACACTAAAACAATAAAACAATAAAACAATAAAACACTAAAACAATTAACCACTAAAACAATAAACCACTAAAACAATAAAACACTAAACAATAAAACACTAAAACAATAAAACACTAAAACGCTAAAACATTAAAACATTAAAACACTAAAACACTCTAACACACTAAAACACTACAACACTAAAAAACTCCAACACTAAAACACTAAAACATTAAAACATTAAAACATTAAAACACTAAAACGCTAAAACATTAAAACATTAAAACACTAAAACACTCTAACACACTAAAACACTACAACACTAAAAAACTCCAACACTAACACTAAAACACTCTAACACACTAAAACACTCTAAAACACTAAAACACTACAACACTACAACACTCTAACACTCTAAAACACTAAAACACTAACACACTCTAACACTAAAACACTAAAACACTCTAACACTCTAAAACACTACAACATAACAACACTACAACACTCTAACACTCTAACACTCTAACACTCTAACACTCTAACACTCTAACACTCTAACACTCTAAAACACTAAAACACAAACACTAACACATTAAAACACTAAAACACAAAAACACAGAAACACTAAAACACTCTAACACTAAAACACTCTAACACTATAACATTCTAACACTAAAACACTCTAACACTAAAACACTCTAACACTATAACATTCTAACACTAAAACACTCTAACACTAAAACACTAAAACAGTCTAACACTCTAACACTACAACACTACAACACTCTAACACTCTAACACTCTAACACTCTAACACTCTAACACTCTAACACTCTAACACTCTAACACTCTAACACTCTAAAACACTAAAACACAAACACTAACACATTAAAACACTAAAACACACTAAAACACAAAAACACAGAAACACTAAAACACTCTAACACTAAAACAATAAAACACTAAAACACTAAAACACAAAAACACTAAAACACTAACACTAAAACACTCTAACACACTAAAACACTACAACACTACAACACTGAAACACTCTAAAACACTAAAACACTCTAAAACACTAAAACACTCTAACACACTAAAACACTCTCACACACTAAAACACTACAACACTAAAACATGCTAACACTCTAACACTCTAGCACTCTAACACACTAAAACACTAAAACACTAACACACTAAAACATTAAAACACTAAAACACTAAAACACTCTAACACACTAAAACACTAAAACACAAAAACACTAAAACACTCTAACACTAAAACACTCTGAAACACTAAAACACTGTAACACACTAAAACACTCTAACACACTAAAACACAAAAACACTAACACTAAAACAATAAAACAATAAAACACTAAAACACTAAAACACTAAAACAATAAAACACTAAAACAATAAAACACTAAAACACTACAACACTCTAACACTACAACACTCTAACACTGTAACACTCTAACACTCTAACACTGTAACACTCTAACACTGTAACACTCTAACACTCTAACACTCTAACACTCTAACACTCTAACACTCTAACACTCTAACACTCTAAAACACTAAAACACAAACACTAACACATTAAAACACTCTAACATACTAAAACACTCTTACACACTAAAACACAAAAACACTAACAATAAAACAGTAAAACAATAAAACACAAAACACTAAACCACTAAAACACTAATCCACTAAAACAATAAAAGATTAAAACAATAAAACACTAAAACACTAAAACACTAAAACAGTAAAACACTAAAACAATAAAACACTAAAACAGTAAAACAGTAAAACACTCTAACACACTAAAACACTAAAACACAAAAACACTGACAATAAAACAATAAAACACCAAAACAATAAAACACTAAAACAATAAAACACTAAAACACTCTAACACTCTAACACACTAAAACACTCTAACACACTAAAACACTAAAACACTCTAACACACTAAAACACTAAAACACAAAAACACTAAAACACTAACACTAAAACACTAACACTAAAACACTCTAACACACTAAAACACTCTAACACACTAAAACACTCTTACACACTAAAACACTCTAACACTCTAACACACTAAAACACTCTAACACACTAAAACACTAAAACACTCTAACACACTAAAACACTAAAACACAAAAACACTAAAACACTAACACTAAAACACTAACACTAAAACACTCTAACACACTAAAACACTCTAACACACTAAAACACTCTAACACACTAAAACACTCTTACACACTAAAACACTCTAACTCACTAAAACACTCTAAAACACTAAAACACTACAACACTAAAACACGCTAACACTCTAACACTCTAACACACTAAAACACTAAAACACTCAAACACACTAAAACACTCTAACATACTAAAACACTCTTACACACTAAACCACTAAAACACTAATCCACTAAAACAATAAAACACTAAAACACTAACACACACTAAAACACTCTAACACACTAAAACACTAAAACAATCTAACCCACTAAAACACTAACACACACTAAAACACTAAAACAATAAAACAATAAAACAATAAAACACTAAAACAATTAACCACTAAAACAATAAACCACTAAAACAATAAAACACTAAACAATAAAACACTAAAACAATAAAACACTAAAACGCTAAAACATTAAAACATTAAAACACTAAAACACTCTAACACACTAAAACACTACAACACTAAAAAACTCCAACACTAAAACACTAAAACATTAAAACATTAAAACATTAAAACACTAAAACGCTAAAACATTAAAACATTAAAACACTAAAACACTCTAACACACTAAAACACTACAACACTAAAAAACTCCAACACTAACACTAAAACACTCTAACACACTAAAACACTCTAAAACACTAAAACACTACAACACTACAACACTCTAACACTCTAAAACACTAAAACACTAACACACTCTAACACTAAAACACTAAAACACTCTAACACTCTAAAACACTACAACATAACAACACTACAACACTCTAACACTCTAACACTCTAACACTCTAACACTCTAACACTCTAACACTCTAAAACACTAAAACACAAACACTAACACATTAAAACACTAAAACACAAAAACACAGAAACACTAAAACACTCTAACACTAAAACACTCTAACACTATAACATTCTAACACTAAAACACTCTAACACTAAAACACTCTAACACTATAACATTCTAACACTAAAACACTCTAACACTAAAACACTAAAACAGTCTAACACTCTAACACTACAACACTACAACACTCTAACACTCTAACACTCTAACACTCTAACACTCTAACACTCTAACACTCTAACACTCTAACACTCTAACACTCTAACACTCTAAAACACTAAAACACAAACACTAACACATTAAAACACTAAAACACACTAAAACACAAAAACACAGAAACACTAAAACACTCTAACACTAAAACAATAAAACACTAAAACACTAAAACACAAAAACACTAAAACACTAACACTAAAACACTCTAACACACTAAAACACTACAACACTACAACACTGAAACACTCTAAAACACTAAAACACTCTAAAACACTAAAACACTCTAACACACTAAAACACTCTCACACACTAAAACACTACAACACTAAAACATGCTAACACTCTAACACTCTAGCACTCTAACACACTAAAACACTAAAACACTAACACACTAAAACATTAAAACACTAAAACACTAAAACACTCTAACACACTAAAACACTAAAACACAAAAACACTAAAACACTCTAACACTAAAACACTCTGAAACACTAAAACACTGTAACACACTAAAACACTCTAACACACTAAAACACAAAAACACTAACACTAAAACAATAAAACAATAAAACACTAAAACACTAAAACACTAAAACAATAAAACACTAAAACAATAAAACACTAAAACACTACAATACTCTAACACTACAACACTCTAACACTGTAACACTCTAACACTCTAACACTGTAACACTCTAACACTGTAACACTCTAACACTCTAACACTCTAACACTCTAACACTCTAACACTCTAACACTCTAACACTCTAACACTCTAACACTCTAAAACACTAAAACACAAACACTAACACATTAAAACACTCTAACATACTAAAACACTCTTACACACTAAAACACAAAAACACTAACAATAAAACAGTAAAACAATAAAACACAAAACACTAAACCACTAAAACACTAATCCACTAAAACAATAAAAGATTAAAACAATAAAACACTAAAACACTAAAACACTAAAACAGTAAAACACTAAAACAATAAAACACTAAAACAGTAAAACAGTAAAACACTCTAACACACTAAAACACTAAAACACAAAAACACTGACAATAAAACAATAAAACACCAAAACAATAAAACACTAAAACAATAAAACACTAAAACACTCTAACACTCTAACACACTAAAACACTCTAACACACTAAAACACTAAAACACTCTAACACACTAAAACACTAAAACACAAAAACACTAAAACACTAACACTAAAACACTAACACTAAAACACTCTAACACACTAAAACACTCTAACACACTAAAACACTCTTACACACTAAAACACTCTAACACTCTAACACACTAAAACACTCTAACACACTAAAACACTAAAACACTCTAACACACTAAAACACTAAAACACAAAAACACTAAAACACTAACACTAAAACACTAACACTAAAACACTCTAACACACTAAAACACTCTAACACACTAAAACACTCTAACACACTAAAACACTCTTACACACTAAAACACTCTAACTCACTAAAACACTCTAAAACACTAAAACACTACAACACTAAAACACGCTAACACTCTAACACTCTAACACACTAAAACACTAAAACACTCGAACACACTAAAACACTCTAACATACTAAAACACTCTTACACACTAAACCACTAAAACACTAATCCACTAAAACAATAAAACACTAAAACACTAACACACACTAAAACACTCTAACACACTAAAACACTAAAACAATCTAACCCACTAAAACACTAACACACACTAAAACACTAAAACAATAAAACAATAAAACAATAAAACACTAAAACAATTAACCACTAAAACAATAAACCACTAAAACAATAAAACACTAAACAATAAAACACTAAAACAATAAAACACTAAAACGCTAAAACATTAAAACATTAAAACACTAAAACACTCTAACACACTAAAACACTACAACACTAAAAAACTCCAACACTAAAACACTAAAACATTAAAACATTAAAACATTAAAACACTAAAACGCTAAAACATTAAAACATTAAAACACTAAAACACTCTAACACACTAAAACACTACAACACTAAAAAACTCCAACACTAACACTAAAACACTCTAACACACTAAAACACTCTAAAACACTAAAACACTACAACACTACAACACTCTAACACTCTAAAACACTAAAACACTAACACACTCTAACACTAAAACACTAAAACACTCTAACACTAAAACACTCTAACACTCTAACACTCTAACACTAAAACACTCTAACACTAAAACACTAACACTAAAACACTCTAACACTAAAACACTCTAACACTAAAACACTCTAACACTAAAACACTAAAACACTAAAACAGTCTAACACTCTAACACACTAACACTACAACACTACAACACTCTAACACTCTAACACTCTAACACTCTAACACTCTAACACTCTAAAACACTAAAACACAAACACTAACACATTAAAACACTAAAACACACTAAAACACAAAAACACAGAAACACTAAAACACTCTAACACTAAAACAATAAAACACTAAAACACAAAAACACTAAAACACTAACACTAAAACACTCTAACACACTAAAACACTACAACACTACAACACTGAAACACTCTAAAACACTAAAACACTCTAAAACACTAAAACACTCTAACACACTAAAACACTCTAACACACTAAAACACTACAACACTAAAACATGCTAACACTCTAACACTCTAGCACTCTAACACACTAAAACACTAAAACACTAACACACTAAAACATTAAAACACTAAAACACTAAAACACTCTAACACACTAAAACACTAAAACACAAAAACACTAAAACACTCTAACACACTAAAACACTCTGAAACACTAAAACACTCTAACACACTAAAACACTCTAACACACTAAAACACAAAAACACTAACACTAAAACAATAAAACAATAAAACACTAAAACACTAAAACACTAAAACACTAAAACACTAAAACAATAAAACACTAAAACAATAAAACACTAATACAATAAAACACTAAAACACTAAACCACTAAAACACTAAAACACTAAAACACTAAAACACTAACACACACTAAAACACTCTAACACACTAAAACACTAAAACAATCTAACCCACTAAAACACTAACACACACTAAAACACTAAAACAATAAAACAATAAAACACTAAAACAATTAACCACTAAAACACTACAACACCAAAACACTACAACACTAACACACTAAAACATTAAAACACTAAAACACTAAAACACTAAAACACTACAACGCCAAAATAGCTGTTGGACCACACCTCCCTAGGGATGCATATAATGTTAATGTCTGCATTGGAGTTGTGGCAGATGATGATCACCGAGGTGGTATGTCATAACTGGATTGGGATGGTGTGTGATGATGCCATCAGAGGTTGTATGTGATTATAGCAGCACCAGGGTCTATATAGAGATGGTGGCTTCAGCCGTGATGAAAGTTCCCACAAAGTTAGAATGTTAAGATAGTTTTATTCAAGTAAACCTTAGAAATAGCAAATGATTATAGGAGTTCTTACAGAGATAATGATTGAATGTAATCATATCCAAGTCCCTATAGAGTTAGTGTTTGATGTTCAAGTCCCCAGGAGTAGTGCATAGTGTTCTAGTCCCCACTGAAATAGTGTGTAAAGACAAAGCTTAAATCCCCATCCAGAGAATGTGAAGCTAATAATGTTCAAGTCCAAACAGAGCTTGTGTGTAATTACAGTAATGTTATGGTCCCAACAAAGATGGTATGTTATTATAGTGATGCTCAAGTCCCCACATAGATAGTGTGTGATCATAGTGATGTTCAAGTCCCCACAAAGACAGTGTGTTATTATAGTGTTTTTCAAGTCCCCACAAAGATAGTGTGTTATTATACAGATGTTCAAGTCCCCACATAGATAGTGTGTTCTTATAGTGATGCTCAAGTCCCCACAAAGATAGTGTGTTATTATAGTGTTTTTCAAGTCCCCACAAAGATAGTGTGTTATTATACAGATGTTCAAGTCCACACAAAGATAGTGTGTTATTATAGTGTTTTTCAAGTCCCCACAAAGATAGTGTGTTATTATACAGATGTTCAAGTCCCCACAAAGATAGTGTGTTCTTATAGTGTTTTTTCAAGTCACCACAAATATAGTTTGTTATTACAGTGTTTTTTCAAGTCCACACAAAGATAGTGTGTTATTATAGTGATGTTCAAGTCCCCACAGAGATAGTGTGTGAAGATGATTGTGTTCAAGTCTCTATTGAAATAGTGTGTACTTTCAGAGCTTAAATCCCATTATAAAGAGTGTGAAGCTAAGGATGGCCACGTCCACGCAGAGGTTTTGTGTAATTATAGGAAAGCTCAAGTCTCCACAGAGATGGTATGTTATTCTAGTGATGTTCAAATCCTAACAGAGTTAGTGTGTTATTATGGAGATTTTCAAGTCCCTCAAAGATAGTGTGGCATTTTAGTGATGCTCATGTCCCTGTGGAGATAATGTGGTATCATAGTGATGTTCAAGTCCCCACAGAGACAGCATGGGAAGATAATTGTATTAAAGTCTTCACTGAAATATTGTGTAAAGACAAAGCTTAAATACCCATACTGTAAGTGTGAAATTAAGGATGTTCAAGTCCAAACAAGGGTTTGTGTAATTACAGGAATGCTCAAGTGCCCACAGAGATAGTGTGTTACTGTAGTGATTTTCAAGTTCCCACAAACACAGTGTGTTTTATAGTGATGTTCATGTCCCCACAGAGATAGTGTGTGAAGATGATTGTGTTTAAGTACCCACTGAAATAGTGTGTATTGTCAAATCTTAAATCTCATTACAAAGAGTAGGAAACTAATGATGTGCAAGTCTGCACACAGGCTGTATGTAATTATAGAAATGTTCAAGTTTCCTCAGAGATGGTATGTTATTATAGTGATGTGTATGTCCCACAGAGATAGTGTGCTCTTATAGTAATGTTCATATGCCCACAAAGATAGTGTTATTATAATGATGTTCAAGTCCCCACAGAGATAGTGTGGGAAGGTGATTATATTCAAGTCTTCACTGAAATAGTGTGTAATGACAAAGATTAAATTCCCAGGGAGTGTTAAGTTAATGATGATCAAGTCCAGACAGAGGTTTTTTGTAATTATAGGAAGGCTCAAGCACCCACAGAGAGGGTATGATATTATAGTGATTTGCAAGTCCCCACAAAGATGTGTTATTATAATGATGTTCAAGTCTCCACAGAGATATAGTGTGAAGATGATTGTGTTCAAGTCCCCACTAAAAATAGTGTGTAAAAACAATGCTTAAATCCTCACACAGAGCGTTTGAAGATAATGATGCTCAGGTCCAAACAGATTTGTGTGTAATGATAAGAATGTTCACATTCCCTCAGAGACAGTGTTTGAAGGAAATCATGATCAAGTACCCACACAGATAGTGTGTTGATATAGTGAAGTTAAAGGCCCCTTAAAGAGTGCATGTGATTACACCAATGTTCATGCTAGGAGGCATGGCCTGCGTGGCAAACACGACAGACACCTGAAGCAAGCCTCACAGCTCAAAGCTTTTTTAATCAGGCTATTATCTATCCATGCAAGGGAGATTTCATCCCCAGGTCTGTGGTCCAGTGCTGGAGGGTCTGGGGGTGGAACACTGCCTGGTTCTTTGTCCATCTTTGAACAAAAGTCTGGAGCCGGCGGCAGGGCCTCGTGGGCTGTGGGCAAAGCGGGGAAACCTCAACCTGGCAAGGCCCCTATCAGCTGGGTAAAGTGACCCGCGGAATGCTTCCGGGAGGAAATCAATTGGTCCCAGGAGGCCCTGGTGCTCTGTGGTCCCCTACTGCTGATCACTGTCGAGAGTCAGAGTACCCATACAGCAAGTCAGCAGAGCCGCAGTCCAGAGAGACTAGCCACGACCTAGGGCTGCAAGCCCTCTCAGTGGGATTCTGTGGCAACCAAAGTGAAACTCCTGCTGAAAAATCACAGGTGCCTTGCGGAGTGCGTCACCAACTCTGAGAGAACATTGGCTGAGCTACAGCCACCTATGTTTGACCTTCATACTTGGGTACAGGGCTTACAGGACATGGTTCGTACTCTGGAACAAAGAGCAGAGGATTCGGAGGACCGCTCATGTCTCAACAATGTTTCCATAGCAGCAATATTATTGACTACCTGGTAAAAAGACCTGGTCCCCCACCACAGCTTCACATCCATGGAGCATGGAGGGTCTCAGCGGGAGGCCCTCCATGTTTCATAGTGGCCCAAATACTCAATTATAATGACTGGGATGCAATACTAGATAGGACACTGAGTACTGATCCCATACTTGTGGACAATCACTGCATGTTGCATTCTATACACTGACCGTCCCGAGACAGATGGCCTCTTTTTGGGGAGTCAAGCGTAAATTGCATGCCTTGGGGGTCAAGTAGGTCCATAGCGTCAGGCAGTTAGCCCAGGTGCCAGCAGCTACATTCCACAAATGCTCTGGTGACCATGGAGTTCCTCCTCTGAGGCCTTGGAAAATGGAGATACTTACTCTGGAGTGCTACAGGAGATGGGGGTCACCTCTCAGGGTTTCCACCCAAACAGCAGATGACCTCCTCTAACTGACAGGCCATAGCTGTACTTCCCTTGTGCTTATCCTTCACCAACCCTGGGTCCCACAGGGTGTCTCAGCCTCCTGCATTTAGGACCACTACTTCAGAAGCTTGATATACCCTTCAGGTCACACTCACACCTTCACCATCAAAAGCATAGGCTACTCTCCCATCTATGATGCCTTTTCGCGTGATCCACGGCCCAATTAGGACTTACCTTAAATTGTTTTGTTCCTACTTGCTGAGAAGTGCAGCATGTGCATGGGCGGTGGGCGCGGGGGTGTGGAGACAGGTGAAGTGGCAATGTGAGCAGACAAAGTGGCCCACTGTGGACTGATGTGCGGCTCGGCAGCAACATTTGTAGCGGCGTCCAGGGTTGAGCAGGTGGAGCTCGTCAGTGGTGTAGCTGCGGGAGGTATTTGGACCAGGGTTCCTGGCACTGGGTGCTGCCGTACAGATGAGTGACATAGAATGGAGTGATGTAACTCCTTGTCCTCATAAGGTGCTTACATCAGGTCTTTACAGTTAGGGTCTGTTTTGGGCCCCTCTGGGGAATGTTCTCCTCATATTAGTTCCGCCAGGGGTATTAAACAGGGATGCATCTTGGCGCTCTTTACTTTCCTTCTCTATAAATGGATTCAACAAACATCTAGTGGATAAAGGCAAAGAACTCCTCGCATGGGATCTCAACCAGTACCAATTCTCTTATATGCGGATGATGCAGTGCTTCTTGCCCACAAAGTAAATGGCCTACATGTCTTCTAGATTTATGTTTTACTTATATGGAAGACCTGGATTTGCAGGAAAATTATTCTAAGTCTTATAGTCTGACTTGTGGCCACCCAAGCGCTATGTTATGGGGAGGACAAATTTAGAAAAGATATAGGGCCTTATTTACAAGAAAGTGATGCAGCGGGGAAACCGCAAGCCATTTGGCTGCACCATGCTGTGTCACTTTCAAAGCACTGGGATGCGTCATATTTACAACAACATGAGGCATCCCTGAGCTCTCCCTGTGCCGGTGCACAATTGGCAGCCATGCGCCAATGCAGTCACCCTTGCGCCATGGCACAAGGGTGTCTGCATTTTAGGGGAGATTGTTTTTGTGCAGGATGGTATCCCTTCCTGCACAAAAACAATCACAGAGGTGTTTTCCTCTTTCTATGTGTGCAGCATTGAAAGAGGAAAAAATGAGGGGAAATAAAAGTATTTCTCATTGTTGCACCTCCTTACACCTCCCCTGGAGAGGCGTAAGATTCTGACGCATTCCCAGGATTATGAAACATTGTAAATCTGGGAATGCCGCAGAAACCCTGAGTGTTGTGTGGGAACACACACAGGAACACCCATGGCACGCTCCTTTCACACAAAGTGCAGTGTGAAAAGGGGCCATATTTACAAGCCCACGAAAAGCTATGCAGGGTAAAATAACTAGATAATCTATCAGGCATATCACACAGCAAATAACCAAGCCACTTAATACTATACCAAATTATCGGAATTCATCTTACATATGCAACATGCTAAGGCAATCTCTAAAATTTAAGATCACCAACAACCTGTAAAGGTCATCATAAGTGAAATATATAATCAAAGTGCAACAAAACAAAGGAACAAAGTCTATAGTTAACAGTTATTCAGTCAGTAACAGCATGAAAATAATATACATAGTGTGTCGTATTTAGGCAAACATATATGTTTACCACTCACTGTTAGTATCAAATATACACAACAAAAGTGTACTCCCACTCATCAAGTCAGAGGTGACCCATCCTGCTTTCACTTATTCCTCTTTCTCTTACTGTCTAGGAGCAATACACACAGACCAATTGCCAACTACACCTAGTCATGTGATCCAGGATAAAGGCTGCAGACACCAAATGTTTGGAATAAGAAAACGTCAACATTCTAAGAGTGCCATCTTCAGAATTGTGAATTGAAATCCAACTTTACCATTAAAAAGGGCTTTAAAGTTCTATTCTCTAGACACCAAAGTCAATATCCCTATCTGCTCCCAATTGAAAGCTATCGCTTGTTCAAAGCATTAAGGTAACCCAATGTTATCCTACGAGAGGTAGGCCTAGCAGTAGTGTAAAGCGGATTTGATGAATTTCACTACCAGGACATGTAAAGCTTAAAAGTACATGTCCAACTTTTTAAATACTCTCCACCCTGCCCTGTGGGCTGTTTAGGGCCTACCCTTGGGGTGACATATGTTTTGAAAGGAGGTTTATTTTGCAAGGTTATAATAGAATAATTAAAACAGCACATACAGGCTGCATTATCAGACTTATGACCTGTTTAAAAGAGCTATCTATGTGGGTAGCTCAATTAGTGCTGCAGGCCCACTACAAGCATTTAATTTACAGGCCCTGGTATAGTATAGTTCCTATTTCTCTTATAGGCTCTGCGCATTGGAATAATATACCCTATAGATTTGGCATAGGACTGAGATCAGTATGCCCCTATCGAGTATATTAAACTTAATTCATTTGTACCAGCTAACTCAGGGGCCACTGGAAACTCCCTGTAAACAAGAAGGGAGTAGTTTCTGGCTACCGCATAAACATGACAACTTTGTTTCCCTTTAGAATCGGAACACTCTCAGAATCGTGGAAACAGCAGATAACAGTTTCGCTCAGCTAATCGTGCATGCTTAGTTTCTTCAGAGTTACACAGAAAGAATAGACGGGCGTTTCCAATCCAATCCAAACAGCTTTATTCGACAAAAGTCATAAAAGCGAGACAAAACAAGTACAGGTACAAAATACACAAATAATTTAACAAGAAACAGTGTAAAAGCGAAACTACTTAAAATATTTACAAGTTTTAAAAAAGCATATGTTAAAAAGATCATTGGGTATAACATACCAGATGTCTGACTTACTATCTGTTACTCTTAGTTCTTATAATCCATGCCCACCCCAGAAATTTGGCAACCGCCACGACAATTACCGGATCAGTGCAGGTGCGAAGGAGCCTTCCTGCTTCAACACTCTGTCTAGTACCCAATAATTGGCAAACAGGTTTCAACCACACACGCCTCGGGGCCGAATAAGCAGGGCATACAAAAAACATATGCACTAATGTTTCCACCTGGGATTTGCAAAAGGAACATAAATTACTTTTCTGGGGTTCCCACTGGGCTACAAATGAATTTAAGGGCAACGCTCCCACCCGCATCTGAAAAAATAATTTCCTATCCAGAACTTTGGTTACAAGATCCCAAAAGTGTTCTAGCCTAGGGACAAATTTGATGTTCATGAATTCGTCCGAAAGCGAAAGGGGTTTAGTGGCAGAGAGTACCTTTGTGTTTATCAGCTCCCAGTATTTCTCCTTCAAGAGAGCTTTAGATGGAAAAATAGCTACCGTAGGGTTCTCCCAAAGATCGCTCAACCCCAAAGCCTCAAGGGATTTTCTAGTTTCATTAAGCCAAGCAATCTTCCGGGAGCCCACCATCGACAATATGTCAAGAAAACCCTCTGCATACTCTGCCAACGCCGGAGTGGTCCATAGGCGACGCCAATAAAGGATAGGTCGAAGCCTGGCTACATCAGCTATGGAGTTCTTCCCAAGGTCATACCTTAAGGGGACTAAAGGTGTGCTCTGCGGGAGGGAGGTGATACTGCGCAAGAACTTGTTTTCCGAGATGGTTAAGGAAGACAGGTTCTCGTACCCCCACAGTTCCGCACCATAAAGAGCCGAGCTCACTGCTTTGGCACTATAGACCTGTAACACGGGTCTAATGGGCTTCGAAGGAGACTTTTTAAATTCAGCAGCTAATACACCAGCTAGCTGCCTGTGTTTTAGAGTAGTCAGATCTCTCTGTAACTTCCATGCAAAGTTATTTTGGATATTAACTCCAAGATAATTAAAAGCCTGCACTTGTTCTAGTGGATTGTTGAACAAAACAAATTGATTTCTAAAAGATTTATGTGGCCTGAATGTCATAAGCTTAGTTTTTTTAATATTGACCTCCAGGCCACGATCAACACAAAAGGACTCAAAAATATTTAATGAACGCTGAAGACCGCCAGGTGTCTTGGCAATTAGAAGCGTGTCGTCAGCGAACATTAAAATTGGGACCTTAGTGTTGCCAAGAACGGGAGCGTCAACGTGAGCTTCCAAAAGTCGATCCGCTATGCCATTTCAATAAAATGATTTATTGAACAGTTGTTTCTCGTGTAAGAGATATGAGCTGTTATAATCACAAGACAGTATGCAAGATATATTATGTACTGCGTAAGCAGTAGAAAGAAATAATACTGCGCTAGCATTATCTTTTAGCTATGACACATATATTCATATACATAAATAACATAGGCTAAAAATGTGAGTACTCATGAGATGCTTCTCTAACTAGTTCTACCCCAGTGTACCTAACCTAAGTGTAGTACTATGTAAGAAGTAGGTGCTGTATTCTACAGGATGTTATTCTATAGTTCAGTATAGAATGCCAAGAGTCCCTCTAGGTTCTAGTCAGCTCCATACCTTGAGAATGAGAGAGGTGGGAATCTCTTTCCGGGTCTCGAACTCTAACACCCCGCGAAGGGAGTCAGAACACTGGAAGCTGGATTTTCTGCGGGCAGGGATGACCGCATCTCTTGTCGGTGCGTCAGGCTGGGACAAGGGCTCCTCTAAAGTCGAGGTCTCCTCCGTACTTGCCCTCCTTGCCGTGGCAAGGGAAGGTAAATTTATATCTGGAAGGTGCTTAGGAATGTTTGCACTGACGTAAAGTCAGGTAGGGGAAGACGTCATGAATGAACCCTTAAGGAATAGCGGTTCATGCATAATAAATTAGTTCTTGGATAAATCAATAATCCTGGGCTAGGGAAACTCCCAACTGTATAAAAGTCTGGTTTCTAGGAACTCGTTGTGACGTTTGGGTGAACGGATGTAGGTGACCATGTCTGTATTTGGATAGCATGGCTAATGCCTAAATAAGGACTGGGATCTTATGCCTATATAAGGGCAATGCAAATTGTGCCTATCTAAGGACATGATTCAGGAAAACCTATATACGGACACCTAAAGCGGAATACAACACTTGGTACATGTAGTACCAGTTTAGTAGGGGCTTACTCGTGAATTAAATGTGCCAAGTGGGTGTAAGACAATTTTGCCATGTTTAAAAGAGGGAACACAAGGACTTTAGCACTGCTTAGCAGTCGTAAAGTGCGCAAAGTCCTAAGACCAACAAAAAGAAAGATCTGCAAAAAATGGAGGACAAAAGCAGAAGGTTTGGGGGAAGACCACCCTAAGGCTGACAGGTCTAACACAGCCGAAACTCTAATCCACTGTAAAAGTGTTGATTACTACCCTCTTGCCCCTAATTGATCTCAACTGGAGATGTTGCAAGTCCTTGATTAGTTCCTTGGCTGTTTAGACAAGGGTGGCTTCACTTTGTGGGCGGAACGGTGTTGCTCTACTTGCTGAGAGTGCAGTGGTAAACGCATAATAATAAAATGGTCATTACTATTTTATTATTCTGTTTGCTGCTGGCCATAGCGAGTGAATGGGGGGGAGGGGGCAGATTCCTGCAGATTGTAGGATGACATTGTTGTAGGTGCTCAATACTGCCTGCCGCCTGCCAATCTGACATGCGCACTTCAATGCCCGCAATCCCAGCAGTGTAAAACAGCTGAGGGATTGCAGGCACAGACCCCCAGCCTCAAAATGAGTGCTGGGTCAGCCTGCTCCAACCAATCCTGGAACTGCTCTGCTGCTCCAGGATTGGTTGGATTTGTGTTGCGCAAGGAGGGAAATCCTTCCCTTTCCTTCCTGCTCCTCATCACCCCGAGGATCGGCGTGGATAGAGGAGCATCGGTTTGAAGTGCCCGGTAGCCGCCAGCCTTTATGGTGAGTGTCTCACCATTAATTAATGTTGCCAGTCGCCACTGCCTATAGAGATATGAGGCTGAAAGCTGAGTTTTTTTGTAAGGTCATGGAAATCCAAGGTGACTTTCAATATCCTTATCATGCACAGCAAGGGGTACTTTATTCTTTCCAATGGTCACACCATCACTATTTCCACAAACCACTTGATTCATTGGTGGTAGCTCATTCATATGAAAGAGAAAGAATGTTTGCAAACATGAAGAATAGTTGCAAAATTAAACATGAAGAAATTAATTGCATATTTGTTACAAGAAGATATTAGAATCAGTTTAATACGAATCAGTTTTTTTTTTAAAGGCGCAGTAGCTCAGAATATGTTGAAACATGCATTAAGATTCTGACTTAAACATGTTGCCGGTCTGCTTGCCCCTGTACAGCTAGAAAAAAAAGCAGAAGAAATAAAAGCAATATTTTTTGTTTACTACTTTAAACAGCCGCTTTAGTTATGTTCTGTGAGCTAACTTGACTCTCCTCTCGCCTGCTAACAAGCATTGTGATGCCAGACCTCAACTATAACGAGTTCGTACAGTTGAGCTCTGACATCATTTCTTTATAATAGATGTCTGGGTGCGTGACAAGTTGCCTATTATAAAGAAATTGGAGATGAGTTTATACAGATGAATTTATACACAGGAATTTCAGAATCCCATGTATTAAACATCTGTACCCCTTAATCTCCTCTCCCTCTAGAACTATTCTTTCTTTCTCTCTCTCCCTCTATCTCTCTCTCTTTCTCTCTCACACACTTACATAAATTAAGTGATTTATCTGATAATATCACAATAAAGATAACAGTCGTCTCAAAATGCCTTAATGAGCATGAATACCATGCACTTTTCTTCTTGAAATAGCCTGTATTACGTATTCTATCCTAAATACGAATAAATTACTGAAAGAAAAAAAGATATCTATTTAATTCAAATATAGGACTATACACACTGGAGCAGATTCATGGTGGTCATTTTAGTTCAGAGCAGGTTTTGCCACACAGAGAAATATTTCCCCAATAGAGATTTTTTTTAAAGTGTTTCCAATACAGATTGAGTGTAAACTTCTGCACTGGTGAAAGGCCTACAAAAAAAAGGTTGCATGATATGTACAGATGTATGCTTGAAACCTGCACCTTGGGCAGCTTGCCAAATGAACAATGGAATTTTCTGTGAATAAGAAAAAAAAACATGTCCATATCTCGGAGTGCATATAAAGGTGTAGTTTTAAGATTTTGTTTGTAAAGGCCAATTATAGGTATACTCTTTACGTAGTCGATTTTTTCAAACGCCATACATTATTTCTAGATAAGCACATTGGGCACAAAATCTTAAATGGGTATGAAGCAGGACTTTGCACCTGTGATTTGTGTTAGGTACAACCTGACACAAATTGCAAGTTCAAGGTGTGTATATAATTGAAATTCCAGTTTTTGAACCTGGGAATTGATGAATTATATGCATGTTGTGTATAGTTTCCCATTCTGGGTGATGCACATGAGAAATAGATGCAAATTGTACACCAATAATTACTATGCCGTAGGGAAGCACACATTTGTGGCTTCGCTATTTGGGCAGTTTGAACCTGTGAATTGTGAGATTAAATTAATCAGGGTTTGTGTGCATGAGATCAGCTCGAGGCACCATATTACTATATGAAAGCATATACTGTTGCCTTAGTCAATCCATCATTCCTTTGTTGTTGGTGCAACCACAGTTTTAATATTGGAACGGTGACCAATATTTCTTATTCATGTAGTGTGCAATAAAAAAAACTAGCCAATTACGTACAAGATGCCACCATAACTCTAGATATTTGTATAGACATCCTTGTCCATGTCAGGACTTAAACCAGCAGTGACCCGTATGTTTCCGGGGAGAGACGCTCAGCCCTCTGAACTATCTTAGCAGCCTACCATTTAGGCAGTGCAAAACAATCACTTGCAACACATCTAAGCTACACAACTCACAGTGCTGTTTTTCAAAAGCACTCAGTCCCAAATACGCCTACATCTTTGCAAATTATTTTCCTAATCTATGCCTTGAGAGAAGTGTACCATTTGCAGAGCACACCTTTTTCATAAAGTAAACATCTACTCAACCCTTGCAAACACGTTTACCAGACCTGCAGCAAGATTCTTCAGAACATTTACAATGATCTCTATCACGAGTTGAAAGGTGCTACAGTGCACTTGTGCTGTCAGACCCACAGCCTTGTCCCTTCAAAGGGAGACAAAAGACAGTTCTATCCACTTCCCACAGAATGTGAGGCCTTGGGGCGTGTAACATTGATCTCAAAATCTGCATTATCACACATGAGAAGAGACAATTCGACGTTTCCTCCAACATCTGTCTCCTTCTCTTTACAATGCTAAATAACAGTAGGTGGCATAGTTTGAAAAATGTAAAATATAATACATTGAGGGTACGTGATATTGTCTTTTTATCTATCATAGTTACATTATGTCAAACAAACTGACGTATAATGTTTAAAAGCACTAAAACAGCAAAATTGCCTCATGCTACACCGTTTAAAAGCAAGTAATAATTTCAACAGCAAGAACATGCTCGTCATAATGCGGGCCCTACAAAGCGGCTTTAAAGAAAATTAAGAAATTAAATCTTCATCCTTTCTCAGGCGACAGGTCAAAGAGCAGGTGGTTCGCAGTTCCTTCTAGGTAGAGCACTTTCCTGAGCAGCCGTCAAAGTGTTAATGTATGCAGATCGCAGCCTTTGTGTTTCGGCTGATCACAGAGGTGAGCATTTAAGTTAGGAATGAAAGGAACACCTCTCCCCCCCCCACCCCCCCCCCCCAACATCCAAACACAGGTTGATTGCAGCAATGAGAAAAACTATTGAAAACATGGGGGCTTATTTACAAGCCCCCTGTGCCGCCGGTACTCACATTTTTCCAAATTAAAAGTGACGCATCGGAGTCGCAAGGGGTTTGTAATTAGTGCAGACACTGAATTTAACAACGAACCACGGAAGAACCCTTTTGAAAAAAAATGTATTTTGCAAGTGACAGTTTGCACAATTAATAGGCGTTTGACAAGGGCTGCTCGAAAAGAAGAAACTGCAATTTATTTCTTTGCAGTCTACCAATAACCATATGATTATGCACTGCAATGCCCAGATTGACAACGCACAAACTAAAGTCAATCGTTTTTGATAAATTGTTTTTTTCGTAATTTTTGTTAGTGAAGCAAACGAGAGGGAAGACTTTGGTGCACTACGTGCTGACAATTCAAGACTCTAGGGGGCAGATTTATGACGACTGGCGCATCCCTGCATATCAGCAGGGATGCGCCAGTTATTATGCGCCACAGCTGCGCCACCATGGATGCGCCGCATTTATAATGCGGCGCACCATGGGGCAAAAACGGCACAGATGCGTGACGCATCTGTGCCGAAAAGTGGCGCATTGCTGGAGTTGCGTCGCAAGCGCGACGCAGCTCCAGCAATGATCTGGGGGGCCCTATCTTTACAATGCTGCGTCAATCCTTACGCCTGCTTCAAGCAGGCGCAGGGTTTTGACGCAGCATGAGCCTAAAAGAGACTGAGTGAAATCTTGTAGATTTCACTCAGCCACTTTTAGGAGGCGTTCCTGCGCCGGAATGCCCCCACCTGCCCTGGAACGCCTAAATGTGGCGCAGAGCTTTACAACGTGACGCATCTGGGAGATGCATCACGTTGTAAATGCCCCGGACCATGGCGCAGGATTTGCGCCGCTGCTGCGTCACAAAAGTGACGCAACGGCGGCGTAAATGAGGCGCAAGTCAAACATAAATCTGCCCCTAGCTATTCATCCTTCAATGTAAGCATGTATTTATTTGCAACTTGTCCACTATCCCCTGCTCCCGGCAACTCTGGACCAACTCTCGGAAACAAAGTGACAAACAAATAAATCTGGTACCCCTGCGAACAGTCGTGCTATTCACTTTGTTTCAGTTCATGTATAACACAGAGAGAAAGCAACTAAACCCAAAGCTTTGCAGTTCTAACCTTTCAGGGCTGAAACCTTTGCAGGTTTATATAGCACCAACTCTCCCGTGAGGTATTGGAGTGCTTTAAATGACCATCAGTTACGTTACACAAAGTCACGTTCATTTTTGGTAGGCACTGGGAGGTTAGGTGATTTGCCCATAATTACAGGATATTGAGCGGACGCCGAGAATCGAACCTGGCTTCCCATTTCTGCAGTCGGCAGCTCTGGCAGTAATGCCACATCCTCTTCATCTCCTTTCAGTTAGTATAAATGACTGAGTACCTGAAAATAAAGCATTGCGCCTCTAATGTGCATTTCGCCCAAGACAGTAAGAAAGGCTCAGGTAAAGGAATATGGGGAGAGAATGAAGAGGGAGGAAAACAGCCTCATAAAGTAAGAGGAACATAGGGAGAAATGGAAAACATCAGAGAAAACACAGAGAGACTGGGAGAGAACCAAGGTGAGTCAGCTTTGGGGAGAGAAGGGTGAGGTAAAAGTCAGAGAGATAAATAAAAAGATAGGCATAAACAGGAGAGAGAGATTTAGACATAATGAAAGTCAGACAAAACCAGTGAGAGAGATAGACAGGGGAGAGAAAGTTGGAGATATAGGGGGAGACAGGGTAGGACGCAAGAATGACAGGAGAGGCAGATAAATTAAATATAGTGAGAGACATCGAAAGATAGATATACAGCAATAGACAGGGAAAATGTAAGACAGAAACAGAGACAAGGAAAGAGGGAAAATAGGGATAGATTGGGAGATATGAGACATATGGGTGAGAGAGTCAAGGAAAGACAGAGTTAGAATTGGGGAGAGAGAAATAAAGTTAGACAGAGTCATAAGGAGGGAGAGACAGGAAGGGGGACAAAAACAGTGGGCAAAAGACAGAAATAGATGGAAAGACAGGAAGAAAGACAAAGAGAAAAACAGGGAGAAATATAACATAGAAATGGGGAGAGACACGTAAAGACAGGAAAAGTGTAAGACAAGCTGAGGGACAGGTTGAAGAGACATACTAGAAACACAGGAAGGAGTAAAGAAGAAAGAAAGAAAGGAAAGATACTCTGAATTGAATTTAAATGCATTTCTATCTAGAGCAATCTGTCTCTCTATTTACCTCTATCCTGACCTGTGTCGACCCCTCTTCATGTAACATAGCCATCTGTGTAGGAGAGTAGGATCTGCACTTATGTTGCCCCCACTTTTTTTCTGATGTATACACTGGTATCTGGCTATAGTCTGACTGGGTCCCTGCTAATCAGGGCCCCAGTCTCACTGATCTCTCTAAACAACTTGGTGTGCATATTAGATGCACTAGTGATTGGATACTGTGGTACCTTATGAGCCCCTAGTATATGGTACCTTAGGTACCTAGGGCATTGGTACTTCACAGGCCTACCAGGGGCTGCGGCATGTATTATGCCACCCCTGGGAAGCATTCTCAATCTGACACCACAGGCCTGCTACTGCAGCCTGTGTGAGGTAGTGTTAGCACTCCTCACTGAGGTATAGGTTCCTATATCTCACCATACACACACATATAAACCTATCAGCCACCCCTATTGCAGGCCCTAACAATCCGGAGGGCAGGGTTCTTGGTTTACTATGTGAGGGGGTGCTTCTGCATGAACAGGACCTCTCTGCAGCTGGCAGAGTCTATTCTCTGTGGCTGTTTTTGGATGCGGTTAAACCATATACTCTTAAGTGCATTATAACCTCGCGGTAAATGCTAACTTTGGAATGACAGCATCAAAACATGGCGGGTTTGGTGTCAAACAACTTGGAATCATACCCCCACACCAGTAACTGATGTGAGAGTATGATCCCACCCTTCTACAGGGGATGACATGTACCCACTGTACTAAACGGTAGAAATCTCCTAGAGCCCTGGCATCACAAAATGGATGCCACCAGCACAGACACTGGGCTGCCCTCCTGCTGCTGACCGAAACTCGCAGTGGAGGAAGCCCAACAAAAGGTATCCTGTCACAGGGAGGTGTCACCACCTACCAGACAGGATTTAGTGTATTGGAGCTGGGTGGGTGCACTCTTAGAATTCCATAATTCATAGTCCAATGTTATTTAATCACATTGAACTGATGCTCATATATCAACACAAAATATAGTTTTGTACCAAACAAGTGCCCCACGTAAAAAGGGGGGAGAAAGGGGAAAGGTAGTGCGCATCAAGTGAGGGTTGAAGGAGGGAATAGAAGAAGTAGTGACAATAAATGCATCACACCATTATTTACTGTAAAAACGGCTTTCATCAGCCTCACTGTTAGCAGATAGCGAATACATAGCCATTGTTTGTACATGCACAGCAAAAAAATCACTGTTGACCAAACTGCCACACAAGGGAAACACTGTTGACGTTTCGACCCCAAATTAAAGTAGGCTGCTTGAGAGCACAGAAACAGGTCCGGTTCCAACCAGAGAGCCATGGAGAGATTCAAACCCGCCGCAGGGTCTACAGGTGGTAAAACAACCGGAGAACCCAATAGTGAACATCGGCTCTTACACTCTCAAAGAAGAAGATACTAAGGTGTTGAGCAAAGGTCTTTCCTTTGTGCCCACTGCCCATCCGAATCACTTCACCATAAAGACAGAGCTCAACCATTTTTTGAGGAAGATTTGCTTACGCTATTTCTTCAGACAATCTCCTGCACCGGGGTGACTTCCCAGTTAGGATTGAGGATACCATCTACTTTTGTCCCACCGTCCCATGCCATGACCAGTAAAATTCTAGCTTATGAGAGCGTTGTGTTGGGAGATGTTTCCAAGGTTCTTAAAGACAAAAAAAAAACGTTAACTACAACGTCACCAAAACGGAAAGAGAAGCCGTAGTGTCCTTGAAGCAGAATAAGGAAATCATGATTAAGCCAGCTGACAAGGGCGGTGCTATTGTAGTGCAGGATGTTACCAAATACACAACTGAGATCTTCAACCAATTGCAAGATGGAATCAGCTATAGGAGACTGAGGTCATACCCCACAAAACAACTGCAGAAAGCGATCTTGGAAATCACAAAGGAGGGTGTAGAGCAAGGATTCCTCTCCAACTTGGAATTTCTGTTTCTAAATCAACAGCAGCCTCTCCACCGAACGATTTACACATTACCTAAGATCTACAAGGATATGGAGAACCCGCCTGGATGACCCATTGTTTCAGGTTGCAGATCTCTACTCGAACCTCTGTGTAGATACGTGGACTTCTTTCTTAAGCCCATTGCAGAAACAACTAAGGCATACGTAAGGGATACGATGGAGATGATCAACCTAGTGGACCAGCAACCTATCGACCTGGTCCAACAACTTCTAGTGACCCTAGACATCATGTCACTCTACATCAGTATACCCCAAGAACAGGCCCTTGAAGTGATGAAGATAGCCCTGGAACGGAGAATAGCACCCGTGGCTGTACCTACTGAGTTTATTATCAAACTACTCTGTATCGCAATGATGCAGAATTTCTTCTTTTTCCAAGGCCATTTTTACCTTCAGACTAAAGGTGTACTGATGGGGGAGGCCTTTTCTGCAGACCTAGCGATATTTTTATGGACCATTTTGAACATTCACACGTATTCTGCACAAGTAACCCTTATCACACTCGGGTTACTTTGTGGAGGCATTACATAGACGACATCTTGATGATCTGGACCGCTGATTCAGTTGAGCTCGGCAATTTTCATTCATGGCTGAATCAGAGGAGCAAGGATATTCAGTTCACCATACACTGTGACTCAGACAAGATTGACTTCCTTGATATCACCATCAGGAATGAGAACAATTTATTATACACTACATTATATCGGAAGCCATCGGAACGCAATTCATTACTTCACTACAATAGCCACCACCTGAGGGGCCTATGGGACAATTTGCCCTTCGGGCAGTTCCTGAGGATCCATTGGAACTGCTCCAAGAAAGAAGACTTCATGCAGGAATCTGAGGAGCTGAGCGACCGACTTGTACAAAGAGACTGGTCAAGAGAGGGCAGGAATGTTTATAATTTCAAGTTCAATAACTATCATTTTTAGTAAATGCCTCTCTGTTTAGTGAAATAATCTAAATGTAAAATGAAACCCTTCAGTATGTTAAAAAGTGCATTTTGGAGAGACTGCATTATATTGTTGTTACATGATTTGCATGCCAACTTTTTTCATGGCTCAACTCATGCATGGGCACTTGGAGCCAGAGCTGACCCTTGGCTCGGTTCTGGCTCGGATATCCCTGTTAGTTTGTTGGCTCACACACATGAATTGTTTCCTGACTACCCTTCTTTCTCCCTGAAGTTGCTCCTTCCCTTACCTTTAATTTGCACCTGCCTCTTTACTCACCGGGTTCTGTTTTTTACTATCTGTGCCATCAATAGGGGTGTGAGAAATTTGCTGTCATTTAACTATGTGAAATTTCTGTGAAATTACACAAAATTACATTAAGTGCAAATCTTTCATCCTATGCTATATTGTTTTTTCTCAAAATGTGTCCTCACATCAATTTTTGATGTGAAGTGCATTTCGTGCAAAAAATAGTGCAAAACAACTATAGCACCATGAAGAGCAGTTACCCACGTCCTGTTTTTACCGTGCGTTTATGGTAACTTTTTCCCACAAATGGTTTGTGAATATGCTAAGTGGCATCACAGAGTAATTTAAGGAATTTTACATAAAAAGTGTAATTGGAAATTCCCAAAATTATGACGATTAATCAAGTGTAATATACACTTTGTCCAAAGTGTAATGTACACTTTGTCCGTGCCTCACTATCACGTCTCTTCTTAGGAGGTAAGTTTTCCAGGTCTTTACAATTCCTCCTTCTTCGTCTTTCCCCTCTATATGGATCTTAATTTTCATATTCTATTTTCCACTTCGACTTTTCCGACTTCTCCTTCTTCCCTACATACCTTTCTCTGTAACCCATTTCACTCCATCTATACTCTTGTTTAAATTTAAAAAATGCCAAGGAAATCTATTGTATTTATGTCATCCCCCCACCCTCAATGCCACTACCCCACGCAGGTATTTTGATGTATAATCATTCACTATTGCTCTCCGTCCCTTGAAGAGAAAAGGAGGTGGGAAAGGCTAGGCGCTCTCTCCAGGGGAATTTAGTAAAGCCAATATAGAAAAGCAACAGCTACTGCTACGATCTAGTTATTAGAAAATCATCCAAAATGTACCCATTTCAAAACAAACAATCACATATCTCCAATAAACTATTACCAAGACGTTTTCCTGTCACTGAGCCTTACCACAAACACAGCTGCTGCTTGCGCAAGAGAAAAGCGTTGTTTATTTACCAGGTAGCATTGAAACAACAATTAAGTGACCAGGTGAATGTAAAGTTTGGCAGGCCACTTGACATTTTTACTGTCTCTGCTTCGTGAGAGCATAAAAAGGTCCGAGCGGTGATTCGGAAGAGCCTATTACACATTGACTCGGCCCCATCGTTGCTGTTGTCAGATTTACCAGATAATCATACTGCTGCCCTGTCTGCCAGCTTTGTAAAGGTGTGCTCAGTTCCAGTAGGGCCCTTCCCCCAGCCGGTTTTCAGCAAGTTCAGGGACTTTCACAGCCATGGCCTCTGGTCATGCTAATCAGTGTTTTGTTATGCGCGATCGTGCATTTGCACGCGCTGGCTGGGCTAAATTAAGCGCTGCTTGGGGTTCTCACTGTCAATAGGAACAGTTGCATTGGTCAGGGCTTGTTTTCTGTAAACTATTCTCATTCCTACATGTTTTTGTCCTGGCTCTTTATTTTAAACAAGTAGAAGAAAATACAAATAATGGCGGGATACTCCGGCGAGAAACTAAAGAGTCTGCATTACATTTAAATCAGTATTCATCCTTCATAAAATATTGTGAGTGTGCAACTCTTCATGCTGCATGAAACTGGAACACTAAAATTCATGACCTAATGTACATAAAATGGAGCAGCTAAGGAACACATTTTTTTGTTGTCAGCATACATTTTTTTCCGTTTTTGTACAATTTCCTTTGTCCATTGTTTGCACCTGATTTCATTACGTTACTTATCAAGACTTTGGCTGATCTTGCTTTGCATGGAATCTGAGAGGTGTTTTCACTGTTATCACCTCCTCTCTCTTGGCACAGGGATATTGCCCTGCTATACAAAGCATTGCATTTGTCACTGTGCTTGCATCAACTTTCACATAGAAATTCCTTTTTAAAGAGGAACTTTATCACTGCTATAATTGATTCGCATGTGCTCGCTCATTAAAGTTTAGTAAATCTAGGTCTACTTTGCTTTCAATCTGTTCCCAATACTGAACAGCTAAACAAGAGGGCATTAGACACACACGTTCTTGGGTTCACATTTATCAAGAAATCAAGCAGCGCAGCATCCCACCTTGCTGCTCTGCGCGATAGGGAAAGGGCAGGAATGCGCTGTATTTAACATTATATGATGCATTCCTGTCTTTTCCTTGTGCTGGCGCACAATGTGCTGCCTAACACAAACGCAGTCACCTTTGCGTCATGGTGCAAGGGTGCGTGCGTTGAAAGCAGGATTGCTTTTGTGCAGGAAGGTACACCTAGGGTTTAGGGTGGGTATGGGTGTTTAGGTGTAAGGTATTTTTTAGGGTTAAAGGTGGGTATGGGTTTTTGGGTGGCATGGGAATTTTTAGGGTTTAAGGTGGGTATTGGTTTTTGTGTGGTAGGGGATTTTTTATGTTTTAGGGTGGGTATGGGTTTTTAGGTTATATGGGATTTCTTAGGGTTTACGGTGGGTTTTTGGGTGGCAAGGGAATTTTTAGGGTTTAGGGTGGGTATGGTTTTTGGGTGGCAAGGGATTTTTTAGGTTTTAGGGTAGGTATGCGTTTTTACGTGATATGGACATTTTTACGTTTTAGGGCACGTGTGGGTTTTTGGGTGGCAAGGGAATTTCTAGGGTTTAGGGTGGGTGTGAGATTTTTAGTGGGAAGGAATTTTGTAGGGTTTATAGGGTGTTTGGGTTATTGGGTGGCAAGAGAATTTTTAAGGTCTAGGGTGGGTTTGGGTTTTTGGGTGAGAAGGAATTTTTTGTGTTTAGAGTGGTAATCGGTTTTTGGGTGGTAAGCTGTCTTAGGGTGGGTATGGGTTTTTTGGTGGTATGGAATTTTATAGGTTTTAGGGTGGGTATGGGTTTTGGGTGGGAAGGGAGCCTTTACGGTTTAAGGCGGGTATGGGTTTTTGGCAATAATGATTTTATTAGGGTTTAGTATTTGTATGGCAAGAGTATTTTATAGGGTTTCGGATGGGTATGGGTTTTTGGGTGGTAAGGGATTTTTTTAGGGTTTAGGGTTGGTACGGGTTTCTGGGTGGCAAGGGAATTCTTAAGGATTTGAATGGGTATGGGTTTTTAAGTGGCAAGGGAATTTTTAGGGTTTAGGGTGAATATAGGTTTTTGGGTGGTAAGGGATTTTTTAGGGTTGATAGTGTGTATGGGTATTTGGGTGGTAAGGGATTTTTTAGAGTTTAGGGTAGGCATAGGCTTTGGGTGGCAAGGGAACTTTTAGGGTTTAGTGTGGGTATGGGTCTTTGGGTGGTAATAATCTTTTAGGGTTTAGTGTTTGTGTGGGTTTTTGGGTGGCAAGGATTTTTTTAGGGTCAGTATGGGTTTTTGAGGGGCAAGGGAATTTTTAGGGTTTAGGATGGGTATAGGGTTTTGAGTCTTAAGGGATTTTTTAGGGTTTAGGGTGGGTATGGGTTTTTGAGCGGTAAGGGATTTTTTTAGGTTTAAGTGGGTATGGGTTTTTAGGTGACATCGGATTTTTTAGGGTTTAGGGTGGGTATGGGTTTTTGGGGGGCAAGGGAAATTCCAGGGTTTTGGATGGGTATGGATTTTTGGGTGGCAAGGGGATTTTTAGGGTTTAGGGCGGGTACGGGTTTTTGGTTGGCAAGATAATTTTTAGGGTTTAGAGTGGGTGTGGGTTTTTTGGGGACAAGGGAAATTTTATGGTTTTGGGTGGGTATGGTTTTTTGGGTAGCAAGAGGATTTCTATGGTTTAGGGTGGGTATGGGTTTTTGGTGGTAAGGTATTTTTTTAGGTTTTAGTGTGAATATAGGTTTTTAGGTGATAGGAGCTTTTTAGGGTTTAGGGTGGGTGTAGGTTTTTGGGGAGCCATAGGCCTTTTTAGGGTTGATTGTGGGTATGGGTTATTGGGTGGCCAGGGAATTTCAGGGTTTAGGGTGGGTGTGGGTTTTTGGGTGGCAAGGGACTTTTTAGGTTGGAGGGTGGGTATGATTTTTATAAGTGATATGGGCTTTTGTAGGGTTTAGTGTGTGTATGGGGTTTGGGGTGCAAGGGAATTTCTATGTTTTAGGGTGGGTATGGGTTTTTGGCAGGTAAGGTATTTTTTAGGGTGATTATAGGTTTTTGGGTGAGAAGGGCTTTTTAGGGTTTAGGGTGGGCATGGGTGTTTGGGTGGCAAGGTAATTTTTAGGGTTTAGGGTGGGTATGGGGTTATGGGTGGCAAAATAATTTTTACTGTTCAGGGTGGGTATGGATTTTTGGGTGACAACTGAATTTTTTAGATTTAGGGTGGTTATGGGTATTTGGGTGGAGAGGGATTTTTTAAGGTTTAGGGTGGGTATAGGTTTTTGGGTAGTAAGAGATTTTTTAGGGTTTAGGTTAGGCATAGGTTTTGGTTGGCAAGTGAACTTTTAGGGTTTAGTGTGGGTATGGGTCTTTGGGTGGTAATAATCTTTTAGGGTTTAGTGTTTGTGTGGGTTTTTGGGTGGCAAGTCAGATTTTTGAAGCCATGCAAAGCCACTTTGCATGGCTGAGTGGTTCCAAAAATCTGGAGTAACACAATGGAAATTGCGAATAGCTGCGTTGCATTATTCTGCCCTGGGAAGGAGTTGCCCGGCTGTTCCCATGCAACTCCCATGGTTTTTGATGCATCACCAGATTTACCAAAACTGGTAAACCTGAGAATGCACCAAAACATTATGCCTTTCCAAGGGAGGCACAGCAAGGGCAAATATCTGTATTAAATAGGGGACAGGGGAAGGAAGTGAGGGGCTCAAGGAGGAGTCCTGAGGGACCTCTTGTCCAAGCAGGTGGTTTAGAGTGATAAGGGCCAATAGAGACAGTCTAGACCCTGTCATAAGAAAGTCCTTCAGCCAGTTGAGTGCGGCGCCCTTGATGCCAATCTGTTCAAAACCTTTGTGTTAGCATGGAATGTGAGATGGTATTGGATGCCACCAACAGATCAAGCAAAACCAACATGGCTGGATTTCCAGCATTAAGGGATAGCCTGATAGTATCTGCTGAGGCAAGAAGGGTCGTCTCCCTGCTGTGGGAAGATCTGTGACCTGTTTGAGAAGCATCCAACAGGCCATAAGTCTCCATATACGAAGACAATTGTTTGTTGATGTGGGTCTCCAGAACTTTACCCAATAGAGGGAGGAAGAATTTCGGGCAATAGTTAGCTGGATTGCTCGGGTCTGCATTTATTCTTATCAGTATTTATGTAACCTGGGCTGCTTCCCAATGTTGCAGAATAGAGGCTTGAGTCAGGGACTGGTTGCATAGAACTGTGATAACTGGAGCAAGAAGAGAAGAGAGAGTGGCAATGATATAAGGGGGACAGAGGTCAGAACGAGAATCAGATTTTGCATTATGCAGCAGGTCATGCGTCTGTGTATTAGAGATAGGGTTAAATCTTTCCAATATTACTGATGCAGTCGTTTGAGGTGACCCATTGGTTATAGAAAGGTCTGGTGCATTAGTCAGTATATTAAAACTATTGTGAATATTGCCCATTTTAGTGTGAAAATGTCTTGCAAGGTGTCACAGAGTAGTTGAGAAGCAGGTATGGCCGCTAAGCAGGCTTGAGGTTTAGCAAAGTTGTATAAGATTTTAAATAATTCTTTGGAGGAATTGCCTGCTTGTTCTATTTGGTTGACAAGGAAATGCCTTCAGGGTGATCTTTAACAGTGGTAGGTTCGAAGGGCAGATTTATATGTTTGTTTGTCTGTATTTGTTTTAGTAGCTCTCCATTTCCGTGCATTTTTTTGTCATTTTTCAGATCAGCTCTGTACCACGAAGCATTAGGCCTAGACATTGTTGCGGGAAGTTACTTATAAGTGGCAGCGATATCAAGTGCCTCCTGAAAAGGTGTCATGGAATAGGGCCAAAGCTGAGTTTATGTCCTGTGAGTTGTCTAAATTGGGAGCAGTAAAAACAGATTGGGAAGTTTCCATAGTAATCTGCTTCCATTGTCTCAAACTAATGCCCTTCTGAACTGTAGGTTTGGAAGATCTGATCCTGGTAGGAATCTGAAAACGTATCAGGAAATGGTCGGTCCAGATTAGGGAAATTGGGGTGTTAGCTTGAAGAGAGTGGAGAGTAGAGAAAATTAGGTCCAGTGTGTGTCCCACTGCATTGGTAGGACCAGTCTTGGTCAAGTGAAGGTCTGGCAATCTCCAATCTACCCTACTCCATTCCAATTTGCCCTACTCTGATCCACCCAATCTGCCCCACTCCACTCCATGTTAATCTATCCCATTTCACTCCACTCTACTCTACTCCTCTCTTCCCCAACCTAGCTCACTCCACTGTAATCTATCCAACTCCACTCCACCCCACTGTAATCGATCCCCCTCCACTCTACCCCAGTCGAGTCTTTCCCACTCTAATCCATCCAATTTGCCTCACTCCACTCTACTACGATCTACCACACTCCAGTCCACTCTACTCAGGCTACCCCACTCCACTTCACTGCATACTACCACATGCCACTCAAATCTACTGAATTTTAGTCCAATGTAACCCACTCCAATCCACCCAATCTACTCCACTCCACTCCATAATACCACATGCCACTCAAATCTACCCCACTCCAATCCTATCTACTCACCCCAATCCACCCAATCTATCCCACTCAACTATACCCCAATCTACCACACTCCATATTACCACATGCCAACTCCACTCCAATCTACCTCAATCCACCCCACTCTACTCTTCTCCAATAACCACACTCAAGTTTAATCTACCCCACTCAACCTCGCTCCATACCACCACATGCCACTCAAATCTACCCCACACCAGTCCAATGTAGTCCAATCCAATCTGCCCCACTGCAGTCCACTCTACCCTAACCAACCAAACTCAATTCTACTCTACCCAATCTACCATACTCCACTTCACTCCAGATTACCAAATGCCTCTGTAATCTACCCCATTTCAGTCCAATCTACCCACTCCAATCGACCCAATTTACTTGACACCAGTCTACCCCAATATACCACATTCTATTCTACTCTAGCCAATCTACCCCACTCGCCTTCACTCCATACTACCAGATGCCACTCAAATCTACCCCACTCCAGTCCAATCTACCCACTCCAATTCACCCTATCTACCCCATCTACCCTACTCCTATCTGCCCCACTCCAATCTACTCAACTCCAATCTACCCCACTCCAATCAACCCCACTCCACCCCAGTCTACAATATTCCACCCAATCCACCACACTCCAACCCAATCTATCCCACTCTACCCCAACCCACCCCACTTCAATTTGCCCCCACTCCAATCTGCCACGCTAATCTACCCAACTACACCACTCTAAATTACCCCACTACAATCACCCCACTCCAATCTACCCTAATCCACCCCACTCCATTCTACCCCAATCCACCCCACTCCAATGTATGGCAGTCTACCATGCTCCACTCTACCCCAATCTGGCCTATTCCACTATACCCCAATCTACCCCTCTCCAGTCTATCCTACCCCACCCCATGAACTTTTAGCCTTGCTGAACAGCAGACGCAGTGGTGTACAACATGGCTAAAACACATTGCCAAAGCCAATAGCAATCGCATAGGTGAGACTTATTGGATTTGCCAATGCTTATTTGTAAAGCTTTAGGAATAGTTTTTAAATTAAGCAATTCAAACAATTTAAATGTAATTGCATAATATGATAATAATAGAATATATATCTTCTAAGAAGTTCATTCATTTTATAAGAACATACTTCAGTTCACTGTCTGCAAGAATGTAACCCATAGCAAAGTGGAAGCTTAGTCACTCGCTTATCTAGCCATCATCTAAAAAAACATATTACAGTGTGCATATAAATATGTAAACTGAGGAAAAGCAACATACAATTCTGAATTCCTGGTACAGACATTAACATGTAACAATAGGCATTGATGCCTGTAGGTTATGTGCACAAAAATTATCAATTCAGTTTATACTGAATCACAGTGTAGTGCACCATCATTGTTTAGTTACAAATAAGGATCAAATGGCAAAAGCAAAGAATGTTGGGATTTGAAACTGACCCAAATTACTTTTAGCAATGTTCATAAAACCACTAATAATTTTTAGATACAAAAAAATCTAACATCAATAGCTTCATGTAAATAAAGTTTTATTTTAAATAAATAGAGAAAAGTTTAATATGGATGAAAAATATTTGGATAAACACAACTTATGGAGCTTTTCCTTTGAAATATCTGTCCTTTCTGCTGCTACTGGGTGTTTCTGGTCAGCAAAGTGTGTTTAAATGCAAAGTGTGTTTAAGACTGCAGTACCGCCTAGTGTCTACGGGGGCAGAGCTGAGCAGAAATATAAACACACTTGATGAAACACAGGTCCCCACAAGGTAATTTTTTAAAAAAGTTGTAAAAATTGGCACAGATGTTCCTGAAGTCATTTTTTATCATTTAGAAGACATTGCCTTGTGGGGACCTGGGTTCAGGTCCCCACAGTGCAATCAAGTCCCCACAGCGTGAGTGTGTTATCACACCCAAGTCCCCACAAGGATAGTAACACAAACACACACACACACACACACACACACACACACACACAGCTCTTATGTAACTAGGCATAATAGAGGCAGTTGAGTACAAAGCGACATACCCCAATACTCAGTAACACAGCGAGTAACCAATTCATGCAGCCCCTTACAAACACATTTAGAGACCCATAAAGTAACTAAGAGAGCCAGACATACCCAACATACTTCCTTAAATATTCGATTGCACGCCCAAATAGGGAGTGAGACACTCATTTTGATATGTGCTGAGAACATGACACTAACAAATCACCCATGCAGACAAGTAGCCCTTTCAACATATATCAGGCATGCTACTGTAGAGCCTCTGTGTGTAGCTTTATTGCTAGGCCAACTTGACATTTAAATCATGTTCCAAAGTCTTAAACTCCTCTTGTCCTATATATAAGTCAACCCTAAGATAGTCTGTAGGTAGTCTATAGGAAGTGAGCTATGCATTCAAAACGTAAGACAAATACTTTCAGGTTTCAGTGACTGACGTGCATTTAGAGACCCATATGTTCAGTTATACATTCATTCTCACAGTCACACTAGATATCACATACTTATCTACAAAAGGATGAAAGTATAGAACCAGACACATAGTCAGTCACACACACTCACAGCTCTTATGTAACTAGGCATAATGGTGGCTGTTGCGTACAGACCCCAATACTCAGTAACACAGACAGGAACCAATCCATGCAGCCTCTTACATACACATTTAGACACCCATAGTCACTTAGAGATCTATTAATATACGAACATACTTCCTTAAATATCCAATGACACACCCAAATAGGGACTGAGGCACGCATTCAGATTTGTATAGAGGAGCTGATACTAACAAGTTACCCATGTAAACAGGTAACCCGTTCAACATGTGTTAGAAATGGGGGTCCCTAGTTGGCAATGGCTGGCCACTGTCCAAGTAGGGACCCTTCTTCCTAAATCAGAGTAAGATAAGAGTAAGAGTAAGAGTAAGATAACCCCTGCTCAACCCTGTGGTAACGTAGCACGAGCAGCTAGGCTTATCTCAGAGGCAGTGTGTGAAGCATTTATGACCATACACAGTAACACAGTGAGGAACACTACAAAGGGACACCACACAAGTACTAATAAAAAATATGTATCTTTATATATATACTTAACACAAGACCAATAACAGTAAAAAGCCACAATACTAGAAAAATAGGATTACTCTTGAAATGCTGCAAAAATAGTTCAAAGTGTGCAAAGAGGAGTTCAGTTCAAAGCAGTGGTCTCTGCGACCCTTTTACTTACAAAATACCTGGATTCTGTAGCAAAACAACCAAAATGTCACAAAGGAGCTGTAGCGATGATTTTCCTCACACGAGGCCAGCGATGCGTTCAATCCGTGCCACAAGGGAGGATGATGCACTGATCTACAGATGCGTGCGGGACAAAGCGACAAACTTCTCCATGCTAAGTCGGCGATGCGTTGAAATCCTTGCCGTGAGGGAGGATGATGCGCCGAGCCTGTTGCGTGTGTGACCCTGTTGCGATGAGAAAAAATGGCGCTTCGCGTGGGAGCGACGGTCCGGGTGCGATGCGAAGAAAATGGTGGACGTCCGGCATCCGCGCTGCGATGTCATGAAGCGATTAACTCGATGCGATGATCTTTGGTTAGCGAGCACTTGGAGGCCAGGAAACGGGCTCACAAACGGGCGTTAGCGACGATTTTCAGCACTCTCTTCTCTGTAGTAGAACTAGAGGCCCTGGAACTCACAGGAGCCTCACCTGCAAATAGAAATCCTCGCTGGGAGGAAACAGGAGGCTGGTGGTGGAGTATGATGTGCCTGAGACTCCAGCAGGAGGCTAGCTCTCTTCTAGCCCTTGGGTGATTGCTTTAGCAAGTTGAAATAAAAGTTCTCTTCAAAGTCCTTTTCCTCTTCTTCCAAGTCCAGTAGTAACCACTGCCGCCAATCCAAGAAACAGCACACCAGCACAAGGACAGTCACCTCCTGCAGATTCCTTCAGTTACACAGACAGAGGTTCTTCTTGTTGTCCAGGAGCAATACCAATTGCAGGGGTTTCAGCACAGATATTTATACCCCAAAAGTCTTTGTTCTCAGAAGCTACAAGTCACTGAACCCAGCCAGAACCAGTTCTGCCCAGGCCTGGAGCACTTTGTTTACCAGGATGCATCCTTCCTTTCAGAAAGAGGGGGTCTGCCATCAGACGCACAGTAGGAGGTGGAGCCAGCATTCACCTTGCCAGGCACAGCCCTATTCAGGTCAAGGAGCTACCCCTCCCCATTCTCCAATGCAGATCTCTCTATTCAACCCAGGTCTGACTCAGCCTGCCCTGTCCCTCCAAAACCAGACAGCCAATACACATAATAGCAGAGCACACTGGAAGGCTTAGGCATGAAAATACCTACTTTCTAAAAGTGGTATTTTTAAACACAGAATATAAAAATAAACTTCACTATAATATGTATTTTAATATTCTGAGCTCAGGCATCCTAAATTCGTTTTCTACCACATTCTTTGCGTCAATTAGGACTATAGAATGTAATAGTCAAACTGCCCATTCTGGCCTATGGAGAACAGGTAGCCTTACAGTAGTGAAAAACGAAATTGGGTGTAATTCACTACCAGGACATGCTACACACATCAGAGCATGTCCTACCTTACACATACAATGCACCCTACCATAGGGGTGACTCACATGATACCAAGGGAAGGTTCAGGGGCTGGGAAGAGGGTGCACTTCACAGCCAAGATGGCAGTTCTGGACTGCACACAGACTCTGCAGTGGCAGGTCTGAGACACACTTTACAAGCTGCTTCTGTGGTTGGCACAAACCAGCGCTGCAGGCCCACCAGCAGCATTTGGTTTACCAGCCCTGGGCACACACAGTCCACACTACTAGGGCCTAACAGGTAAACCAAATAAGCAAATCATGGATATACCAATTCACATGTCATATTTACACAGGGAGCATTCGCGCTGTGGCACTGAATGGCAGTGGCACAGCTCCCAGAGCATCTAATACCAGCAAAAACAGAGGAGATACAGCAAAAAATGAAAGGGAGACCCACACCAATGGGCCAGGTCTAACAACATGTCTTGGGCATGCTGCTGTAGAGCATTTGTGTTCAGTTTTACTGCTAGGCCGACTTGACATTTAAACCACATTCCCAAGTCTTAATCGTCTCTTGCCGTACATATGTCAACCCTAAGATAGGCTGTAGTTAGGCCAGAAGGAGTGAGCTATGTGCTTAAAACGGAAGACATATACTTTCAAGTTTCATTGACTGACATGTGCACTTATAGACCCATAGGTCGAGTTATACATCCAGTGTCACAGTCAAAGTGGAACTCTCATAACTATCTACAAAAGGATAGAGCCACTCACATGCCCAATCAGATAATTACAGAGGTAACACAACATTCAGTCACACACACACACGCACACATACACACACTCACATACACATGCGCCTAGCTCTTACGTAACTAGGCCTAATGAAGGCAGTTGCACACATAGGTACATGCCCCAATACTCCGGCACACAGCCAGTAATCAATCCATGCAGCCGCTTACATACACATTTAGAGACCTAGAGAGTCACTTAGAGAGCCAGCCATATACCAACATACTTCTTTAAATATGCAATGAAATTCCCAAATAGGGATTGAGGCACTCATTCAGATATGAACTTAGGAACTGACACTAACAAGCTACCCTTGTGGACAAGCAGCCCTTTTACATTTCTCAAGCCTGCTGCTGTAGAGCCTGTGTGTACAGATTTACTGCGAGGCAGACTTGGCATTTAAAACTCCTTGTAAACCTAATATTTTCTATCTAATACATATATGTCACTACTAAGGTAGACTATAGCTGGGTCACAGGATAGCGCGCCATGTACTTTGAAGTAAGACATGTACTTTGACAAGGAGTAGATGTGTTATGTTAATAGCTCTGCAATGGTATGAAAGACTAACATAATCCTCAATTTACAGATTATGGATACAAATTTATAAAAAAGGCTATTGATGACCCCAAATAGTGTCCCCACACTCTTTTGTCACCGTGAGCTGGGGCTTGAATTTGTTGAGGATCGTATAGACTTGAAACACATGCTATTATGGGCTAAAATCAGGTTGTCTGAAGAGCTAGTGGTCTCAATAGAGGTCATTAGAGACTGTATCAATTTGGATGGAGCATTATCTATCCCTTGGCTCCAATTTGTAAGAGATAATCTTTACAAACTAGGTTTGGGGCACTACTTTGATAACCCAGCTGGTATCCAGGAAAATGCAAAAGATATCATAAAAAAGACACGCTATATGGGGGCGATTATACTCCTCTCTCAACCGGAGGTGGCAGGCCTCTCTTGTTCATTTCCATCAAAAAAAGGGGGGGGGGGACCAAGGAGCCAGTTAATGGTCCAGTGTCCATGCTCCCAAAGATTATATTACCACAAAAAAGGTTGGGCACTGTTCCAAAGATAGGGTCCAGAGATTGACCCATATGTCTTATACAGAAGACAAAAAAGAAAAGATGGGAGTCCCAGCAGCAATTTTATCTAACATTCACTATAAATGTACAGACATGATTTTATTTAACAAGATTCCATTTACTTACTTTGCATTTTTTAGTGGCCTTCCTGAAACAATTGGGATGGGCAGATACATTGGTGCCTTGCCCATTTGATAATTTGGCAGTTCAGAGTACATTGCACTGTATGCAATTGTGTAACCTCTATAAAGAGCCAAGAGGAAATTTGCTATTTCCGATTTTAAAATAAATAAGGCCATGTTCTTATATTAAAGGTTTTACCTATCTGCACTCTTTGGCTACTCATGCTATATGCATTAGGGTTTCTAACTACATTAAAGTTGCAATGGCTATTAGGAAATGGTACTAGACATAGTAGATGAACCTGAATACTGTAATTTTGTTCTACACAATCCAAGCATTGATGTATTCATTGGGCAGGGGTAACACATTGTCATGGTATCAAGTGCTTTGTAACACAGACTACATTTTTTATCAAAAGATTGAATTTTAAGAATTATAGCTTTTTAAAATAATCGATCTCTATGAATTCCCTCTTATGCTGATTTGTAAATAGGCCTCTCGAATGTTAATTTGTAATGTTGGTTTTATAAACTTTGATGGCTTTCTTCTGAAACCTAATGAAGTTATCTTGACTTGACTTACATAATCATATATGTGCTTTTTTAGTTGGTCGAAATATAGAAATACAATTTATATTCTATTTTGCTTAAAGATTTCTGCTTGGGTTCAAACAGAAGAATTAAAGATGCTAAAAAATGAACAGAGGAGAAACGCAGAAAATAAACATTAAAACTCAGAATAAAAAAGGAGATGGTGGACCGAATGTACTGGGGAAAAATATCTGCTTCTAAGAGAACAAAGCAGTTTCTTAAAACAGTAGTAAAAAAAGTTAAAATGCAGAAAACTATGTGAATAGAAAGAAAACTTCAACAACAACTCTGAAAAGAAAAGCAGTCAATTATGTTCAAAATGAAAAATGTGCTAAAGAAACAAATCATCTGACAGCAAAGCAGAAACAGTACGATGACATAAGAAGATGAATGTTTAGATGTAGGTTAATACAAAATATGGAAAAAAAACTATAAAGCAATACAAGAAAAGAACAGCAACTTACAAGCAAAAACAGCATATAGAAACGGTAAATGATAAAGCATTTGCCTTGAAATGCAAACTATTTATCTGAATATTAATCAGAATGAAACCAGTGGATAATACAGTGTTGTGTATGAAGAACAAAAGTTAGAAAAAATGACGTGAATGGAAGCATATATCTAGTACTGAGTCTTTCTTAAATGGAGAAAGTCACTGCCAAAAGAACCAGTTACTGAATGCAGTTGAAACAACTGGTCGATGTTATGAGGTGAAGGATGGTGCTCTCATTCCAAAGGAGTAGATAGTGCCTAGAAATGTTAAGGAAGAGATATCTGAAGAGGTACAGGGAAGACATAGACAGGCCACTGTATACAAGTGGAACCTTGCAAACGCATGCAGTATTTGCAGTGCCCCGCAGGAATTATTTGGTAGATTGAGAATGTATCTACACAAGTTTTCATGCAGAAGTTTAAAATAGAAAATTAAAAATTTACAAGGATAAGATCCATGCAAATTGAGGAAGTATAGTAACTAAGCAAACACAAAGAGATGATGGACGGAGTGCTGAAACTTTTCAAACACTCACCCCCAGTCACAGATCTGGGTTGAATCCATCATCATTATTTAGCTCACTTTGCCACCCCAGTTCAGACACACCTATATGCAAATCAGTCTTGACCTTATGCCTCATGGGCACAGTCCAGCCTGAACTGCCAAGCCATGTCTTCCCTGGATGGAAACAAGCATCCTGGGACCAGTTTCGGGCTAAAAGCCCTCATCAGCATGGCTAGCTTGAATTCAGAGGCAAAGTGAGCAAGGGACCCACATCTGGGCATACCCTGCCAACTTAGGGTGAACAAAGCAAACCCAAGGAGATGATGGACGGAGTGCTTAAACTTTTCAAACACTCACCCCCAGTCACAGATCAGGGTTGCATCCATTATCATTCTTTAGCTCACTTTGCCACCCCATATCAGACACAGCTATATGCAAATCAGTCGTGACCCTTTGCCTCATGGGAACAGTCCAGCCCGAACTGCCAAGCCATGTCTTCCCTGGACCGGAAACAAGCATCCTGGGACCGGTTTCGGGCTAACAGCCCTCATCAGCCAGGCTAGCTTGAATCCAGTGGCAAAGTGAGCAAGGGACCCACGTGTGGGCATACCCTGCCAACTTAGGGTGAACAAAGCAAACGCAAGGTGATGATGGACGGAGTGCTGAAACTTTTCAAACACTCACCCCCCAGTCAAAGATCTGGGTTGAATCCATCATCATTCTTTAGCTCACTCTGCCACCCCAGTTCAGACACAGCTATATGCAATTCATTCTTGACCCTGTGCCTCATGGGAACAGTCCAGCCCGAACTGCCAAGCCATGTCTTCCCTGGACTGGAAACAAGCATCCTGTGACCGGTTTCGGGCTAACAGCCCGCATCAGCCAGGCTAGCTTGAATCCAGTGGCAAAGTGAGCAAGGGACCCACGTCTGGGCATACCCTACCAACTTAGGGTGACAAAAGCAAACACAAGGAGATGATGGGCTGAGTGCTGAAACCTTTCAAACACTCACCCCCAGTCAAAGATCTGTGTTGAATCCATCATCATTCTTTAGCTCTCTTTGTCACCCCAGTTCAGACACAGCTATATGCAAATGAGTCTTGACCCTATGCCTCATGGGAACAGTCCAGCCCTAACTGCCAAGCCATGTCTTCCCTGGACCGGAAGCAAGCATCCTGGGACCGGTTTTGGGTTTTTGCATTTGTCACCCTGAGTGGGACGGGTATGCTCAGGGGTGGGTCCCGTGCTCTCCATGCCACTGGAATCAAGCTATCCTGGCTGAAGACGGGTGAAACCCCGAAACTGGTCCTAGGATGCTTGTTTCCAGTCCAGGGATGAACTGGCTTGGCAGTTTGGGCTGGACTGTTCCCATGAGGCACAGGGTCAAGACTGATTTGCATATGGCTGGGTTCAAACTGGAATAGCATGGTGAGCAAAAAAACGATGGATTGGGGCCCAGATCTCGGTACTGGTGTGAATGCATGACAGTGTCTGCATTCTGTCCATCAGCTGTTGTTTTTGCGAAGTATAGTAACTTACAGGGACATTCACTAGCATGTCTATCAAAGAAAGTGTGCTGAAGCACCTTTCATCATTTCAGAATGTTAGCAGTTCGCCACTTTAAAATGTGAAATTTAGTTAGGAGACTTTACTATGTGAAAACTCCTACAATATGTTTAGGAAAAATTAACCGAGCTCTTTTGAATGGTACAGTGTCGGGGTGGAAAAATTGTAAAGATGTATTTCCTTGTTTCTTTGGTCCAGAACAAGAGTCTAGGGAAAATGAAGAATTGGTTCTTGGAGGTGTGGAAGAACAGGAGACAGGGATTAGTACTGATAATTTTATACAGGAGACTACAAAGTTTGACGGAGTTTCTTCAGATAAACCAAACTATGTCTATATCTGTTGTTGATGCACTCACTACAAAAGTCAAACTTGCAATGTAGTTGTATTCTCAGAAACTGAACAGGAGAATAGAGCTAAGTGGCTAGAATTTGCTGTACATTTATTTGTAGAAGTACGATTTACAGCAAATTATACAGTAGGTACTGCTGCCATAAGTCAGAGGAGAACAAAATGCCAGCTAGAGCATTACATATCAAGTTAGAATTCGTATCTATTCCACAAGAACTGCCAGATTTAAATGTTCATGAATACATTCTCATACAATGTGTACACACATTTCAGGCTATAGTTTGAATGGAGCCTAAAACAGGGAAGCTGCCACCACCTGACTTTCAGAAAGGCTTTAAAGGAAGAGGTATCTACTTACCTTTAGATTTTAAACAGAATATTGGAACTGGTAGTATACACAGAGAGAATCATGAACCAGTTGTCATTCTAGTAAACGGTGCGCCTTCGTATAATAAAAAAATCTGACAAGGGTCAGTGGATATTAGTAAAGTAAATAAAGCGACATTATATCTGGTACAAAATAATGTTTATTATGAAAATGTTGATGCTGTTCGAGATGTGACATATGTAGAGGATGAAACATTACCGTCAAGTCGACAGATTGAAAAAGTGGATTGATCCATATCAGAGAAGATTTATGAACACTACAGCATCCATCCTTTGCATTCTAAAGAAGTCATTGGTAATGCCATTGATCTCTTTCAAAAGCAGCAAGCAAAAGGAGCTCCCATGAGTGTGTGGGAGAAACGTTTAGAAGCTAGCTGTTTTCCACAAATGTTTCCCACTGAAGAAGGTGGCCACTTTTATGACCACCCTGTGCAGATACCAGCAGCTGACTATTGGTCAGACCAGATTATACAGAGGATCCAAGATTTCGGCAGTGTGTTCCCAACATATTTCATCTTCTGTTTGAGAGTGACCTGTCTGGACTTTCATTTGCTGGTAACCATGTATTAAAGTCAGGAGTTATTCTTCAGATTCTCCCTGTGAAGAAATTAATTGGCAAAGTTCATGGAGCAGATAAACTTAGAATATAGTGTAATTAATTTGATGGTGTGCCAACATGGCACCAACGAGTAATGGTATATCTGTCATGGAAAACTGAAATGCATGTTGAGAAAGCTTTCTAGGTGCATCTACTTGGTTTCTGATGCTGATGCTTTTTTTAAAAAACAATTGGTATTTGGTATTTTATTTTCAGGCTGTTATACTTCAGTTGTGTCCTCTCCTCTACGTCAGCACTATTCAGGGCTTATCTCATTTAGTCCATCGCTGCCGTCCGGAACCTGCATCGCCTCCACTCTTTGCGGTGCAGGAGGAACAGGCAGAAATAATGGCAGACATATTGGGTGGGGGTCTGGACAGCGCTCTAGACGCTCCCAGCTTGGGGGGATAAAAAGAGATGACAACGGAGCGCGCAGCATCAAGGTTGACTCCTGAGGCGGAGGCCGGGAGTTTTTTAAAACAATTGGTATTTGGTATTTTATTTTCTGGCTGTTATACTTCAGTTGTGTCCTCTCCTCTACCTCAGCACTATTCAGGGCTTACCTCATTTAGTCCATCGCTGCCGTCCGGAACCTGCATCGCCTCCATTCTTTGCGGTGCAGGAGGAACAGACAGAAATATTGGCAGACATATTGGGTGGGGGTCTGGACAGCGCTCTAGACGCTCCCAGCTTGGGGGGATAAAAACAGATGACAACACGTGTGCGCAGCGGGCGCGCGCAGCGGGCGTGCCGGTAGCGCGCCAAGGGCGCGCTAAAGGCAAGCCCGTCTGCGCCCGGCCGCGCCCTTCCGTGCCCAGGGGCCAGCCATTATGGCCAATCTGTTACTTATTCATCGGCTAACTTGAAGAAGATGCACTCATTTAATTGGCAACCTTCAAAAGAGGCCTTGTCTTCTATAGTTGTTCACAATCTACTTTTTAAACAGAGCTGTCTTCCGGAACTACAGACTACTGCTGTTTATAACCAGACACCCCCGATCCAGGTCACACACAGAACTGCTCCTATGTTAATCTATTATCTTAACAGCCGCTCCCTGGTTAAGCATCAGCTGGGGATTTTCCTACTCTTGGCTACTGATAAACCAGACGTCCTGTTATTGACCGAGACCTGGCTCACTGCTGACTCTGCTCCAGATATACTTGCAGCACTTCCCCCTGACTATTACATCATGTCTGCTAATCGGTGCTCGGGCAAGTCAGGTGGGGGAGTGGCTGCCGTTATTCACACTGACTTTAGGTTTTGTTCCTTGACATGTCTTCCTCTCACTGACATCGAGAACATAGTGATAAAATTAGAATCAGCTAATGACTCTCTGGTTTGTGTCTTATTATATAGACCACCTAAGCAGATGCCTCTCTTCCCGTTGGCTCTCAGTGAACAGATAGCCAAACTGGTGACGGAGCATGCTAAGGTCCTTCTTGTGGGAGATTTTAAATATTGGTACAGTGATCCCAATGAAAGGCCTCAATCCGCAGAAATGTCTGACCTGCTCTGAAACTTAAATCTCTCCCAGATTGTTTCTTCCCCCACTCATTCTAAGGGTCGGATTTTGGATCAAATATGGGCAATTGGCGTGACTACTTCTATCCCTATTGCTTTACCTTGTATTTGGTCCGATAACTATTTGTTAAAATTCTCACTCACACAACCATTTCTTCAGAAATTCAATGCGACGGAAGGAGTTTTTGCTAGAAGATGGAATCTTATTAATAAAGAAGATTTTCTCAATACACTAGCTGATACAGCTTCACTTCCTGACCATGATGTTAATACCTCGGAAAACAAAGTATCCAAGTGGCTTCTTGACGCCAGTAATAAACACGCCCCATTTAATAAAGTTAAACTAGTACGCCGGGCGGAGGCAAATAGATGGTTCTCGGATGATCTCAAGGCCCAGAAATTGGCTTTGCGTCAATTGGAGAGACAATGGTGTCTGCAATACTCTCCAGGAAAAAGATTACAGTACATCTCTGCTCAGAAAGAGTACAAGGAAAGTATTCTGACTGCCAAAGCAGCCTTCTTCTCTGATCGCATCCTGAAATCTAACAAAAATTCTAAAGTCATTTTTTCCATAATAGACGAACTTTCCAATCCTGAGCGTACCCTTTTGAAGGCTGCCCCCTCCCAAGGCCTATGTGACTCATTGAATGACTATTTTATCTCCGTAATAAAAGCTAGTATTCCTACTCATCTCTCTCCTTTGGGCTCCCCTAATCCACATTGTAATGACAGAACCCTAAGCTGCTTCCCTATCATTAGTGATAGGACCTTTCAAGGTCTATTAGTGGAAACTAAATCAGGCGCTCCCTCTGACTGTTGCCCCCCTCGCATTCTAAAAGAGTGCCTTGCAATTCATTCTGGTCCTGCTCTCGCACTACTGAATTAATCCATTATATTGGGCACAGTCCCCTCGGCTTTTAAAAGAGCTATAGTGGTCCCTCTTTTGAAAAAGCTGGGAGCTGACCCTGCGCTTCTTTCTAACTACCGTCCGATTTCTTTGCTACCCTCCTTGGCTAAAATTCTGGAGGGCTACATAGCAAAATGTCTCTCTAACTTCTTAGAGTTGTCAAAATATCTGGACCCTCATCAGGCTGGCTTCCGTCCTGCCCACTCCACCGAATCTGTGATTCTGTCGGCTGTGGATAGCCTACGGGATTATGCTTATAAAGGCTGCCCCCGAGCCTTGGTTTTGCTGGATCTGTCCGCGGCCTTCGACACGGTTGACCACAGTATTCTGGTCGACCGTGTGAGGAGGGCGGGAGTTCGGGGGACCGCGGCCCGTTGGCTCACATCTTTTCTGGAGGGCCGCTCACAAGCGGTTCGCCTGGGTCAGTTTTTATCACATCCACATACTACCACCTGTGGGGTACCCCAGGGCTCGGATCTTTCTCCTCATCTATTTAATATCTATATGGCTCTCTTGATCAAGTCACTCAAAGAAAGAAACGTGTTGGTCCTCAACTATGCTGATGACCTTCAGCTCCTTCTTAGGGTTGATAGTTCTAACAACGCTATTACAGAATTCCAGGATACTATGGTATATATCCAAACTTGGATGGATCTTAATCATCTTAAACTGAATCCTGGAAAAACAGAAATAGTCCTCACTGGTGATAGCCATAAGCACTGGGGCCCTCACTATTGGCCCCTAGAACTCGGCCCTCCTCCCACCCCTTCCATTTCAGCTAAAATGCTAGGAGTACTTTTGGATAGTGATCTGTCATTGAAAACCCAGGTCGGAGCTGTGGTGTCTAAATGCTTCTTTCAAATGCGCAAAATTAGGAAAATCCACCGTTTCCTCACCCACAACGCTCTGATTCAAGCCATGATCTCTACGGTTCTATCTCATCTAGACTATTCCAACTCTGTCTACCTGGGAATGCCCCACTACTTGTTCAAGCGACTTCAGTTGGTTCAGAACCAGGCAGCACGATTGATTTTTCATCAATCTAAATGGCACTCTGCCTCCCCATTTTTGAGGAAACTACATTGGCTTCCAATATCACAGCGCTGTGTCTTTGAGACTGGCTGCCTTATCTTTAAATCTTTGCATGGCACCAGCCCTGAGTTCATCAATAATCTGATACTCAGGTATTCTCCTACACGTTACCTAAGGTCCGCTCATCTATCTCTTCTCACTATCCCAGACTTTAAAAGGGTACGTCTAGGAGGCCGCAGATTTGCCATTCTTGCCCCCAAACTGTGGAACTCCTTTCTGCTTGAAATTCGATCCTGCACCAATCTTCTCCAATTCAGGAAACTCCTGAAAACCTGGCTGTTTACACAGGATTAGCTTCTGCCTCTCTGTCAATTTTGAGCCCTAGCACCATGAAGCCAATCGGCGTACGTGCACTCTACAAATTCCCACTAACATTAACATAACAGTATGCCTGGGATGGCCTGCTTGAATTTTTGAAAGAAGCATACTCTAACATTACAGACATCACGTGAAGACAGCTTGAGATCTTTGCTCCCTGGATACCACTAATGCTTGCATATATTTTAACCACAGATTTCAAACTATGATGTCTTTAATATGCAACATAATAAATCATCCTCTTGGAAAAGTAACTGATTTATTTTGGTGAAAAGAGTTCCAAGCAAGAGGTGCTACTCATATTCACATGCTGTTATGGACAACGGAAAAAATAACAACTGATGGACAGAATGCTGATCAATGTCAAACATCCACCCCGGTACAGAGATATGGACCTAAATCCATTGTTGTTTTGCTCCCAATGTCATTCCAGTTTGAACCCAGCCATATGCAAATCAGTTTTGACCCTGTTTCCCATGGGAATAGTCAAGCCTGAACTGCCAGGCCAGGTTCTCCCTGGACCAGAAACAAGCATTTTAGGACCAGTTGCGGGGTTTCATCCCTCATCAGCCAGGGTAGCTTGACTCCATTGGCATGGGAGAGCATGGGACCCACGTCTGGGCATACCCGTCCCACTCCGGGTGGCAAATGCAAATAGTACAATGGATGGACAGAATGCTGATCAATGTCAAATGTTCACCCCAGTACAGAGATCTGGGCCTAAATCAATCGTTTTTTTGCTCCCCATGCCATTCCAGTTAAAAAATAATTCTGAATAAAGAATGCACTGAAATTTGGAACACACAGTGATGAGTCTGTCTTGTTTTATATCGAATAGTATGTGACATGTGCGTCCCCAAAGTCGGTGGTGAAAAGACCTTGAGACAACAGGTCTGCACTTTCAAAGTCGTAGATATGGTAAGTACTGTCATCAAAAATACAAATGCAAAGGTAAATTTTATACAAATTGGCCTTTTGGAATTCCATAACCTGTTAAGAGTAAACAGCTTTTGGTCTTCAGTAAGGCATACACTAACAAACAAACCCACAAAAAGAACACAGATAGTCTGCGAAGAATAGAGGCCTCTAAATATATTAATGACTACAATCTAGTCATTCTGAAAATGTGAAATGTGAACATGGATATACAGTTTGTTGCAGACAACTTCATTGCTGTTGCTCATTAAGTTACTTGATATAGAAGATGGGTAAGGAGATTTTGGCAGAAAAGAGTCTTACCAAGAAATGTTATGTCTTCAGCTTGAAAATGCTTTGCAATAGAGAGATAGGGTCTAATCAGTGCTCAGATTGTTTGTTCTTGGTCAGTCAAAGGGAATTATGTGGGTAAGTCTAGGCCTTGCAAGCATGTGAAATAGAGTGTTGAGGTTTTTCTCAGATATTCAATATCTATCAGAGTTTGATGAGGAAAGCAGAGATATTGTGAAGTTAAATATGTTGGATTTGTACTATCCAAGAAGGAGTCAACACCAGAGAACATGTGCCTTTATGAAGTACTTCGATACTACAGATATAAAAGTAATTTAACTGAAAACATAGAAGGGAAATATGCCGTAGTTAGTTGTGACAGTTGTTTAGTGAGACATAGCAAAGGAAATCAAATTAACTACAGAAATGGAGTTGCCATACTGCAGACAGAAGAGAGTTTCTCTATTTGGCTTTTCTACTGCTGTTCTTGTACTAGTACTTGGCGGACAGAATCAGAACTACTTGGAGACTACGACTGCTATGAAGACTCTTTCAATGCTGTAAAAAACAGCATTCAGTGTCCAATCTTTTCAAACTGCTTGCAAATGTTGAAAGATGAGACAGAATAATAAGAAACCATTACCTCCGAGATAGAGCCACCAAAGTTCCGGACCACAGAGTCCAGATCCACTAGGGCAAACCAATAATTCAAAGTGAAGCTGCCATAGAAATGAGTGAGATGGAGACTGTAATGCAGCAAGCAAGAGAGGAAAGTATTGATTTTGAACACTTACTAGCACAACTGAATGATGAACAAGAAGACATTTATATCAAAGTAAAGGATAATAAAATAGAGCATGGATTCCTTCACGAGAAGAAACAATGTGAATGTTCTTCGCTTAACCCAATACTACTATACATCAGTGGTCAAGATTGCACTGGGAAAAGTTTTCTAATAACATTTCTCACAGCTTATCCACAGATGACGAAACAATGAAATGTATCATGGGTAGTAACAGCACCAACTGGATTAGCTGCACCCAACATTAAAGGAATTGCTTTACACTGACTACTTATGTTACATGTTGAACATGACAATAAACTGAAATACCAAAAGTTATCTGCTGAAGCTTGTCATGAGCTCTACAGAGTGTTGAAGAAACTGAATCTTTTAATAATTGAGGTGAGCATGGTTTTGATCTTAATGCTTGCCTTTCTACACTTAACAATGCAGCAGAGTTTTAAAACAGATGATGACGTGCTGTCTGGAGGAAAGCATTTGTCTTAGGTGACCCACTGCAACTCACACCCTGTGAAAGGGCAGCCTGTTTTCAAGACACTACATTATGAAATAAGAAATTCTTTGGGAAGTATTGGAAATGTGAATATTTGGTTAAACTTTGAATACATGGAACTAGTGAAAAATATGCATCAAGCATCTAATGTGGAATAATCCTAAAGGACATTAGAATAGGATTCTGGCAATGGAGGGAAAATGTGCTTTAGAAAGTTGACTTACCGAGAAACTATTTTCATCTGACAATAAACCAGCACAACTTATGTTTAAATTTATTATGAAAGACAAATCCATAATCTGTTTAATGCCTACGTTTCAAGAGTGCTCCAACTTTAATGAACAATTACTGAATCTGGAGAAAGATTGCATTTTAGAAATTTCAGTTAGCAGTAAAAATTGAATGCCAGGGAGTAGTATACTACTAACTGAAGACCTACATGCAACATTGGATTCTTTGGAGAAGTTTGTTTCTAGGACAGCAGGATTAGAAAAGTATTTACACGTGTGCAAAAGCTGTCAAGTGATATTGTAGCATAATTTAAATGTGGATAAAGGGTTAGTCAATGGTGCTATGGTTAAAGTTATTGATTTCATAAGTTTTCCAAATAGGGATAAGGTTTAATATTTGACTATAAAATTTGATCAGATTGATGCTGTGAAGCAGATTTACCAATGTATTGTATGTTTTTTTGCTTGCAAAGGACTTATATGTGCAACAGTTTCCATTGTTTTTAGCATATGCTTTAACTATAAATAAATCTCAAGGTTTAAGAGTAGATGCAGCTTCTATTAATATTGGAAGTACAAAGTTTAAAGAAGGGATTTTATATGTAGCATTAGCCTGAGTTAGAACATTGTACAGATTGTTTTCAGTGCAATTTGATGGTAGGAAAGTTAGTGCTGATACAAGCTGGGTAAGAGAGTACATCCGGTTAAAAAGTCTATACGCTCCTCATTTAGGTCAGTATCCTATTTATGAGAAATGAATAATCTGTCCAAAAATGGAAAATTACAAAAGAATTGAAGGATGTTCAAGGAAAGAAAGTAAACAAAGACAAGCTAGAAGGTGTTATAAAGAAAAAAGTGGAAGATTATGGTGAAATTTTAGGATACCAGTTGGAAGACAGTTCAGGTGTCAACTGCTATGCAAATGTTGTTCTCAATGTACAGTTTTGTTTACTACATCTTGTAAATCAAATTGAACAAAACCTTGATAAGAGGCTGTGTCCTGCAATGTATCATTTGTTCTAACATTTACTCAGTGACAGAACTGTAATTCATTCTACTTTAGCCATTCATTACCTTTTAGATCTATATAGTGGGTCAGTAATATTTACTCTCAACACTCAACAAGGCGCACAATACTTTATAATGGTCAGACTTGGAGTTTTAGAAGAAGAGGAAGTAAATGATGATTTATTTGGACTTTGTTACAAATGGATCCATGACTTTGAAGATTACTCTTTTACATCCACCACTGAAATAAGTTCTGAATTATTTCTGTACTTAACACTGCCAGATTGCAAAACAGTGCCTTTTGACAGATTGATTAAAAATGCAAACCAAAATATGTCCTGCCCAAATTGTAGATCGGATGTTATGTCTTTGTTCCATCTACAAGGAACTGGTAAATACTTTATTTTAATGTTATAATGATGCAGAGCAAATAGATCTAAACTGGAAACTGAAATGATAAACTTCAAAGTTGGACAAATATCAATTTCTGGAAGAATGTACACTACTATAGCTATTATCAATCATGAAGGAGTTAACATCTGTACACAACATTGTCCATTCATAGAGTGAAAGTGGATGGACAAAATGCTATGACAGCAACCTTTAATTCAAACTAAAACTGCCTTTCAAGCTACAAAATTCTTACCTCTTGTTCCTTCAACTAAAGTTTTAAGGGGTATTTTGGGAGAAAAGTAAGGTACGGTTTTTCATGTATCAGGATCCTGAATGTTTTAAACATCATTCGGCCTATCAGGGGTGATGTCTTCAAAATGGTCTCAAATTCAAGGGACCTTTTATCTTCCACAAAGGAGTTGATATAACCTATGCATACGGCACTCTTTAATTAGAGACCGAAACTGGATGGACACAATGCAATCACAGAAACAATCAGTTGAAACCAAGTAAATTACTGCATTTTCTCTACATGGATCATCAGCATTTTAGATTTTATTTGGCCTGCTATGAGTGATGTTTTAAAAGGGTCTATGAAATTCAAGGGTGGTTTACATTTATTAGTAGCAGTATACCAGGTATACTGATGAAAGAAAATGTTTTAAAGTAGGTGTGTTTACATTAGTGTGGTAAGTGTAGATAAACAACTGTTTAATGAATTGCTGACAGTGCAATGCATAATGTCACTTTTTTACAGTGATGTATGTGTAGTTCTTTTTCCTACAATTCATACAATTTTTTTTCCTCGCATTGTTCAAAGATGAAGCTTCATATAGTACTTTGTTTATGGTGCAAAAGTATGAAAGCTGAGTACAGTACGAACGAGAAAATAAAATGTTTTACTATGTTGTGATATACTGTTCCAGCACAAGAAATGTGTACTGCTATGTTTCTGGAATTTTGTAAATGAAAGAATTGCTTATATTTCTATTATTTTTCTTTTATATGAGGTTTTGGAGTGATGCATGTTTAGATGAATCAAGATACTTCTAGTGCCACAGAAATGTTTCTTTGATATACTCATGATGAGGGTTTTAAGTATAAAAAGCCCTTGATGTTCTTTCCCACCAGTTTCCAGGAGGGATGCTAGAAAACTCCTATGTAATTGATTGCCGCTTTCCTGAGCTCAGGCAACTGATCCTAAATCAACCATACAGGTAATTGCATATCTACTCACTTAATCATACAACCATGTATATACATATTCACTCACCTATATAACAGTTCATACAGCTTCTCACTCACCCAAATAGCCACTCATGCAGCCACTCACTCACCCATACAGCCACTCACACAACATCTCACTCAACCATTCAGCTACTCATACACCTTGCCATTCCATCATGCAGCCACTCGCACTTCCTCACCCATACAGCCACTTATACAACCACTCACTGACCCATAGAGCAACTCACACACCCACTCACTCACCCATACAGATACTCAGACACTCACTTACTTACTCATACAGATACTAACACATGTACTCATTCAGCTATACAGTCACTGACACAAATCACTCATTCACCCATGCAACCACTCATACAGCCACTCACTCACCCATGCAGCTACTGACACATCCAGTGACAGACCCCCTCACCCACTGACACACTTACCCATACAGCCTCTCACAAATCCACTCACTCATCCATACAGCCATTCATGTGCCCTTAAACTCACTCATACATATACTCAAACACCAAGTCACTCATCCATACAGCCACTTACACACCCACTCACTCACTCACTCATGCAGCCACTTACACATCCACTTAATAACACAGACAGATACTCAGACACCCACTCACTTATAAATATACTAACACATGCACTCATACACCTATACAGTGACTGACACAATGACTCATTCACCCAAGCCATCACTCATATACCAACTTGCTCATCCAAACAGCTACTGACATATTCAGTGAGGGATCCACTGAACCACTCACTTACTCATGCACTCGCCCATACACCTATTCACACATCCAATCAATCAGTAATACAGCCACACACACACCACTAAGTCACCTATACAGATCCTCAGACAACCACTCACTCAGCCATACAGCTAGTCACACACCCTGTAATCACCCATACAACCATTCCCACTCCCACTCATCTTCTGACTCACTTACCCATACATATACTCCGATACCCACTTACTTACTCATAGTCAGGCATACACCCTCTCACTTACTCATACAGATACTAAGACATGCACTCATTCACCTTTACAGTCACAACTACTCATTCACCCATACAACCACTCATATATTCACTTACTCACCAATGCTGCTACTGAGAAATCCAGTGAGAAACCCACTCATCATATGACACACTCACCCATACAGCCACTCAGATATCCACTCACTCCCCTATACAGCCAATTGCATAGTCACTCACTCTCCCTTACAACCACTTACAGATTCACCTTGTCACCCATTCAGCCCTTCACACAGCTACTCACTCACCCATACAGTTACTCATGCACACTCACTCAGTCATACTGACACAGCCACTCACTTACCCAGTCAGCTACACACACACCTACTCACTCATACATATACCACTCATGCACCCATTCATTCACCCATACAGTTACTCATGAACCCACTCACTCACCCATACAAACATTTACACACATACCCTGCCACCCATAAAGGCACTCACACAACCACTCTGCCACCTATACAGACACTCACACACTTTTTCACTCACCCATACAGGTACTCACACACCCACTTATTCACTGATGTAGCCACTCACAAACACTCACTCGCCCATATCATTTTTATACTCTCACCTACTCACTTATAGAGCTACTCACAGACGTGCTTACTCACTGATACAGGCACTATATGATATAGGTTTTTTATCTTTCTTGAAAAAAAAAGTTGAAACAGTGCTTGCTAGTGAAAACCAAAAAACTTGCACCAGCAACTAGGGGGAAAAAACTAACACCTACATGTGTTAATGATCTGAATATTAGCAGCGATAGTTTGCTCCACGATGGTCAAAATAGCTTTACATTTCAGGCAAAACATTACAACAGCAGCAAATTCCTGTAAAGTGTAACTAATGGCAGCACTGGACCAGATGAGGTTCTCGGTGACAAACCATCCTTACCAGATGTTTGCTCCTGCTTTCCCTCTCTGCCCTAACTCTCAGAAGCTATGTTGAGTGCATGCTCTGAATATGTTTCATCATTGATAAAGTGCTACAGCAATACTTTTTGTAGGATCTTCTAGAGAGGATTTTATTACAAAGATTGTATGTCACTTTTTTAACATTGACCGTTTTCTCTCCAGCTGGTATCGTAAAAAGTGTCCATACAATGGTCTCTTTCTTGGCCTTTGGCGACTCTTCATCCTGGGGCAAGTAGCCATAATCTTCCTGTTTCTGAACACCATCAGAGGCCATCTTCCACTCCCAAAAATTTGGACAGAAACAGCAACAAAAAACAGAATTGACAGAGACAATAAACAGGTGTCAAAATCCAGAGGCACACCAAAAAGATAGGGAGGAAATGGGTGGGAGCTATTAATGATCGAAAGGTGTTCAACCAATCAAATCCATTGGTTTCTGTGTCAAATGGGCTTTCCGTCGCCATCGTGCTCACGCCACAATCATGCAAAGATGATGTCTCGGCTCTGCAAAATGTAATAAAACTACCCTTAAAATTATTTTTCTCAAAAATGATACTACTTTCATTATTTTTTAACAAGCCTCTTAATTTGAACAAAACCTTTAAACTGTGTAAGTATGTCTATACTAGGCACTGGCGGTAAACTCCACTCCGCTGGAAGAGTTCCCAGAGTATTTGCAACTCCACGCTCTTCCTGGAGCATGAAGTTCAGTAAAAAACTCTGACTTAGTTGTGTGGTGGAGTGTGAGGTAGTCCCCGGCCACCCAAAACCCGTGTTTCCCCCCCTGGATTGTTCCCCCTCAAATGTTCTCCCTTCCAGGGTACACCATACGGAAAACGATCTACAGCGTCCGTGACAACGGAGACCCCGCCCCTCTCTTTGTTACAGGAGCCAATCCGGAATGACAGCGGACCGGAAGGACTGCCCCGTGACCCCGGAAGTCCCTCCTCCATACTGCCGGCCAGACAGAGAAAAGACTGAAGGAGGGAGTCAGCGAGCATCGGAGTATCGTGGCAGGAGGTTTCGACTGGAGGTGCGGAGAACGGTGAAAGCGGCGGCGGAGAAACCGAAGAGTGGTCCGAAGAGTGGTGGACTCCAACGGAGGTGGCTGAAGAGCGGCCGTAACTCGGAGGAGAGTTACGGCGGAGCGCGTGAGTACCAGTTACCATCTTAGTAGCACGCTAGGTGCTCTGTGTAAATAGTGTAACTCCAGTGTATATGCCCCCTCTCCCCTAGGCACGTACTTTTTCACCGGATAGATCCTGTCTAAATCATATACAGCACCGTGCACTTTGTACATATTGTCCCACACGCCCCATTCCGAGCACCCCTTTTTCCCTTTGTCAGCCCCGCTCCGTCCCCCTTCTCTCCCCTTTACCCTCATGGTCATTTCTTCACCTTTCTCACCCCTGGTTATGGTTACGGTTTCAAACAACGAGCCTCAGTAGGACTAACGGCTCCTTTTCTTTCTCTTACTGCCCTCCGAGGAACCGTCCCCGCTGGGTGCCGGGTGCCGAAGTCGACGTCACCGATTCAAGGTTCCTGGGGCACCACAAAGACGGAAAAAGAAGAAGAATCCGACTCGGAGTGTCGTCCTTCTCATGGCTTGAGACCTTTCTGGGGCCCCTTGTTTACTATACAACCTGACTTGTGTACAATAAAAAAGTCAATATTGCCCACTATATCCGGCCTCCTTGCCTGCTTTTCCAGTCCGCCTACAGCCCACGATCACATTTGGTGTCAGAAGTGGGATCGCCTGGAAGCATGGAGGCCGTGATGAAGAGGATGGCCGATTCCCAAGAACAATTGGGCAGTTAATGGAGCGATTCTTAAAGACCGCCGAAAATGATCGGGGACAGCTCCACGATGTCTTGAAAGGACAGGGGGACACCCACGAACAAGCCATGGGGAAACTGACAACCGTTCTGGAACACCAAAGACCAACAACCTCCCTGCCCTCTGTCGTTCTACAAAAGTTTGTGCCAGGAGAGGACCCCGACTTCTTCTTTACAAATTTCGAACGACTAGCACAAGCTGCCTCATGGCCTAACGACCGTAGGGGCCACTACCTGGGTCTACAAAAAGGAGCTAAAGGGGCAGAGAACAGGTCATCCCCCACTCAATGCACACACCAGTATTTCATACATCCGGATTATTGGCCATAAACATTAGGCCCTCATTTGTAGCTTGCGATTCTGTCGTCTAAGCTATTCTACGGTGTGGTTCTTTAAAAAGAAGATAGAGACAGATTGCCTACGAGGAATGTCAATTTGACTGTTTATGTATAATAACCTTATGTCTCCCACCCCCAAATGTGGTGAAAAAAGAGTGAACAGGAGTGTTGGTGCCTCACGGTAGCGCCACCAAGGAGGGTTTAGCAGGATGGTACTCGCCTGCTACCTCAATTTCTCATCATCAGCTACCAACACTCCAACAGCAAGAAATTGTGCATGAAGCTAGTGATGAACTAAATGGGTGCTAGGATGTGTTTTGAATAAAGAAGAAAAGAAGCTGTGCTAGAAATATGTGCACCGTCTCAAAGAACCCCCTAAGTGATATATATTAATATCAGAGAAAGAGCTAAATCACACTGGCTTGCATACTTTATTCTCAGCTGCGTGAAAGCTCGTATGTTAAAATGCCGACATGTTTCGTTACCATCGGACACACTCACGGTAACTTCTTCAGGGCTTGGGGTCTGTTCATTTATCCCTGCACCTTTGTTTGTCGTTTAAAAACAATTCTGTGGGAGACAAAAGAGAACATACACACACACAACAACATGGCTAGGTTGGTAACCTGTTAAAATAGGGCAAGTCTCGTATGTAGTCTTGAAGACCCCCCCATAAGGCATATATTTACCAGGATGTAGCCCAACATGGGCATACCTTTACCCTTGGGACCTTGCGGCTCTGTGTGCGCGTTCAAGGCATCCCTTGTACCACTCCAAACGTGAGTCTGTAATGTATAACACATGATGAGAAATGTAAGCTGGTTCTCGTTTTTATATCTCATTCATGGGTACAAACTGATCTATCCCCTTCCCATCTCAAGCGATGCCTCCACATCTCAGAAAATCATTTTTGATCAGTGCCTTACTTTCAACATCACCCTTTAAAATAGTTCCCTTCCAAATTGCCAACCTTCTCCCCACTACCTCGTTGTAAACCACATCCAAATCTCCACTACTTAGCCTATCTCAAGTTCAATTCTCCCAGACTCACACCATCTGTCACCACTCACCGTGTAACTGTTCGTAACTGGCGTTGACTCAGCCCAGGAACAACACGATCGTTACACGGCGCTCTTTAAGAGCGTAATCACGCGTACCATGTGACTGTACTTAAAGAACCACACCGTAGAATAGCTTAGACGACAGAATCGCAAGCTACAAATGAGGGCCTAATGTTTATGGCCAATAATCCGGATGTATGAAATACTGGTTCACAGTGTGAACAGGTCTTTGTTGTATGCAATGCATTGAGTGGGGGATGACCTGTTCTCTGCCCCTTTAGCTCCTTTTTGTAGACTGGTCTTGAGAACGGCAGCTTAGCCGTGAGAGCTTTTTAAGATTATTTTCATTTTGCACACGAGGCACAGCACGGCACTTTATGACTCGGTTGGTTACCTGTAGATAGGCTTTTTGTAGACAATTGTACACCCTTCCCTCTCCCTTTCCTTTCCCTCCACTAGCACTTACGTCATCACAGTGCGAGATGGATAAGTTTTGTCTAGCCTTCACTGACGAACACATTGCATCTATATTATCAGGCCCTTCCCTCCTGCCTAATGCACCTCTTGATGGGGCAACTTCAGCTAGGGAAGAATGGGAGAAACTGTCGAATACTAGAAAACGACAAGTAAGAATTGCACTCCATGGAGCGCTCATGACGGAATACCTTAGAGCAGGAGCAGCACCAGCCAGCCTCCTAGTGCGCATTGAGCCTAAGATCTTCTTAGAAGACAAGAGATTCCGGGTGGACTGGAGCTATATAGCTAACAAGTGCACCCGGGACTGGCTAGTCTTGATAATTAATACAGCAAAACGACTCAGTGATGAACTCCTCAAAGAAATCTTGGATATCGAGGAAACCCTAAAAGCGGATACCACCATCACTGACACAAAGGAACAACTAGCCAGAATCCAAAATGACCTGGGGGAATACCAGGCGTATATGGTTAATCAAAAGATTAAAGGCTTAAAGCGCAACCTAGAGCGATTCAGTCATGAATGGGCTTTTCCCTATGTTGATGATCAGTATTATCAGCAACCACCACCTCCCCAATCCACGTTTCAACCTCGGGGACGGGGAGGCCGTCAACAGGGCAGGAGGACACCTAACAACTGGACCTTTGATAATACAAGTAGCGAGGATGAAGAAACTGGTGCCCAAACAACAACTTCCAATCCTAGGGTTAGGTTTAATCCTCAAGAGAGATCTAATGAGGATCTAGGAGCTATGTTTAGGGTTTTTTTAGGTCAACAAACACTCAATACGGGAGACCAGAGGGGGAACAACTACAGAGGCCGGGGACGGGGCCGGGCTCGGCAGAACCCGAACTCAACCTGGCAGGCCTTCTCCCCCAGAATTACCCGCAGCAGAGGCAGAACACCCCTGTAATTGCCAAGGTCAACAACATTGTGGTGAATCTCTCTCATTATTCTCTTACAGAGGCGGAATCCACTATACTCAACAAGGGGTTGGGATTTGTCCCCACCCCACGCCATGATGGCTTCCAACTGCGGGCGGAACTGTACGGCCTAATGAGGAAGATAAAACATAAAAAGTTCTTTGCTGGGAAGGAAAAGGAGGACACATCTAATTTTTGCACAAATTTGCGGCGTCCTTCTCAGTTTTGCCCTCCGGGTAACACAACAGGCCCAGAAACTGTGGTGTTTGAACAAAAGATTCTACAAGAGATTGGTAAAATTGAACAAAGTATGCAAACTGTGGATTATAGCAATATGAGCTCTAAAGACTGGCAGGCATTAACAAGCCTACAAAACAACCGAACAATTACCATCAAGCCAGCCGATAAAGGCGGGGCGGTCGTAGTGATGGACACACTTGACTACGACACAGAGGTGGCCAGGCTGCTGGGGAACCGCAGCAATTATAGACCTCTAGCGCGGGATCCTACTAATGACTTGCAGACGACCATTATCCAGTTGGTTACTGAGGCTAAAGAAAAGAAATGGGTTACGTATAGGGAAGCCGAATTCCTGATTAACACAAAACCGAGGATGCCGGCATTCTATATCGTACCCAAAATTCATAAAAAACAACAGCCCCCGCCCGGACGACCTATCGTCTCCGGCATCCAGTCACTACTAGAACCTCTATCCCAGTTTGCAGACTATTTTCTCAGGGAATGTGTCATCACCCAACCCTCATATGTCCAGGACACCACGGACATATTGAGAATTCTGGAGAATGTTTCTTACAACCCAGTAAACCAATTTCTAATTACCATCGACATAGAGTCGCTGTATACCAGCATCCCTCAGGAGGCCACGCTGGTGGCAGCGGCGCGTGCCCTGAGGGACTCTGAATGGTTTTATGATTGCCCCCAGACCTTTGTCCTTCAATGCATAGAAATTGCATTGACCCAAAACTTCTTCTCTTGTAAAGAACAGATATATCTCCAAGTGTCGGGGACTTCGATGGGGGCTACATTCGCCCCCAGTCTGGCCTGCATTTATGTGGGCCAGTTCGAAGCTTACTACATCAATACAGACACTAATCTCTTCCAGAGGAACATTGTCCTCTGGAAGAGATACATAGATGATATACTTTGCATATGGGAGGGGACCGAGGAAGAATTAAATGAATTCCTCGCTTGGCTCAATGGTTTGGATGAGTGCTTAAAGTTCACCTGGGAAGTAAGCAAAACCAGAGCAGTCTATTTGGACTTAGATATCCTAGCTGAGGGTGACAGGTTGGTGACCACGGTCCATCATAAACCAACGGACAGAAATTCTCTCCTACACTATAGCTCCTATCACCCGAGGGCCCTTCGGGACAACCTACCTGTGGGACAGTTTCTGAGATACCGCCGAAACTGTACCACCACACAGGAATACTCCACACAATCAAACATCCTGGCCACTAAGCTACAGGATCGAGCTTACCCAAGGAAGGTCATACGACAGGCTAAAAAACGGGCATATAACACCCCCCGTGCAGCCCTGTTGGAAAAGACCAAGAAGGAGAAAGGAGAATGCATCCCAGTGGTCACTACTTTTGGACCACTGTCCACGAAAATCAGGCAAATCATCCGGAAGCATTGGCATCTCCTCAGTACCACCAATATGCAGATGCCCCCTCCTCGTTTCGCATTTAAAAGGTCTGCAAACATTCGGGACCGGCTGGTCCACACTAGACCCAAAATTAGTCCACGTGAAACCAATATCCCTTCCGGGCATTACCCATGTGGTAATTGCTCCGTGTGCGTATTTACATCACCAACCAAAAGTGTTACTCTTAAAAACAACAAGACCTGGTTTCTAAATAAATTCAGCAACTGTAATACCTCGCATGTAATATACAGATTGACATGCCCCTGTGAGCTCCACTACATCGGCCTTACCACCAGGAAGGTAAAAACAAGAATACAGGAACATCTGAGCACACTCCGTGCAGGAAAATTGAGCACCAAATTGGTGCAACATTTTCAAATGCAAAAACATACTGCGCAAGAAGTGCGCTGGGTAGTCCTTGAAAAAGTCACAGGTGATCAATACAGTATTGAATCCAGACTAAATAACAGGGAAGCACGGTGGATTTATCAAGAGGGAGTGGACCAGGATGGATTGAATGACCTTATAGAATGGAGTAAGGTGATTGCATGATCGCTCAATAGAACACAGAGGCTATACCAACAGGGTAAGGAGTATACATGCAGTACTTGGCATAAATGAATCAATGGTGCCAGTAACGCCATTTTAGTATACTCAAACCTTGACTATTGATTATCGGAGCCTCGATACACCTTATCCGCAATTGGGAGGGATTAACATTTGTAAATACACCTACAGGAGTAACCTAGGAAGTACATCACCTTGGATACTCGGCAAAGTAAACATGCCATTATGTGCAGACAAGCATAATAAGACATTCCCCATTGGAAAATGGTCACTGCACTTTTTGTGTCATACTGAGTCTCTCCTTTAAATACTACATCGAACATTATAAGGGGCAGACTGAGTAAATGACACTAAACTGGTACAATGGAAGGGCTAAACGGGAGGAATATTGAGTAAATTAACATCAATGTAGAGCCTCACGGCGAGCCTTGATTTGCCCATTCCAAAATGGCGCTCCGCTTTTTCGAGCTCCTTCATTAGCGTAGCATAGTTAAATGGCACTTTTTACATCACACAGAGCCCCCTTTTCATACCACATCGAGCATTCACATCACCACAGGACGAAAAACAGATTTAATAGATGACATATAACTCGTGCAATGGAAGGGCTAGGCTACTATAATACGGAGTAAACCAATAATAACGTATATTGTCATAGTGAGCCGAACTTTTATTCGCCCATTCCAAAATGGCGCTCTATTTTCATTGATGAGCTCCCTTGTCAGCGCAGTACAGTCACATGGTACGCGTGATTACGCTCTTAAAGAGCGCCGTGTAACGATCGTGTTGTTCCTGGGCTGAGTCAACGCCAGTTACGAACAGTTACACGGTGAGTGGTGACAGATGGTGTGAGTCTGGGAGAATTGAACTTGAGATAGGCTAAGTAGTGGAGATTTGGATGTGGTTTACAACGAGGTAGTGGGGAGAAGGTTGGCAATTTGGAAGGGAACTATTTTAAAGGGTGATGTTGAAAGTAAGGCACTGATCAAAAATGATTTTCTGAGATGTGGAGGCATCGCTTGAGATGGGAAGGGGATAGATCAGTTTGTACCCATGAATGAGATATAAAAACGAGAACCAGCTTACATTTCTCATCATGTGTTATACATTACAGACTCACGTTTGGAGTGGTACAAGGGATGCCTTGAACGCGCACACAGAGCCGCAAGGTCCCAAGGGTAAAGGTATGCCCATGTTGGGCTACATCCTGGTAAATATATGCCTTATGGGGGGGTCTTCAAGACTACATACGAGACTTGCCCTATTTTAACAGGTTACCAACCTAGCCATGTTGTTGTGTGTGTGTATGTTCTCTTTTGTCTCCCACAGAATTGTTTTTAAACGACAAACAAAGGTGCAGGGATAAATGAACAGACCCCAAGCCCTGAAGAAGTTACCGTGAGTGTGTCCGATGGTAACGAAACATGTCGGCATTTTAACATACGAGCTTTCACGCAGCTGAGAATAAAGTATGCAAGCCAGTGTGATTTAGCTCTTTCTCTGATATTAATATATATCACTTAGGGGGTTCTTTGAGACGGTGCACATATTTCTAGCACAGCTTCTTTTCTTCTTTATTCAAAACACATCCTAGCACCCATTTAGTTCATCACTAGCTTCATGCACAATTTCTTGCTGTTGGAGTGTTGGTAGCTGATGATGAGAAATTGAGGTAGCAGGCGAGTACCATCCTGCTAAACCCTCCTTGGTGGCGCTACCGTGAGGCACCAACACTCCTGTTCACTCTTTTTTCACCACATTTGGGGGTGGGAGACATAAGGTTATTATACATAAACAGTCAAATTGACATTCCTCGTAGGCAATCTGTCTCTATCTTCTTTTTAAAGAACCACACCGTAGAATAGCTTAGACGACAGAATCGCAAGCTACAAATGAGGGCCTAATGTTTATAGCCACTACCTGGGTCCCTTGTTGACCGGTGACTTGCAGGCCACATATCAACAGGCAAACATACAGGGTACCACTCCTTATGCGGATATCCAGAAGTGCATCCTCGAACGACTGGGCAATGATGATGAAACCTATCGTGTAAGGTTACGTCAGGTCAAGGAAGGACCCCAAGACACCCCCAGAGCCCTGTCATTCCGAATCAAAGACTTAACCAATCGATGGCTGAGACCGGATACTGCCACCAAAGAGGAAATCCTCGAGAAAATCTATCTTGAACAGTTTTTGATGTCCTTATATCCTAGCACGCAAAGGTGGGTAAGACAACATGCCCGTCTTACCCTGGAGGTCGCAGTAGAAATAGCAAGCGCCTACAGTCGTGCTCAGGACCTGCAACGAGGAAAGGAGGATCATCCCCCTAAGGCCCACCCCGCAATAGGGCAACGAGCTCACCGTCCTCCCTTCCCAAGAAGACCAGAACCAGTCCCTCTGCTTCCTGTCCCTGTGCTACCGAGGCCTATCAACCCCGGACCCCAATGTTACAGTTGTGGTGGGTTTGGACATATCGCTCGGGTTTGTCCCCATAAGGAAGAGCCAATGGAGGTTGGCCTGGCCCGAAACTATGTGTGCTCAGTCCCGGGTACTGCACCACCACCCTTCCATTGTCCGGTGACCATTGAGGGACAAACGCTGATGGCTCTGGCAGACACCGGGTGTCGACAAAGCGTTCTTAGGCCTCAGGTCTTGCCTAACCCTGTTCCTTCCCCGTCAGGTACAGTCGTCATTCAATGTGTTCACAGCGACACTAAAAGTTACCCCACCACCCAAGTGCAAGTACAACACCCCAAGGATCCTGGAACCACCCTCACAGTAGGTCTGATACCTGCTCTTCCGGAACAGGCCATCTTGGGGAGCGACTATTCTGGCTTACCAGGGCTTCTGCAGGACACCACCGATTCCCTGACCCGCTGGTGGGAAGAAGCCCCTTTTCCCCAGGGGCCCTCCTCCCCTACGATGGAATCCAAAGTCCCGAAAACCAAAACACAAAAGAAAAAGGAGAAAAGAGAGTACACCGGGGTTTTTCCCGTCATACCGGAAGAACACCCCTGGCAGACCAACAGGGAATTCAGGGCGGCACATCAAGAAGACCCTAACCTACAGGAAGCATGGGCAAAGGCGTTAGACCACGAGGATCCCCTTACCGTAGGTCCTTACTTCTACAAGAAGAATGGGTTATTATATCGTAAGGGGGGGACCCAACAAAAGCCCCAACTTCTGATCCCTGGCCCTTTTCGAGAGAAGGTCCTGTTCTTGGCCCACAACCACCTCCTGGGCGGTCATTTTGGGGAGGAAAAAAACAGCCAATCCATCATAGAACGGTTCTACTGGCCAGGGGTACACCAACACATTAAAACGTATTGTAGAGAGTGCCCGGTATGTCAAAAGCATAGCCGATATCGCCCACCTAGGGTACGCCTACAACCCCTTCCGGTTATTGATGTCCCGTTCAGTAGAGTAGGGATGGACATTATAGGTCCCTTGTTGCCCTCACGAAGCGGCTGTAGGTACGCGCTAGTCATAGTGGACTATGCCACGCGTTTCCCTGAAGCCCTGCCGCTGCGTTAACCAACAACCCAAAATGTCGCCAAAGCTCTCATCTCGGTGTTTTCTAGGGTAGGGTTTCCCCGGGAAATCCTAACCGACCAGGGCACCCCTTTTGTCTCCAGTCTAATGAAACAAGTCTGCTCCCACCTTGGGATCAAACAGATCCGAACCTCAGCATACCATCCCCAAACAGACGGGCTTGTGGAAAGGTATAAAGCCACACTAAAGCAAACCCTAAAAAAATTGCTGGGGCTAGAGGCAAAGCGGTGGGAGGACATGTTACCGTTGGCCCTGTTCGCTATTCGCTGTAAGACCCAGAGCAGCACCGGTTATTCACCCTATGAATTGCTCTATGGCCGACCCCCTCGTACCCTACTGGATATGGCCCAAGAAGCCTGGGAAGCGGAACCCGATCGTACTAGACCCCTCCCCGAATACATGGAGAATCTAAAAACACACTTATCTATGATAAGAGACATAGTCCACCGTAATCTAGAGAACGCGCAAACAAAACAGAAGGAGCAATACGACAGGGGTACCAAAAACCGCTTCTTCTCCGTGGGTGACCAGGTTCTCCTAATGATGCCATCCTCCGATCAAAAACTCCTAGGCCAGTGGCAGGGTCCTTATGCTGTCCTTCGCCAGGTAACCCCAGTCACCTACGAATTAGACCTTGATCCCACACGCGGTACCACTCAAATATATCATATAAACCTGTTGAAAAAATGGGAAGGTCCTCATCTCGCCCTATCTGGCTCGGGGGACCATACTCCCCTTTCCTTTTCCCCTTGCATAGACTCTGGACTAACATCCCAACAGTGTCTCGAACTAACAAATAGTCTATACCCCTTACGCACGGTGTTTTCGTCTTTTCCCGGCCATACCACCGTCACCGAACACGCCATACGAACAGTACCTGGGAAGGTGGTGCGGCAAAGACCGTATAGAGTCCCTGAAGCCCGCAGGGTGGTTATACAGAGGGAGATCGAGCAAATGTTGAAAATGGGTATAATAGAACCCTCGGTGAGCGATTGGAATTCCCCGATAGTACTTGTACCCAAGCCAGACGGGTCTGTCAGATTCTGTATTGACTTCCGGGAAGTCAACAAGATATCCTCCTTTGACACATATCCGTTGCCTCGTGTCGACGAGATGGTCGAGCGTATAGGGAAGGCTCAGTATATCTCCACGCTGGACCTCTGTAAAGGGTATTGGCAGATACCCCTCAGAGAGGAGGACAGAAAGAAAACAGCGTTTTCCACCCCTGAGGGGTTGTACCAATTTCTAGTACTTCCGTTTGGCCTGCATGGCACCCCTGCCACATTCCAAAGAGCAATGAATCACATATTGCGGCCCCACAGCTTGTATGCGGGAGCCTATCTGGACGATATCGTCATTTATAGCGACAGCTGGACACAACACCTAGAACACCTGCAAAAGGTCATCACCTCCCTGGGGTCTTACGGGTTCACCATCAACCCTGCCAAAACCACCCTAGCAGCCCAAACGGTTAAGTATCTGGGATACCTCCTGGGTGAAGGCCTGATACGACCCCAGCAAAGCAAAACTGAAGCCATCCATTCCCTTCCCTTTCCCCAGACCAGAAAAGACCTTCGTGCTTTCCTGGGCCTCCTCGGTTATTATCGGAGGTTTGTGCCTAACTTTTCCCAAAGGGCAGCGCCGCTTACAGATTTGTTAAAGAAGTCCATAAAAACAGAAACTTTCCTTCAGAACCCAACCCCTGCTTTGTGGCAAGCTTATACCGACCTGAAAAATGCCCTGACCTCTAGCCCCGTATTAGTCAGTCCTGATTATGCCCAACCCTTCCTCCTCCAGACAGACGCCTCAGAACAGGGACTAGGGGCGGTGTTGTCCCAAAGAGACCCGTTTGGGAACGAGAAGCCTATCCTCTACCTCAGCCGCAAATTATTTCCACGAGAAAAGAACTATGCGGTTGTAGAAAAAGAGGCTCTGGCAATCAAGTGGGCCGTGGAAAGCCTCCGCTACTATCTGGAAGGAAGGGACTTCACCATATTCACGGATCATGCCCCTCTAGAATGGATGGCTCGGAACAAAGGACATAACGATCGGGTCCTCCGCTGGTTCCTGGCCCTCCAACCCTATCGCTTCACCACAGTGCATCGGAAAGGAGCAAACCAAGGTAATGCGGACTACCTCTCCCGCTACCCAATGTCCACAACCCGTACAAGAAAGACAGCTAGGGAAAGGGAATGTGAGGTAGTCCCCGGCCACCCAAAACCTGTGTTTCCCCCCCCTGGATTGTTCCCCCTCCAATGTTCTCCCTTCCAGGGTACACCATACGGAAAACGATCTACAGCGTCCGTGACAACGGAGACCCGGCCCCTCTCGTTGTTACAGGAGCCAATCCGGAACGACAGCGGACCGGAAGGACTGCCCCGTGACCCCGGAAGTCCCTCCTCCATACTGCCGGCCAGACAGAGAAAAGACGGAAGGAGGGAGTCAGCGAGCGTCGGAGTATCGTGGCAGGAGGTTTCGACTGGAGGTGCGGAGAACGGTGAAGGCGGCGGCGGAGAAACCGAAGAGTGGTCCAAAGAGTGGTGGACTCCTACGGAGGTGGCTGAAGAGCGGCCGTAACTCGGAGGAGAGTTAAGGCTGAGCGTGTGAGTACCAGTTACCATCTTAATAGCACGCTAGGTGCTCTGTGTAAATAGTGTAACTCCAGTGTATATGCCCCCTCTCCCCTAGGCACGTACTTTTTCACCGGATAGATCCTGTCTAAATCATATACAGCACCGTGCACTTTGTACATATTGTCCCACACGCCCCATTCCGAGCACCCCTTTTTCCCTTTGTCAGCCCCGCTCCGTCCCCCTTCTCTCCCCTTTGCCCTCACGGTCATTTCTTCGCCTTTCTCACCCCTGGTTATGGTTACGGTTTCAAACAACGAGCCTCAGTAGGACTAACAGCTCCTTTTATTTCTCTTACTGCCCTCCGAGGAACCGTCCCTGCCGGGTGCCGGGTGCCGAAGTTGGCGTCACCGATTCAAGGTTCCTGGGGCACCACAAAGACGGAAAAAGAAGAAGAATCCGACTCGGAGTGTCGTCCTTCTCATGGCTTGAGACCTTTCTGGGGCCCCTTGTTTACTATACAACCTGACTTGTGTACAATAAAAAAGTCAATATTGCCCACTATATCCGGCCTCCTTGCCTGCTTTTCCAGTCTGCCTACAGCCCACGATCACATTGAGTTTACCGGAGCCCACGGCCCACCCTAATCAACCCATCTCTTACTGGCAGGGCCACAGCGTTTTTGAAGATGACGAAACAACCCCATAGTGTCAGATTCAGACGTGTATATTATGGTGACTGTTTCTTTAAAAAAACAAAAACTAGGACAAATAATGGACTGCAAAGTAGGACTGTCTGTTAATGTTAATGGCAACAGTAGTCACAGAAAAAGGACTACAATGTTGACGGCTGTAAAAGGAATACAGTGTAGTCTAATGCATAGAAGGCAAATGGAATAATATAGCAGGCAGCACTTAGACCCGCATGACTGCCTCAGTCTGTGTTCCATGCTAGGTCTGACTACCCACCCATTGATATTGCTGTTTTTCATCAACAGCTGTTGTCACCACCATCAGTGTCCTTTTGTTTTACTAGCTTCCCACACTGATAATGCTGCGGAGAATAATGAATGGCCCTGGAACCACCAATCACAACCAGGAAGTGTGACAGACTCGGTGAGACACTGCAGTGACCCATCGGCAGCAGGTTGGCTTTATTTTTCCAGCTGCACTACCAACTGACTGACTCAGAGATAGACTTGATAAGTGCTGTTTATAAATGTAACATTCCTGTTAAGGTCGAAGTTTTGTACACTTGTTGTGGACTTGATTTACAGGGGTCACTTTTGCGAACTGCTACGAGGACAGTACTTTTGTAGGTTGGATTGCATTTCACACTCAAAGGGGGTGAGAATGTAGGCTTGCACTATAGTCTTCCCAAAACGTGTGGTATCATCTCTATGAACAAAATCATACTTTTTTTAATGATGGGCCCCCAAATAATGACTGAGACGGTAATCAAGGTAGTCATATGAAAGACATTTTAAACAGTCTTGCCAGGCTTCAAGCATGTCAAACAAAGATGAAATGAACCACAAAAAACGTAAGTTAACTCATGCAGTTTTGCTGCTATATATTGTGATGTTTGACTGCATTTGCTGACACTAAGCTTATGAAACAGATGACAAACTGTTTTATTTTCAGTATGCTTGTGTTGCTTGCGTGTAGTAAACACATGCAGCAACAGTGCTACATTTGTCTGCCTTCACTAAACACATGCACTAAAAGTGCAGTGTTTACATCTATCCATGTCTCCATTTTAAATGAGCTGTCATTTTGAATAGTGGAAACTGGTCACAGATTTATAAAGAACATTGATACCTCTCAGCTTTGTGTTTTTGTATGTTGGTTTGGGGGGGAATTGGACTGTCTTGGGCCTCCTTCGACCATCAGATACTAGTCCAAGCTGATAATTACTTCAAAGTGTAATATGCGTGAATACAGATGTGGGCAGTCAAGCTGTTTGCTGATCCCCTTGCACATTGGCAGCCCTGCTCCATCTGAGATCCTTCCGGTGCTCAGGTATTATTCACTATATTTACATTACACAAACAGTGACCTAGCAACACCTGTGCCTGATTCTGGCATCGGGAATGCAGATCACTTAAAAATGAGTTAACCCCATTAGAACACGAGGCCATGATTTAAAAGTGAAAGAGGCAATGGGGTAAGAGAGATTTTGTCCAATATGTTAAAGCCAATTTGAATATGCATTTTACTCCGCCCCTTGTGGAACTCCACAGAATACCACAGAGTTTATCAGTAGGCTCAGATTTCACAAAAACAAAACCAAAGATATTCAACAATTATAGTTACCTGTGCTAACTATAACTTATGCCCCCACAATGTACTGCTTATGAACTCAAATATTACACCACTCATGACATGGTCAGAAACATCACTGATGACATCTCAAATGACAACAATGATGACATCACTGATGACATAATCTACAGAATGTCTAGGACACTCACTCGTACCCCTATGCAACCTCTCATATACCCACTCATACATCCACACAACCACCCACATATACACTTACAAACCCAAGCAACTACTCACACATGTACTCATACACCCACACAAACACTCACACACTCACTCATGCACCCACAAACCTACTCACACACCCATTCAAGAACCATACACAGTTACACCCCTAGAACAACTCACACACTCACTCATACATCCATACAACTACTCACACATCAAGTTACACACCCAGCTAGCCACTCACATATCAACTTATAAACCCATATAATCATGCACGCATGCACTCAGACCCCCACAACCACTCACACAGCTATACTACCACTCACAAACCAATACAACCACTTACAGACCCACTTATATATATATGAACTGAAGGGTTTGCCTTTTGTGAGAAGCACTCGGAGCAATCTGCTGTGCACAAGGGAGTAATTGCAACCATTCACCATCCAATGCAGGCTGTGACGCGTTTCGGGCCTTGCGCCCTTCTTCTTGGCAGCAGTGAAAAACCACAAGCCATGGTACCAGATGCTTCCCTCAATTTATTTTATTAACCTAGCCCCACCCTTGTGGACCGGCAGCACACTCACCGCCTTGTAAAGCATCATGGGCCTGGTCGTCCCTCTTTTGGAAAAATAATTAAAATATGCAGGTAAGTGATATGTCACAGGTGGCAGGAGACTTCCTAATAGTGCAAAACTGCTCCTCACATATTCACCTGCCCCAATAAGCAGCCACGGACCCGCTGGCGATATCGCGGTGGTGCTTGCCCTCGACCTGGCAGGCCGAATTATCTGCCTTTTGTGGGAAGCACTCGGAGCAATCTGCTTTGTACAAGGGAGAAACTGCAACCATTCACCTTATATATATATATATATATATATATATATATATATATATATATATATATATATTCAGTGAAAAAACCATAGGTTTCACACACGTTATAGTTAGGAATTAGCATTTAAAAAACCTTAGAAATTCAGTGAAAAAACCATAGGGTTCACACATGTTATAGTTAGCTGGACATTTTACTCGTAAAAAACCAATGAAATTGCCCCGTTATAGTTAGTTCCGCTAACTATAACTCGCGCGCCCGCAATGCACTGCTGATGACGTCACATATTACATCACTCATGACATGGTCAGTGACATCACTCATGACATCACTGATGACATCTCAAATGACATCACTGATGACATCACTGATGACATCATCCAGTGAATGTGTGTTATTCTGAAAATTAAATATGTTTTATATATGTATATCTCAAGGTCGATGGAAGAATAAATGGGTATATAAGTGTCTAAATGGATGATTTGTTTTTGAAAAATTGATTGTGTAACTGACTGATTAAGTGTATCATAGTGAATACATGGCTTAGTGAGTAATGTTTAAATATGTAAATATCTGTATCAGTCTCTCACTTTGTGTATAAATGGCTGCATGGGTTGGTGAGTAGCTACATGGGTGTCTATATAGGTTATTAGTTGGTTTTTTGAGTATCAGTCTGAGTGTCTGCATGGTTCGGTGGGGGTATTACGTAGTGCATAGGTGCATGAATGAGTGACTCACTGTTTGTATGTGTTGAACACAGTATGTGTGCAGGACTGTATGGGTGGATGAGTGTGTGTATGGGTGTGTTAGTGAGTGAATGACTGTCTCAATAGTGTCTTTATGAGTAACTACATATGTTTTAAACTAGTATATGTGACTATTGGTGTATATATGTGAGTATATGTGAGAGTGAGAGATTGAAAGAGTTCCTGTATGAGTAAGTATGTGTTTCTATAAGTGATTGTTTAAAAGACTAAGTATGTGTAAGTTTCCGTAGAAGTAAGTGTGGTGGTGTGTGTATAACTGTATATGCAAGTAAATGTATGTTTGATTCTTTATTAGCATGAGTGACTATGTGTGTGAGTAACTATGGATGAGTGGCATTGTGTAACAGGATGTATAGGTGTATGAGTACATATGATGAGTGAGTACATGTATGAGTGACTGAATTGGACTGTTGGTGAATGAGTGGATGTGTATGTGGATCTTAGAATTACTGAAAAGGTTGTTTTAACTGGTATTGGTATGTCCATTGTTTTGAACATTGTAGTTTCTATTTTTGAATGTGTGTGTCAAAGGTTATATTAGGGGAAGAGGAGGTCTGCCACTCTATGACAAGGATGATGTCATCAGTGATGTCATCAGTGATGTCATTTGAGATGTCATCAGTGATGTCATGAGTGATGTCACTGACCATGTCATGAGTGATGTAATATGTGACGTCATCAGCAGTGCATTGCGGGCGCGCGAGTTATAGTTAGCTGAACTAACTATAACGGGGCAATTTCATTGGTTTTTTACGAGTAAAATGTCCAGCTAACTATAACATGTGTGAAACCTATGGTTTTTTCACTGAATTTCTAAGGTTTTTTAAATGCTAATTCCTAACTATAACGTGTGTGAAACCTATGGTTTTTTCACTGAATTTCAAAGGTTTTTTAAATGCTAATTCCTAACTATAACGTGTGTGAAACCCATGGTTTTTTCAGTGAATTTGCAAGGTTTTTTAAATGCTAATTTTTTTTTTATTCTTCAATTTTTTCAAACATATTTTTAATTTAATTTACTTACCTTTTATAAAGACTATGCTTTAATTTTTAAAATCCTTAAATATTTTTTTTAATATATTTTTTAAAATAAACATGTAAAATTTATTTCCAGTTCTTTTTTTTTTTTTTTATTTTTTTTTGGTACGCGTACTGTAAGCTCACGGTAAGCGTACGGTTTACGCAACGTCCGTAATCTATCTAAGCTGCTTGCGTATAGTTACGCACTTTGCGTAGCCGCGCGTACTGCGCGTGGGACGCGTGCGCGCTTACGCCACACGCGCACGTTACGCGGAAGTGCCGGGGAGTGACTGTTATGCGCATGCGCGCAAGCGCGTGTCTTTTTTACGCGCACGCGTACTTTTTGCCGTAAGCGTACCGTAAGCGTACCGTAAGCGTACGGTAGGTCATGTGATCTTGAAACACAACTTTTGATTGGTTGAAACTACTTTCAGTTCTAGAACTCTCCTACACCACACCCATTCCCCTCATTTCTGCTTGTGATCCCTTGGGAGAAGGAGCTGGTTTGTCTTTGGGATACGATGGCAGAACAGCAGAGCTCTTCTGAGAGTGAGGCTAGCACTAGCAGCACTGTCTTGAGGCAGAGATCGAGGAAACAAAAGCCTTCTTATGTTTGGGATTATTTTACTTTTCCAGAAGGCCAGCAAAAGGTGAATGCACCCTTAGTTACTTGCAAGCTGTGTCAGCGTGTACTTTCTAGAGGTAATCCTAACAGGAAGTATTCCTTTGGGAATCACACCTTGAAGAGACACCTCCAGAATGTACACAGAAGGACACATGGTCATCTTTTTGGAGGTAACTCTTCAGAAAGACGAGCCAGTACATCCACAGCAGCTCAGCCTGGACCATCACCTGCAGGGCTTACTCCTTCTTCTGCAGGTCAGGTGAGCCCTTCATCTGTGGGGGGAGAATCTCCTTTTGCTGGCCCTCTGGAAATGAACCCTCGATTTCGGAAGGTTGATATTCATTGCACATTTTGTAAAGATCTAATTTGCCATAGGGAGACCAGTGTTTCCCTAGTGAACAACAAAATAGATCAGCACATTTGTCGCCTTGAATAATTTTCCCATGCTTCCTTTCCTCTGTCCCTGCATGAACACAACGGTTCTTTTAAGAGCCAACCTTATCTTTCATCTTTTTTTTACATATGTTTTTAAAAACTTTTTTTTATTTTTTTTTACCGTACGCGTACGGTGCGCGTACTTTTTTTTTATTTTTTAAAAAAAACACTAAAAATCATTTATCACATTACATTGTCCTTGAGAGACTACAATTATTATTATTGACTTACCATACTCACTGAAAAAATATTTATTCATTTCTTTTTTTAAAAAATAGTTTTAAAAATGTTTGTAGTTTTCGAAAATTTTCTATATCTATCTGGAAAAAAAGAAAAAAGTATTAATATTTTTTAAACATTTTATAATACAGTACACATATTTACATTTTTTACCAAAAAATCTTTTTGCCTTATTTTTGCTGTTTTCAGAATATATTGCATTTCACTATAAATTGTGAAAGCAATTGCATTCATCATTTTACAGCGGGCAAAAAAAAATACCAATCACAAAGATTGTATTAAAAAAGCCCTGATTCTTTTTTTAATTAAACTTAACATTATAGAAATGCATAATATTGTAAAAAAATATCATCTAATACCAATACTTATTTCTTTAAAATACCGTCTGATATGTTTGTTTCAGAACTATAATCACAATATTATATCTCAAATAACTCCAAAATACATCTGATTTCATTTCCTTTAGGCCAAATAGTAATTTTAATTTTTTTTTTGGAATAAATTTCCAACGGAAATCCAATAAAATTCTAAAGTTTAATTTGTCCAGATCTCACCGATTCTCTGTAACATTTTGGTTCCCGAAAATGTTTTGAATAATTTATTCAGTCCACAATAGAATTGGTTACTTTTCCACATGGCCAAATAGTAATTTTTTAAATCATTTTTGAAAAAATTTCCAATGGCAGTCCAATAACATTCCAAAATTTAAAATGTGCAGAAGTTACCGATAATCTCTAAATTATTGGTTTTTCAAAATTGCATTAAAAATTAAAAAAGTCCACATTACAATTGGTTATCTTTCCATTAGGCCAAATGATAATTTTAAAAATCTTTTTTTTACAAAATTGCAATGGTAATCCAGTAAAATGGTAAAATTATTTTGTCCAGATCTTGCCAAGTCTCTCTAAAATTTAGGTTTCAGGAAGATTAGATAGGAATTTGCTAAATCAAAAGGCAAACGTTGTTTGAAAATCAATTGGGAATCATTACACAGTGTCCAGCCTTTTTCACATTTTAGATAAACTGTGTAATGTCCAGAAGTAACAGTAGGTCCATCATGGAAAATTATTGCAACAGTTACAAAAGTTTTTCCTGAAATTGATAATTGCTGTCCTGTAAACTTCTTTATTAAAGTATCCAATTTTGAACCATCAGCTCTACATCGTTGCATCATTAAAATTACATACTGTCCGTATTCCTTTAAAATTAATGTTGAAAACATGTCAGAATTACACTCACCACATTTCATGCGATGATTAGCATCTTTAACTAATTTTGCAAAAGTGACTGTTTTACTCTCTGGCAATGTCAAATAAATAAACCTTTCATTATCAACAATAGAGCCACATATATTATAACAATTATCACAACTATGTTCCCATTTATAAGAGAGACCAAAAAAAATGTCAATGGGAACTCCTTCTTCTTCCACTACCTGAAGAAAATACATCAAAAATTCATGTGCATCTTGCTGTTCATTTTGAGAAAACTGTGTTCGTCCTGAACATACATCTAAAAGTTTTCTAATGTCAGTAGCACTTTCTATTTGAGTTTTATCTTTACTCAACTTTTGAAAAAGGAGACTCAGCTCTGAACAGAATCTTTTTCCCTGATTTACTATTATCTGCTCTTGCAAACTTTCCAGATAAAATGCAACATTCAGCACTACATTTGCGTAGCAGTTGACACCAGAGCTATTTTCAAAATGACATCCTACAACCTGTTCTTCATTTTCCTTTTTCTTTTTGCTTGCAATTACATCACTCCTCTTTTTTTTCCTCTTCTCTACATCTTCACTACAGATATTCTCATTTTTTCTTTTACGAGAAACTACACGTTTCTCCAACACAGGATACTGACCTAAATGAGGAGCATAGCTTCTTCTTAATCTATTATACTCCTTTACACAATTTGTATCAGCACTAACTTTTGATTCTTCAAAGTCTATCATGAATAAACCTGATAATGTTTTGACTCGTGACAAAGCAACATATGCCATACCTTCTTTGAACACAGTTGAACCAATGTTCACAAATGCACAATCTACAGTCAATCCTTGAGACTTGTGAATAGTTACAGCATATGCTAGAGAAAACGGAAACTGCTTCCTACGTACATATGTCTTTCACAAGCATAAAACGAACTGTACAACGACAAATATCTTTAACTTCATCTATCTGATCAAATTTTATTTTTAAACATTCAATTCCTTCTTTTTTCTGATAATTAATAAAACCCACAACTCTTCCCATCGCTCCATTAACTAAACCTTTCTCAACATCCAAATTTCTCCTTAAAAACACTCTACAGTTCATGCAAACATATAGATTTTTTTCTAATCCAGCTGTTTTGGAGATGTTCTTCTCTAGTGAGTCCAATTTATTTTTCAGTTTGCCTGTTACTGTGACAGTAATTCTTCCATCCTCAATTTTGTCCACTGCTTTTAATTTCCTGATCTCTTCCTTTTCCAATTTCAAAAGCTCCTCATTGAATATTGAGCATTCACGTAGAGTAGGCATTAAGCAGATGACACTTTTGTTTTCTGCAATGTTCTTGTATATCTTCTCTGCAACTATTTCTTCCTTTGGAAATAAATTATGTAGCAGCCGAGTCTGTAATGCTTTTTTGCCAGCTTCTGTGAGTAGTCCAATCCTGATATCTTTCAGAATACTTCCATATTCTTCATCGTTTGCTTGCCTCATATTAGTTGTAAGTTCCTTGTACTCAAAGAAGGACCAAATATTTGTATTACCGATACTTCCCAATGACTTCTTCGTGTCTTCATGTGTCACAGTATTAAACACTGGTTGTCCTTTAACTGGAGTAAGTTGCAAAAGATCTCCAAAAACTATGACGTGTTTTCCACCAAATAACACGTCATAGTCTGTCTTCAAAATTTGCTGCATTCTTAAATGCACAAAGGCAAGCATTAAGTTTGATACCATGCTCACCTCATCAATAATGAGAACTTGCATCTTCTTCAATACTCGTGAAACTTCCAAGGATGCTTCTCCAGTTAGCTTGTTGAATTGTATTTTGTTCTCATGCTCCACTGGTAACATTAGCAAACGATGTAAGGTGATTCCTTTTATGTTATATGCTGCTAACCCAGTTGGAGCAGTAACCACACAAGACAAAGTAGAATCCGTTTTTTGCTTTAGGTAGCTTCTGATGACTTTAATTAGGAAACTTTTTCCAGTGCCAGCTTGTCCGCTTACATACATCCTGATTGGATGAAATGATGTGCATGAGCACTCTTTTTTTACATGTAGAAATCCGTGATCAATTTTGTTTTTGATCTCTTCATAAATTTGTTGCTGCTCTTGATTCAGTTGTCTTTCCAAATTTTCTAAGTCTATAAATTCTTCTTGAGCTTGATTCATAGCTGTTTCCACTTCATTCATGGCTATTGATGCTTCATTTTCAACGATTGGTTGTCCTAGGGGATCTTGACTGTGTGTTCCTGAACTTTGGCTGTCCTGAGAACTGTCTCTAGCTATTTCTGCTCCATTTCCAAACTGTCTTTCTTTTCATATTGCCATTCTACTGAAAGACACCTCCTGAGTGCATCCAGTTCTCCTTTGAAGATGTTCACAGTGTGGATTGTAGGGCACAGCTATGTCTTCTGGAGTGAAATGTTTGCAGAGAAAACAGGTATGGTGAGAGACCTTGCTTTGCCAAATGTAGACATTAAATGGATTGGTCAGAGAGGGTTAAAGTGGCACCAATTGATGCCATTGGTGAAATCCTTCATTCAAATCCAACACCCTGACCTCATAATAGTGCACTGTGGTGGCAATGACCTAGGCACTTTGACTGGGGTAGGTCTGGAAATGCTTATGAAGGACACCTTTGCACAACTGTTTACACTTTTCCCTAAAACTGCCTTTGTGTTTTCCAACATATGCCAAAGGCAAAAATGGAACTGGTCCAATCATTTCTGTCCGCAGATTGACAAAGCAAGAAAGCACGTCAACAAATCTGTTTCTGCTTTCCTCCGTGACTATGGTATGGGTGCCATTTACCACAACAACTTGCGTTATGACATGCAAGACATTTATAGAGGAGATGGTGTGCACTTCAATGATGAAGGGAACAGAGTCTTCCTCTTGAACCTTAGACTCTGCATCGGTACTTACTTGTAGGTACAACTAAAAAAATGACTTCATAAACACAACAGCTCTTTTTAGAGCTCCCTAATTTCTAAACTCTTAAATCTGCTTTTCATTTATTTATTTTTATTTTTTTTACCGTACGCTTACCGTAAGCTTACGGAACGCGTACCCCGTGATTTTTTTTAAAATCAATAAATGTTTTTTTTGTACTTTTCTGTCCTTCTTTGACCCCCTTACAAATGTTAGGGGGTCTGTAACTCTCCTCATTGCCCCCTTTCCTTGTTTTCTCTGTTTTTTTTCTGAGTGAAACACACAAAATGGCGGCCGCCGCTTCCTGGTTTCGGCCGATTCGAATGTTTACTAAGATCTATGGGCCAATCAGAATCTCCTTCGCGCACGCCATGTTTCTTCCGTACGCTTACCGTAAGCTTACCGTACGCGTACCCCGTGATTTTTTTTAAAAATCAATAAATGTTTGTTTTGTACTTTACAGTCCTTCTTTGACCCCCTCACAAATGTAAGGGGGTCTGTAACTCTCCTCATTGCCCCCTTTTCTTGTTTTCACTCTTTTTTTTTCAGAGTGAAACACAGAAAATGGCGGCCGCCGCTTCCTGGTTTCGGCCGATTCGAATGTTTACTAAGATCTAAGAGCCAATCAGAATCGCGCTCGCGCACGCCACCGTACGCTTACCGTAAGCGTACAGTAAGCGTACCGTAAGCGGGCTCAGATATATATTGATTTAAAGGCTATTTTCTCAGAATCTACTGAACAGATTTACACCAAACCTACAAAAGGCACTTCCTTGACCTAGGGACTACCTCTCTGCCAAATTTTGAGTAATTCTGTTCAGCCGTTCGGGCTGTAGCTCGTTCTAAAGGTCCTATGGAAAAATGCATGGGAAAAACGCGTTTTGGGACCCCCCTTTTATCTCAGCCCCCGCTTGACGGATCCCCCCGAGACTTTCAGGGTAGGAGCGGAGCGTAGCGCCCCACCTATTTTGAGAAATTCGCGAGGATTCGTCGACCGGCGCCAAAGTTATTCAAAATAGAATGTTGAGGTTTTCCTATGGAAACGTGGTCCTAACTATAACTACCTACTGGCGACCGCCAGTAGGTAATATATATATATATAGGTGTGTATATGTATATAACAATATATATAATTCACTAATTCACTGAAAAAAAACACAGTTTTCAGGGACGTTATAGTTAGTTGGACCTTTCACTCGTACAAAACCAGAGAAATTCCCCGGTTATAGTTAGTTCAGCTAACTGTAACTCGCGCCCCCGCAATGCACTGCTGATGATGTCACATTTTACATCATTCATGACATGGTCAGTGACATCACTGACGACATCAGTGATGACATCTCAAATGACATCACTGATGACATCACTGATGACATCATCCAGTGACTGTGTTTTTCTTTAAAGTTTAAATATGTGTTATATATATATATATATATGCCAAGGTGTATTGAAAAATGAGTGGGTGTAAAAGTGTCTGAATGGAGCATTTATTAGGTACATGACTGACTGTTTAAGTGAGTGACTAAACGTGTCTTGCTAAATGCATGGGTTAGTGACTAAACTGCGTGAATGTCTGTATCAGTCTGTCTGTTGTTGTATAAGCTGCTGCATGGGTTGGTCAGTAGCTACACGAGTGTCTATATGGGTTATCGATTGGTTGCCTGAGTATTTGTATGGGTGCCTGGGTGTATGTGTGGGTGGGTGGAAGGTATGTGAGTCTGTGCATAGATGTATGAGTGGTTGATTCATTGTGTGTATGGGTTCAAGAGTGCATGTGGAAACAACTGTATAGGTGGGTAAGTGTGTGTATGGGTGTGTTGGTGAGTGAATGGATGTCTCAATGGTACATGTCCAAGTAACTACATATGTAAAAGGCAGTGTATGTGAAAGTTGAAGTATATAAATGACTATACGTGAGAGTCAGTGATTGTGAGAGTGGCTGTATGGATGAATGTATACTTGTATCAATGATTGTAGAAGAGAGTAAGTATGCATTTGTTTCTGTTTGAATAAGTGATGTGGTGTGCGTGTATAACACTTTAGATCAGTAAATGGAAGTGTGATTGATTCTTTGCAAGACTGACTAGGTGTGAGAGTAACTCTGTATTAGGGGTGGGTGGAATTTACGAAAGTGACTTTCGCAAATTATCGCGAAAATGTTAAAAATCTCCGCAAATAAGCGGAAATGTCGCGAAGATGCGGAAGTTTTTGTCCTGCCTGTTCGCGGTATTTTCTGCGTGGTCGCGGCTCGCCAACTTACCCATGCGGTTGCTTACGGGCGCGGCCATCTTGTTTTCACTCTTCTCGCAGTGCATGATCGCGAGAAGAAAGACATGATCGCGTGACGAATGACATTACTGCGGGCGCGAACTGTCGCGAGACAGCGCAAATGGCTACCAACAATCCAACATCTCGTGGAGAACGCGACCGGATCGGGAAAACTTGTCGGCGAACGTGGGGATTCAGGTAAGGCGATCGCACGCGCGCGAGAATGTGTTATTTTACAGCGTGAGCAAGCAAAAAATTTCCAGTAATATGCGGATTGTGGAAATTTTGACATTTTCGCACTCTGCGCGGAACGTGACAATGTCAAATTATCGCAATTTCCGCGAGTGGAACAGAAATTTAGCCCAGGCCTACTCTGGATGAGTGGTGGTGTGTGAGTGTCTGTATAGGTTTATGAGTGCATAAGATAGTGTTCTATTGATGAGTGACTGCATGTATGAGTGATTGTATGGGTGAATCAGTGGATATGTTTGGAGACCTAGGAATCAGTGAGTGCATATGTAGTAACTGGTATTGGCGTCTCGATGGTTTCGAAATGGTAGTCTGTATTTTACAGTGGGTGTATCAAAGGTTATATTAGAGTGTGAGGAGGTGGATCAGATTTTCACGTGGATGATGACATCAGTGATGTCATCAGTGATGTCATTTGAGTTGTCATCAGTGATGTCATCAGTGATGTCCATGTCATGAATGATGTAATATGTGACTTCATCGGCAGTGCATTGCGGGGGCGCGAGTTATAGTTAGCTGAACTAACTATAACGGGGGAATTTTTCTGGTTTTGTACGAGTGCAATGTCCAACTAACTATAACGTCCCTGAAACCTGTGATTTTTTCAGTGAATTGCTAAGGTTTTTTAAATGCTAATTTCTAACTATAACGTGGCTGAAACCTATGTTTTTTTCAGTGAATTTCAAAGGTGTTTTAAATGCTAATTTTGAATTATAATGCTCATTAAAGCTATGGTTTTTTCAGTAATTTAGAATTTTTTTGTGATATTTTGTAACTTTAATATCCAAAAAATAGTTTTTTATATTTTTTCTTGTAAAATAATATAATGTCTTCTGTTTTCTTCAATATTAATATATATATTATTTTTTTTGTTGATAAAAAGTGGAGATGTGCATCCATCATGTACCTATCTCACTGGGTGTGTGGATTCAAACTGCCATATTGGTAAAGTCGTGAAGGATGTACGTTTCAGCCAGCCCACTCTGCTTACGCTGACAGGGAGGGAACTACAATGCTATATGTTCCAGGTCTTCCCTGTAGTGATCTGCTGATCACAGGTCTAGTTGTCAGCATGCCACAGCCATTCCCTCATGGCTGCTTTATACCCACACCTCACCCATGCAGCACAGGCTTCACAGGACATGTGACCCTGCCAATAAAAAGGGCCGGGCAAAAATATCGACTGGACAGAATATCGAGTTTTTAATATAGAATGGACAGAATATCGAATTGCCAAAATATAGTGGTGCAGAATATCGAAAATCAGATAAGAAATATCGATTTACATAATATAGAAGTAAGTAATATCGACAGTCATAATATAGTTGTTAAAAATATTTAAAAAAACTATAGTGTTTTAAGTGTCAGTATATGTGTTTAAAGTATGTATTAATTTTGGAATGTATGTTTGAATATTTTTAAAGTAATGAATTTTATGTTATTTAATTTTTGTGTAGCGGGTTGTGGGTTTATAGGGGATTAGGGTGGGAAGTAATTTAATTATAGTACATTAAATATTAATTTTGAGGAATTATTAATTATTTTTAATTTAATTTTGCGTTTTACTTCTGTAGCGGGTTGTGGGTTTATAGGGGAATAGGGTGGGAAGTAATTTAATTGTTATTAAGTAATTATTAACTGGTATTGATAATTAATTTATTGCAATTAATTATTGATTGGCAATTAATTTTTAATAATTGGTAATTATTTTTTATTAATTGGTAATTAATTTGTATTAATTGATTAATTGATAAATATATTAATTGTATTAATTTCTTATTTGGAGCGGGTTGGGGTGTTATAGGGTAATAGGCTGGGAAGTAATTTAATTGTAATTAAGTAAATATTGAAAATATTTTTGTGTATTGAGAATTAATTTACAGTTAATTATTAATTGGTATTTTTTTATTATTTAACAATTTTTGGTATTGAAGATTAATTGTTTTTTTTGTTTTTTTTTTGTTTCAAAAAACCTTTATTCAGCATATGATAGCAGTACACAGCATAATGCCTACAACAACGAGTGGCCGGCAGCAGGTTATAAGGAATTAAAAGCAGTGGTGTACACAGCGATTTGCCTACAACCCAAGAAGGCCGGCCGCGTCACAGTAATCACAGATATGCAATATGATAGCCCAGAGGGTCTGCAGCATTAACAACTGAACAAAACAACCCAAATAAACCCTACCTCGCTAGCCTCACGGTAAGAGTAATCAAGAAGGTCAACACTCCGCATCGCCTCATTAAGTGTCTAGAGTGTTAAAGTCCAGTCCTAGCTGCAGGGGGAAGGGGGGGGCAGGCTCGCCCGGCAGCTGCGGGTTCGACAGCAAGTAGGACTTCAAGGGCCCCCATATGTCCCGGGGCCGGGATGCCGGCGGCAGGAGATCAGAGTACAGAGCAAGCTGGTCCTGCCAGAGAATCATTGTCTTCATCCAATCTTTGAATTTCGGCGCCCTCCCTCTGCCCCACCTGCAGGCCACCCCCCATTTGGCAAGAAGGAAACAGATAGAGGCAAACCTCCCATGCGCCACAGGGAGCTTCTCGGTGTAACCCAGTAAACCCATCAGTGGAGACAGCGGCAGCGGGTCACCCAGCATCTTCCCGACGGCATCAAATACCTGCACCCAATAATCCTGAAGGGCCGGGCAACTCCAGGCCAAATGCAGCATGTCGGCCTCATCCGCACGGCACCTATCACACCCGGCATCCACCCGCAGCCCAAACCGTCTCAGACGGGCAGGCGTATAATAGTATCTCTGCACATATTTAAAGTGCGTAATGCACAGCCGGCTGCTAGCGGACACCTTCTCTATTTGCGTACAACAGTAGCGCCACTCCCGGTCCGAGATTTCCCGTCCCAAGTCCTGAGACCAACGAGCTAGGGCAGCACTTTGCGACGCGCCAACTTTAGCGTACAGTGATTTATAAAGGGTGGAGACCAAGTGGGATGCAGTCTGTGCCCCCATGAGTGTATGTATCTGGGGGAGCACCGGCGGTTGCCGCGGGTACCCCGGGGTACAGGCTCGCATTCCCTCCCGCAGGCGTGCATACAAAAATATTTCCATAGCGTCAGGGGGAGGTTCCGGACATAGCTGCTGGAGGGTGGCAAATGTCCCGTTAGGGTAGATGTCTCCCCACGTGCTGATTCCCCGCCGCTTTTGGAATTTGTGGAAGATGCCCTCCCGGAGGAGGGACAGCTGGGGGTGATACACCAGCGGCATCCAGGGGGAGTAGATCACTGGGGCCTGCAGTTTGCGCGCAATCCACCCCCAAGCCCGCACCGTGCAGTCTATGGTTGTGGGGTCCCGTATGCACATCGATGTGCGCTGCAAGAGCGCCCCCACCAGCGGGACGGGATCAGCCAGCCAGTGCTCTACAGCCATATGGGCCGTGTATTTCGGCCCCCTAAACCAGTAATGCCCGTAATGCGCCTGAGCGCACATATAATATAATTCAAAGTTAGGCAGTTCAAGTCCCCCCGCCGCATATGGACTGGCCAACGTTTCACATTTTATCCATGGCTGCTTGCCACCCCATACGAGGCACAAGAGTGCCATCTGTAGCGCAGAGAAAAGAGGTCAGCCTGGAAAGTAGGGTATGTTCAGGAAGTAGTAAAGGAACTTAGGTAACACTACCATCTTAACCAATGAGATCCTGTCCGCGATTGAGAGAGGCATGGCTATCCATCTAGTAATCGTGTCAGAGCGTGTCCATGGCGCGCCCATAGTTATCACGAATCACTTCCTCTCGGTCCAGAGCAACATTCACCCCAAGGTATCGGACAGTGTCAGTGCACCATTCCAGCGGGAAGTCCAGTGCAAATGGAACAACTGCTGGAGTGAGCAGGAGTATTTGAGACTTTGCCCAGTTGATTTGTATGCCAGACAGCCCACCAAAACGAACGAACTCCCGCAAGAGCGGGTTCAGGTTATGTTGCGGGTCTTTAACATATAGGGTAACATCATCCGCATATAGCGAGATAAAGATGGGGCGCAGCAGGCATCGCAATGCCTTCTCCTGATGGTATTGGCGCACCTTCGCCGCTAGCGGCTTCATCACCAGGGCGAACAACAGCGGCGACAGCGGGCAGCCCTGCCTAGTGCCACACGTCAGCGGGAAAGCCCCAGACACAAGGCCGTTAATTTGTACCCTAGCCGCCGGAGCGGCGTAGATCAGTTTAATCCAAGCCGAGAAACCCACCAGGAATCCCATATTGCGCAGGACAGCGTGCAAGTATTCCCACTCTACAGAGTCGAACGCCTTGGTGGCGTCCAAAAAAACAGCCGCCAGGGGCAGCTGCGGGGCCACCTGCTGTATGATCGAAAAGAGGGTGCGAAGGCTGTGGGACGTGGACCTCCCGGGTATAAATCCCGTTTGGTCTGGTAAAACCAGCCCATCCACCAGGAGGTTCAATCTATTGGCTAGCAATTTGGTAAGTATTTTGCTGTCCACGTTTATGAGGGACAGGGGCCGATACGAGTCCCACCTGTTGGGCGGCTTACCCGGCTTCAGGATTGATATAATTAGGGCTTCTCTCATTGTGGGTGGCAGCTCCTGCATCTCCTAAGCCTCCGCATAAACCGCCCGCAGGATGGGGCCAAGCAAATCAAAATATTGCTTGTAAAAATCACTCGGTAGGCCATCAGGCCCGGGCGCCGTCCCGGTTAGCAGCTGGAAAACAGCTTCTCTCAGCTCATCGTTGGTGAATGGCGCACAGAGGAATTCCCTCTGGTTGTCTGCTAAGTACCCTAGTGTAATGTCGCCGAAAAAGAGTGGGAGGTCCGCGTCGTTGGTGCCTTTGGAGCGGTAGAGGTCAGCGTAGAAGTCAGTGAAGGTGTGCAAAATCAGGGCCCCATCTTTGTGGTTGTTGCCCTCCCTATCCTCCACCTCCAGTATGTGGTTGGCATGTCTAGGCAGTCGGATGTCCTGCGCTAAGGCCTTGCCGGGCCTGCCTCCCTCCCCGTATCGCCTCGCCTGCGCATATTTCCCCTTAAACTTCACCTCCCTGTCAGCTGTATCAGCATATTCTGTCATCAGCTCCCTCAGTCTGGCTCTCCCCTCTCCCTTGCCCCGCCGCCAAATGTCTGCCTCCAACCTCTTAAGTTCGTCTTACAGTCGTCGGAGCCGTCGGCGAATATCCCTCAGTATCCCAAAGCTCTTGGCCATACAGATGCCGCCTATGGTCACCTTGAATGCTTCCCAAAGCGTGCTCACTCGCTTCACTGACCCCTTGTTCCTGTCAAAGAAGTCGACTATAGCTTCCTCTAATTCTGTCTTAAATACCTCGTCGAGTAGTGCCTCCGGCGCTAGTCTCCAACTTCTGGAGCCAGCCTGCGAGCCTGGAATAGTCAGAGTGAGGCATACCGGTGAGTGGTCAGACAGCGTGCGGGCCAAGTGATCAACCGCCCACACCCAAGTGCAGACCCCCCTGGACCCCAGCTAGTAATCCAGCCTCGACCATGAGGCATGTATGGTTGAGTGGAAGGTCCCCTCCCTTATCTCTGCATGCCTGTGTCTCCACAAATCCACTAGTCCCTCGCCTTCTATTAGACCCCGCAGTGCCCCCTGGCTGCGCGTGTAGTGGTGGGGCAAGTGTGCAGACCGGTCATAGGCAGGGTCGCTGACCGTGTTAAAGTCACCCGCCCATAAGACATGAGTGGCCGCCACCTCCAATATCTTCCCCCACAACGCGTTCAGGATGTCAGGACTGTCAGTGTTAGGGCCGTAATAACTAACAATGATCACCGAATGTGTTCCCAGAGTGCCCACATCATACAGTATCTGCCCTCGCCATCGCCTCTCATTCCATCACATCTAAAGGGCGTCCCCCGCTGATCAGAATGGCCGTGCCTCGAGCGTATGTGGAGTAGGCTGAGAACACCCGGTGGGCAGCCCATCTGTTCCCAAAGGCAGGGGGGCTGCGGGGATCAGTGTGGGTTTCCTGGAGAGCAGCTATGCTTATATCATGTCTGTCAAGGTAAGAAAAAGTCTGTCTTTTCTTCCTGGGATCACGCAGCCCCCGCATATTCCATGACAAAAGCTTAATCACGTCTCTACGAGTCCCCTCCATAATGCATAAACAGCTGCAAAGGAGTATGTCCCCCCCAAGCCGCGGACATGGCATAGCAAGCTCCCAGCCCCAGGAGTGAAAGGCGGACAAGGCTTCAGCAGTGTAGCGCAGTGAAGACCCAAATGCGCTTCAGGGCCCAGTATACAGCAGCAGACTCCCCATTCCCCATGAGGTCTTCCCAGAGGTAACCCCCCCTACCCTCCCTCCCACAACAGCGCCCCAATCACGCCGGAATCCCAAAACCCTCCCCCCTCCCTTTTGAAAATGAACATATGGAAACCTTGAAACACTACAAGTTCAGAACTCCTGTAACCGTATTACCCGCAGGTGTAGGGGACGGCCCTTAGTGGGGCGCTGGCGTGCCTCTCAAACCCTCGGATTCCGCCGAACCGCGGAACTCCCTAGGCCTCTCCTTTGGATCTGAGGTGGAGGAGACCCAGGGTAGAGGGTGCCCAACCTAGATAGGAAAGACTCCTGCAAGCTCAACCCAAGAGTGCCCGTAGATCTGGGCTGTGTATATAGAAACAGTATAGTCCACACACTAGCGCGGCAGCAGCCAGACTCACACACATCGCACAGTTCGACACCAGGCATAGTCACTTATCTGGTGGTGGCAGCGCAGGCACAGGAGCATCTCCCCTCCAATGCGGGCACGACGTGCAGCAGGAGCGGCCTCTGCCTCCGGACATGAGCAGGCCCATCCGAGCACGCCCAAGGGTTCGGCTCTTCACCAAGCCACAGCAGTGCACAAACAGGTCTACTCAAAGCTGGCCACAGCCGCCCGCAGCAGTGGGCAATAATTGTCAATTGACCCCTGTGGGAGACTGTGATCCCGAGCGGGCTGCCTTGTTGGCGTGAGCGGGGGAGGCCCGACGAAGAGATCCCAGGAACTCCTCCACCTGCTGGGGGTTTGCGCAGATTATCGTGCAGTCTCGGTGTTTTATCCGTAGCTTAGCTGGGTAGAGCAGGGCATATTCTATGTTTTCCTTGCACAACTTCTGCTTCACCTGGACGTATTTCCGCCTCGCCTCCTGCACCGCCAGGGTGAAGTCCGGATAAATGGAGAACGAGTTGCCCTCATATTGCAAGTCCGGGATGTGCCGAGCCCTCCGTAAGGCTGCGTCGCGGTCGCGATAATTAAGCAGTCTCGCAACTATAGGTCTCGGCGGTGCGCCCACCGGAGGCCGAGGACCCAGCGATCTGTGCGCGCGCTCCACTATTAGGTGCGCCGAGAAGGAGGACGCCCCCAGAGCGGAGGACAACAGCCTCTCAACGTAATCTTCCATGCGTCCCGTGGCCGTGGTCTCCGGTATACCTATCAGGCAGATGTTGTTTCTTTGACTGCGCGCCTCTAAGTCCTCGTTTTTGGCAGCAATCACTTTTAACAGCTTATCCATTTGCGTCATCTGTGTGGCCATCGCGGCAGAGGTATCCTCAGTGGCCGAGATCCGTCTCTCCGCTTCCTTGATCTGCCCCTCGTGCTTATCCACTTTCAGCACTAAGAAGTCGAGCCGGGTGTTCATGGTGTCCATTTTCCCGGATAGGGCATTCAGGCTCTGTTGCATCGCTATGAGCATAGTCTTTAGTTCTTCGCTGGGGTTGGTCACGGTTGGAGTCGCCTGTGATAGGCCAGGCTCTCCCGCATCATCAGTAGCGGAGCGCTTGGCCGCTTTCTTTTGTGCGAAGGGCAGTTTAGACTGCCGTGCGTCAGTTTTCCCCATAATGCAGCCCAACGAGTATCCGCCAAGCACAGATGGCCAACAGTCGCTGCCCAGCAATTTATCTCCACCAGAGCGCTAGCCGCCTGCTAGCAGTATTACTCGTTACCTCCAGTGTCTCCGGCCGCCGCCACCCCATATGTCGAGGTCACTCCCCTACTCGATTGCCCTCCGGTCCCATATGGCGCAAGCGTCCTGTCTCAGCAAAGCATCTATCGGAGGCAGGCCAGATACTCTTTGCAGTCCTCTGGAGCGCCGCAGACAGGCCCTCAGTCACACTTCGCTGCCCTCCTGCAATGCGCACAGTGGGCCCTGTATGGCGCTTCACCTTCCGCCTTCCGCCTTTCTTTGCCACAAGGCAAATCAATTTCCAGGCAGCAAGGGGTGCCGTCTCGCTCTCTCCGCCACCACTCCAGCGGGGCCAGGCCGCAGAACGCCTAGCAGAGCTCCGGGCCCTGCACCTCGTGGGCGCCCCGGGGCTCGAGTAGCCACATCAGCCGCACCGCGCCTCCAGCAGGAGGGTCCGTCCCGCCCCTCAGCCACAGTCTGCGCGATATTGCCAGAGGGGATCCGGCAATCAGCGCGAAACTCACGTCGAGTGTTCAGTCTAGCACCAGCAACTCCTGCACGGGCTCAGCAACGGTGAGCGAGGGGTCCATGGGCAAATAATTAATGTGCAGTCAGGTCGGGCAGCCGGAGCCTCACAACAGCGCGGCCATCTTGGTCCGGCACCACCTAGCGCCCCCGAAGATTAATTGGTTGTTGATTAATTATTAATTGGTAATTAATTTGTATTAATTGGTAATTAATTTGTATTCATTGTTTAATTGATAATTATGTTAATTGTATTAATGTATTATTTGTAGCGGGTTGTGGGTTTATAGGGGAAATGGTGGGAAGTAATTTAATTGTAAGTCATTAATTATTGAAAATATTTTTGTATATTGATAATTAATTTACTATTAATTATCAATTGGTATTATTTGTATTTATTAATTTTTGGTATTGAAAATTATTTGGTTGTTAATTAATTACTAATAGGTAATTCGTTTAAAATATTTATTGGTATTTATAATTAATTCATTATTAAATATTTTGTAATTGGTAGTTCATTTTAATACTTTTTAATTGGTATTAATAATTAATTTATTTTTAATGAAATAATACATTATTATTTTCCCTACTATTGCACTCACTGGAGTGGGAATAGTAATTTTTACCCCTACGCTATCCAACGCTTTCCCTACTGTTGAACTCTTTGGAGTGGGAATAGTAATTTTTACTCCTACGCTATCCAACGCTTTCCCTACTGTTGCTCGCACTGGAGTGGGAATAGTAGATTTTACCCTCCCGCTATCCAACGCTTTCCCTACTGTTGCACTCTTTGGAGTGGGAATAGTAATTTTTACCCCTACGCTATCCAACGCTTTCCCTACTGTTGCACTCTGTGGAGTGGGAATAGTAATTTTTACCCCTACGCTATCCAACGCTTTCCCTACTGTTGCACTCTTTGGAGTGGGAATAGTAATTTCTACCCCTACGCTATCCAACGCTTTCCCTACTGTTGCACTTACTGGAGTGGGAATAGTAAATGTTACCCTCCCGCTATCCAACGCTTTCCCTACTGTTGCACTCTCTGGAGTGGGAATAGTAATTTGTACCCCTACGCTATCCAACGCTTTCCCTACTGTTGCACTCAATGGAGTGGTAATAGTAAATGTTACCCTCCCACTATCCTGTGCTACAAATATTGATTATTTTTTTATTAATATTACGTTAATATATATATATATATATATATATATATATATATATATATATATATATATGTATTAAAAAATAAACATTTGTTTATTTTTTTAAACTTACATTAATTATTTATTATTTTTAAGGTTATGTAAGTATTTTTAAGTATGTTGTAGTTAATTATATTTATTATTTTATTATTTTTACATTACTTTTATGCAGTGGATTTGGTTATTCTCCCTACCATCGATAGTGACCATAATCCCCTGTGCCTGACCCTAAAGAGCTTATGGACCCCCGATCAACCAACCTCTGACTACCGTCCGACAATGCTTACAAGGGATGTCATTCCATCTAATTGTAAAAGATATCTCAAATGGCCTAAAATTGTAGTAGACAAACAAAAATTGTCCTCTATAAAAGAAATACTGCTAATAAAAACTGCTGAACTTAGGCAAGCATGTGAAGACGCTAATGAGAAATCAAGGGCCGTGTCCATCCACGCAGACACCATTGAGTCAATTGGGTCTTTTTTCATATCTTTCTCCGCTAATAACTCTCACAAACATAAAACACCTGGTTCTTGGTTCAATCCTGAGTGCAGGTCCAGCAGGAAAATGCTTGCAACCGCTATTAAATCTAAGGATTGCACTCTAATTAAAAATGCTAGGTCTGCTTATAGGAAGGTTGTAGCCAACGCAAAGTGTATATGGGAAGAATCTAATTGGCTGGCTTTAAAAAACGCTAGCCTAGCAAGGGATGGGACCACATTTTGGAACCTCTGTAGATACTCCCAAGGTCAAGAACCTGATATAATTCCTAATCATATCACCAATCATGAATGGTTTACCCATTTTTCGAAACTTTATTCGGATGACAATACGCAATGTACCAGTGCTCCTTCTCCTATTATCCTCACAGACCTAACCCCGCCCAACAATGATTCCTTTACTGAAACAGAAGTTATGTCAGCCATCAACAGATTGGTCCCAGCTAAAGCTGCAGGCCCAGATGGCCTGCCTGGGGACTTGTTCCGCTCCGACCCCAAATCTTGGGCTGAGTATTTTACCATCTTACTTAACGCCTTACTTAAAGGGCTTCCCATCCCCGAGTCATGGAGGGGGGCGGAGGTTATACCAATATTTAAGAAGGGCTCCAGGGAGGACCCTGCTAACTACCGACCTATAAGTCTTATTGACGTTAGTCAGAAGGTGGTTGGCAGGGTTCTGCTGGAGCGAATTCTACTGTGGGTCACTGACAATGATATTCTGTCACACTATTAAGCTGGGTTCAGGCCACTCCCGGGCACCATCGACCAGGTCTTTAGGCTCCTATTGTTATACTGGAAAACTGTACTGATTGGTAGGGGCAATCTCCATCTAGCATTTATCGATCTGAAGTCGGCCTTCGACCTGGTCCCTCGTGACCGCCTATGGTCTGTCCTCCATGACTTGGGTCTTCCGCCTTATATCCTCGACCTCCTGGTACGCCTCCACGAGGGGAATTTTGCCAGGGTGAGATGGGGTAGCCAGGCTCAGAGAACTGACAAGATCCCAGTCAATAGAGGAGTCTGCCAGGGCTGTGTACTAGCGCCCTCTCTTTTTTCCCTTTTTGTGAATGGAGTGGTGAAATTTCTGCTAGAAGTCCCGGCGGACGCTCCTGTTTTGGCGGGGGAAAAAGTCCCCACTCTTTTATTCGCGGTCGATACCCTGCTGATTTCCAAGACACCAGCAGGGTTACAGAAGCTTTTAGACAGATTTCACTTGTTTTGCTCAATGAGAGGACTGGTCATTAACACTTCAAAAACTAAACTCCTCTCTTTTAAATCTCGCAAATCACCTTGTGTATCCATCATGTCTGATGGAGTTCCCCTAGAATATGTCAAATTATTTGACTATCTAGGTATTAGGATCTCCGACACCCTGAGCTGGAAGCCCCACATTCAAAAAATGCTGCTTAATCATAAACGAGTCACGGGGGTAATTGCCAAAGAACATCGCTCCTCGAGGAGCAAGCCAATCACTCCCGCACTAATGATTTTCCAGGCCAAAGCAGTAGGTTCGGCCATATATGGAGCCGAATTCTGGGGCTTCAAAAATACAGAAGAACTTACTGTCCGAGAATACATTTTTAAGAGAATTAGTTACAATGCCAAGGGGTACTCCTTTGAAACCTTTCTTTAGTGACCTGGGTAGGCGTTCGTTTAAAGATATTGTTAGGCTACGCCCTCTGTTATTTTGGGCTCGCCTATGGCGCACCCCGGAGCTAGCCAAATATACTGAGGGCTTGAGAGAAATCATGAATACAGCCGGCTCCCAAAAAATAAGCTGGCTTCGAAATATTAAAAAATCTCTTATCCAGCTCGGTCTAAATGATCTTTGGGAGCACGGAGCCCCTGTTAGCAAGGTGGATCTCAAAAAAGCATATTGGGCCTGGATTGATAACCAGGATCTTGGTAGCTCAAGTCATGGTAGACTAACTGAAGCTTTTTTCACCTTCAAGCAGACAGTTAACTTTGAGCCTTTCCTTGAGTTTATACAAAAACCTAGGGACAGATCACTGTACTTTCAATTCAGACTTGAGATCCTCCCTACTTGGGAATTTACTAGTAAATGGAAGCCTCCCTACCAGACCCTTGCCACTTGCTCGACATGTTCTGAAAAAGTAGAAAGTATAGCCCATATTATGTTTGAATGCCCAGCGTACAGTAACCCGAGAAAAAGATGGCTAGCCCCTGCCTGCCGTCTCCTGGGCATTTCGAACTATTGTGTCGCCCTACGTATTCTTCGCTCTGACACAAGTTTGGTGCTAGTCTGTGCTGTGGCCAAATTTCTGGGCTGGTCCTGGATCATTAGAAGCAAACTTAATAGTTGCACTAGATGACACAATGAACTGTTTTTTCTATATATGTCTTTTTTAAACTGTATTTTTTAACCTTATTTTAAATAGTACTTTTAGGATGTCTCTTTTTAAATCAGCCACTAAGCTATTATCATGATCTGCTGTAAAATTTGTTCCCTAATGAACTTCTACATTTACTATGATTTTTTGTATATGCTTTTATGATAATTCTTATCGAAATAAAGCTTTTAGACTGTCTGACATTACTTTTAAGACATTTAAAAAATTCGATATTTTGACTATTTTTTACAACGATATTTTTGATTCAATATTTTTGTACTTACCTGTTTGTAGATAGGAATTCAATATATTTGCATTCTATATTTTGTCAACGATATTTTGGCAGGTCGATATTTTGGCATTCTATATTATGTCAGTGATCCGCCCCCAACACATGCAGGAAGGCTGCTATGGCATGGTTCCCTTGCTTGGTCTCCAGTTGTTTCTGTGCAATTTAGGTGAAGTAAACATGCATATGTATCAAGCTGAAATGAACCCTGATGCCTACAGGTGTGATAAATCCTGCATAATGAGACCGTAAAAGAAGTTCATGTGCTTGTGACGTTCCTTTTCTCTCCTATGAAGGTTACGACCACTCAATCTTCTGTTACAGTGATTTTGTGCAGGATTGATCATACCTGTAAGCATTCCAGTTTGTCTAAGTGCAATACATTGTACCATATTACGTTTGTGACCATACTAATGCTTGACCATTATTTTAATTTATCCAACAGGTTTCTGAATACGGACTTTTGGGATTTCCAGGACGATCTACAGTTATTTCGATCCCCATTGGCAATGTTACTCAATGTTTGATGTTTTTGTGTTGTTAATGTATGTTTTTCTAATAAAGTACTGTTTTTCCACTACTGTTTACTACTAGACTTCATGACCTGGCGCCCCCCCATTTCAGTGACTACAATTTTGGATCTGGAGCACAGAGGCGTTAAGCAACGGTTGGGGTTGGGGTTGGTTGTGCAGGAATACTATGAATTAGGACAAGCGGGTGGTGCGGAGGCAGGGGCCCTAAGTTGCTTTTGTAGACATGCATCCAAGACGTGTGAGGAAGTTTTATAGGGCTGGCTGTGAGACTCCTCCGACTCTCGCTGTTGTTAGTTCGAAGAAACCAGAGGCCAACAGGTGCAGCACAGCCAGCAGCTTTGTCTGCATAACGATGTTGATTGTCCGCTGTGTTGGTACCATCAGCCTGTGGGCAATGTGGCAGTGTGCACCAACTTGAGAATGGGGCAATAATTCTTTTGCCACTTTTTCTGTGCTAAACTGCTGATAACTCGGCGATAAGTCCCAAATGTTGGCTTATAGGGTGACTCTAAAATGAGTCCTTGTATTTAATAGGACTTTGTTGTAGCTACATGCGAATCACAAGAAAAAAATGAAAAAACAAGAAAAGTGGGCAGTGTACAAACACCCTGAACCCCTAGGCCTGCTCAAGGGATCCCACAAAAAGCCCCAGGGCCCAAAAATTATTACTATTTTTTTTTTGTTATAAAGCGGCTGGGTGTACGAATCCGGATGAAAAAATTCAAAAAAACGATGGAGTGTATTCGCAAGAACTTATCGCTGAGTTATCGGCACTTTACCGCTGCAAAAGAATTATCATACAGTGATAGCTTCCTCAAAAAATCATCGTCACCAATGAGAGTGACAACTAACGCTTCTGAGATGCAGAAGAGGCGTTCCCGTGCAAAAAAACCCATGAAAACACCACTTCCCGATATCCCGAGGACGGCTGCAGTGTGGGAACACAACCACGTGCTCTAAAAACAGGCGATGAGCCACGTTAGCATTAGTAGTTTAACATCTGCCTTTTCCTGGTGTAAAGCAGGATGACTACCTACAGTATGAAAGCGAGCCCAGCCCAGAACCACATTTGAAGACCAACACATGTCATAGAGCTACTGACCATGCAGGTCCGACACCCAAGAAGGCCACAATAATCACTGCCACCACCCCAGAAGCTCCCCCTCTGACCCCCCTCCTACTACCACTGAGGCAGCACATAACAGCAGACCTTCCCAAAACAGCATGGACCCTCAGCCACACAATAGCTGAATGTTGAGAGACGTGGGAACCAAGTATGTGTGTAGGAGGCAAGTCACCCATCAATAACAATGCACACAATGCCAAGTGTACATATACTGCTGGTGCTTGTACTTTTGTGGACAGTGGATGCAACGATGTTACCTAAGGCAGTGGGGAAGATCTTGGTCATGTAGCTGTGTTCCCCCCTGCAGTGGAACCGGAAGCGGAGTGGCCTGGTCCAACGTACGCAACTCCAGCGTAGAAGTGTGAATAAATAGGCCGGGGCTCTGGGTGTGGTTCACTTTTGGGAAGGCCAATGCGTCTGCCAGTGCAGTGGAACTCACCCTGCCATGAGGCCGCCGCCGTGACCGCCGGACTCCTAGACACAGGCCCCCTGCAAACCCAGCGGCACAGCACTGCAGAGTTATGTCTGTACAGACTACTGCCTTCGATATACACTGCGGACAGCAGGGCTCACAATTCAGATCGAGTCGCGATTACAGATGACGCAGTCCAGTAGGCAAGAGACATTGCTCCCAGTGTGGCCCGCCCGGACCACGCATCATCGCTGGCTGCGCACACACTGAGTGCTTCAGGTGCCACGAACTCAGTGCACCACAAGTCATTGCCACGTAGCCTTACTAAGGCATAATTCATTAGACAAAAGACATTGCTACCAGTGCGGCCCACCCGGACCACGCATCATCGCTGGCTGCGCACACACTGAGTGCTTCAAGTGCCACTATCTCACTGCACCACAATTCATCGCCAAGTAGCCTTATTAAGGCAGAATTCATTAGGGAAAAGACACTGCTACCAGTGTGGCCCACCTGGATCACGCATCATCGCAGGCTACGCACAAGCTGAGTGCTTCAGGTGCCACTAACACTGTGCATCTCAAATCAACGACACGTGGCTGTGAGCCTTTGCTGACCGCTGCCTCCTGCCTACACTGCGGTTAGTAGGGCTCTCAATTCAGATCGAGTCACGATTGCAAATGACGCAGTCCAGTATGCAACAGACATTGCTTCCTGTGTGGCCCGCCTGCACCACACATCATCGCTGGCTGCGCACATGCTGAATGCTTCTGATGCTACTAACTCTGTGCACCACAAGTCACCACCACCTGGCCTTATTAACACAGAATTCATTAGGCAAAAGACATTGCTCCCAGTGCAGCCCGCCCGAACTACGTATCATCACTGGCTGCGCACACGCTGAGTGCCACTGTTGCCACGAACTCAGTGCACCACAAGTCAACACCACGTAGTTGTAGGCCCTTGCTGACCATTGCCTCCGGCCTACACTGCGGTCAGCAGGTCTCACATATCCAATCCTGTCCTGCAAAGATACGCCATCATCGCTGGCTGCGCACATGCTGAGCTCTTCAGGTGCCACTAACTCTGTGCATCACAACTAGGCCTGGGCCAAAATTCCGTTCCGCTCGCGGAAATAGAAAAAAATGTTGCATTTTCGCGTTCCACGGAAAGCACGAAAATGTCAAAATTTCCGCAATCCGCATCTTACCGGTAATTTTTTTCTTAATACACTCTCGGGTGCACGCGATCGCCTTACCTGAATCCCCGTGTTCGCCGACAAGTTTTGCCGATCCAGTTGCGTTCTCCACGAGATGTTGGATTGTTGGTAGCCATTTGCGCTGTCTCGCGACTGTTCACGCCCGCATTAATGTCATATGTCGCGCGATCACGTCCTTTGTCGCGCGATCACGTCTTTCTTCTCGCGATCACGTCTTTCTTCTCGCGATCATGCACCGCGAGAGTATGAGAAGATTGAGATCTCGAACAAGTCATTCTCCACCGCGAGCGAGAGCGTGAGGACACGGGCTCTTCATATTGAACGCGAGTGGGCGGGACAAGTGAAAACAGGATGGCCGCGCCCGTGAGCATCCGCATGGGTAAGCTGGCGATCTGCGATCACGCAAAAAATACCGCGAACAGGTGGGAAAAAAACTTCCACTTCTTTGCGATATTTCCGGCGTGTTTGCGGAGATTTTCAACATTTTCACTATAGTTTGCGAAAGTGAATTCTGCCCACCCCTAGTGACAACTCATGGACGCTTTATGATTAACTTTCCTGCTTTAGACACTGGACGCAACAATGTCACCTCATGCTGCAGGAATATCCCAAAGGGACATTAACAATTTCTTCACATCAGCACGCTCATCTCTGGGCCCCTACCTCAGTGCACCACAAGTCATGGACCCTTTACGATACAATTTTTTCTGTGTGATTTAAGATCTGGTACACCTACCTTAGTGCACCACGAGTCATTGACCCTTTATGATTGAATCTCTGTGTGTGATCCGATTATCACTGTTGTAGTTGTTGCCAGCACCAACCATTCCCTGAGGGCTGGCTTACACTCACCCCACATGCATCCATCACAGACATCACTGAACATGTGACCCTGGTAATAAAAATGGTCCGAGCGCACGTGCCCGTAGCCAGTTCCACTATCTAACTGTGTCCGTGTGTTCATTATGTATGCATGATGGCTCTGGTCCCTACCAAATTACATTGTGCTGTTGACTGCATACGCACACATGTTACCTCTGGCAGGGGGAAGACCTAGGTTATGTAACTTTGTCTGGGTCATTCTATGAGTACATGGGTAGAGACTGGATGATTAGAGTACTGCAAGGAGAGTGTATAGTGAATTTATAAATGCTTGGGGATTGGTGGAGTGATTGAATAAGTACATATGTTGGCAGAGCCTAACCCCGAGCACAAGCTTGGCTCTAATTGGCTGCCAACCAGTGGCAACCCCGGCGAAGTGTCAGGATTGCAAACCAAGCCTTGAGAAAGGCCCAGAATCCTGTCTGCAAGATATTCCCAGCCCCACAGCTGGATCATTGACATATGGCAGATAGAATCTACGGAATTCTGTAAGCGTAAGTGGAGTGGGCAGAGCCAGCGTACGCCAGTCAGGGGCACAACTGAAGCCAAATTTCAGGGGAGGCTGATAAAAATTTAGGGGGGGGGGGATAATTCTCCCAGTCATAGGCAGAGTGGAGATGTAGGGGCTCTAAGAAGAGGTGGAATCACTACAAAGCCTAATTTACAGGTAAATGGTCTTTTAAAGACCTGTGAATTACTTGGGTGCCGCGCTGAGAGCCACGTGCCCAGCGCGTTCACACTGGGGGGGTCGCGCTAAGAGTTGCATACCCAGCGCGTTCACACTAGGGGGCCGTGCTGAGCGCCGCATTAGGATCACCACTCCAACCTTTTCAACAAAAAAAAACTGTCCACTTCCATTAATTTATATTCGCCCCGCGGACCCCATCCCGCCGGTGGATGCCAATTCCTGAATGTATTTATTAATCATTAGGCCGCGTGGTCCTTCTTCCCTTGTCCACTTCTGGCCCCAGGGACCCATCCCCCGGGGCCTGGCCTCTTCGTTGGGGACCATGGGGGTTCCCCAATGCCCCCACGGTCTCAGCTGGCTCCCCGCCTCCTGCGGGAGCCGGCATTGCTTTTGGGCAAGAAGAGCTGCTAACATACAGCTCCCCTTGCCCAAAAGCAGTCCTGCAATATAATTATAGGATTGCCCCGGAACCTAGCCCACCCGGGGGCTCATTTAAATGAAGTGGGGTAGACCCCGCCTCATTTAAAAAAAATATTTTGCCTGGATTCGCACACCCAGCGCGCATTCTGACATTTTTTTTTAAATTATAAAAAAATAATTGTGCCTAGGGTGTCAGGGTATATCTACCCTGCACCCTTCTTCTTTTTTAATCTTTTTTCGACTGTTTTCTTGTGACTCGGTTCTACCGAGTCACAAGATGGCTGCCCACACTTCCTGGTTTGGAGTGTTGGCAGCCAATCACAGTGAAGCTTGTGTTCGTGGCAGCCAATCACAGTGAAAGGCATGGTCGGGAGGGTGCACGAACCCACCGCTGCCCCAGATATCGAAACTTTTATTTTTTGAACTACTGAATGGATTTACACCATTTAAAAGAAAAGTCGCTTTCTGAATCAAGCACTACCTTTTTGCCAAATTTGGTGTAATTCCGTTCAGCAGTTCGGGCTGTAGCCTTGGGTAAAGTTTCCCATGGGAAATTGATTTTTTCACTTTTATTTTTTGAACTTCTCAGCAACTACTGAACGGATTTACACCATTTTAAAAAAAAAAGGTCGCATTTTGAACCAAGCTCTACCTTTTTTGCCAAATTTGATATAATTCCATTCAGCAGTTCGGGCTGTAGGTTGTAATACAATTTCCTATAGAAATTAACATGGAGAAAACACTTTTTGGGACCCCCCTTTTTTCTCAGCCCCCGCTTGATGAATCACCCCCAAACTTTCAGAATAGGAGCTGACCTGGATAGACCTTTTTGGGGGGAACTTTGCGAACGTTCGTCAAACGACACCAAAGTTATTAGCAAATAAAAAAATGCTTTGCCTATGAAAACTAGGTTCTAACTATAACCACCCACTGGCGACTGCCAGTAGGTAATATGAGTATATATATATATATATATATATGTGTGTAGATAGATAGATAGATAGATAGATAGATAGATAGATAGATAGATAGATATGTATGGTAGGTACTTGTAGTTAGGACTGAGTTTACACAGAAAAAGCATTTTTTGACTTACCTATAACTTTGGCGTCCTTTAACCATTCTTCATGAAATGTTCGAAAGAAAAGTGTCAAAGTGGATTCTGATTGTCATGGAAATTTTGGGGGTGATCTGTGCAGTGAGGACCGAGAAATAGCAGTGTGAAAAAAGGATGCATTTGTAATGCTAATTACCGTAGGAATGCATTGTCAAACCTACATTCCGAACCGCTAGACGGAATGACACCAGATTTTGCAGAAAGGTAGATGTTGTTATGCAGATTGTGCTTTTTAATATTTGGTACAAATGTGCCCAACAGTTTTTGAGATATGTAAGTTGAAAATTATAGATATTTCTCTGGCAATGGATATTTTGCGGCAATTTTGCGATTAATCGTGAATGTGCACACCAATGGGAATGCTCTGATTGGCAGGACGCAACCTGAACAGATGATTGTGGCAGCCATTTATTGTCCAGGAATGGTTCCTGGGGATAAAGATTTGTGGGAAGGGTAACATAAGAGGTAAGGATGGTGATATTCTGACCCCTTCTTTGAGAAATGGGTGTAGTCGTGACACCAGTTGTGTATCCCAATTTTTTTTGGGGATTAGGCATGATATTCTAGAATCTGCCGCGACCTCCAGCGTGGGCCCCTGTGTACCGTTGCGAGGTTATGTCGAATATCTCAAAAAATATTTGTGTAAATATTTTAAAAAACACTGAATCATTAATATGCATTGTTATATAGCTATGGATATTGTGATAAATGTTTCTATAGGGGTATTTAGATAGTGAGTTATCTAGTGTGATGGTTAGAATGAATTATATATTTATAATTTTTGAATGTGGTAGTGGCTATTGAATTTCTGCTTTTGCTTTCCGCTTTTGCGACGTAACCAAGAGGATCACGATGACCAACGTTATCCCAATCCCCGGCCTCAAAGTGAAAACAGAAAATAGGTTTTGGAGATGTAGATAGTTGTTCTAGAAATACAGTAGAAAAACATGAGTTTGAAGTGTACAGTAGTAAACCTCAAGTGTGCAAAATACTGTAATATGTGTGCATAGATGTGTTTTTCACTTTATGGAAAAGGCAAGATCGTCGCAGTTTACGGCGAAGTCGGTACATCCTGAATAAGCATGAAAATGGAAAATAGGTGTTAAAAATTGATTTTAATGAAACTTGGTACCGAAACATGGGTTTAAACATGTTTAAAGAAGTATATTATAGTAATATGTGTAGCGCAATGTTTACAATGGATTTTTTAATGTATTATTTTTAGATGTGCTGTTGGCCGTTGAATGTCTGCTTTTGTTTTACGTTCTCGCAATGTATTCATGACCATTGCGACATCATCATGAAAATACCCTGAAACATAAAAAGGATCCGTTTAAAGAAAATTAACAATATTTCATGTACTAGGGTGGCTCTGACAAGAGCCTCTGTGTTCATTGTGTGTATATGACAGATACATATAAGACCGGATGCATATTTCCAGGTTATTGAGTGCACTTCATCATTTCTATATACTCCATGCATGTCGAAATGCAGATTGTTTATATAGATACATCCCATGTGATGGTCTCTGAGGAATGCAGACACAGTTTTATCAACATGTTTCCTGGCTTTGTCATTCTGTCGACAGCATTGATTTGGCCACTTCCACTTTTGTTTTTGGCATATTATTAGAGTACACAGAGATGGTGTAAGGGAAAAGCAACATAAATTCTGCAAAGGTTTCTTTAATTAGAATTTCCATCCCTACCCCAGTCAATGTGCCTAGTCCATTGCCTTCTCAGTTCACAATCATGAGGTGAGAAGCTTAGGAATCCACAATGGATTTAACCAAACCCAGCAACTGATGAAACGTTAACCCTCTCTGGCCAAACCACATAATCTGCACATTTGTCAAACCTAAGTCCCTGTCATTACCTCTCTTTTTCGCAGCCTCCTTAGCCCAATAGATATAGCTGAGGCCCACAATCTATACTCTAAGCCTTTAGAAGTGAAGGAGCAATAGCAGTCAATACAGGATGGAGCTTAATGAGTTGTTTTCCAAATGAAAAACAGTTAAAATGGAGGTGTTTTAAAAAAAAGATATATTTCAATGAATGCTGTCAGCATGAAAGTAAATAAAATTAGGTAGTGTACTGGGTGCCTTGGCTGTTGTTTAAAAAAAGAAATGTAATACGACATGGATATGCTTTTGAATCTGTGATGTAAACCACAACTGTTGTAACTCATTTGGAAGTAGCATGTTCCTTCTAGGATGTGCTGCCAAGTTGTGACCTATTGGTTCCACTGGGTTGCTAAGTACACTGACCTAAAAGTGTGGAGGGGGGAAGAGTGTTAAAGAGACAGAACATTTTTTTTTACTTTGAGGAGTTGTGACACAACTTAAGTAATGGCAACTTCAATTCCTACTCAGTACTGTGTAAAAACTGTTGTGCAGTATTTAAATTAAAAACATCTGAAGCTAAATGTTGGTTTGAACTCACGTTTTTTTCGTGATTAAACTGCTGTTTTTTTTGTGCTTATTCTGCGATCATCATGAAAACATGCTACATGCTGAGACAGGAACCACGTTTTGAAAGAGAGGGAAAGGGTTAACAGATGCCAAGCATTCACAACTGCAGATAGAATAGTCTAAAATGAAAGACATGATTTCCTTTGCTGCCTTTCTCATTATCTATTAGAGTGGAAAGTTGAAGAGGTTGCCATTTTATGGTTGTTTTGTACAATTCTTGTGCTTAGTTTTTAAAAACCTAACTGTGTCAAAACTATTTAAAAGAGAGCTAAAACAACAATATAATCTACAAACTCAATTGACTGGTATGTATATAGCTTTTTAATTATTTGAAAAATGTATATTAGAAATAAAGATAAATGGGAGTTTGATTAAAAGGAGTATCATGGTGATGTGAAAAAATATAAATCAGATGAACTGTATCTGGCATAGGGTATGTGTTTAAGATGTTAGTAGTGTCGGCTGTGTTGTGTCTCTAACAAGAAAATGGAATAAAGAGATGATATCAAGGAACTCTCTACCTTTTATTGACCGGATTTGGACTATATAGTTGTTACAATTGACCTGGTTGACATAGTATGGTGCACCTGTGCTTTTGGTTGAATTGTCTGAGTTCCTGCAGGAACAACCATTGTGATGGTGGGTGCTGTTCGGTGTGCACATACACCCTTGGAAAATAAAGAAAGGGATACAAATTTTGGGAGAAATATTGGGTTAGGTGCTGGCAGTGAGAAGGCTCCACTGTTATTTTGTTGTTTGACCAGTTTGCATATGTTTAGATGGTGATATATGTTTTTTCTGATTGCAGATAGTTATATGTACGATCGGACTGTTGAGTTTTCTTAAAGATTCAGAGAACTCTATATTTTAAAAAAGATGGCTTGAAGATGTATTTCTATGATGAAATCACATGTATGTTTACATGGTAATCAATGTTCTCCAAGGTTGTTGAAAATGTTATGTATATAGTGAGGGTGGTGCATTTTTATCAACATGCTCTGCTTAAAATTAAAGAGGGTTAATAGTTCAGAATGTCTTTTGAGAGTTTCTGTGATAGGTTGACTTGGCATGTAACTTTTCTGTGAGAAATGGTGAATATATGTTTTAAAAACACAAGAAGCAATGTATACTCTTAGGAAGGCATTTATGCAATTATATATCATGTGTGATATCTAGACTTATTAAATCACCCACGTACTACACATGCACTCTTCCGATCACACTGGCACTAATTGTGTGCTCATTTAACTACACAGGCAAAACCCATGCGTTCATCCAGTCACCCAGATAGTAACAATATAGTTATGTGAATACACATGCACTAACTATGCAGATATGGAACCCCTGATGCAGTTCCTACATACTCAGGCAATATTGCAGGCACTGCCTATATTCCAAGGGAATCACCTAGGCACTCTCTATGCACTCATCCAATCATCCGGGGAGTATTGTTGCACTCAACCAGAAACACATGTTTTTACAAGTTTTAGTGAGGAATTTGCACTCTTTTAGAATGATATGGTGAATTATCTACGTAGCCTGCCACACACTGTTTGCATGTACTCAGAAGAATCAGTGAGCTAAATGCTGTGATACACATTATTGTGCAGATTTCTATATGCAGTGTTTCTCAAAATCTAAATCTGACACATCTAAGTAGAAACATATTTAAACACTAAATCTACCAGTGACACAATGGTAGAGAGGAATGGAAATAGCTCTTATATTGTGTTTTTGGATTTACAGTATTGAGACACTGTATGTACTTTTACACTTTGGTTAATGTTTATTTTAAAAAGGAGTACAAAAGGGATAAAGTGGCCTTTTTAGCGTGTATACATGGGAAGTGGGATATGGTGCAGATGTGTTGTAGGACTGTGTGCTTTAATAATAAAATGTAAGTAATAAATTAAGTTTTGTGTTTTGGTTTGGGATTGGTAAAATTACATAAATGCTTGTAGTTATGTAGGTAGATTGATTTGTAGATTTTAAACTGCAACATAACATAAAAACTGTTTTTCTATTATTCAGACAGAATGCTAACACAAGCTGGTAGGAAAAACATACTGAAGCAACTACAGTATCTATGCAGAACTGAGACACAAAAGGGGCAAAATGAGGAAAACGTTGTGAAAGAAAAAAGAGCTACTGGTAAGAGAACAAAGTCATTTAAAAAGAAATATATGTGGACAGTTCCAAAGATAACAAAATAATGAAAATATAACTCAAACTATGAGAATAAATAACAGTGGACAAATACCAAGAACAGGAAAGAATGTAACAAAGATGGACACAACTAAACAAGGAGACAGAAGAAATGTAGGGAAATCAGAGCCAGTATGATACATGACTAGTAGTAGAGTAGTTATAAATCTACTAAGAAATATAAAGAAGTATAGAAGAAGGCTAGAGGCACTGAATAAAAAAGAAGGAGTTGAGAGAATAGTTGATAAGGCCTTTGCTTTGAAGAAGATGCTATTCATTTTGATTTTAAATGAGAATGAAGAGTCTTGACAAAATGGTGTTGTGAATGAGGGGAGAAAAAAAAAGATTAGTGAATAGAAGTAACTTTTGTTCAGTTTTTAGTGGAGAATGTATACATAGTTCTAGTACAGAGTCTTTCTTTAATGAAGTAAGCTATCCCCAGGATAATTGATTAGTTCATGCTACTGATTACGGAGGATGATGTTATAAAATGGAGAAAGGCACTGGTAGAGCGAAAGAGGTGATGGTATTCACACATGTAGAACAACTTATTGGAGAACAGGTACAAGGAAGGTGGAGTCAGACTCCTGTATAGAAATGGAATTGTAGTAGTGTTTATAGTATTCGACAGCAATCAATTGATATATTATGGACTTTTCTACTTATCTTTCCAAGGTAAAGTTTAAAACACAAAATAAGTACTTGACAAGTATTTGATACTTGCAAGATTAGAAAGCATACACATTTGCAGGGACGCTCACTAGCTTGTTTATCAAACAAAGTGTGCCAAAGCACCTTTCATCATTTCAGAATAGTATTTGTATACCACTCAACAATGCGAACTTCACTTAGGAGGCTGTACTATGTGAAAAATCCTGATTTATGTTTAGGAGAAATGAAAATAGCACTTTTGTATGGTACTGAGACAGATGTAGAAAAGGTTTGTGATGATGTGCAGTATCATTTCGTTGGTCCTCACCAGGATTCTAGGGAAAATGAAAAGTTTTTAAGAGGAGGAGTTTGGTAAATCCAAAAGAAATCAGAGCAGCTCCCAGCATATGCAACTAGAGTGCATGGGATCTTATAAAGTGCCTGAGTAAATTTAATAAAATCTTCCCCTATACCAAAGGCAGACAGCATGACCAATAAGCAATCCCAAGCAACACTGTTGGATGCATTCTCGGAGTCAAATAATATCATACCCATGTTCATGTTCCATTTTTCAGCAATATCAAATGCAGCCATTGCTGTGTTGGTATGCGCAGTGGTATCTCTGCCTGGGACAAATCTGTGTTGCTGTGGGGATACTAGGACTGAAATTACTGGGGCGATACGGCAGCTCAAAATTTAAGGAAACCATGAGTTCAGATGTTGAAAGCTATTTTTTGAAATTGTTGTTAAAATTAAGTTAAACAATTTTGTTACTAAACAGCTAGACTCAAAGATTGTGTAAAGTATGTTTATATATCTATTTTACATTTTGACATTTTTATTTGTGACTACTGATGTCATTGCTGTGAAGAAGGAAAATGCATTTTTTATGTAGTTATTTCAACACATGAATACAAAGGAAAAAGTTTAATTTGTATCTTACTAAATAGCTACACTGAAATCTTTTGTAAAATATGTCTATATATGTGTTTTACACTTTGTCAAAAACACCTAGTATTGGCAGTGTGTCCTTGGCAATTGCACTCATAGAATCACACAGGCACTACCTGTGCAATCATCAAGAAAATCCTCTCTCCGCCACTCTGCAAACACACCTCCTGGCAGACTACTAGTTAGAGGATGAAGTCCCCTTGGCTTTTGAGGATCATTGGGGGCCAATCACCACTCCTGTTATCTCCAGCAGGTACCACATAATGAGGTTCCTAAGAGGTCTTCGGGGGCCAAGCCCCCTCTCTCCACCACTCTGCAGACCCGTCTCCTGGCACACTATTTGTTGGGGAATTAAGTTCTCTTGGATGCTAAGGGGCCTTGGGGACCAAGAAGCCCTCCTGGTAATTTCTGTAAGTTTTACACAGTGGAATCCCTGAGAGCTAGTCAGACGTCTCGCCCCCTTTCTCCACCATTCTGCAAACACCATTGCTACTAAAAAAACATACAAATTCAATGAAAAAAACAAAGGTTACAGGGACATTATAGTTAGGTATTAGCATTTAAAAAGACTTAGACATTTACTCAAAAAGCCAAACATTACAGGGCTGTTATTGCTAGGAATTAGAATTTGAAAACCCTTGGAATTTCACTGAAAAAAACGAAGATACAGGGACATTATAGTTAGGCTAACATTTCACTAGAACAAAACCAACACCAGAGAAATTCAGCAGGTATAGTTACCTGAGCTCACTATAACTCATGCCCCTGCAATGCACTGCTTATGACCCCATATATTACTTCACCCATGACATGGTATATTATTAATGCCCCAGGGAGGTGGTGGTGCCCGGGGCCTCCCTCACATTGTTTTTTAATAAATATTATATGTGCTCCAGGGTGGTAGCAGTCCCCGAGACAGCAGAGGGTCAAGCGCCCCAAGAATGTTTCATGTTGAGTGTACAGAGAAGGTGGTGTTCCCGGGGTGTAGATAAAAGCCTCTGTGGGGGGCCCTATGAGCCCCTCCTCCTTGTTTCCCCTCATGCCTACCTGGCGTCTTTTTAAATTTTGCCACAGATTCATGAATTCACCCTCGAGTCGGTGGCAAAATAATTTTAAAAAAGCTTTTAAAGCCATGGCGGGGTCCCTGTGGGACGCCCCACCACATCTGGATGATCAGGGTATTCCTACCCTGCCTCCTTTTCTTTATTTTTTTACTGGGACTCCACATGAAGTTGAATCCCAAGATAGCTGCCAACCTTTCCTAGTTGAAGTCTTTGCAGCCAATCACTTTTTTTGAATGCATTTATGTATGTCTGCAGTGGCGTTAGATGTAAAGCTCACTTTTCATGAGCAGGATGATTTAACTGATAAAAGGGTGAAATGTCGAAAAAATGGATATGCTCTCTTCATCTGCTTGCATACGATTCCTTGGGAAACTGACCAGGGCCTACAGTATGCAGACACCATAGAGCTTCTGGAAAGAATATTATGCAATGGGTATTTTGGTGCACTTTCCACAAGTCTCCCAACTTGCCATTAACTTTGCCAGCTCTACAGACAGGCATCACTGATAATGGACTTAAATGGCCCAATTGCTTACCAGAAATCTTCATTACTCCTGAGACGATCATCATCATTCCTTCAATTATTATGCAAGGCATTGAGCCCCCATATAGGGCATATTTACAGTAAAAGAAAATGCAAAAATACATTTTATTCTTATGACCCCTCTCTGAGGCCTACCACCTAGATTCCACAAAAGGGATTAACACCCTTCACACTTCCTGTCAGAAGCAAGCTAACCACAGTGGACAACATTACCATTGCTGAACTGACATGGTCATACAGTTGTATTTTAAATTTATTTGTGGCCTTTCATGCATTGACCTTCCTGCATGGGCATTCAGTAGATGCATAACATAATATGACATTATCACTATCACAAGTTGCAAAGTGTTTGATCTCTATCTTTTTATTTCTCATAGGGTGAAGATCAAATACTCATTAAGTGATACAAGACAAAGAGGGGATGAGCTCTTCTTAGGATTACTAATAATCATTTGTTGAACTGCCTATCTAGCACGTTTGCTCTTATTTTTATTTACTTATTTACTTTTCTTGTGATAACCATCCATGTAAATTCACTCACTTGAGTATGTGGTAATGTTATGTTCTGTGTTTGTTAGTCCACTGTCTTACAGCACAGATTCATAAATAAGTCTCCCTCTAGTGTCTCATGAATCTTCTGCATTGCTATATTGCTCAACAACTCTTTTTTTCTCCACAGTCGGATGATCCCATATCGAAAGAGTTAGGCATCCTTTTTTCATCATTGATCAATTTCATCACTCATCAAACCTCCCTTTATCTTGTTTCCTTGTCAGTCAACGCCAGGTCTTCAGACACTCACAGGAGACATAATAAATGGGGGGGGGGGGGGGGAGGTGACGGGCATTCCATCCATGGTGGCTTTCATGGCCCCAAAAGGAATGGGGAGATGCTCTGGCATCCTCTATGTTGTAGGTAGAGACCCGAGAATATAATATTGAAATTAAATCTGTCAGTGTTTTTCATCACATTTGGGTAATTAAAGTAATTACAGTTCAATTAATAAAAAGAACATAATAAAGCAGTTAATGTGTATTAAACGAAATCAAAAATTTTTGTGACTCAGACAATATCATTAATTTAGAAAATAAAAACATTTAAATTACTTATTCAACAGCTAACAATACTCCTTTGTAGAATTTCCTAATTAACAAAATTGTAAAAACCGAACTAGGGCCCAGATGTACAATGCTTTTTAGCGTACGCAAACGTGTCTTAAACCAGTTTGTGCACGCTAAAAAGCATGGGCCCATATACAAACAGTATTTTGCGACTCACAAATAAATTGCGACTCGATAAATACTGTTTTGCGACTCGCTTTTAAGATGGGGCGTTCCCTTCCTAATAGCGACTGCAAAGCTATGTACCAATGTTTTGTGACCGCAATTGCAGATTTATAGAAGTGAAGAAAGACTTACCAAATGTACTATCTTGCCCCCAGCTTTACCCCAGCCCCTTAGCAGTTTGCTGACAGATATCCAGTTTGTAATAGGTACCCAGATCCAATTGCCTTTCTTCCTTCAATTTTTACCGTTTCATATGCAAATAAACAATTGATGGACGGAATGCTAGACAATGCAAACATTCACCCCCAGTCACACGGATCTGGGTTAAATCCATCATTCTTTTGCTCACCACACCACCCCAGATTGGACCCAGACATATGCAAATCAGCCCAAACTGCCAAGTCAGGTCCTCCCTGGACCAGAAACAAGCTTCCTGGGACCGGTTTCTGGGCATGGCTGGGTCCAAACTGGAATGGCATAGTGAACAAAAAAAAAACGATGGATTTAGGCCCAGATCTCTGTACTGGGATGAATGTATGACATTGTTCTGCATTCTATCCATCAATTGTTCTTTTTGCATTTGTCACCCCGAGTGGGACGGGTATGCCTAGACGTGGGTCATGTGCTCTCTATGCCACTGGAGTCAAGCTATCCTGGATGATGAGGGCTAAAAGCCCGAACCGGTCCTAGGATGCTTGTTTCCAGTCCAGGGAGGACCTGACCTGGCAGTTCGGGCTGGACTGTTGCCATTGGGCACAGGGTCAAGACTGATTTGCATATGACTGGGTCCAAACTGGAATGGCATAGTGAGCAAAAATAACGATGGATTTAGGCCCAGATCTCTGTACTGGGGTGAATGTATGACATTGTTCTGCATTCTGTCCATCAATTGTTCTTCTTGCATTTGTCACCCCGAGTGGGACGGGTATGCCCAGACGTGGGTCCCGTGCTCTCCATGCCACTGGAGTCAAGCTGCCTAAAACCGGTCCTAGGATGCTTGTTTCCAGTCCAGGGAGGACCTGGCCTGGCAGTTTCGGCTAGACTGTTTCCATTGGGTGCAGGGTCAAGACTAATTTGCATATGGTTTGGTCCAAACTGGAATGGTATGGTGAGCAAAAAACAAAACAATGGATTTGGGCCCTGATCTCTGTACTGGGGTGAATGTATGACATTGTTCTGCATTCTGTCCATCAATTGTTCTTTTTGCATTTGTCACCCCGAGTGGAACGGGTATGCCCAGACGTGGGTCCCGTGCTCTCCATGCCACTGGAGTCAAGCTATCCTGGCTGATGAGGGCTGAAAGCCCGAAACCGGTCCTAGGATGCTTGTTTCCAGTCCAGGGAGGACCTGGCCTGGCAGTTCGGGCTGGACTGTTCCCATTGGGCGCAGGGTCAAGACTGATTTGCATATGGCTGGGTTTGAACTGGAATGGCCCCTCCCCATCTTGCAATTTTCCCCGGTGTGCAATATATATGAAAGCAAGTTTTATAGTGATGTGCTTGTAAATTGGCAAACAGGAGAACCGATTGGGCGAGATCAAAAGACTCCAGAAATGGTGAGCTTAAAGTACTTACGAGTTCGGCTGAACCTGTGCTGGTGGCCCCTGAACCGCTAGACTGGCAGCCCATCCACCACACAAGACTGCTGCTTCTGCTGGGATCCTTGCTCCTGTGGTCGTGCTGCAGCCGTCAGAGCCCACAATATGCTGGTGGTGCAGCTGCTGCACTGCCAGGCATATCATGAGTTTCCTCACTGCCCTCCTTTTCATGGTAGTGAGCCTGCAATGAAAGAGGTGGTGGTGAGAAAACTAAGGTGGGTCTACAGGGTCACCTGTTGCATCACGGCATGTGGGTGCATGCAGGGGGGCACATGGGGTGCTACCCTGTCTACATGCACCTTCTGTTCCTGTAAAGCATAGACTGCACAGTCCATGTCATGCAGAAACATGCTTTGGTACCCTCACCGCACTGCCTTTCTAAGGCTCTTCTATGAGCCTTTGAAAGGCACTATTGTTGAACTGCAGCCACAGGACCGTCTGCCAGAATTACAACTCATAATTGGGTGGGCGGACTGACTATGGGTTTGGCGGCCTTGGAGTGCGGCTCTGGCATGGCGGCCAACTCCAAGACCGCTAAACTCATGATCAGGCCCTTAGTCTCTCTTGCCACCAACCAGAATGTTTTTCTAGGTCATCCTTCATTAAACAGTTCATATAACCATATAATCTTACAATCAAGCAGCACTTCCCTTTTATTACCAACCAAGTTGACCCTATAAAAACCACATGGACCCCCTTCCTTTCTGTCTAAAAAGTCCTGGGTTTGTAAATATTTAAATAAATCCGTATGATCAAGATTAATCCTGTCTTGAGTTCCTAGAAAGAAGCTATAGTATTATCAGAAAATCGCCTAGTCTGGTGGGACTGTGAACCCGCCAGCAATACACATAAGAGTCTGAGAAGATATCTGAGAGAATAGGATTTCCTTGTATCAGGGTAAAGAAATTTAGGCGGCCCATCCCTAATTTTCTTCATAGTGCCAACCAGATTATGTGAGCACCCAGGAGGGTTTTGAATCACACTTTTTTTAAATAACCAAACTCCAGTTGTCGTCTGAAACACCCCTAGGTCTCTTCACCTAACAACAACTCAAAGGGAGAGGGAGAGCACTCAGCTTCCACACAAGCTCCAACACATTCGGAAATTATCCTGGAAAAGAATAGCCATTTGTTGATGTGCTGTTGCCCAATAGTACAATTTCAAATTTGGAACATCCCAGCCTCCTCTATCCCTTGGGAAAGTCAAGAATTTAAGGGATCTGAATTTTTCTCAATGATTTTCTCAATATCTGCTGTAATAATGACACCCATATAGATCGCTCTGTTGGACACCCACTTACCACTCAGTGGTAAATTGCCGTTAATAATCAACTGGGTCTTATCTTCATTTAAAGAGTATCCAGAAAACTGACTGAACAGCTTGCACTCCATTTCAATCTCTCCAAGTGCAACCCTGGATTCCATGTAACCATTGAGCACATCATCCGCATATGCAAGAATATTTGTGTCCCAACCATGAAATTGTATTGGTAAGATTAAAGGGTTAGTGTCTAACCTCTGGATTAAGGGGTCAATTTCAAGGGCACTGAAACAGCAAAAGGCGCAATCTATAAAGCCAATAAGACCTACTCTGAAATCGGGGATAGGATTGCTGAAGCAGAGGAGTGAGCTGCCGTCTTGGAGCCAAATGTTGGAGTTCTGAAATGCCAAAAGACACACATGAATCTGAATTAGCGGATGAAATTTGGAAGTTCGAAGACTTTGAAAATCGGCAATGCAGAAATAATTTGCAGTTTCTTGGCTTGGCAGAAGGTGTTGAAGGGACCGAAATCAGGGCATTTATGCTTGGTTTTTTGAAAGGGGTGATTCCTGATATTCGTCAGTGGGATTGGGAACCCGAGGTTCAATGACTACATCAGTTTCCATTAATACTAAATAAAAGCATTAGGAAGACTAAGCAGAGAGACCTACAGCTATTCGGGTGTATTTTGAAAATGTCCTCCTTAGGCAAGCAGCCTTTGAAAAGGCATGACCCAAAGCGAAGCAGGTCTATGATGGGCACACTTTCTTTGTTTGGCCTTATTTCTGCAGTACAGTGGGACAGAGGTGGTGTCTCAGGCAACTGTTTAATCCTTTCCTGGAGCTGGGCTCTGAGGTCTTCTTGGTGAATCCTGCTCGCCTGAAGGTTATCTTCAAAGGAAAGGTTTGAACATTTACATCTGAAATAAAGGTGTAAGAATATTTGAAAGAGCTTTCTGTTGTGGCTCCGTCAGGGTCCTGAATTAGGCTTGACTGACCTAGAAGCCCTTAAACTCTATGTTGCCTCTAATTCTGGCCTAACTGTGCCTTCCTCAGAATAAAATAAGATTGGTGCTGTTGGACATCATGGTTTTGCTTCTTTTCCTCTCTTTCTCTTTTGCTGTGTTTTCTAAGATTATATCTCTCTTTTTCTATTGTTTGGGGTTGGGAGGGGTGGGTAGGTAGGGGGAATGTTTTTGGATGGCATTTCTCAGGTCAGTCGTGACCTGATTGATCGTTGGTGGTGGTGAAGGGGAGAGTGTGGTCGGGGGGCCGGGAGGCAGTAGGGGGACTCCTGGGGGGATCCAGGGTTGGGGAAGCAAGGCAAGTGGAATGCAGTGAATCAGAGTTCTTTGAGTAGCGCTATGGGAGAGCAATTATGTCGTGATATTTATGAGTAACATGGCGGTGCAGTAGAAACTGTACTCCTTTTTCAATACATTTAATAGCATGTGCAATCTTTGGTGATCTGACAATATTGTTGTTTTATGAGTAAATTGTGAATAGCTTCAATTAACATCTGTGGACTAAACAACCAGTTTAAAAAGACAAAGGATTGTGTTAGATGTACAGATGTAAAAGGCAGACGTAATATGCCTACAAGAGACGCATATTGAGGGGACCAGACAGAATGTATTTGATTTTCTGGGATTTCAGTTAGTGTGCTTTACTTCACAGTGACATGGGGGTTGCAATTATGGCAGAGAGAAATTTGTGTAGTTTTTAGCGAACTAGGACTGACACTCAGGGTAGATGGGTGATCACAGAGTGCCATTATCTTATGTTCTGTTCTATAGATAGGTCGGTTGCTGATGATCCTACACTTATCGATTGGTTGAATAACAAGTTTGCACTGTGGCTACTACCAGCCATAATATGAAGGAAACTTTAATAATAATTTAACAGTTCACGCCGACCGCAGCCGTCTTGTGGTTTCACACTCAGCCGCGAATGGCAAAGGAGGTGGACACCCAACACCTTACCCCCATTCAATTTCTGTACGGGAGCTTTGGAATTTTGGCACCTCTGAACCGACTTTCGCCCCCAACTCCTTTTAAAGCCTTTCAACGCTGGCCGAGCAGGGGGGCTCCAACATCACCACGACAATTGCGGGCAGGCCGGAGTCAGAGCAGGCCTGAGCTGCCAGAGCACACCTGAGCTGCCTGAGCCGGAGTCAGGGCATGCCGTGTCCGCACAGTGCCTCATTGTTCCAAACTGAACCAGCAGCAACACACAGGTGAGCCACAGCACCAAGAGAGCAGGCAGACAGCAGCGGCAAGCGTGGCCGCCATCAGGCGGCGGCCATGGTGAGTGTGTGCCCTCGGCAGTTTCACGGAGGCGGCATGACCTGCCTTGTGAGCCCCGCTTGCCTGCTTTTCATCTTTTTGCCATCTATATTGAACCACTTGCTCCCTGCCCTCCGTTCCCCCTATTCTCAGCCCGGGGGGGGAGTTAACCACACTTCAGGGGGAGGATTGCACACAAGCACGCCTAAGACCCATGGCAACTTTCAGGGCAAACATTTAAGGCTTTAAAGGCACCAATGTAACAGCACCCCGCGGCCAAAGATCAAAGATCAACCAAAGACCAACAAAAGGAATTTCTGCAATTCTAACATCTTAGGCAGTGCAAGAGGCGGAAAAAGCCACGAAGTGGCATAAGGCTCATAAGGGACCTGGAGCAGCAGCCCAGCCGTTTGGCTTGGCACTGGGAAGACGAAGCCCAGCGCCACTTTAGCCAACAAAAGTAAATGGTTCCCAAAATAAAGGGTAGACAACAGTTGATCCTGGAGGAAACTTCTACCACCCACCCCCTCAATAAAAGTACAACAAGGTCAATGAGGAGTAAATCATTAGCCTCTTCGGTGCTCATGGCGGCTCCCGGCCATCATGAGTCACGGTAGGCATGTGCTCATGACGGCCGGGAGTCGTCCAAACGTTGCCGCTCCTCCCACGCGGTGTTAATTCCCCGCCTGTGCGTGAGAATTAATTAGTGGGCGGAATTTGGACGGCTGCTGGCCTTCATGAGCGCACGCCCACCGTGATTTATTACGGACGGGAGCCGTAATGAGCACCGCAGCACCACGCCCACCCCCTGGCCCCCCCACACTGCATTCGCGCCGCGGCGAAGGGGTTAACGGACTGCCCTAATGGAATGCCGCAAGAAGCCGAGCAAAGGGGGTCGATATGATACTTCTTTAGGAAAAATGACTCACTCTGTAGTGACTGCAGCACCACCCAGGATGCGCCACCTTACGCCCCAAGCTGGGCTCAGGACAGCAGCCCCAAAAGGCCGAGCAGTCATTCACCTATAAACAAGGGGCAGAACTCCCCGCTCAGCAAGTCCTGCGCCACAGCCTCAACTAAAAACGCTTCCACCTCAGTGACGACAGCCCAAATCCATCAATCCGACGCCCATGGCCTCGTGAGCCCACGGTCCCACCCAGCCACCTTGGGCCTAGCGTCCCCCTTGCTGGGGGAGCTCACAGGCTCGTTCCTTTACAATTTAGGCCAAAAGATTGAAAGAACTCTCAAATTAACACCGATGGTCACCAACACCAGTGTCAGCACCCTCATGGGTCCCTAATCCAAAAACAGACCATCATGACAGTGTCATTAGTGCAGACGCGGAACTGGGGAAAAATCTCCCAACTAAGGCAAACAGCGACACAAATAAAGCCCTTCTGTGGCAATCAACTAAGATGGAAGTTCAAATAGACCTCCTACAGGCAATTGCGGGCTGCCTAGCTAACCTAGGATCCATGGTAGAGGACCTAGACAACAGGTTCTCTCAGTACTTGGCCTCCAACCCGGGGGATTACTCCTGTTGTTGCTCAACCCTGATGGAGAAATGGGCCTCCCTCCCCGAGGTGCTAGTAGATATAGTGGAGATTGCCAAAGGTCACAGGGAGGCATTGACTCCTAGTAATACAAATGGCAGGGCGGTGCCCAATAGTCATCTCCAGGAGGCAAGACAGACAGCAGGGGCCCTTCTGGGACAGATGAAAAAACTGAACAGGGCAACGATGTGGCATACACGACCAAGAATCCCATCAGCACCTCTAAATCAGCCAAAGACACACAAAGCCCCAACAGAGGAGGTAGAGGGGGCAGCGACACCCCCGTAACAGACTCTCAGGAACACTCTTTAAGTATAGTGGCTACATATGGAGCTAATCTATCAGGAGAGCAAAAAAGAAGCTGAAGAAGCAATTGAAAAAGACAAAGACAAAAGGGAGACATCTCCAGTTACTGAACATCGACCATCCACCCCAATAAGGTGACTCCAAAGCTACCCTACCTTACCCAATTTTTATATCCAAAAAGTGGGGGAGAAAGGACCCCCAGGGACCTCGGCTTCTGGGAAACCAGCCAACGCACATACCACCAGCCATCATCTCCAGTGCAATGGGCCAAAAGCCACCAGTACGTCCAAATCAGCTCATAGGCAATGATGCAACTGCAGGAACCAGCTCGGTACCTCCTGAAACATTCCCTCAGAGTCGGCCATAGTATCATCGCTGCCGGACGATCCAAACATACCACAGCCACGTTCTGGGCATCAGCCTGGCTCTAGGGACAAGCAAGGATACATCAATCGGCCCCAAGTAGGACCAGCTACAACCAGCCAAGCAAGCATGAGCAGAGGAATAACTCTGGCAGAGCCTGCCTTGGGAAGGGGAAAAGCGGCCCAACCATGGGGCACAACAACAACAGTGGCCCATGAGGTAGTCCTTACTCCGAGATTTCTTAGTATGAGACAGCATGATATCCTGAATAGGAATAACATTCTATGACTTTTCAAACATCTGGCTAACCTATAAAAGACTCAAATGGGGGACGTAGAATGGGTGGAATGAAGGGGGACGCACACGTCGATCCAACAGTGGTAGGCTTGAAGTACAAAGAAACACAACAAGCTGTCTTGAACAACACTACACAACTCGCCGAATGTGGCATAGATGTCCAGCTGGTGCCGCATCCAAAATATCCACACGTCGTAGCATCAATCAACGGTGGCAAGTCACCATGGTCGGTCCTGCACGGGGCAAACAGCGTAGGCTCCCGTGGCGGCAGTCAGTTGGTCCCCAGGGACTCCATGGGCATCAGGATCTTATGCAGAAATAACCATTGTGACATTCGTGAAGCCTCCCCTACCCCCGGCCATACCGGCATGACAGGAAGGATGCCGCAATACTCCTAACGGCCGAGAACGCCAGGCCGGCAGGGGAGAGGTCGGAAGAGGAGCTTCCTGCAAGCAGCAAGGAACCATAATTTCTTGGAATATAGCAGGGATCAGCAAAATCAATGGAAAAAAAACCTGAAGCAGTTCCTGGAAACCAGGGACATACTCTGTCTCCAAGAGACATAGGCGTTGTCCAGCATTCCTCTGGCCGGGTTCCACAAGCATTTTTGTCCCAGCCATAAAAAGGAACCTTCTTGGCCGACCGGCTGGTGGAATATACGTTTTTATAAAACAAGAACGCGCCCTCGAAGCCACAGATATTAATCTGAATTCACCAGGGCTGCAAGCTCTAAAGATTGGAGGCCTGGACCAGAACTCATACCCAACGCACCTTTTGATAATAAACTGTTATATTAATCCCACGCAGATTACCATGAAAAATCAGATAGGGACACTGTCACGTAAAATAGATGACGTCCTATACAAGCACCCATCACATCAGGTTATCCTAGTCAGGGACTTTAACCTGAAGGACCTTGATAAAGCAGACTCCTCTTTTTAGGGACAATGCAGGGCAGCACCCCTCCACGACCTTCTCAATAATCATAAACTGACCTTAACCTACATATTGAAAAAAGCCCGTTTAAACACATGGGAGCCCCTGTCCACTTTTCGGGATTCGTCAAGAATTGGCTACATCATTGCCAGCGAAGGGTTGGCGGCCAGATTGAAAGATTTTGTAGTAGAAGATCGGACGGATACCGACCATAGGTCACTGAGAGCGGTGTTCCAGCTGGAAGTCCCGTCAGCTAACAGCCTCCAATTTATTGGTGAGTCACTAAGGGATGAAAGACACACCGCCTTATGGAGGATAAAATGGTCCGATAGGACAGGTTACACACTCCAAACATGGCTGGAACAAAACCATGAAGGGTGTCTGTCTCCTACATGCTCTGACATAAAAGGCTGTGAGAAAATTGTTGAGGAGCTACAAGCAAAGGTCGGGAACCCCCAGTCCCATTGCACCAGGGCCAATGGGCAAACAAGATCTGGAAGCATCTGGTTAAACAAAGGCATACAAGACTGCCAACGGCTCCTGCGCAAGGCGCTCGTAACAAAGAGCAGAGGGGGTGGTCAAACGGAGGGCCCATCCATGGCTTTGTTGAGAGCAGCTCTAAGGAAGAAAATATGGGAACATAAAAAGCCAATATGAAAAGGGAATGGCTCAGAGTTTTCTCCCTGCTTAAGCAAAAGAATCTTGCAGGATAAACCAGCTGAGTAGTCGAGGAGACCAAGAGAAAATAGCGTAGCCGAAAAAGCCTGGATGATATACGTGAAGCAGTTATATGTAATCGCACCCATCAACATGGCCAGCACAGAGGAGACCAACCGTGGAGCAGGACGAGCCGGGTTAGCCAGTGCAAAGCTGGGTGACATGACCCTCAGCACAGGCAACTCGCCTATGGAAATTAGATCCCAAGCTGCAGCATACTGCACCCCATCAGTATGGACAAACCCTCAAATGGTCATTAAGACTATTAAGAACATGAAGAACGATGGGGTGCCGGGCCCAACGGGATTCCAGCACCGGTCTTTAAAATGGCCCCCGATTTCTGGGCAGCAACTCTAACTCCGCACTACAATTACACCTTCTTGACAGCTATAATCCCTGATTCCTGGAAGGTCTCAATATTGGCACCCATTTTCAAAAAAGGAGATCGACTCAAGCCATCAAACTACAGGCTTATAGCCCTGCTTGACCTGGAAGCAAAGGCATATGCTCGCCTACTATTGAAGGATCTGGAGAAGTGGGCCGAAGAGAAAAGCATAATACCCTTCTACCAGACTTGCTTTAGGTCACAGTCATCGACCTTGGACAACGTATTGGCACTGACTTATTTATCATCTCAGGCAACCTTGAAGAATCATCCCCCACTTTTCTGCTGTTTTGTGGACTACAGCACAGCCTTCGATAAAGTGGTCCACAAAAGATTATGGTGGAAGCTAGAAAACTGGGCCATTCCACCAAACCTCCTGAAGGCAATAAGATCACTTAACGAAGACACTTGGGTGCGGGTTAAAACCGGGGGCCGCACTGTGACCCCTAAAATAAATACGGAGAACGGGTTGAAGCAAGGATGCTGGCCCCCATCCTTTTCAATTTATATACAGTAGACCTTGGGGAGGCCCTAAAAGGAGATAGTCTAGTAGCCCCCAGACTAGGAAGCATGAGGTTGCCGGTGCTACAATAGGCTGACGATACAGCTATATTGGATCACACAAGGGTGGGCTTACGAAGAGCCCTAAATGCATTAAACTGTTTTAATAACACCAACAACTTGACAGTCAATCAAGGAAAGACCAAGGTGGTCATTTTTGGGACATACCATCAGAAGAAGAACACACATTGGCTAATGGGAAATCTGCAAATCAACACGGTGGTTTCATATAACTATTTAGGAGTTTGGCTGATGGAGCGGGCCAAGGAGAAGGCCCACCTGAAACAACAGAGCTCCAAGGCCAGCAAGGTCATACACCTAGTAAAACAATTATGCCACCACTTGATCAGCCCATCTGCTGGTCTAATACTAACTGTCCTGAAAGCGAAACTATTACCAGCTATTAGTTACGGTCACCTGGCCTTCCCCGGGCTACTGGATGCCTCCCTCAACTCAGCCCAAGTAAAGGCATATACATCTATGCTACATATTCCGAGGTCAGCTAGGAACGCAAGGCTAAGACTGGAGCTAGGCTTAGCAAGGCTAGACCTGACATGCCAGGGGGAGATTATAAAGTTATACTTAAGGATACTTAGGGCCCGGTCCACTCTCTGAAACACCACCTGAGAACGGTCTTTGAAGGGCCTGGCATATCAGCCTAGGAAAAGCACTTAAAACAATAAAGATCAGGGAAGAAAGCATACCACGGCTGGATATCCCCCTGAACGCTTGGAAAAGAACCATAAACCAGCAAGTACATGAAACCTCCTTTGATCTGGACATTAAATCTCTTCATTCAAGCGCCCACTTAGATCCTCTGAATAACTCCTACAAAGCAGGCAAGCACAACCTTACCTAAGCGAGGTTCTCACTCCACTGGCCCGAAGCAAAATCCTTTACATGAGACTAACCATATTAGGAATTGCCAACTTCAATCCCGCCTGGGCCCGTAAGGGGGAATCTACAAACTGCAGACTTTGCCCTTATATGAGGGAATCCTGGTTGCAGCTGCCCCAATATTAATAACGACCGCTGGTGACTCCTGCTCCCAATCTGCATTACTAATGGAATAGAGTCCTGCAGTGAAGCGTCAGCTTTGTGTCTATCCACCACCGACACAATGACTCTAGCAAGACTGGCAAAATTCATCCATCAAATCAGGATTGCCCTAAAAGTTTCTAATGAAAGCAACAAAACTCTGGTGAAGGGTACCGCAAAATTGGCGGAAGTAAGCTGACCAGTTTTCCAAAAAGCTCCACGGCCTTAAACATCCATAGCCAACCAGTCTAAGACAGCGCTAACACCAGAGAGGGCCAATTGGAACGTCAGAGGCGTTGTCCACTATTCTGTATAGCAGTTTACCTACCGAGGCTCAAAGGAGACTTCACGAATGCGCGCAAGGCCACACGGCACTGACTATAAACTCCGGGGAGGGACGATCGTGTTGGCATTGGGGTGGGGCACTTAATTTAAAACAGTAGTTTTTAGTATCACTATTTTAGTTTTCATATGCTGATAGTTTTTACTGTAATGATTTTAATGAATTGAACAGTTAATAAATACAAATACAAAACAGAAGGCCTTTTTCCAAATGGTACTAATCTTTATATCAGTCTCGAACCTAAAGTCTTCAGGTCCTTACTTAATCTGGGACTGGATCACAGGTTAGTTGATGTTTGAGGATGGAAAATGGAAGCTGATTCAGGTTTTTTGGCACCACATACGTCATTAGACCGACTAGATTACTTTTTTTTTAATCTATCATAGCCGCCTCCAGGACCGTAAAATTCAGACCTTCCCAGTGGTAATGTCGGATCTCAACCAAAAGGTCTTGGAAATATTAGTAAAGGGACCACCTTGGCTGGTTTTGAACTGGATCTTTGGACATGCTCCTTTCTTGGATTATGATTATATTAAGCATATGAAAAGCTGTATCCTGGTCTTTATGAAGGAGAATACAGGGAGAACCCCTGTCTGGGTTATCTGAGATGCCTTTAAAGTGGGTATTCTGGGAAGACAATTCGATTCAGCTTGAACAGACTGAAACAAGGACAAACAAAGGATGATAGATCTGTATGAGGTTTTGACATCCACTGAGTATTACTTGGTGGCAGCGGTAATAAAAGGGGAAGACATTAGCAATGCACAGCAGGACATTGCAATTGATAAAGCATCTATTGCAGATATCTCCACAAAAAAAGCAGCGGAGAAGTATACTGCATGGAAGTAAAATGTTTATGATTATAGTGAATGGGTGGGTCACTTGCTTGCAATTCGATCTAGGCAAAGGGCAACGCAGGGTGAGATAAGTGAAGTGATGGATCTCACCTCTTGTAGGCTGTCCGACCCTGTGGGTATACTGTCAGCCTTCCAAAGGTTTTAACAGCAGTATACAGAAGACGCAGGACTGGGTGAGAGGGATATGTCAAAATATCTGGATCTTGTAGAATTTAAGACATTCCACTAGGAGGATCAGGACAAGTTAGGAAAATCCTTTATGTGGCACAACATTTTTGAAGCTATCACAAACCTGCCTGCGGGGAAGTCCGTAGGGACGGATATGATTCCCACAAAATTTTACAGGGTGTTCTCCGCTAGTCTATGGGTATACTTATTGGACTTATTTTTGCAGATTCAGGAGGGCTTTGCAGCTCCAGAATCATGGTCCTTCGCTAATTTTGAAGTCGTTCCCAAGAAAAAGAAACCACCACAGGAGCTACGATTCTATAGATCAATTAAGTTGATGAATAGTGACATGAAAATCTATACTAAAGTCCTGACTATGCTATTGTTTGGCATAAATAGCAAGCTTGTGTACCACAAGCAACATGGATTTATTCCAGGGAGAGGGATGACGAATCACATTTGTCGGGTTATTTCCCTCTTTGAAGCTTTTGCAGTGGATGGGGACCCTAAGGCTTTCATCTTACTGAACTTCGAAAAAGCATTTTATAGGATTTCCTGGCGTAATTTGTGGACAGTATTGGGAAAGTTTGGAATAGGGGCTGACATTATAAGTGCAATGACAGTCAGTTTTCCATTGGTAGGAATGAGATAGTACTTCTTTTTACTAGGCAAAACCATTAGGCAAAAGGGGGTCCCAGCTCCTCCGAAAGAGCTATTGTTGTGCCTCAAGACTTGACAGGGTTTGAAAAACTGTGCTGCCTTGGAGAAAAGTAGCAGGATGAGTTGGAACTGGACCATTGGCTGTGGTCCCAAAGAGAGTGGTTATCAGATGCAAGTTACCAGTAACCTGTAGAAGTGATTGTTGTTAAGGAATGACGTGAAACTCACCAGTCTCCTCACTCATCGGCAGTGCTTTAAACATCCAAGACTGTGCTTGATATTGACAGCATAATCCAAACAAATACATCTGCCTCTGCTAATCACTAATCTGTTCCCTCTGAAGACAGCACTGGAAGGGGTCAAAAAGTTCTAAGGATACAGGGAAATTCAGTCAATTGGTGCTTCAGAAGAAGTCTGAAGATGAGCCACAATCAAAACCATCTGAGAAGATGAACTTGATGTATGAATTGAAGATTGTTTCAAGAGACAAGAACACAGATGAAGAGCATAATCCAAGCAGAGGAGCACAGGCAAAGAGCAAAGCCAAAGCAGAGGGTCCTCAAGAAGGAGAAACCCAAGCATCTGGACACGCAATGCGAGTGCAAGTGATTAAGACTTTACTTTGATGCATGATTTGTTAAAAAGCTTTGCAAATGTAGGCAGTGACGAAAAGTCACAGTGTAAATATTTCATTAATTCATAGACAAGCTTAAAACATTAGGAGTTAAAGAATCATTGTATCGTAAAAGACTCTATTGCATGCTGCTAGCACCATAGTGCTGAGTAGATGGGGCTTAGTTATAAGGCAAAAGAGGGTTTGACTTCTTCCTGTAGGAAAGGGGGCGTAGTTAGGTGGAAAATATAGTTTGAACAAATAATCTCCTATACTGCTTGTCTCAATTTGGAGGTCAGATGCATGTCTGTTGATCGGTGAGCCAATAGCTGCAGCATCAGTTGGGGAGGGGTTGATGGCGAGGGCCCAATAGCGGTCGAGTTATCATTCTGCCTGTTCCATTCACGTGTCACCTTCTCAATCTGCTTAGAGAAGCGGTCCGTAAATCTGACCAAAGCACAGTTCAGACTGGTGTTAGAGGGATCAAAGCAGGCCAGGACAGCTCCTCTGCAAGATCTTATGTCTTTTGTAATCCAGCCCCTTCATAGCAGAGCCCTTCTTTCCTTTAAGAGGGGCATAGGGATAGTGCGTGCATTATGTCCTCCTTGTGTTGATAACAGAGCCAACACATTTCCTAAGCATTTTCTCTTTTCTATATTGGAAGTTGACAGGAAATGGGGATGACCCCCATTCTCAGCTTTATGAACTGCAGCTTAGTTCTTTCATTGTATGTGTGGTTTAAACAGCACTGGGGTTTCAATTGTTTGTAAGTGCATAGGGTCATCCAACCGTGGCCCCGTGCGTAGAGGCTGGCCCTGTCTTGTATTGAAGAGAGATGTTTTGTGCTGATTTTTGCCAAACTTTTAAATTCCTGTTGAATGAGATGTAGGTCCCAAGAGAGTGTCAAGTCAAGTGTACTGAGGGCTCGGGTGAGATAGTGGTGTCCCGCCGACCTGTGATTTGTCTTCAAATTGATTCATAGGTTATTGGCCAGATTGCCTTCTTTAGAGGCCCTGAACTTGTGGCAGCTTATCGCATAGGCCGCCAGGCGAGCCAGCGCCTCTCTGCAGATTCCAAATTCCAGTCTTATTTGTGCTTGAGATGTGAGGGATGGGAGCTGGAAGGCCGTTCTGTAGATTTTTTAAAGTATTTTATCCAATGACCTGCAGTTGTGCCCTTTCAAAGACTAAAACCCGTATGTTAGGGTTGGGATAACTTTTGCCTGATCCACCTGAAGAATTGGTGCAAAAGAGGGACCATTTACTTTTTTGTATACGGATCTAAGAGCGAATGACAGTGAGGTACCTTTCTTTTTTAGTTCCGCCAACTGGCTCGCATAACTATTGTCATTGTTAAAGAGGACACCTAGCTACCTGTGGCAGCTGGTGACATCCATTTATTCCTGGTGTAGATACCATGTTGGCTTTTTGGTCCCGGTTGTTCGAACTGCAAGGATCTTGGTTTTCTTTTTGTTTATCTGCAGAATGTTCCTATCAGAATTTGTGGCGGTCGCGTCCAGAAGGCATTGTAGACCAATCTTTGTGTAGCTGAGAAGAACCAGATTGTCTGCGTGGAGTAAGTTAGAGAGGCAGAGGCCACCCAGTTGATGTGGGTGCGAGTTTACTGAGTTAAGGACTGGAGACAAGTCGGACAGAAATATGTTAAAAAGCGTGGGTGCAAGAATGCAGCCTTGCTTGAGGCCTTGCGTGGTAGTTATTGGCTGTGACAGGCGTGATCCATCCCCAATTTTAATCCTGACCCATGTTTCATGGTACAAAAGCTTCAAGGCCCTGAGCAAGGAGTTGGGAATTTTGAGCAGGGCGAGTTTCTGCCAAAGCTTCCCTCTATCGACCTTGTCGATTACAGATTTATAGTCTATAAACTCCATATATACAGGACTGATATTGGATTCGGCCTGGTCAATCAAAAGAGAGAGTGCGATGAGGTTGCCTGTTGTCCTGGTGTGACTTGTTAATCCAGTCAGGCTTGGTGGTATGGTTTGATTTGTCTCAGCCGATGATCGTAAAGAGTCCAGCAGCACACCTGCGAAATACTTCACTTCATTATCAATAAGGGCAATCATGCCGTAATTCTCAAGAGATTTACTGCCACCACCTTTAAAAATATGAGCCAGAGTGGAGCCATGCCATGAGGCCGGGATGGAATTATTTTCTAGTATAGATAGATAGAGCAGGGCTTGTTGGATGGCCCAGAAGGCTCAATCCTCCTTATATAAGGCAGGTGGTATTCCACCTGGGCAGGGAGATCCGTCCCTTTGTCCCTTTGTGATTTGTTTTAAATTTGAAACCTCTGTGAAGAACAGCCTGAGGGTTAACTGGTCATGGATAGTGGTTTGGACTTCCCCGACAGTGCTGCCCACAGAGTCTTCGGCCTGCTCAAGATTTTGATCTAACGATGGTTGTACGTTACAATGATCAAATAGAAAGTGCTACCACTCTGACTTCGAGATGTTGGAGGGGGCCACCTTGGGAAGTGCAACCCCTAGGCCATTTATTGTGTGCCAAAACTTTGCTGAGTTGTTGGTCCTTATATCATACAATAATTTTGCCCAGTATGTGTTCCAGGCGTTCCTTCGGTGTTCGTGTTTACCCTCCTTCAGATGTCTTCAAGCCTCTCTTAATTAACTTGTTATTTTTGGGTCCATTGGTGACATTTTGAGTTTCCTCCACAACTGATTGATGCTTTTTTTGCAGAACGTATTATATAACTAGAATATTTCACTTGTGAGGTCGGCGTCCAGGCTTTGCTCTGTGCCGGTGTCGCAAACCGAGAAACCAGTTTTTAGGAGAACATTGACCAGCTGATGATTGGATCTCCCTCTATTCCTTAGATGTTAACTAGAGGTTGCTTGGCTTCTGCCGTCAATGTCAGGGGCTGTTGATAGTACACATTGATGGTGTGGATTTCAAACCTTGGTCCGCTGATGTGTTGTGCTGCATTAGCCGAATGTTGAGCAAGAGCTCTTGCGGACTGTGGTTGCTGTCCATTTTTTCACCGAAGACAAATGCAGGGATTTGGTTCAGTAGAGAAAGGCTAGCAAACAAATAATCAATCAAGGAGGCCCAGGTGTTACTTAAATATGAGAGGCCAGGTGGCTTGTCAGGATGAAATCGGACATTGAGGGCTCTTGGTCCAAGGTGTTGCAAGTTCCCTTGAAGAGCCTGTCCCCTTGGATCGTCTTTTGCCCACCCAGGGCGATCCTGCGATAGTGTAGCCCAGTCGCCTACATGTGGCTGAGTTATCTCATTAGCAAGAAGATCGGTCATTAGCCACATGTTGAAGTCTCCTAAAATTAAGATATGTATGCTAGGATTTTCAGATCTAAGGTTTAGCACCATGGATGTCATCTCCTTAGTAAGCGCTGACCTTGAGCCCGAGTTTGGGCGAATGTAGACATTTATTAGGGTTAGGCTCCTTGCTCGCCTTTGACGGATCTGAGTGAGGAACCGACTGCCTGATGCCCTGGGATGCTGCTTGATTATCCCAAGAGCGAATTGCACTGTTGGTCGATACATAAATTGGAAGACCGACGATCCTGCGGCCGAAGTTCCTTTGTTTGGTTACAGGAATATGATGGTTTATATACCTTTCTAGATGGTATGGCCTCGAAAGGAGACGGTGCCCCGATCGCTCTGTTTATTTGCCAGGCCGCTAATGTTCCAGGAGCATATCTTGAGTGGTCTTCCTGCATGGACGTTGCTGATGATGGTTTGTCACCTGAGCAATCGAGTTGAGTTCAAGGTCCTAAGCAGCCAGGCTCACGTATCTACTCCTGCCGGGTCTGCAGATTGAATATTGTGGCCACCATTTTGTTTCCTTGAGATGGAGGCCGGGATTTTACTTAGGGCACCTCTCAGGACCGAGTAAACCGATCTTGGCAACGCCCTTGAACTCGCCACGTCCAGCAGACTGTCAAGGATTTATGGATTGCCCGATTCCTTCCCAGGAGTGATGGAGATGCCCCACTGCTTGAAGATGTCTGTGTATCTCAGGATGTTGTTAGCTAGCACAGTCAATCGTCAGGTGACCTTGGTTGATTCATTGATCTGACCATGGCCTGGTATAATGAACTCAACAGAAAGAATCTTGTGCGATGTGACTTCTTCCCTCAACCCTTTAGCTTTAATTAACTTCAGGAAGATTCCCTGGTTTAGGATATCAACTGTGCCTTTCGACTTGTATTCCGGGTAGAATAGTCTGCAGGCAGGTGATGCTTGTGGTTGCCTTGTATTTGGATGGCCATCGTGACAGGATGAAGATAAGTTGTTTCTTAGCTTTGGGGGAATGTGATGGATTAGTCTGGGTTCCAAAGGACCACTCAGAGGCTCCTACTAAGCCAAAGGTTTAGACAATCCGATTGCTTGTGTGCGAAGGAATGCTTTCTAATGGGATGTTAGAGTCTTAAACTGAATTTAAGGTTTTAGGAGGTGGGAGGAGTGTGGTATATGGCTCCTTTGGACTCACTGTGGCTGTGTCCCGGATGTTATGGGTGGTGCTGGCTTGTGCAGGTTCTTCGATTTGAGTTGTTTGTTGTCTAACAGCTCTATTCTCGTTGGCTGACGAGATGGTTGACCAAGTGCTATTTCTCCCCGCCACTTGGATTAGAGCTTCAAGAGCCATATCTTGCCATTGGTTTTTCGCGTGATCCGCAGGGGGCCCTAAATGCTGTTGTGGCGGAGTCTATGCTGGCTACTGCAGCCCTCACGTCAGTAGATGCTAGGATAATACTCTGTTGCTTTTCAGCCTGATTAGGAATTGTTGTTTGATCATCCATCACTGTTACCAGCCCACTAGACTGGGTTCTCTGATTGTACTGGATGGTGTCTGCATGATTCCGTGTTTTAAATAGGGAATAGAGCGCCAAGTTGTGCTTTGTGGGATGGACTTTATTTCAGCCTTTTTGCTTGTTTGCCTTTATGGTCGGCCTCTTCGATATTATGACCAGGTGAGGGTGTGTGAATGGGCCCAAGGCTTGCAGCCACAGCGGTCCCTTTCAAATAGCTACTATGAGTGAAGCAGACTGGAGCTGCGGTGGATCAACTTCAGAAGCCCCACTACCCCATGTGATTGCACCTCTTGCAAGTTTTTTGTTGGGTTATTGCCCACAGCCCAGGCTCTTCTACTTGCATTTTGAGGTTTTGCATTGGGTAATTATTTTAAGTACCCCTCACTCTTTGCCATCAGCTCCGGTAGTACACTTAGTTTACCTGTGATAGGGGAGCAGTTCCAACTTTGGCGCAGGTGATCGGCGTCCGCCTGTGCCCGTTTTATCAGATTGTTTAAATTTGTAATCTTTTCATCGATGCTGGCAGCATATAAGGCCAGGGTGTTTAGTATGCTTATTTGTATGTCCATTTTGTTGGCCTGGAATGACATAGTGGCCACTGACCTCTGTAGGATGTCTAAGGCCGTAGACTAGGCCTACACTTGTTTGTTTTCCTCGTTTGGAGTAGGTGGGAGAACGGTATTGTGGGGGAGCTTCTTTTCCATAGGATGAAAGCATAATGTTCCATTCCTTAGATTGAAGATAGGAAAGATAATTTTCAGGGTGAGAGAGGTCTTCATCATAGGAAGACAGTTGAAGTTGTCATTTTCCCTGTAGTGTTTTTTTTGTCTGGCTTATTCAGGGAGTCCCTAAGCAATGGTAAATGCACTATTTGTTCCCTTGGTTGTTTCGGTTGTTGTGTCAAGACTTTCCTTCTCGCCATGGATCGTCCACTTCTTTACTTCTGCTTCCTATTCTATCCTGGGAATTAGGTGGGGTAGATCGTCTCTTCCCATAGAGGAGTTGAGTAGCGGCTGCATGGTGTCCCATTCTGGCAAATTATTGAGGATAGCATTACTGACCGCAATGTTAGTAAGACCGTTTTCCTCTAGTACTGATCCTACTGTGCTCCAAGATTTGGGGCACGAGTCGGCGGTTTGAGCCCCCAGCCTGCACAAGTGAAGGGAGCCAGCCCCAATTCTTTATAGAGCAACCCCCTGTCCAGCTCGGTTGTCCCAAGGAGTTCACTTGTGCTAGGTAGAATTCCTGAGTTAGAGGATGAGGGATTGAGGTTGGTGCCCCCCTTGTTGACAGTCACTATTGGGCTCAGGAGGATCGGCAGTCCCCTAATACTCAAATTGCTGGAAAATGTGACAGATCCCATGTTTATGAGGTAGGCAAATTTAAATGTAAGTTTTAGTTGGGAGAGAATGGTTTTGAGACCCATAAGGCTAGTTTAGTGGTTATGCGGGTTTGAATTTGTCAGCAGGCTACTCGGAGGTGTGTTCGATGTTGGGCCGAGTGTCTGTTCAGGTGCTTCCATAGGCTTAGTCGGTCAGCCATCCATTTCCATTTCTTGAGTGGAAACACCGGGCCCCTCTGTTTTCTGGAATGCATGGTTAAGTTGCGGCTGCCCGAGGCCCCCGTAGGGGGCCACTAAAGAGGGCAGCCCTCTAGTGCCACTGGGGCACCCCACACCCCCCTTATGGCCGGGGAACCTGGGAGGAGTCATCCCGCCAGTCTTGTGCGGCATGCAAGGTGCATCACGTCTGGTGCGCGAGGACTGGGGGAGATCTATTTAGGCCTCCCCACCATCTGGACAACCTCTTTTGCGCACCGGCCATGCCGTCGTGTGGATCGTTCTTCGGGACATGCCGTCAGTTGGGGGTCATTGATAACGAGGTGAGTCCCACGTGGGTTGGGCCCCGTGCCTACGGTTGGCAGCTCGGGGTGGGCCGAGGTGGGGGGCCGGCATGGGCATCTGGTTTGCCCGTCTAATTGAGACGGGCCACGTCCTATGGGCATCGATGGCACAAGGCCTCGAGCCACTCACACCCCGCACCCGCCCTCTCCGTTAGTATTGGCTTGTGGTTGTCCTTGTCAGCCGGGTTGGGATGAGGGGTGAGTGCGGATTCCTATTGGGATGGGGGCAGGGTATATGGGGCACTAACCCCACCGCCTCACACCGTACATGTGACCGAACAGAAAGAAATGCGTACTGTTGATGGGTACTGTACTTATATGCGACTCACGCTGTATTATGTATATGCCGAGCCTGCTCTGATCCTCCTGTGCAGGCTAGCTGCCAGGGTCCAGCAGGGACAGGCCCCGCGCCCTAGGTACTGCTACACCACGTTCGTCCCTATCTAGTACCTAACGCCTCTGTTGCGGTAGGTCCGGCGGCTGCGGCCGCCTGATTTAGGTCGGTTTTCACAGTTTGCGAGGGGGTTAGAGCTGCATGGTGGGGGCCTGCGACCCGGGCAGGCCAGTGCCCGATGTATGTGTTTGTTGGACCATGGGCATCCAGCCAAGGGTCAGCTGGGGTTGTAGGTACCGAAATGGAGGCAGGAATGCCATGCCTCCCCATCTGAGACCGTCTCTCAGCAAGTCCCCTTTCTAAGTCTAGGTCTGAACTTCTAACTCGGGTCACAGGGGCTTTGTTACGGAGTGCACTATGTTCCCAGCAGTGCTGAGCAGGGGGGCTAGGTCTCGGGGCCTCCGGCCTGCTCCTACCATTGCAGGACTCACCCCCTCCCTCAAACGGGTTCAACTCCCGTGCCCCGGTTGCCGTGCCATGTGTAGGTGGGTTAGGGCAGCGCCTTGGGAAAGGAAGGAGTGCCCAGGCTACCAACCGGATCCCTCACCTGAGTAGGATTGGAGGGGAGCACCATCATGCTAAGTGTGCCCAGGCCCGGTGCGTGTGCGGGCCTCGGGTTCATTCGGGGCCTTCCACCGCCCCAAAGTCCCTGCAACCACCGGGCCCCTCTGTTTTCTGGAACGCATGGTTAAGTTGAATAGCTGTGATTACAGTAAGTTTACGCAACGCGCTATACCCCTCAGTGCCCGCTGGATGGGTATCACGAACTGTCACCTGTTTGGAGAGCCCAGGATTTGTAATTGTGTCTTCTGATGTCCACTGTGCAGCTTTTTGGTTTAATACGGGTGTGACAAACTGCCAGGTGAGTGGGTAAACAGTGCCTTCCTATTAACTGGCGGACTGTTATTGATGAGGCACTACGTTTGCACTTCCACTTCACTGCTGCACTTGATGCACTTTGTGCTGCTTAAGCTGGGGCTGCCGCTTCTTTCGTTTGCTTCCCCACATCTCCCTTCACTTTCCTGCCAAATGGGGGCAGAAATGCAGGACTAGACTGGTAGAGTGACTGGACTGGTAAAGTATGGTCAATGACTGGTGTGCTAACCCCCGTACCGAGGGGGAGAGGGATACTTCAGCCCCACTTCTTCCAAGCCGCAGGACTGCAGTTTGACCTTTACCTCTGTGAATGCCGCTACCTCTGCCTCTGCCCAGCTACTACTGAGGGTGGTGTCAGAAGACTCTAAAATCCCTATATCGTCTACCATACTGTAGGGGGCTAGGGGGGAGCAATGGTGAGTGGGGCCTCCTGGGGTACCGCAGGCTGCATCAAAACTTGCTTCGAGCCACCTCCACGGTCTAACTGGCACCACTCTCTGCAGCCGCTGACTAGCGGCAGCCACACACACAGGGTTCAATGTTGACTGGTTTTGACTGCTTCCTCCAAGCCAAGAGAGAGGGGAAAGGAGGGCAGAGAAAAGAGAGTGGGGTGGCTTGGGCAGGGGCTGTGGCAGTGGCTTGGTCTTGGGCTAGGGCTAGAAACGGGCTGAAGCTTAAGAGGGTTGGCGTGAGTGGGCTGCGATCACCCTCTGGCTCCCCCTTATAGCCACCTTACACCATGCCTCCTTGCCTTCTCCTCCTCAGGACGACTGCTACAGGTGGCGGGATTGGCAGGCTCTCCCTGCCTCCTTATCTACGTGCCACCGTGCCCCTGTCCTCTGAGACTCCTGTCTCATCCGGGGACGAGGGTAGAGAGGTTGTACCTGAGAGAGGCTCCTCACCAGGGCCAGAGGCTGGAACTGAGGCCTGGGGCTGAGCTGAGGCCTGGGGCTCAAGCAGTTCTGCAGCGGGTCAGTGAGGGAGAGGGCAAACCTGTGACGGGCCCACGAGCTACTGCGAGCTGCTGGAAGCCGAGAGCCACCCGGTCAAGACATGGGAAATGTAAGAAGCATTGTGAGAATGGCACTTCGAGTGGCGTTTCTAGACAGTGCAATCCTTGAATCTTGCAGTGGATTCTCGTATACCCTGAAGTCTGCCACTCCCTGACATAGTTTTCTTCTTGGGTACCGCATATGAACAGGATTGGCTGTGCTAGTGATGGGATCACAACTTGACAGCTCATGTGTGGCAGCCAAAATCCTGAGTGGCATGACTTCTCTCTCTAGTACAGACGGCATCCTGAGTGCACTGCCATGAACACTGGGAGCAAATGGAGGTCAATGATGCCTAGGGCCAGAGGTGGATGGAAGTGGGGCGAGCACCTTTGGCAATTCATGACAGTGGTTAGGAGTAGTTAAGGAGGATGCTTTTTACTTAACTAAATACAGTGGTGCACCAGGAAGAATTCATGTAGGTTTAGAAACACAGGAGCCATCCAGGAAGGAGATGTTAAACAGTTTGTAATATTGGTATTTTGAATATGCTAAACCTCCATCAATCTTCGTCTGGTTAAAATGACAGTTACTACCCAACTTCAATGCACAGACAGCTAAGCAAGGTCTGTTTGTCACATTCTGTCTTTCCCATTGAATTACTTATGATTTTGGCTCCTTTATTTTTTATCTCATTTTTTGACATTTTCAAATTCATGACTTGTGATCTCCATAATCAATTTCTGATTTACTCATTACATTTTTTTTGTTTTAAAGAAAAGGAGCTTGGAAATTATATTAGTTGTATTTATTACTTTTTTAGGTTTTAAAGAGGAACTTTATTGAAAATTAAACAGGTGTCGATATACAATAAAAAATGATTCATCATCAAACAACATATCATACGTAGGTTCCAGCATAAATACATGAATAAAAATGCAAAATAACAGGCACTATAATGAGAAAATAAAAAGAGAAATTATATAGATTTACATAATATTTGCATAATATTTAATAGAATGTCTAGAGGGTTTACAGAGGTTTAAGTACCTCTTGTTGGGAGGGATGTGGAGAGAAATGTTGTTTGGCACAAGTATCAAAGAATGTAGTAACAGGTAACCATAACTGAAGTATTTTAGTAACCATAGAAGCGGGTAGATTAGAGAACGTATCAAATCTGTGATTATGGCATACATCATGTTATCAAAAAAGGGACTGACGGTATGGCATACATCATACCACCCGGCCTTATATGAAATTTTTGTAAAATCCTTCCGATGCCTAGTGATTTGTTGAAAGGCGACTGCTATTAGTAAATCAATTATTTTGACATTAGTCTTAATGTTGTCCCAAACCGGTGAGAGGCTTCCTAAGTAGATATTTGCAACAGAGAACGGAACATTAGTGCCAAAAATTTAATTAACTTGAGACCAGATCCGTTTCCAAAAATTATATACTGTTGAACATGAGAACAGCATATGAAATAAATCAGCGTTTGGGGATAAACAGGACCAGCAGGTGTCTGGTGTATTAGGAAATCGGTTATGTATGGCTTGCGGAGTTAACAAAAGACTATTATATATATAAAACAGTGTTTGCGTCAAACTAGCTGCTCTTGAGGATTTGCGTATCTTAATCCAAATCTTAGTCCACAAGTGCAAGAGCCACACAGTATTAAAGTCCTGCTCCCATGCCGCTTCAGTGTTTGATTTTGGCGTCAGTGTGTCAGGGGACTGGAAAAAGGCATATAGGATAGATGCTTTGGGTTGAATGCGTAAAAGGGCAGATAGATCTTTATGCAGAGGAGTGATACGATCGTTAGAGGTTTTATCCAATAACTTTGTGTAAGTATCAAGAATCATTTTACGAAGAATGTAATATTTAGAGCTAAACGAGTTAGGTAAGGTGTATAACTGTTGAAGCGAGGAGAAAGAAAGAAATTCTTTATCTAAGAATAATTGGTGAACCCATATTAAGCCACGCTGCCTCCATGTTCTCCAGTAAATGGGTTTGTTGCGTATCAATAAGGTGGAATTGTGTCAAATGGGTGAGTTTAAAAAAGAATCTGGAGTATCGTTCGACAGGAAGCATACAGGGCTTAATAATTTGGAAGTAAGTTTAAACAAAGAGGTAGATAATGTTTGGGGTTTACGAGAAAATGAAAAAGGAGAGAGAAACGAAAGTTCAACAGATGTCCACAAGGGACAACCGTCCACAGAGTCAAGCAACCAGTAGGAGGCTTGCCGCAACAGGAAAGCTTTATGATAAACAGAGAAATTGGGGAAATTTACTCCCCCTTCGGCTTTAGGGCGCATTAACTTAGAGATAGACATTCGTGATTTCTTGGTATTCCATAAAAAAGAAGACAGTATTGCGTTAACAGATTTAAATACTTTAGTAGATATAGGGACCGGGAGATTGGAAATGGTATATAAAACTATGGGAGATAGCATCATCTTGATAGTATCCAGGCGGCCCCACCAAGATAAATAAAGGGGATGCCATTTAGTTGTGAACTCAGAAATTTTGTTGATGCAATTATTCATACATAAAGTAACCGTGCCTTTAATTGTGGGTGTAAAATTTAAACCCAAGTACTTGATATAAGATGGCTTCCAGATAAAGTTAGTTGAAGCAAAATCAGCCTTAAAGGTAAACTTTGTCAAGGGTAAAATTTCACATTTATCGCTATTTAGTTTATAACCAGAGATTAGTGAGAAGGATTGGACGTCTTTTAAAAAGGCAGGGATCGATTTGTTGGGGCTCGAAATGAAGAGCAAAATATCGTCAGCATACGCTGCAAGTTTAACATTGGCAGTGGGAGTCTGAAAACATTTTATTCGGGCGTTTTGACAAATTTTCGAAAGAAAGGGTTCAAGTGCCAAATTACAAAGGAAGGGGGATAGAGGACATCCTTGACGTACTCCTCTGCCAAGGTCAAAGAATGGTGATATTAGACCGTTAGCACACACAGCAGCACAAGGGTTAGAGTATAACAGTGAGATTAAAGAAATGAAATTTGGACCAAAACCAAACCATTTGAGGGTATAAAATAGGTATTGCCATTCTACTCTATTAAATGCTTTTTCAGCATCTAGGGCTATAGCTGCAAGGGAGTGGTTAAAATGCAAAGCTTTAGATAAAATGTTTTAAAAAAGTCTGGTATTATCTTGTATGACTCGCCCCTTCACAAAGCCAGATTGTTCCTTGCCTATAACCCTTGGGAGGTAAGGGTCTAGGCGTAGAGCCAGTGCTTTGGAAAAAATCTTGTGATCTATATTAACCAGCGATATGGGTCTAAAGTTTTTACAGTACTTTGGATCTTTTCCCTCTTTAGATATGAGCATCAGAAAAAGAGCCACTAGATTTTTTTAAAGATTGAAAAGAGTCAATTAGAAGATGAAGTTTAGGCATTAATAGATTGGAGAAATGGAGAAAGAATTCAACAGTAAAACCATCTGGTCCAGGAGCTTTATCTTTTTTGAGGAGTTTGAGTGCATCGAGAAGTTCTTGTTGTGTTACCTCAGTTTCCAGAAATGATAAATCAGCAGAGAGCCAATGTGGTTTTTGTATGTTTGAGAAGAATTGTGATAGCGTAGGGTCTGTGGGATGAGTTTAGGAGGAATACAATTTTTCGTAAAATAAAGCAAATTCATTTAAAATTTCCACATCTTTGAACTTTAAAACTGAACTATCATCGTACATAGAATCAATATTCAATTTGTTATGTTGAGTTTTTAAATAGTTAGCCAAAAGTTTCCCTGCCTTGTTTCTACCCCCATAAAATTTAGCGCTAGATTTCAATAGATATAACGAGGCATTATTCGTTGATTCCTTGTTAAACTGTAACTTTGCTTGTATAAGGGTATTGAGAACAACTTTTGAATTAGATGTATAAAAAGAATGCTCCAGTCTCTTAATGTCCTGAAGTAATGAATGAGTACGGTGGCGAGCAACACTACGTTTCTTTGCTACATAAGTTATGATAAAATCCCTTGCAGAGGCTTTAAAAGCATCCCAAATAGTTGAGAACGGTAGGGATTCAGAGTGATTACTAAGGAAATAATCAACAAAAAAGGCCTTAAATGAGGAAGAAAACACTGGATCAAGAAGAAGAGAATTGTTAAATCGCCATCTTCTAGAAGCAGTAGTTTTGTCTAAAAAGTCTAAATCCATTGAAATAGGAGCGTGATCAGATAACAAAATAGGCTCTATTTCTGCGCACATAAGCGCTTGTGAAATGTTATGCGATACAAAAAAGTAGTCAAGTCTTGATTGTGAATGATGCATTGGGGAGTAAAAGGTATATTCTCGTATGGTTGGATTGCATAATCGCCAGGCATCGAGAAGTTTGTGTTGTGTGATCATATGGATAAAAGATTTATGTGCTTTATTGGGAATAAATGAGACTTTAGAGTTCCGATCTATGAAAGGATCGAAAGTCTGATTGGAATCTCCTGCCAATACGAAGTTATTGTCCATGTGTAAAGTTATCTTCTTAGCTACTGAGAGCCAAAAAGAAGAGTCTCCAGCAGTGGGGGCATAAACATTAAAAAAAGAGACTCAAACATCCTTCAACTGCAACTTAACATTAAGCCAACGCCCATCTGCATCACATTCTTGAGAAATGAATTTAAAGGGGAGAGATTTACGACATAGTATCAAGACTCCATTACGCTTCCCATCACCATTTGAATAAAATACATCTCCTACCCAACCTTTTTTTAATTTTAAGGCTTCAGTGTCTATGAGATGAGTCTCTTGCAAGAACACTTTATCTGCATTTAACTTGGCCAGATGGGATAGAACCTTTTGTCTTTTAATGGGGGAATTTAGCCCTCTAACATTCCATGATACCAATCTTAGCGGCATAACAGATTAGAAAGAATAGAAATAGATAAAAATAACCAATGAGAGTGCATAATAATTGAACAAATAGGTGACGTGCCTAAGAAAAGGAATACCTTACCATTAATGACTGGAGAGAAGAAAAAAGAAGATATCAAAAATAGTAAGGGATGAGGAGATGTTTGGTAAAGGAATTCAATAAAGTAAGATGAAACATAATAGAGGTTATGGAATGAATAGAGGAGATATGAGAGTAAATAAAAATAAATATATGTTGTTAACAGGAGATGCTGGAAGCTGACAAAAATACTAAAAAATTCAAACAGAAAGTAGACAATAAAACGAAGGTAAATGTCATATGAAGAAGAGACGCCAACGACACCCACAAAGTGAAAAGAAGGATTTGTTAGAAGAAAAAGAAGAAAGAAAACCAAAGAGAGAAGTAGAATAAAAATGTAGGAGAATGACATACCTACATAAGAAGAAAACAAGTAGACAAGAGGGAGGGGTGGAACCACATGGAATAGATGACACATCCAAGGTCAGCTGAGCGAATGGACCAGGAAGACATCACTAACAATGATAAGGAACCTGTGGAAGCGAAGATAATGATAAGTAAAAACATTAGGATAAAGGAGAACTGGGTCGAACAACAGCATTAATAGTAGTAATCTAAAGGAACAATTGTATAAAATCAAACTGCGAATACTGTATGATAAGAGCTATACAAACTTAAAAGATTCAATTTTCAAACCATTAAAAATAGTAGTGAGGAGAGCAAAAATACAATCAGCAATTTAGAGAGAAATAAAACATCATCAAGCTACAAACAAGTTTCAAACATTAACTGATGAGGAAGAGCCAGAGGACTCCACGGCAGAAGGTTTGCACGAGTTTATGAAACTTTGCAGACGCAGCGGGTCTTCATAAGTAGTTGTTCGGTTATTATAAGTAACCTTGAATAAGCAAGGGTGAAAGAGACCATATCTGGCTCCTAAGGAGCGAAGATCAGCTCTCATATTTAGAAAGGCTTTACGGAGGTTGGCAATAGCTGAGGCATAGTCCTGAGCAAAAAACAGGGAGGAGTCTGACCAAGTAAACTTTGGAAAAGATTTAACCACCGCCAATACCTTCAACAAATCTGTGTATTCCAAAAAATACAAAATAACTCCTCTTGGTCTTTGTGAAGGCGAGGCTTGAGAAGGTACACGGCCTAGCCGGTGCGCTCGTTGAATGTTTAGTGTTGTACCCTCTGGCATGTGAAGGAGTTTTGGAAGAAATGATTTAAAGAAAGTGAGGGAGTCGGACTCCTCAAGTCCTTCTTCCAAACCATAAATGCGTAGATTATTGCTCCTATTGCGATTTTCCAAATCCTCAACCTGTTTTTGGAGCATCGAAACTTGAGATTGAAGATGGGAGACCTTAACACAAGACTCTTTAAAAGAGGTAACACTCTGCTCGACTGAAGAGACCCTAGTTTCAAGTTGAGACCAGTTGTATGTTAAAACCTGCAATTTAGTATTAGTCTCTACCATAAAGGGACGAAGAGCCCTTATTTCCTCCAGTAATAACTCCATAGACACTGGTGACGCCGATTTGGGAGGCGAGGGAGGGTCCTTTTTCAATCGCTTAGTATTAGATTTCCCCAAAGCAGCTTGAGAGGGCTCCATTATTGCATCCAAGGTTTGAGAAGATGACGATGAAGAGTCTTCTAATTTGGAAAATTCTGAAAAAATCCTCAAAGTTTTCGCAAAAACGTGCTTTGGTTTGGAAGATGAATGGTATGGCGCCTTTGTTCTGCCCATAAATCTCACACCACGCACTCTTCTTGGCGTGCATTAAGTGATAATATGACGTTGAGCAGTGAGGGCCACACAAAAAAGAAAAAGTCATAAAAGAGAGACACAATGTAATTGTATAAAGGAGAACTGTAAAGCGAGAAACAAAAAAAGTCTCTTTTTATCTAGAAAGTTAGTCACAAAACAGCAGATTATCCCTTCTAGGATCTTAGTGCGAGAGGCAAAAAAGTACACGATGATAGCCTAATGGTGAGCCTAAAAAGGCCACTGTAAAACTTTCCTCATCGGTGTTTATACGAAAGTCAGGCGTGGAGATGCAACAAACAGTAAATCCCAGCTTGAAAGGGTTAACGACAACAAATGAGAAATTTCACATCCGTGATGAGCATAAAATGAAGTAGGCAGATGTTGTGCCTCACAGTAACATTGTGCAAAGAACTAAATAAAAAAGAAAAGGATAAAGATATGAGGGTGAGACATGCTCTAAAATGGCTGCCAGTAGTATTACAATGGGAGTGCTAAGAATGGGTTCCTTCAGTAAGACCCAGCACCCAGCGCCATGCCTGCACCAAAAAAGGGGATAAAAATGGCAAGTGAGAGTCATTGAAGGCGCGGTGACACAGCACAGGCAAGGGGGACTTGATAGCAGGTTCCTTGTGAAGAAGCGCGTAATCGCGTGAGTATTACAAAATTGCGGCCGTAACGAAAACGGAACCGTTGAACACTCACTGCGGCATGAAACTTGTTATTTCCCTCAGAATAAGAGTATCGAGCGCTGTATTACTCTCCTGGCATCTTCCAACATCTGCTCAAGCCTTCAGCACAGGGGAAAGTGTCTCGCATATCGACGTCCTCACGGTGAGTCGCGGAGCCTCACTCGTTCGCCGCCATATCCCTCGGGCGCCAAGCCACGCCCCCCGTATTTATTACTTTTAATGCTGTTTTTTTCTCCGAGAGATATGTGTTGCTAGAGCCACTGATATCAGAGATATGGCTGAGAATTCCACATTAAATGTTGCTTTTGCTTTATAGTCATTTGATAACACAATACAGTTTCCTTCTTTGAGTAATTACCCTCATTCATATTTAATGTTTTCCATTTTTGTTTAATGGCCTGTTTGCTCACGTCCCTCAGATTACTGTGCGGTGGAATGGGTAAAAGGAAATCGATATTATAACAATTGACCAAATCACATTTCTAGAATGAAGACTGGCAACATTTTCGCCTGTTGTGTATAATACCAAATATATGGTATTTTCCAACGTGTAAGTCTTTATAATCATTGCTAGTTCTTTTGGTTAGAGTTTCTAGATTTTTTTAAGAGTTGATTAAGATAGACAGGGTTATCTATCCACCATCCCCTATTTTATTTACATATTTATCGAATCACTAGTTAATGCTACAAGAAATGATGAAGCCATAAATGCGCCCATTCACAAAATGTCTCAAATTAAATTGTATACTGATGGCATCGTGCTCTTTTTAAAGCCGAATCTGGGTGTACAGCTCAAACTTTTAAATATGTTTGCACATTATCACGATCCAGGCAGCTACAAGGTTAATAAATATAAAACGGAGTTAGTACTATGTAGTCGAACATCGGATATATTAACAATTGATATGGGATCATTGAATAACAACAGACCAAAACACAATGGGGACCTGTGCGCCATCTAACTTAAATGATGTTTACAATCTGATTTATAGATCCTTAATCCGTAAAGGGAAATCTCGATTTACGGTGTGGAATGCTTTCCCATTTTCCATTTTAGGCAAGTATGCACTAATTCGAATGTTTAAAAAAAACGAGGGAATGTTTCAACATTTATATTAGTTAACCATACCCAGATTGGCACTACCAGGACACCTTGTATAGGCCAGCAGCACAAGGAGGGTTAGCTCTGCCAGATAATAAACAGTTTTGCACACTCGTCCTTCTGGTATAAAAATATGCATATTTCACATAAATATTTTGACAATAACCGGATGACTTTGATGTTTCATGAATATATAATTAAAATTTGATGCGAGTGATTAAATCACCCCAAAAAAGTGCAAAGTGCGATATAAGACAATGCAAAAGGCGCCTAATAGAAGATTGTTCGAAACATTTTCAACACCATTTATCAATGCTACCACGTGTGTCAGTTAGGTAAGTGTGGATCAGCAGACACTATTCTCTTCCGAAGTTTTATATAGCGCAAACTTGACCCCGAGGCACCAAGAGGCAATGTACAAGCCCGTATCGCCACCAGAACGTCACCTATAGTGACGTTGTGGTGATGATAGGGACCGTGCCTTATTTACGAGCAGTGTTAAGCCACTTAACATGGCTGAACGCTGCCTTGTACATAAGGCCCCCTTTCATGCTATGGTTAGCGTGAAAGGAGTGAACAGTGGGTGTTGCGGTGGGCGTTCCACTGCAACACCCATTCATTTTGACGCTGCCCCCTACGTACAAGGGTGGCGTACATAGGAGGCAGCACCATAATTAAGACCAGGTAAAAACATTTAGCATTATTTCTCCTTGTTTTTGCCTTTTCCATGTGTGCTGCCTTGTGCATCACACATGGAAAAAGCAAAATGCCATTGTTTGTTTGTGTACAGGAAGGTGTTCCTTTCTGTACATAAACAAACTTTAAAAAAAATTAAATTTTTTCACTTTCATGTGTGCTGCATGAAGCAGCATGGATGAAACTGACAGAATGACATTTCTAGGATTGTTTATGTGTAGGAAGGGACAACTTGCTACACATAAACAATCCTCCCCTGCATGCAGACACCCCTGCACTCTGGTGCAAGGATGCCTGCATTGATGCTAAGTTGCTAAAGTTCGCACCATCGCAGGGTGAAACGCAAGGCTGCACCACATTGTTGTAAATATGGTGCTAACACATCTCTCCTCCACTTCCTTGTACATATCCCCCCAGGTGCTTTACAGACAGGACACATTCAATTTTTTTTTGGGCAAGAGGAGATTCAGGGCCAGATGTACGACCAACAATTTTGCGACTCGCAAATTGTGTTGCAATAGCGACTCGAAATTTGTGATTCGCAAAATGGGATGTACAAGTGTCAAAGACACTGTTTGCAATTCCCAATGGGGTCGCTAATTGTGAGGCTCATGAATATTATTGAGCCATTCACAATTTTCAACCCCATTGGGAATGGCAGGCCCTCCCAGGTATGGTGGCCTGCTGGGCTCAGCAGACCACCATGTCTGGGACTGCTTTTAAATAAAGCAGATTTTTTTAATGCAGCCCGAAATGCAAAAAAAATGAAACATTTTCGTTTTATTTTTTAAGGGCAGGTTGTGGTCCCTGGGACCACTGCCTGCCCTTAAAAAATACTTACAAAGCCTGTCACAAAAGGGAAGGGGTCCCCTGGGGACCCCTTTCCATTTGAGACTCCAATACCACCCTTTTGAAGAGGGTGGTAATTTGCGAGTGTTTTGCAACCGCAATTACAGTCACATAACATTGGTACATAGCTTTGCGGTCGCTATTAGGAAGGGAATTCCCCTTCCTAATAGCGAGTCACAAAACCTATTTAGCGCGTCGTAAATAAATTGCGACTCGCTAAATATGCTTTGTACATGGCCCATCAGGTTTTTGCACACGCAAACGGGTCACAAACCCGTTTGCGCATGCAAAAACCAGTCGTACATCTGGCCCTAAGTGAATTTGCCAAGAATCACAGGATGCTAAGAGTCCCTGCCAAGACTAGAACCCGGTTTCCCAGCTTTGTTACCCCACTAGCTGTAAGGCCACATCCTCTCCCAATCCACACTATTAAACAGTATAATAATAATGGCAAACAAACAGATTTAATAACCTATCGGATTTTTAAAATCAGGATGTCTGGAAAACATAGCAAGCCTAGAGTCACATTAAACTTATTAAAGGCTCAATGTTGTGCTCTAATAGATAGCATCACAATACAATCACTGGATATTTGGGAACAAACGGTATTTTAAACGAGACATAGCTTTATTTTTTAGTGGGCTACTATAATGGGGATATGAAATACAAATAACTGTTAAGTGACAATTCCTATTTGTGAAGCGTGAACACAACCCTTACAAATTTCAAGGCGCTGGGGACCGTCGGGAAGCTTAAGTGAGCTATTGCCCAGAATCACATGATGAGAGGATCGAACCGAGGTGGAACCCTGCGCTCTGGAGGCGGGCACTCATGCCACTGCGCCACAGTTCTCCGAGAGAGATAATGTGCCAAATATCTAATTTATTGCACTCTTGTGTTTTCAAATAAGATTAAATAACTTTCACCCAATTGTTTTAGATGCAATTCCTGGGCAAAGGGAAAGTGGTCACATATCATAGTGACCTGCCCCAGGATAAATAGCTTTAGTCTGATGTACTGCAATAGTGCCAAAGTAGATTAATTATTAATTTATTATCTAATTCTCAAGTGATTTTTCTGGGGTATTCGTCTATACTTGAATTAACGTCTAAATCTTGTAGGCATCTCTATTTAGCATGATTTTTGTAAAAATCTGTAGATTATCCAGCAGAGGCCGGATTATGTGGCAAATGTAGCATATCTATAATTATGTGAAAATCATGGTGCCAGCATAATTGCATATTTCTAGTTGCCCCGCATATAACACATTAATATTACGAAACTTGACAACTACATACATTTCAACATTTTATCAATTGATCACTAAAATGCTAATAGTTAAGCATTATGAAGGCCTCATTTATGGCATTTTGGCATAGGGCAGCGCAGCAAGGAACCTTGCTGTGCTGCTTTACGCCAAAGTGAAAGGCCAGAAATGTATTGTATTTAAGCAAAATGGTGCATTCATGTCCATTCTGTCACCGCCAGCTCCAATTTGGCAGCCTAGAGCCAACGTATGCCCCCTTGCACCATGGTGCAAAAGTGCCTCATTGCAAGCAGGATTGTTTTGTGCAGGAAAGGGCACTTTCCTCTACAAAAACAATACTATGAGACGTTTTCCTCTTTCTATGTGTCCTGCAGAGTGGCAGCACTCATCGAAAGAGGAACAAAGGGCCTCATGTAGGAAGCCAAATACCGGTCGGTAACGGCCGAAATTCGGTAAATATGCCGTTACCGACCGGTATTTAGGCATTTGCGATGTAGGGGGCTGATTTCTGGATTCGGTATGATTCGGTAAATACCGAATCCAGAAATGCTATGTAGGGGGCACTCAAGTGAGTGCATCATTGGTGTCTGGATTCGTTATTTACCACCAACTACAAGTTGATGGTAAATGACGAATACCTTTCAAAAAGCATTATTGTGCTATTTGAAAAGTGCTATGTGGCAGACATACATGCCCTAAGGGCATGTATGTGCGCCACATGTGCACACATGCACGAATCAGGGGTGCAACAGGGTGTCAATGTGACACCCTGCCACCCATGATATTGCCTCCCCTATTACCGATTCGGTATTTAGCGAATCGGTAATGGTAACTGGCTTCCTATTCATTCCTATGGGCCTCCTGGCCCATAGGAATGAATAGGAAGGGATGCAGTATTACCGATTCGGTAAATACCGATTCTTAAATACTGATATTTACCGAATCGATAATATTTACCGATTGTTTACCTACATTACATTTACCGATTCATAAATACCGAATCGGTAAAATTCGGTATTTAAGAATCGGTAAATATAATTTACCTGCATATGGCCCAAAATGTGGGGAAATAAATATATTTCTCCTTGTTAAGCCTCAACTCTAGAGGCGTACGGATTTGGCACTTCCCCACATTACTATAACTCTGTAAATCTAGGGCAGCATCAAATTCCATGAGTGTTGCACGGAAGATCCCACCACAATGCCCATGGAATGCCATCTGGGCGCAGAGTAAGGCGAAGCAATGATTTGCGCTGCATCACCATACGCATGATTTGTGAGGCCTCTGGAAAATATAGTGTGGCTTTGCGTGGCTTCATAAATCTTTATGAGAGTCCTGCGTTGCACATGTACCACTTTACTTGGTGCAAAGGTGATGCAGGGCTATCATAAATAAGCTCCAATGAGCTTTTAAATGTAGTTAGAGTGGCTGTGAAAAAAAAATTACACTTTGTGAAGAATTTGTATAAATTTAGGTCCTCGTTAATGAGGAATTGGCGTAGGGCAGCACCACAAGTCTTCTTGTTGCGCTACCCTAAGTCAATGTGAAAGGGCAGGAATGCACCGTATTTATGACATATAGTACATTCCTGCTCTTTCCCCCTGCACTGGTGCACAATTTGCTGTCTAGCCCCAATGTAGGCTGTCTCTGTTGCAGGCAGGATTGTTTTTGTGAAGAAAAGGGGTCCTTCCTGCACAAAAACAATCACAAGAGGAGTTTACCTCTTTCTATGCATGCTGCAGAATGCCGCACACATGGGAAGAGGAGAAAAAGTGGAGAAATAAATATACTACTCCCCGTTACCCCTGCTCTGGGGAGGCGTAAGGTTTTAGCACTGCCCTAGGTTTAGGCGATAAAGTAAATCTGGGGAGGCATCAAAATCCATGGGTGTTGCATGGGAAAACCCACCATAATACACATGGAACTCCTTGACGCAGAATAAGGCAACGCAGTGAGTTGCACTTCTTTATCTTACCTCAAATGCATGAGGCCATGCAAAGCCACATAGGGTGGCTTTTTCATTTCCTCATAGATATAATTTAGAGGCTTGTACTGCCGGAGAGTCAAAAAAAAAAAAGCAGTGGAAGTGCAAGGCTTTCATAAATAAGCCCCTTATTTTATAGATGAAAACAGACTGAATGTTGAAAATGTTCAATTGGACTTTCTCGGTATTACCCCATTTTAAGTGATTGCCAATCGACTTCTTAAATCAATACCTTTCAATGCAATGTTTTAATGCTTACCTTTGCATGCCTAAATAATGAATTTGACGTATTTTTTTATTCAACCATTCTTGATTGAGTTTTCAACAGATCAGAGAAATAAACAATACCATGCCAATAGTCCAGGAATCACTGGCTATACAGGTGATACCAGTATCATAGACTGCAATCGCTCATCAGGATTCAAGTCCATCTATTAGGCAGTGTGTATCGTGAGTGCCCAGTTCAAAATTACAAACATGGACAGAACAAAAGCATAGCTCCCACATAACAATTCTAGCACTTAGTTATGGTTGAATCTCCAAACTGTACCGGAAAAAAATAAGATGAACCTACAAATTGAAAATGACATATGTCTCCATTCCATCATGTCCTCAGAAATAGAGTCATGCAAGTCCTTGTTTGGGCCTCAGCTGGACAGGTGTGAAGAAATTCCCCAGGTGTGACAGTGCATCAGGTAGAATACTCTTATCATGCATATGTTGGTGTAAGAACCTAATCGAGGATGCCATCCATCCTCTCGTATGAGGGGGGCGTGTGCTGTCATGAAGCTACCCCAGTTATGATCGAATTTGCTCTGATAGTCATTTAGTTTGTACATTCCTTTTTCATAAGTGACTCTTATATCCATTTCCTGCTCCCAGGGTTGTATTTCAGGGCATTGGTATAGGACGTGTGGGGGAAGCAGGGAGTTATCCCCCTCAGATTTTGGAGAGAGGGGGACACCGGGGACAGAAGTGGGGGGACGACGGTACAGAATAGTTTTCCTACTCATCTCCTCCATTCGAACCACAATTAGCAAGTGAAAACTCTACCTATAAAGGCAATGCTCTTGATCTGCTGACCTGTCGCTGCACGCAGGTACCTTCAAAGCATCCTGTTACAGCTGCTTGCAGCCTGCACCTTGAGAAGAAAGAGAGAGGAGGAGAAACATGCATTTGCTATCTGCATCCTGTTTAGGCTATAGAGAAGGACTGGGATCTTCATGCACAACCAGCTGGCTGGCTAGCCAAGGATCATCTACCGGCCAGCCCCTTCTCAGAACTTCCCCATCTGCAACTTGAATTTGAGCCTGCAGGGCAATGAGGGCGCTGCAGCCCTGGTGGTGCTTGTCCCAAGAAGAAAGCATGAGCCGGAGCAACAGGTGGGGTGATGCCAGGAGCATTATGAATAACTCAATCCTCACTTTACTAAAAAGGAGCCCTGTTAAATTGTGTGAAGGACGGCCAGGTTAGGTTCAGATCCTTCTATATGCAGTTATTCTAATTGGTCGCGGAGATTATACAACTTTTTGTCTCCCACCCTCCAGATATATGTACTAATGAATGTGGTATGAGTGTACTTGAGATGGAATGTATGTGAGGTAGTGTGTATGAATGTCCTTTTCTTGTTTCTCTACTCAGGTGTTAGTGATGCAAAGACTATTTTACAAGCTAATAATAGGTTACAATTATGTAATATGTCTGTAGATGTTTAACACATTGATTTTATATTTAAAAGAAATGTAAAAGAAAGTATAAAAAAATATTTTTGATAAAACAAAGAAAATAAATAAATAATGTGAATATTTATAAACATGGTTATGTTTTTGGACTTTGTTGTTGTTTAGCCTATATTCAGCCCATGTTGAATTTAATTTCAGTTTGACAAAAGAAATATAGGTCACGAGGGAGTTTATTCAGATTGTGCAGCCAGACTAGGATAACCAGACGTCCCGGATTTCCCCAGACATTCCCGGTTTTCCGAGGACTGTCCCAGTGTCCTGACACTTTTCTTAATTTTAAATCCATGTCCCGGCTTTTGGGACAAAGGTCAGGCCATTCTACAAAACGAAATAGAAAGGTCTGCTCTCTTTTCACAGGGGCTTCTGAAATCCCTAATAATTAAAACAATGTATCTGTTTCTGTCAGGCAGCGCACGAGGTAGTTAGTGCACTGCATGCTCCCAGGGGAGGAGATACAGACTGGGGAGGAGAGCAGAGTCCGCAGGGTGGAGATCTTCTTATAGTTTATGCTATTAAATGCATTAATATATATAATGTATATTATTATTGTATTAATTTGGCCTGAAATTCTTACACATTTTTGTAAGATCCGAATTTCTAATATCTGATGTCTGAAATTGAGAATGATATACACTTAGGCTCTTTATTACTTAATTTCTGTGAATGTGAGGCAAAATGATGCATTGTTAATATTGTATACAAATGTATGTAATGATGTCGTTTGGGGAGTATATCGGTATAGTTTAAAGAAATTATCAACTATTCATGCTGATCACAGTGCAGCTTTTATGAAATTGTGCATAATGTATAATAAGGTCCTATTTGGGGAAGCAACTTTGTTAATTTCCAATGTGAAATAAGAGAAATGTATTGGTTTTAACTTGGAGAGTTAACATGAGCACCAGCATTTTATGAAGTATGTTGCTACTATCTATGTTGATGTAATACATTAGCTCCTTAAAACACATACCTTAGATGGCACCTGTCTGTGTGATAATGCATCATGGTAGCACTTTAATCAATAAAAATGAGTGCACAAGACTCTGCAGTGTCGGTAGATCTTGTGAATGTAAGGAGCGGGGAGTGTTGAAGGAGGGAATGCAGGACCAAGCAGAGGGGCATCATACCCTTTTCATGAGGAATTCAGCCTGATACAGCAAACATGGCTAAGAGGAGGAAAAGGGATGTCACCAGAACCACGAGCTGTAGAATAATGAGGAGGGGCGGGTGGAAACGATGGAAACAAGAACACGACCAGGAACACCTTCAACAAACCGAATCCGAAGTACAGCCAATGAGAGAAGTGATGAAAGAAAAAGAGAATTTGTCTCGGTCCTCAAATTGGGATTAACATTCTCCCAGGCGAAGAATTTTGAATATGCACAAATGAGGATTGATATGTTCAAATAGATAAGGAAAATAAAACTGTTCAAATATTTCAAAATGAAGGGTGAGGGACAAAGGAGTGATCCGCAAAGGATGGAGTAGGCGAGGCTGGATATCCTGACAGTGGATGACCTGGATACTTTGGCCCTCTTGAAGGAGCTTGGAAGTAAGAAGCTGCCACAAAGAAGTGCGCAGCTGGACCATATGGACAGAATCGTGAATATGGGAATCATGCAACTAGGACCAACAAGCCCCTTCAAACCAACCTCCAAGTTCTAGCCACAAACACCAATGGATGCAATAGGCATTTTCGCAGAGAAAGTTAACCAAGCTCTTCTAGCTTTACGTGAGGAAAGAGACAAAACAAAGAGTGTGATGAATATAATGTATGCACAGAGACAAGCACTAAAAACCTTGAAAGGGATGAAACAATTGTGGTGAAACCCTCAAATAAATGGGGGAATGTGGTGCTACAGACTAAGAAAAACAAGTGTAAGGAAGCTCACAGGCAATTGAATAACCAAGAAAACTATGCCCTTACTACCAACATGGAATATATGCAAGGTATCATGGCATTTGAGGGTTTAATTTTGAAATGGCACAACAGAGGGATGCTTTCACCAGAGGAGTATACATTCCTGGCAATACCGCATCCACAAGTACCTACTTTTTATCATCTACCAAAGATAAAGACAGAATGAGCCCACCAGGATGGCCAATCATTTAATCAATTGGAAGATTGATGGAGAATATTTCCAAATACTTGGACTATTTCCTGTTTCCATTTGTGTCAGAGCAAACATCATACACCAGAGACACTAAGGACTTCTTAAAACACATTGAAGGGGTGGTATGGAAGCAGGACTTCTTCATGATAGCACTTGATGTGGCAAATTTATATACCAGTATAGCACAAGAGTATGGATTGGAATCCATAAGATACTTCCTATGGAGTCGTCCACTGAAATACACAGAACACAGTGAAATGTTCTTGGAATTTGTGGACTTTTGTTTACACAATAATATTTTCATTTTTCAGGACCAGATGTACACACAAATTAAGGAGACGGCCATGGGAACCTGCTTCACCCCCAGCTACGTGAACTTGTCCATGGACTGGTGGGCGAAGTGGGTGGCGTGGTAAGATACCTATGATGAATGGGTCGAGCAGATCGTCAGCTGGAGAAGTTATATTGATGATCTCTTGATCATTTGGAGAGGAACGGAAGAATCAGCAAGGCAGTATAATTCACTTCTCATTTGCAACAACTTAGGCTTGAGATTTACAAGTGAGATAAGTTCCTCCCAGGTCAATTTTCTGGACCTGAAGATATTCGTGAGGGACAGCAAAATGAATCCGGCACTATACAGGAAACCTACAGCAGGAACTTCTGTCCTGTATGCCAAAAGCAGTCACCCCTGTAATCTGATAAAAAGAATCCCATATGGGGAATTATTGAGGATAAGAAGGAACAGCACAATAAAGGAGGACTTTCAGAAAGAAACACAAAAAAGCATATAAAGGTTTGAAGTGAGGGGGTACCAAAAAGGAGTGTTGAAAAAAGCTATGCAAAGGGTACAGAATATGAACAGAGCAGACCTTCTGAAAGAGGAGCCCAAGGTCAAGGAGAGAGGTGTGAGAAACAACTTTAGGTTAACAACACACTTCTCTAATGTGGCAAGCCATGTGACAAAATGTATACAGAGAAGATGGTGAAAACTTAAATCTGACCAAGTGATAGGACAGGATTTACCCCCCACCCCTCACTGACCTTCAGGAAAACAAGATCCATAAAGGACGAATTAGTGGAGAGTTATTTTCCTCCGGTTAAACTACTGACAGGTCTACAACACCTAGCGGGTTTTTACCCATGTGGTAAATGCAAGGCCTGCGCCCATTGTAAAAAAGTCACCTCCTATTAGATCCAAGGTCTAGGGGACCCAGTTAGAACAACGAAGTTCATGAACTGCAATACACCCTATGCAGTGTACTGTTTAGTGTGCCCATGAGACCTGAGGTATGTGGAAAGTACAATCCACCCTGTGAAGATACGAATCCTCGAACACCAGAGGGCGCTCAGTAAACAAGATTCCAGCTACCCAGTTGCAAGACACTTTGAGATTCACCACCAGAGCAATAGAAATTTGCTCAGATATTTTTGTATAGCTCATGTACCATGAGACATAAGGGGTGGTGACAGGGAGAAGAGATTATAAAGATTAGAGTCTAGGTATATAATAGACATGATGACTAAGGTACCTTTAGGGCTGAACAGTGGGGAGGAGTTGGGGGTGCACATATGAGTTAGAACAGACTAGGTAGGGCAGACGTTAATTGAGTGATGTATCGTTAAATGGTCAATAGAATAAGGCGGGTGGCGAATGAGAATAATGGCCCATCCAGGGCGTAACAAGCCCAGTATGCGGGGACAGTGGCGACAAGTGTGCAAGTTGGTTGGATGACACCCATCCAGGAAAGAATTATGAATAGAATATCCCCATACATAATTTGTATATTTGGAATAAGATTAGAAAATACAGAACTATTTATTAACAGAACATTGAAATTATGATTATGCTACATGTCCCCGGCATTAGATTGAAAGGAGAAACCAATTAGGTATATGAAATCATGTACTGTTGAAATATTAAATGATGACTTAGATTATGGATGTATCACCCGCCAAATTACGTTAATTTTAAAATTTAGTATGTGCCACTGAGACGATAATTGTGCATAATGATGAATTATACAAAACTGGTTTCAATTAGTTACATTTTAAATAAAAGAGGCACAAATGCGGCGGCCGCAGACATTAAGGAAGACAAACTGCCGTAACACGTTTGTTTTGAGAATTACGAATAAATCCTAAGGCAGATTTAACTCTCCTGTGAGTTCTGGTCTTTGTGTATATATATGACCTTTTGATAATCTGGAAAGGATCTGAATGTGAGGCTTCACAATTCATTGAAAAACTTAATAACAACAGTCTTAACCTTAGTTTCACTGGTCAGATCAGTAATAGGTCAAAATGCTTTCTGGATGTAGAAATTAACATCCAACACAATCAACTACATACCAGAATGTATAGGAAACCAACTGCTGGTAACGCTATATTACAAGCCTCTAGCCATCACCCTGCACATTTAATCAGTAGCATTCCCTACGGGGAAATACTACGAATAAGAAGAATTTGCAGCACTGATGGCACAGAAAGATGGTAGAGACAGGTTTTAAGAAGGGGCTATCTCCCAGAAGTGGTCGACAAAGCCATACTGAAAGCAAATGAACATGGCAGACCACTGGCATTAGCAGGAAAAACCAAATTGGTAAAAAACGAACAGACCAAGACTAGATGGATTCTAACCTATAACAATCAACACAAAACAATTCGCAAGATTGTAAACAAAAATTGGGCATTAATCAAAAGTGATCCGATATTGGGGACCCACTTATCACGATCACCTAGCATTACATACAGGAAGGCACGCTCGATGGGCAACTGCCTGGTGAGGAGCAGCCCTGAGGTTAGAACTAACAGTTCCTGGCTCAATAGTAGCAAGAGTTTCATCAAGTGTTCTGTCAGTAAAGCCTGCAAAAATGGAGTCAATAAGACCGAATACATGACACCTCTCAGTAACAGACCTGTCCACATCCAGAAAAAACTGACCTGCAAAACTGAATTTGCAGTATATGTGCTGGAGTGTCGCTGTGGCCTGCGCTATGTGGGAAGCATGAAGCTGCAGGTCCAAAAGAGGATACTCCAGCACATACGTATTATCAACAATGGCGATGCTACATATCCTATTGCTAGGCAATTTGATCAATCACATGCTAAAAATTCTGCAGACCTAAAGTACTTCGTAATTGACATGGTCCCACCACTGAGAAGAGGTGGGGATCGTGAATCATTGTTACGCAAATTAGAAACAAGGTACATTTTAGAAATGGACTGTAAAACACAGAATGGATTAAATTCCAGTGAAGACTTTTACACTCATCTTTAATAAGTCATTATGATTAAGATCTATGTTCATGCTGCTGCTGACCTACCTGACACCAAACTTTTTAATGTTTTTTATTTGAGAATTTATTTTCACTGTACTGTTCGTTGTTTACACTTTCTCACTTGGTGTTCGCACTTTAGATTGTGACATGATTTTGCATATTTTGCACTGACTTTGTCTCATTTCTTTAAGCTGACATGGATTTTAGGCAATTGCTCAATTGGGCTCTATCTTTTTAACATCTTAACCTCATGGGTATATCGCATGTGCTAATATTAGACTTATATGCTCTTTGAATGATGCTGCTATGTATGAGAAAGTTTTACATTAGTTTTACTTTTTTTAGCCTAATTTTATTCATATTTAAAAGCCTAGTTTCGCTAACTGGTGAATTTTTAAGAGCTGGACAGGCATATATTGAGTATATACTATTTATTTATTTATTTATTAAAAATGCTGCTATTTCTTATGATATTTTATCATGTTTGCTCTATTTTGGTCTTTAAGAGATGTATATATACCCGTGGTGAATCAACATTATAATACCACTACGTGGTATAGTTGTGTCTTCGGTCATTTGCATTTTTTCCATGTCTATGAAAGAGAGAAAAAAAGCTGATGCATAGCAAAACGTCACTTATTTGCACTTTAAATGCTGTAACCGCTCCCTCAGCAGTGTCATGTGATCAAGGCCCCACGCGGGCTGAAACGCGTTATGGCGGCGGTGGTGTTAGGCATGAAATAAACTACAATTGCACCATCATTTGGGTTCGCTTTGTCTGTTCAACAAACCCTTACTTTGGTAATGAGACGATTCTATTGCGCATATATATATATATATATATATATATATATATATATATATATATATATATATATTTATATATATCCACAGAAAAAGCTGCTCCCAGCATTGAGGCGCTGTGGTAAATAAAATTCCTTTACCGGGACTGAATTTGATACAGAATCATAATAAAATAGCTCGATAAAATGAGAGGCAGAATCCGTGATATTAGAGTTTCGGAATGGGCTTTATTCCAATAATCGATTATAATCGGATGCTCCAAGTTCCATCACCACGGGGGTTCAGGAAGTGAAGTACATACTTTATTGACAAGAAGTAACTTTTATAGTACATACATTATAATGAAGCAAATACAGTAGGCGTAACTATTGATAAGGAACCTGCGTAACCGAAAATGGGTGTAATAAGGAGTAAAAAGGAAACATGATTGGTTATGATGTCATGTATAGGTGGATCTATAAGATAATACTTGGCATAGATGCGCGCGCAGCAGCATGACGTGTAATTGACGTGTAACTAGGGGGGTGAAGGAGACTTGACATTAGCTCTACATGTGGAGACGAAAAGTCTGGGGGGTCAGGTCAACCTAATCCCAAATCATATCTAACATCCTATGTTTAAAGAACTATGTTATCCACAAAAGAAGGACTCTCGGACAGAATCTATTCTATACTGACTGTGCGTGTATGTACAAGCGTCTAAGTGTCTACACTGAATGCGAGGGGGTAGGAATATTCCATGGTGACAGGGCTATGAATTACTTGCATGAGGACAGAGAAGCCGGGCCTTTTGCTTGGTAACTGGAAGAATGTTTACTTAAACTACTAGGCAGGAATGCATCGGCTGAGGGGGAAGCAGATAATTCGAAGGTGAAATACAGTTCTTGGCAGAGAATAGGCTGATGTCAGGCTTCGTGAGCCGCGCAGAGAATGAGACAAAGTTCATGGTCACAGATGCAGGCTCAGACTGGAGCTTTCAGAGGCAGAAGGGAAAAAGGAGTTTGATGACAGAATCAGGGCCTACTTGCCTGGACTGTAAAATGGCAAAAGTGAACCATATAAAGCCGGTGGCCTTTCATATTTAGGAATGGAATATCCGGCCTATTCATGGCGGATCTGACAGAGGACATGTTGACGGTGGACGCACATGTATTTGCGTCTTCATAACTGAAACTGGAGGGAACATACATGTACTTGTGACATGCACATAGAACCGTTGGGGTCCAAGATAGGGGACATAACTGACCAGGAAAATCCACATTTCCACATTCCCTCCTTGTCCCCTACTTGCCCTTCAAGAGATATCGATCTTCATCAATCCATTGATCTGTTCATATAGCATCATTTGTTCTTCTTTCTTCTTCCGTAATCTTGAATGAAATCTTGGTGGTGGAATACACGATGTGGCACACAGACCACAAATCGCTGGTCCACATTGTAGACATAGACAGCAACTGAATAGTATGAGAAGGCCAATACCTAGGAAGGATAAAATTCTCCATCCCCAGGCTGATATCACACTCCAAAACCAACTGGACCAAGTCCAAGTGCCTGGGTTCTGGTGTATCTGGTTTACAATCTTATGAAGGCGAGTGATGGCTTTATATACGGATGGCGAATTTTCTGGTATGAATACGCAGCAGCTTGATCCGATGACCCTACAAGCTCCGCCCCTGTCAGCCAGGATGACGTCAAGGACAAGACGATTTTGAAGCACAACAATCCGCATAGCAGACTGCTCTTCTGTTAAATTGCCTAAGGCGGAAATAGTCTCATTCACTACTGCTTCAAGGGTTCTGGTTAATCTACGTATCAGCTTACTATTAGTAACAGTACCTATATAGGGAAAGATGCCTTTATTAAAATCTACATACTTGTCCCATGCCGTCTCAGTGTAATCGACAATGGGGAGATCTCTCCGCTTTCTGTTGTGTACTAAATGAATATTTCTGTAATAATCAGGAGGAGCTAGAAAAACGGGTGGCAGAAGGAATGCAATGTAGCAGGTACCATCCCAATCTGGAGGTAGACGCATATATGCAGTCTGACCACATATAAAGTAGGAATGGCGAGAAGCTTTAAATGAAGATTTGCCTTGATCGCGGAATTCTACTATAGTCGTGCATTTACTATGGCCCATATGTATGGAACCAACCTTTCTTACACACAATTCACCCTTCGCTGGGAATACTGACATGGTGGGTAAGACTAGTTCAACTTCGGATACGACATTTAGAATCATGAGATTAGGTGTAAAATTACCTAATCCATATACTTCATTTTCTAGATCAGTTCCTGTTCTTTTGGGGCGACCCTCCTTGTCAGGGTAGCAGACCTTGAGTAAAACTAGGTTCAGGTTTCCCCATATCCAATGATCTTGGTAAACTGCTGTGTCTGAATCTATGGAATTGATTAAACTAAACCATGCTCCACAGGAGCCATTATGTGTGAAGGGATGTGGAAAGAAAGGCAGGACTCCTTCATAATTCTGATAGGGAGGGAGTCGGCCACACACCCAACAATTGGTGGCATTACTAGTCTGATGGGAATGATGTAACATACTAATGAAAGTGTTATTGCGCAGCGCAAGTCTATAAGATAATTCATGCGGAGGTAAGTCACTAAAAGAAACATGTCTAGAAATAGGGTAATATATGTGCAACAACATACTTGTAATAATTATTAAAAGACTTAATAAAAACAGAATTAATAATGTCCCCATACAGTAGCTACGCAGTGATTTACAATACGCCTGTCGTTTCAACATTTTCCGGGTATTTTCTCTTCTCAGGTCCAAGGGATACATGTCAGAAACAATTCAACCGCTTCACCTTGGAGAGGACTTAAACAATCAAATTGCTCGACTGGTTGGGCCTAAGCTTTAGTTTGTAGTTCTCAGAGTCATTCGGTTCAACAAAGGGAAGTTTTGAATCAGTCTGTGAGGGGGTGCAGGGCACAGTGTCTATATCCGAGGATAGTCCATGAAATTTCTTGATATGACTTGAATGAATCCAGCCCTTGCGGCCCTCGATCTTCACGGCTGTCCTCGTGGTCAACAGGACCAACTTAGGTGCTTTCCACCTGGGCTCCAGCTGAGTCTTTCGGTCGAAATTCCTCACAAACACAAGATCACCCGGAACAACGTCATGGGGTTTCACCTCAGTGTTGTCGGGAAAGGCTGCAGCTACCTGTGAACGAGAAGATTGTAGTGCAGACATCAAGGAAGCCAAGTAATCTGTCAGCATATTACAGTCAATATCAGTTATTTTGCGTGGTATGGGCGTCCCCCACATATTCGGTGGTCTGCCGAAGATCACCTCATACGGGGATAGCCCTGTTCGTGAGTGTGCTACCATTCTCATGTAAAAGAGTGCAACGGGTAACGCTACTACCCAGTCGACACCTTTTTCTCTGCATATTTTGGACATTCTGATTTTCAGTATCTGGTTATGTCTTTCTACGAGACCTGCTGCCTCGGGGTGTCGGACACAGTGGAATTTCCACTGATATCCTAACAGAAGTGAAACGTGTTTCATTAATTCGGATGAGAACGGCTGGCCGTTATCTGAGTGAACAGCACGTGGTAAACCGTATCGTGGGAAGAATTCTCGAACCAACTGTTTGGCAGTAGTCGGGGCAGTGTAATCTGAAACCGGGTATGCCTCCGTCCAACGGGACAGAGCGCAGACAACTACAAGAACATATTTGAATCCTCGACATCGTTCCATCTGGATATAATCCATCTGGAGTACTTCAAAAGGATGATTAGGAGTATGAAATCCACCCTGTTCTACGGGAACGCTTTTTCCTGGGTTGAACTGGCAACAGATCATACAGGTACGGACCTTTTGTTTTGCTGCTGCTCGTAAATGTTTATTGAACCAAATGTGTTGAATGCTGTCTAGCATAGCTTTTTCTCCTAGATGTGCTGGACTATGTATAGTGTTAATTATAACTTGGACCATTGAGTCAGGAAGGAACCATACAGATTTTTCCTTCATCATCCATCCTTGGTCCGTTTGGATCCCTCCTAATTCAGTCCATTTCTTTATTTCATCTGGTGTAGCATGTGTCTGTATGTCAATTACGTCAAGAGTAGGATCTTTAACTGTCATGCAATGTGTCGGTGTCGGGACTATTGTCTTTGTCATGTCGGGGGTTTGAGTTTGAGCAGTCTGTTTAGCTGTTCTGTCGGCTAGATCATTGCCTTGGGAAATGATATCGGTAACCTTCGTATGAGCCTTACATTTCATAATTGATATTGCAGTGGGTAGATGTATTGCATCTAATAAGGCATGAATGAGGGGTCCGTGCTGAATGTGGGCACCGTGGGAAGTTAAATAACCTCTCTCTCGCCACAGCACGCCGAAGTCGTGTACAACTCCGAATGCATAACGTGAGTCAGTGTATATGTTGACTTTTTTATTCGTGGCTTGAATACAGGCTTGTGTCAGAGCGATGAGCTCTGCGGCTTGAGCTGACAAAGTATTTATACGATTAGTTTCAATGACTTCAGTATCTGTTGTGACTGCGTAAGCGGCCACTAACTCTCCTGTACTTGTTCTCATGCATGAACCATCTACATACAATGTCAGGTCTGGATCTGACAATGGGACATCGGTTAAGTCTTGTCTGGGTTTCGTCGTTATCGTAATAACTTCAATACAGTCATGGGCTAGTGGGTCTGTTCCAATTACAGGTAGAAGTGTGGCAGGATTCAATGTGTTACAGCGTCTGATTTCTATATGTGGCTGAAACAATGTAAGTTCATACCCCGTAAGTCGTGCTATAGTCAAGTGTTGTGTTTGCGTTCTATTCACAAGAACCTCTACTGCATGTGGTACTTGAACTGTCAATGGATGTCCTAACACTATGGTATCGCTTTGTCTGATTGCTAAAGCTGTCGCTGCTACTGATTTCAGGCATGCAGGCAAAGCCTGAGCTACGGGATCTAATGTACTAGAAAAATAAGCACATGGTTTGTGTGCTCCTGCTTGTTCCTGTGTGAGTACCGACAAGGCAGTACCTTCGCGTTCTGTAACAAAGAGTGTAAACTGTTTTCTGTAACATGGCGTTGCTAAAACGGGTGCTTGACATAAAGCTTTCTTTAGGCTTTCAAAAGCTTGTGTGTGTTCCTGAGTCCAAGGGAGAACAGTCGGTGTGGCTGCCTCCTGTGTGGTTAACTGAATGAGTGGTTTTGCTAGAAATGCGTACTGAGGGATCCACTGCCTGCAATATGACGTGAGGCCTATGAAAGCTCGTACTTCCTTTTGTGTCTTGGGTATTGGCATGTTAGCTATTAACTGAATGCGGTCGGGTGTAAGCTGCCTTCCCTCCTTGGACAGCGAGTGTCCAAGATAAACAACTCGCTGGACACAGAATTGCAGCTTAGAAGGGGACACCTTGTGCCCCTTTTCGGCTAGAAATTGTAAAACTGTCAGTGATGCTTTCTCACATTCAGGCTCGCTTCGGGCGGTGATCAGCAGATCATCGACGTATTGAAGCAGGGCAGTGTTAACTGGCATGTGGATACTGTCAAGTTCTCGTTTCAGTGCTTGGCTATAGATGCTGGGGCTTTCTGTAAATCCTTGAGGTGCGCGTGAGAATTTAAAGCTGCGCCCATTTAAACTAAATCCGAACAAATATTGACTTTCCGGATCTATTGGGACGCTGAAAAAGGCATTCTTGAGGTCAATTACAGTAAAGAATGTTGCTTCAGAATCAATAGCTGTCAATAATGACGAGATATCTGGAACCACAGGAAATTGTGGCACAATGCATTTGTTTAATTCGCGCAGATCAATAACCAATCGATATACTGGTGGGGCTGTAGGATCTGTTCGTTTAAGAATCGGAATTACCGGTGAATTACATACATTGGAGTCTGTTTCTACAACTACTCCTTGGGCAATTAGCTCGTCAATGATTTGTAGTAAAGCCACTACAGCATCTGGTGGTAACCTGTATTGTCGCATTCGTGGTAGCACCACTCCTGCCTTGAGTGTGACTCGATATGGTGTAATATTCATGCAACCAACATCAGTAGGGCCTTGTGCCCATAGATGTGTAGGTAAAGTCTGTAGTCGGGGATCCATGTCTCTAGATACATAGTGACCTTTAAAATCACGTAAAAACAACCTTACTCCTTCCGGAGAACAACATATTATGGCTCCTAGGGCTTTCAGAGTTTTTATTCCTAGCAAGTTTTCTGGACATGATTTAGTAAGCAATAAATCTGTAGTTCGGGTCAAAGGTCCTATCGTAAGTGGAAGAGGCTGTGATACTTCATTAACAATAGGTTTTCCTGAAAAACCAAGGGAAATATTCTGAGAGCCTGAGAGGGGTGCCCCTGGAACTTCACTACGTTTTATTGTTGTTCGACTTGCCCCTGTATCGAGTAAAAATTTTCTATCTTGACCTAATAATTCACTATGTACATAAGGTCCTTCTTGATCTACAGGAATCTCAATAAGGGGTAAGTCAACTTCCCTCTCTAGGCTAGTTCATGCGTAACGCTGATACTCAGGATATTCATACTGTGCAGTCTGATACATTTGTCGTGTTGTGGTCTGTGTGGCAGCAGCAGGCAACGGTGGTGCAGCTGGCACAAACTGTATTGGCTGTTGTGCGGCTGGCATGGCCTGGGCATGCTGCATAGCTCCTTGTTCATTCTGATCTTGTCTTAGTGGCCGTGATCTTTCTTGTGTTTTACCTATAGAGATATTATGTTTTAGCACTGGACAATCGTGTACATAATGACCTGGCTTCTTACAATAATTGCATGTCCCCTTTACAGGTCCTGCTGAATCGGAATGTGTCATACCCTTTTTATGTCCTTCAGCTGGTACTGTCTGGGAAACTAGCATTTTCATTTTTGTGTCTTTCATGCGTCTGTGTTCATGTTCTTGTTCCTCTCTTATTCTATTGTGATGGTACTGTAACATTTGCAACATTTGTGATGGAGTGTTACCTTGCCAGGTACTCTCGAATTTTAATACTCTATTCTTTACTGGGGGCAGAGCATTTTCTACTAATTTTGTCACAAACAGATGCGGGTATGATTCGCTACTTGCTTTTATGCCACTATTTATACCAAAACATTTCTCGAATCGGGCATAGTAATCACTAGTGTCCTCGTCTTGCTTCTGTTTACAGGCTGAAATTGTACCCCAATCTTCCTTTTTCGTAGTTAATAAACGTGGCAGTACCTGCACTAGCAAACCTGGTAGTGCTTTAGTTTTATCCCCAAGTCCTGCTCCTGCAGTTCGGGCCCTTTCTTCTGCTTCCAATGCTGACCATTCTATCTTTTGGTCTCCTATCTCCCACTCTTTTTCCTTGAGTTTCTCATAAATGCCAGCAGGCATCAACACCTTTAATATAGTCATAATGTCGGGATAGGTATACTCTCCCATGAGTAACATGTCTTTAATTTCTCGGTGAAAACCCGCTGGATCTTTGTCATGACTGGGTACCACTTTCTTCATTTGTAACAGTTCTATTTTTGATATGGGCGTATATACAAATACGCGCCTAAACTCGTCATCCTCGCCTTTTATTGGGTGTACTTCTCGTAAGGGATTCTGTCTATCCATGTGATACGTTGTTCTTTCCTTGCCGGGCAATGAGGCATGCTCTGAGCATACAAAGAGAATATACTGCTTTCTTGATATTAGAATTTCTTTAATTAATTCAGTACCTGGACCTCTCCATTTATTTGTAAGCAATTCAGTCAATATGTCAGGTAAAGGACCAGGGTCCGAATGCTGACTCCGATATAGTATAATAAGTTGTTGAATCATATAAATCCCAGCTAACCTCTGTTCATCTGGGGTGAGATTCAAAAATGTGCGTACTACTGTAGCATCGCTATACTTTCCGGGACTGTCCACCCAGTGGACAGCTGCCCTGGCTAAATCTTGTTCATCCATAGAATCGAGAAAATGATAACCCCTTCGTTCTCGGAGTAGTTTGTCGGCAGTTTGGAACGAATGCTCGTTAGACCTTATATTAATTATAGGTATTTGGAAATTCTTGTTAATATCTGGACATATCGGACGTATTGAGTCAGTATGACATCTAGTCTGATCCCTATTACAAGATCTTCCTCTACCTACATAGGCTATGGTGTCCAACTGTCCCGCGGGCGGTCCTGACCCTTCTTCCTCGCTTTGTTCGAACTCGTCTGTCTGTAATCTCTCTTCGTGTAGGCGCTCTATTTCTTTACGGATCTTTCGGCACATGGCTATTATACAATTTTGCTTATCGTGTCTCCCTTCTGATATATGCTGGCTCCATCTTGTAAGAATTTGCATTGCATCCGGGTCTACCCCCGGTCGGTCTTGATTTCTGATCACACAGTTTATGAGGAAACGTAACAGTTCCCCCTGTATCTCTACTTTCTGGTATTCCATAGCTCTGTTAATACATTCTGGATCTCGCCCTGTTTGAACAAAATGATATATTTTATCTAGATGCGCAGTCATTCCTGGTAACTTCGCTAAATACCCTGCGGCTCGTCTGATACGTAATGATGCCAGGATCATTTCGTCCTCCTTACCGATCACCGGGTCATATCTACAATCTATAAGAAGTTCCTTAAGCGCACGTTCACTTACGAATTTGGGTGTACGTGAATGCGCTGACTCTTGAAAAACAAGTTTATTTATTCTAGGTGGCGTAAAAGTATTGGTAGCACCTCCCGTGGCCCCATCTGGGGCGTCGGGTGTGAAAGGATTCGTTGAACGTGACACGGCAACTATAGGTGTGGACACAGCTATAGAAGTACCTGTAGGGACAGATGCGGAAACAGATGTGCTTGCCGGAATTTGTGACTCGATTTGTTGCTGTAAGGATACGGGTGCTGGATCTTGGCGTTGGACCTCCCTGGTATGCGGTCTATGTGGGGCGGAATTTGCATACTCGGGAGCTACGTCATCTAAATATGAGGAAAGAAAAACATCTTCTGCGGTTCTAGGATGCCCCTTAGGATGTACCTTAATTGGGAATAATGGGGGTGACAAGTCTTTCGGTATCTCTAGAGTAGCCTTAGGTAATCCTTCGGCTAGAAGGGGATACATACCATTCATGAGGGCATTTCTTTGTCTATCTACTTGTTCTGATTTCACTCGGATACCTTCCTCAATTAATAGATCTTCTTGAACTTTATTTGAACTTTCTTTACTCTTCTCTTCCTGTCTACGTGCTTTTTCTGTACGTCTATGAGATTCTTTACGCCATAACTCAACGGCGTCTTTCTGTGACTGTCTGACTTTCCTTTTCCATAATTCTTCCTCGACTTTCATGATGCACTCTGCATCCCAGGTCCCAGCTGCGGGCCACCTCTGACTTTCTGGTAATCCCTTGGTGTAGTCTACCCATAAATCAAGAAATAATATAGCGTCTAAGCCATGTTTGTGATACATGAAGTGCCCTGGAGTATCCCTAGGAGGAATAGGGACGGCTTCTTCAAGTACCCCTTTCCTAGTAGTAATCTGTCTTAATTTCGAAAAGAGCGGCATATTGACAACTGATCCGATACTTAATCTTGAACACACTTAATACAAAAGCACGCTAATGAACAACCATTCATACCACAATATGCAGGACGTTTAACACATTAGACATTAGACATTAAACATTTTCTTTTAACCTTTAAAATAAGCAACAATGATGATCGTCTGCATAACTAATCACCAAGCATAATTCTTGACAATAACTAGATACTTCGGAATACTTGATATACTGCTAAACAGTACAGATACACTGCTAAGACAGTGCAGACCGGATTTGTGTACCCAAACCCGTCTTGACCGGCACAACCTATGTGCACGTCAGAAATGCCTCCCCAGTAATGGTACTCACCGGGTAGCTTCGGAAACGGAAGGCCTCGGTAACTTGAACTTGAACCGGACTGGACTCGACTCGACTCGTCAGGAACTGGACTTGACTTCGAACTGGTGGGTCTCGGTATACCTCGGATCTTGCTCTCTCAGTTAGGCTCTGGTCGGGATACTTCGCACTTCTCACCGCCTCGTCTGGGTGTTGATCGTAGTCTCAGTCGCCCCCGCTTGACCGGAGGGAGATACAGGAAATCCTGCTGGTACGCGTAATTGTCCGTCCAGCTGTGGCAGGAGACCGGGCCTACAACTCACCGCCGGCGCGTGAGATGAGAAAGTGTCAGGTCAGGACCTGACCAGGAAAATCCACATTTCCACAGCGCCACACACTTCGTGTATCAATATCCTTTATTGGAGCTTTCACAGGGAAGAAGCAGCATGTAGCAGAACATATTCTTCAGCCTTTGTTTCTATTCCATACACGTTTCGGGAGCCATCTCCCTTGATCACTGGCACAGGCGATGTTGGAGCGCGGCAGCAATGTTCACAGCGCAGCTGCGCTGATTTTGAATGTTTCCGCCCTGTGGGCGTGGGCAACAAGTGCATGATGGTACCTGGAGTTCTTTAATAATAAAGTTGCTGTAAATCTCCGTAATTCATTAAAATTCCACAGTGGGTAGTTAATACTGACACACCATTCACAGCCCTGAAAACTAACCCACTGTGGAATTTTAATGAATTACGGAGATTTACGGCAACTTGATTATTAAAGAACTCCAGGTACCATCATGCACTTGTTGCCCACGGCTGTGCCAGTGATCAAGGGAGATGGCTCCCGAAACACGTATGGAATAGAAACAAAGGCTGAAGAATATGTTTTGCTACACGCTGCTTCTTCCCTGTGAAAGCTCCAGTAAAGGATATTGAAACACAAAGTGTGTGGCGCCTCAATGCTGGGAGCAGCTTTTTCTGTGGATATATTTCGGTCTTGCTCGGACCGAGAGGTGCCCCACGGCGGAAGAGCCGGTCCGCAACGTAAAAGAGGAAGAGACGTTGCAGGAACTTCGTGTCCAGTTGGAGTTTGACAATTTTCAGGGCTGTGAATGGGGTGTCAGTATTAACTAACCCACTGTGGAATTTTAATGAATTACGGAGATTTACGGCAACTTGATTATTAAAGAACTCCAGGTACCATCATGCACTTGTTGCCCACGCCCACAGGGCGGAAACATTCAAAATCAGCGCAGCTGCGCTGTGAACATTGCTGCCGCGCTCCAATATCGCCTGTGCCAGTGATCAAGGGAGATGGCTCCCGAAACGCGTATGGAATAGAAACAAAGGCTGAAGAATATGTTTTGCTACACGCTGCTTCTTCCCTGTGAAAGCTCCAATAAAGGATATTGAAACACGAAGTGTGTGGCGCCTCAATGCTGGGAGCAGCTTTTTCTGTGGATATATATATATATATATATATATATATCAAACACAAGAGTTTGCCTGGAATGAGAGGCCCCCAAAAGGTGAGTATTCAATTGAGCTTTAATTTGATGGACGAAGACAGGCAAAACAGCAAATGCCACACAAAAATTTAAAAGTCCATCCGACGCGTTTCGTGCCCCTCGGCACTTCTTCCTGGGATACGGGCTTTCAATCGGCTCAATGCTTTGGCGGTATTCAGGCTCCACTTTAAACTTACTTCGAGTACCACACAGGACCACAAAAACCAACAGGCCATGCGGGTGGACTTGTATTTGAGGGACTTTTAAATTTTTGTGTGGCATTTGCTGTTTTGCCTGTCTTCGTCCATCAAATTAAAGCTCAATTGAATACTCACCTTTTGGGGGCCTCTCATTCCAGGCAAACTCTTGTGTTTGATGTTAGCGGCACCACCTGAGCCGCGAGAAGAGCCCCGCTGTGCCTTGGTGCAGTCCTGCCGAGACATCAAAGACGTTCCGGCCTGAAAGGGAAAGGTGCACGCAGATGGAGGATGTGAACGGCTTGCAAGAACAAGCAACATTGCTCATGCAACCCACATGGGATTAATTCAGTAAGGTGATATGCTGGGCGACTCACTTCGAGTACCACACAGGACCACAAAAACCAACAGGCCATGCGGGTGGCCACGCCCACTCTGGGCGGGGTATGAATTGTTTAACCCCTTGGATGCTCATGACAGAGCGGTTCCGTCATGAGCATGAGTTGGGCTGTGCTCATGACGGAACTGCTCCGTCATGAGGACAGCCCCTGGGGGAAGCGCTGGCGCTCCCCCCCTGGGGCATCGATCGTGCCCCCACAGACGGGGATGGCAGCGGAAGAGTTTCCGCTGCCACCCCCGAGCCCCCCCACGCTTCCTGGTGACGTCAGCGCGCGTCATCAGGAAGTGCTCGGACGCCTGGAAGCCATTTGCTTCCAGGCGTCCACAGAGGCAAGGTGAGTCTTGTTTGCTCCGGTGGGGGGCGGGGGCCTTTTAGAGTGTATTGAGGCATCGGGGGAGAGGAAAGAGTATTTCCTCTCCCCTGATGTCTCAATACAGGGCATTCCTGCTCCACGATCGCGCACAGCGTCGCGATCGTGGAGCAGGGATGCCCCACTAGACACCAGGGATGTGTGTTTTTTTTATTTTGGAAGCGACCCCTTGGGTAAGGGTCGCTTCCTGGGGCCATATATCATTTGAAGACTTTTCTGCCCCCTCTGGGGGCAGATCGGTGTTTTTTTTTCGCCGTTTCTGCTCCCAGGGGGGGCAGAAAAGCCCACTAGACACCAGGGATATCAGTATTTATGTAGGAAGCGACCCCTTGGGCAAGGGTCGCTTCCTTGGGCCCCTAATTTTTTTGTAGACTGGGGCAGATCGGTGTCATTTGTTTTGCCGTTTCTGCTCCCAGGGGGGGCAGAAAAGCCCACTAGACACCAGGGATCTTATTATTATTGTAGGAAGCGACCCCTTGGGCAAGGGTCGCTTCCTTGGGCCCACAAATTTTTGGAAGACTTTTCTGCCCCCTCTGGGGGCAGATCGGTGTTATTTTTTTGCCGTTTCTGCTCCCAGGGGGGGGGGCAGAAAAGCCCACTAGACACCAGGGATCTAATTTTTGTTGTAGGAAGCGACCCCTTGGGCAAGGGTCGCTTCCTTGGGCCCCTAATTTTTTTGTAGACTTTTCTGCCCCCTCTGGGGGCAGATCGGTTTTATTTTTTCGCCGTTTCTGCTCCCAGGGGGGGCAGAAAAGCTCACTAGACACCAGGGAATTAGTTCAAATAAAAATAGAAGTGGCCCCTCGCTTCCAGGGTGCAATTTGTTTTCTGCCCCACCTGGCACACAACCCGATTGACCATTTGGGTAGTGACATAGCATGTTATAATGTTTATTGTTATATTTTTTGTGAATTCCAATTGTAATGTTTTTTTTTGTTTACTTTTTTGTTCTAGGTGAAGGCTTTTCTTCTTTTCACGTTGCCGTTTTGTGACTGGTGGTTCTGCTGTTTGTGTAGTTTGGTAAGAGACTTATTTTTGTACAATGTAAATGTGTTTGATTTCTCTGCCTGTTTTTTTTTTTGCAAATGGTGTAATAATAGCAGTATGTTTGGTTTTTGAGTGTCAAAAACTTTTTGCATTGGTGCTCGATGTGTATTTTGTTGTCTTGTGAGTAATTTGTTTTTTTTTCTTCTTTCTAGTTTGATATCGTTGGTTTTTGCTGTGTCACTGCAGAGTTTGTTTCTGGTGAGTGCAGCTGTCTCTTGTAATTGGATTGTATAGTTTTTGAGTACATTGATCTTTGTGATAAAGGTACACATTTCTTTAATTACTTGGTTTGCACATTGTTGGTTGTTGTTGACTTGTTTGTGCAGTCTTCTATCTTAGTAAGTATATTGGCTAGCCGCATGATTACTGCTCAGCAGGTTGTTGGTTTGCTGTTTGAGTCTTCCTCTGACCATGGTTCAGAGACTGACTCTGCATCTGAGGGAGAGGAGGCAGGGGACGATTCTGGCAGTGAGTTTTCTCTCCGTATGGGGTCATCGGATGATGAAGATACTCTTAGTGCGGATGAAGTGCCTGTGTTAGAGGAGGAGACTGATGTGCCGATAGTGCGGCAAGAGGCATCTGGGCTGCAGCCTGCGGCTGCAAGGCTTCCCGTTGGTGTAGTGCGGCAAGAGGCTTCTGGGCTGCAGCCTGCGGCTGCAAGGCTTTCCATTGGTGTAGTGCGGCAAGAGGCTTCTGGGCTGCAGCCTGCGGCTGCAAGGCTTCCCGTTGGTGTAGTGCGGCAAGCGGCATCTGGGCTGCAGGCTGGGGCTGCAAGGCTTCCCGTTGAAAGTGATGACCTCTGGGTTGCCCCTGGCATGGTGCAGCCGGCATTGCCAGAGTTTACTGGTGTTCCAGGGTCTAGAGTGAATACTGAAAACTTTTTGCCGGTAAATTTTTTTCAGTTGTTTATGGACGATGTGTTTTTGGCAGAGATTGTTGAGCAGACTAATTTGTATGCCGAACAGTTTTTGAGGGACAACAGTGCCAGTCTTAAGCCACACTCTAGAGCTACCCGGTGGACTCCCACAAATGTTGAAGAGATGAAGAAGTTCTTGGGTTTAACTTTTTTGATGGGCTTGCTAAGGAAGCCCTCAATGTCTTCATATTGGTCTAGCAGTCCCTTGATGGCAACGTCTATTTTTCCGGCAGTCATGAGTCGTGACAGGTATTTGCTTCTGCTTCGGATGATGCACTTTGTTGATAATGGTTTGGCGTTGCCACGAGATCACCCTGATTGTGACCGTCTTTTTAAGATTAGGCCTGTCCTTGATCACTTTGTTGATCGATTTTCTGAGATTTATGCCCCTGGTAGAGAAATTGCAGTGGATGAGTCTTTGGTGTTGTTCAAGGGCCGCTTGGTTTTTAGGCAATACATTCCTAGTAAGAGGGCACGCTATGGAATAAAGCTGTATATGCTGTGTGACAGTAGGACTGGATATGTCTCTAATTTCAGGGTGTACACCGGTAAGGAATCTAGGTTTAACCTCCCTGGTTGTCCGTCCACTTTTGGAGTGACTGAGAAAATTGTTTGGGAACTTGGTAGAGGATTTTTTAACAAAGGCCACCATTTATATGTAGATAACTTCTACACTGGTGTGCGGTTGTTCAGGGAATTGGCCAAAGTGGACACTGTTGCTTGTGGCACAATCCGCTCTAACCGTAAAGGTTTCCCGAAAGAACTTGTTTGTCAAAAGCTTGTGCGGGGACAGTGCAGTGCGTTGCGTTGCCAGGAGCTTCTTGCTGTGAAGTTTACAGACAGGAGAGATGTCTACATGCTGACTTCCATCCATGATGAAAGCACTGCACCTGTGACTGTTTGGGGTCAGGTTGCTGAAGCGCACAAACCTGTGTGCATTTTAGACTATAATAGGCACATGGGTGGTGTTGACAGAGTAGATCAGAGGTTGGAACCTTACACTGCTCTTCGTAAGGCTTACATTTGGTACAAAAAGTTGGCTATCCATCTTTTCCACTTGGCAATGTTTAATGCTTTTGTTGTGTTCCAGGATTCTTGCCCTGAGTCAAAGATGACTTTTGCTAAGTTTCAGGAGTCTGTAATAGGCAGCCTTGTTGTAGTGGAACAGGCAAGTGTTCCTAGAGTTGGAGTGGTGGAGGATGTTGCTAGATTGAAAGAACGCCACTTTCCAGATCACATTCCTCCCACACCCGCAAAAGATTTTCCCAGTAGGAGATGTAGAGTCTGTTGGCGAAGAGGTTTGCGGAAGGAGAGTCGTATGTACTGCCCCGATTGTCCCGCTCATCCTGCACTGTGTCTCCCTGCTTGTTTCAGAGCGTACCACACGCGAAAAAGTTTTGGGGAACATTCATGAGTGGTAAAGTGAACTGCCTGGTCTGTATTCTTTGGAAAATATGATTCTGTTTCAAGGTTGGTGTTAGTGCAATGTATTTAGTTGCTGATTTTCTGTTAGAAGATTTGTATCTATTTGCAATTTGTTTGTGTTTTTATTTTTTTCTAAAAAAATCCTAAATGTGATGGCGGTGTGTGTAGGCTTGCGCTTGGCTGTTGGCGTGTGTGGTCTGGAACTTGGTTGGTGGTGTGCGTGGAATGGTGCTTGGCTGGCGGTGTGCGTGGACTGGCGGTGTGCATGGACTGGCGGTGTGCGTGGACTGGTGCTTGGCTGGCGGTGTGCGTGGAATGGTGCTTGGCTGGCGGTGTGCGTGGAATGGTGCTTGGCTGGCGGTGTGCGTGGACTGGTGCTTGGCTGGCGGTGTGCGTGGAATGGTGCTTGGCTGGCGGTGTGCGTGGAATGGTGCTTGGCTGGCGGTGTGCGTGGACTGGTACTTGGCTGGCGGTGTGCGTGGACTGGTGGTGTGTGCGGACTGGTGTTTGGCTGGTGGTGTCCGTGGACTGGAGCTTGGCTGGTGGTGTGCGTGGACTGGAGCTTGGCTGGCGGTGTGCGTGGAATGGTGCTTGGCTGGCGGTGTGCGTGGACTGGTACTTGGCTGGCGGTGTGCGTGGACTGGTGGTGTGTGCGGACTGGTGCTTGGCTGGTGGTGTCCGTGGACTGGAGCTTTGCTGGCGGTGTAGGTGGATTGGCGATTGGCTGCCGGTGTGCCTGGACTGGCGATTGGCTGGCGGTGTGCCTGGACTGGCGCTTGGCTAGCGGTGTGCGTGGACTGGCGTTTAGCTAGCGGTGTGTGTGGACTGGTGCTCGGCTGGCTGTGTGTGAGCAGTGACTTTCTGCTGGTCACTACACACACTGCTAGCTGAGTGCCACTCCACGCAATCCATCAGCCTGTGTAGTTGCTGTGTCTGGATTGTGGGCGTGTGAAAGTGATGGGCCCTTGAATGGCGCTGTATGCTGGTGTGAGTTTTGTTATGTGATGGGCCCGCGGCTGGCGGTGTGAATGGTTTTGTATGTCTCACACGTATGAAAGGTGTATGAATGGCCTGTAAAGAGGTTGGTGCCTTGTCGTGGCTTTACAGCTCACGAGCTGTGAGTCAATGGTTCAGTTTCTCGCCCTTTCAATTATTACCAGTGCATTTCATGTTTTGTGAAATCACTTGCTAATACAATTTTATCTACTGAACCATCACTCACCCTCGTGCCAAATCCAACCAGTATGTGTGTGTGCTTGCGGATTAGATGGCTGTGCAGTAATATTTGTCTTTCTGAAGCAGGGTGTACCTTGTCCCTTTTTGCTGATTTTTGTACTGTGTTGCTTTTGTACCTGGTGGTGCGAATGGTCTTGTTTGTATCACGTATGAAAGGTGTGTGAATGGCCTGTAAAGTGGTTGGTGCCTTGACGTGGCTTTACAGCTCACGAGCTGCGAGTCATTGGTTTGTTTTTTTGTGAATTTAATTATTGACAGTGCATTTCATTTTTGTGAAATCTCTTGTTAATAAAATTTAATACACTGAACCATGACTCGCCCTCGTGCCAAATCCAACCAGTATGTGTGTGTGTTTGAGGAATAGATGGTTGTGCAGGAATCTTTGTCTTTCTCTGCCAAGGTACACTTTCCATGCAAGAATAACCCACCAACTGTAGATATTGTCGAAAACCCTTGGGAGTTCATGGTGATGTCTCTCTAGTGAATTGAAAAATATTTTTTATCCCCATTGTCCTGTAAACCTCAAACTGTCTGCCACATTTTCTTTGCAGTATTATTCCAAAATTCTCACGCTGTAGAAACAATAGTTAATCTGGTTTTGCAAGGGGGGTTACTTTGGTTTTTTGACCGGTGCTCGGCGGCCATCTAGGGAAACCTACCAAACCCACACATTTCTGAAAACTAGACACCCGGCGGCTTCCAGGGAGGTATGGCTTGCGTGGATCCCCCAACGTTTCCTTACCCAGAATCCCCTGCAAACCTCAATTTGTGCTCAAAAAATCACTTTTTTCACACATTTTGGGGTGGGAAAGTAGTGGCATCACCGGGCTCACACAAATTTACCACCACCCAGCGTTCCCCCAGGTCTCCCGGTAAAAATGGTGCCTCACTTGTGTGGGAGGCCCAAGTACCCGCGGCAGGCAAGGGCCCAAAACGTAGTGAGGCGACATCAAAATGGCCTATCGCAAAACCACCTGGTTTTGCAAGGGGGGTCACTTTGGTTTTTGGCCCGGTGCTCGGCGGCCATCTAGGAAAACCTACCAAACCCACGCATTTCTGAAAACTAGACACCCGGCGGCTTCCAGGGAGGTATGGCTTGCGTGGATCCCCCAAGGTTTCCTTACCCAGAATCCCCTGCAAACCTCAATTTGTGCTCAAAAAATCACTTTTTTCACACATTTTGGGGTGGGAAAGTAGTGGCATCACCGGGCTCACACAAATTTACCACCACGCAGCGTTCCCCCAGGTCTCCCGGTAAAAATGGTGCCTCACTTGTGTGGGAGGCCCAAGTACCCGCGGCAGGCAAGGGCCCAAAACGTAGTGAGGCGACATCAAAATGGCCTATCGCAAAACCACCTGGTTTTGCAAAGGGGGTCACTTTGGTTTTTGGCCCGGTGCTCGGCGGCCATCTAGGGAAACCTACCAAACCCACGCATTTCTGAAAACTAGACACCCGGCGGCTTCCAGGGAGGTATGGCTTGCGTGGATCCCCCAACGTTTCCTTACCCAGAATCCCCTGCAAACCTCAGTTTTTGCTCAAAAAATCACTTTTTTCACACATTTTGGGGTGGGAAAGTAGTGGCATCACCGGGCTCACACAAATTTACCACCACCCAGCGTTCCCCCAGGTCTCCCGGTAAAAATGGTGCCTCACTTGTGTGGGAGGCCCAAGTACCCGCGGCAGGCAAGGGCCCAAAACGTAGTGAGGCGACATTGTCGCGGGTACTTGGGCCTCCCACACAAGTGAGGCACCATTTTTACCGGGAGACCTGGGGGAACGCTGGGTGGTGGTAAATTTGTGTGAGCCCGGTGATGCCACTACTTTCCCACCCCAAAATGTGTGAAGAAAGTGATTTTTTGAGCAAAAACTGAGGTTTGCAGGGGATTCTGGGTAAGGAAACGTTGGGGGATCCACGCAAGCCATACCTCCCTGGAAGCCGCCGGGTGTCTAGTTTTCAGAAATGCATGGGTTTGGTAGGTTTCCCTAGATGGCCGCCGAGCACCGGGCCAAAAACCAAAGTGACCCCCCTTGCAAAACCAGGTGGTTTAGCGATAGGCCATTTTGATGTCGCCACACTACGTTTTGGGCCCTTGCCTGCCGCGGGTACTTGGGCCTCCCACACAAGTGAGGCACCATTTTTACCGGGAGACCTGGGGGAACGCTGGGTGGTGGTAAATTTGTGTGAGCCCGGTGATGCCACTACTTTCCCACCCCAAAATGTGTGAAAAAAGTGATTTTTTGAGCAAAAATTGAGGTTTGCAGGGGATTCTGGGTAAGGAAACGTTGGGGGATCCATGCAAGCCATACCTCCCTGGAAGCCGCCGGGTGTCTAGTTTTCAGAAATGCATGGGTTTGGTAGGTTTCCCTAGGTGCCAGCAGGGCTAGGGTTCAAAATCTACAGCTAGTCACTTTGCCAAAAAAAGGGTCATTTTTCACTGCAAAATCACGTTGCATTTTGCGCCGTTTCCTGTCGCGGGCACTAGGCCGACCCGCACAAGTGAGGTACCATTTTTCTCGTAGGACTTTGGGGAACGCGGGGTGTGTGGAAATTTGTGGATCCACACAGATTCCAGAACTTTCCATCACAGAAATGTGGGGAAAATGTGTTTTTTTTGTCAATTTTTTACGTTGGCAAGGGATTCTGGGTAACAGACCTTGGTGGGAGGCAGTCAAGTCACCCCATCCTGGATTCCCCTGGGTGTCTAGTTTTCAAAAATGTATAGGTTTGCTAGGTTTCCCTAGGTGCCGGCAGGGCTAGGGTTCAAAATCTACAGCTAGTCACTTTGCCAAAAAAAGGGTCATTTTTCACTGCAAAACCACGTTACGTTTTGTGCCGTTTCCTGTCGCGGGCACTAGGCCGACCCGCACAAGTGAGGTACCATTTTTCTCGTAGGACTTTGGGGAACGCGGGGTGGGTGGAAATTTGTGGATCCACGCAGATTCCAGAACTTTCCATCACAGAAATGTGGGGAAAATGTGTTTTTTTTGTCAATTTTTTACGTTTGCAAGGGATTCTGGGTAACAGACCATGGTGGGAGGCAGTCAAGTCACCCCATCCTGGATTCCCCTGGGTGTCTAGTTTTCAAAAATGTATAGGTTTGCTAGGTTTCCCTAGGTGCTGGCAGGGCTAGGGTTCAAAATTTACAGCGAGTCACTTTGCCAAAAAAAGGGTCATTTTTCACTGCAAAACAACGTTGCGTTTTGCGCCGTTTCCTGTCGCGGGCACTAGGCCGACCCGCACAAGTGAGGTACCATTTTTCTCGTAGGACTTTGGGGAACGCGGGGTGGGTGGAAATTTGTGGATCCACGCAGATTCCAGAACTTTCCATCACAGAAATGTGGGGAAAATGTGTTTTTTTTGTCAATTTTTTACGTTTGCAAGGGATTCTGGGTAACAGACCATGGTGGGAGGCAGTCAAGTCACCCCATCCTGGATTCCCCTGGGTGTCTAGTTTTCAAAAATGTATAGGTTTGCTAGGTTTCCCTAGGTGCCGGCAGGGCTAGGGTTCAAAATTTACAGCTAGTCACTTTGCCAAAAAAAGGGTCATTTTTCACTGCAAAACAACGTTGCGTTTTGCGCCGTTTCCTGTCGCGGGCACTAGGCCGACCCGCACAAGTGAGGTAACATTTTCTCGTAGGACTTTGGGGAACGCGGGGTGGGTGGAAATTTGTGGATCCACGCAGATTCCAGAACTTTCCATCACAGAAATGTGGGGAAAATGTGTTTTTTTTGTCAATTTATTTTGTTTGCAAGGGATTCTGGGTAACAGACCATGGTGGGAGGCAGTCAAGTCACCCCATCCTGGATTCCCCTGGGTGTCTAGTTTTCAAAAATGTATAGGTTTGCTAGGTTTCCCTAGGTGCCGGCAGGGCTAGGGTTCAAAATCTACAGCTAGTCACTTTGCCAAAAAAAGGGTCATTTTTCACTGCAAAACCACGTTGCGTTTTGTGCCGTTTCCTGTCGCGGGCACTAGGCCGACCCGCACAAGTGAGGTACCATTTTTCTCGTAGGACTTTGGGGAACGCGGGGTGGGTGGAAATTTGTGGATCCACACAGATTCCAGAACTTTCCATCACAGAAATGTGGGGAAAATGTGTGTTTTTTTGTCAATTTTTTACGTTTGCAAGGGATTCTGGGTAACAGACCATGGTGGGAGGCAGTCAAGTCACCCCATCCTGGATTCCCCTGGGTGTCTAGTTTTCAAAAATGTATAGGTTTGCTAGGTTTCCCTAGGTGCCGGCAGGGCTAGGGTTCAAAATCTACAGCTAGTCACTTTGCCAAAAAAAGGGTCATTTTTCACTGCAAAACCACGTTGCGTTTTGCGCCGTTTCCTGTTGCGGGCACTAGGCCGACCCGCACAAGTGAGGTACCATTTTTCTCGTAGGACTTTGGGGAACGCGGGGTGGGTAGAAATTTGTGGACCACGCAGATTTCAAAACTTTCCATCACAGAAATGTGGGGAAAATGTGTTTTTTTTGTCAATTTTTTATGTTTGCAAGGGATTCTGGGTAACAGACCATGGTGGGAGGCAGTAAAGTCACCCCATCCTGGATTCCCCTGTGTGTCTAGTTTTCAAAAATGTATAGGTTTGCTAGGTTTCCCTAGGTGCCGGCAGGGCTAGGGTTCAAAATCTACAGCTAGTCACTTTGCCAAAAAAAGGGTCATTTTTCACTGCAAAACCACGTTGCGTTTTGTGCCGTTTCCTGTCGCGGGCACTAGGCCGACCCGCACAAGTGAGGTACCATTTTTCTCGTAGGACTTTGGGGAACGCGGGGTGGGTGGAAATTTGTGGATCCACGCAGATTCCAGAACTTTCCATCACAGAAATGTGGGGAAAATGTGTTTTTTTTGTCAATTTTTTACGTTTGCAAGGGATTCTGGGTAACAGACCATGGTGGGAGGCAGTCAAGTCTCCCTATCCTGGATTCCCCTGGGTGTCTAGTTTTCAAAGATGTATAGGTTTGCTAGGTTTCCCTAGGTGCCGGCAGGGCTAGGGTTCAAAATCTACAGCTAGTCACTTTGCCAAAAAAAGGGTCATTTTTCACTGCAAAACCACGTTGTGTTTTGCGCCGTTTCCTGTCGCGGGCACTAGGCCGACCCGCACAAGTGAGGTACCATTTTTCTCGTAGGACTTTGGGGAACGCGGGGTGGGTGGAAATTTGTGGATCCACGCAGATTCCAGAACTTTCCATCACAGAAATGTGGGGAAAATGTGTTTTTTTTGTCAATTCTTTACGTTTGCAAGAGATTCTGGGTAACAGACCATGGTGGGAGGCAGTCAAGTCACCCCATCCTGGATTCTCCTGGGTGTCTAGTTTTCAAAAATGTATAGGTTTGCTAGGTTTCATTAGGTGCCGGCAGGGCTAGGGTTCAAAATCTACAGCTAGTCACTTTGCCAAAAAAAGGGTCATTTTTCACTGCAAAACCACGTTGCGTTTTGCGCCGTTTCCTGTCGCGGGCACTAGGCCGACCCGCACAAGTGAGGTACCATTTTTCTCGTAGGACTTTGGGGAACGCGGGGTGGGTGGAAATTTGTGGATCCACGCAGATTCCAGAACTTTCCATCACAGAAATGTGGGGAAAATGTGTTTTTTTTGTCAATTTTTTACGTTTGCAAGGGATTCTGGGTAACAGACCATGGTGGGAGGCAGTCAAGTCACCCCATCCTGGATTCCCCTGGGTGTCTAGTTTTCAAAAATGTATAGGTTTGCTAGGTTTCCCTAGGTGCCGGCAGGGCTAGGGTTCAAAATCTACAGCTAGTCACTTTGCCAAAAAAAGGGTCATTTTTCACTGCAAAACCACGTTGCGTTTTGTGCCGTTTCCTGTCGCGGGCACTAGGCCGACCCGCACAAGTGAGGTACCATTTTTCTCGTAGGACTTTGGGGAACGCGGGGTGGGTGGAAATTTGTGGATCCACGCAGATTCCAGAACTTTCCATCACAGAAATGTGGGGAAAATGTGTTTTTTTTGTCAATTTTTTACGTTTGCAAGGGATTCTGGGTAACAGACCATGGTGGGAGGCAGTCAAGTCTCCCTATCCTGGATTCCCCTGGGTGTCTAGTTTTCAAAGATGTATAGGTTTGCTAGGTTTCCCTAGGTGCCGGCAGGGCTAGGGTTCAAAATCTACAGCTAGTCACTTTGCCAAAAAAAGGGTCATTGTTCACTGCAAAACAACGTTGCGTTTTGCACCGTTTCCTGTCGCGGGCACTAGGCCGACCCGCACAAGTGAGGTACCATTTTTCTCGTAGGACTTTGGGGAACGCGGGGTGGGTGGAAATTTGGGGATGCACGCAGATTCCAGAACTTTCCATCACAGAAATGTGGGGAAAATGTGTTTTTTTTGTCAATTTTTTACGTTTGCAAGGGATTCTGGGTAACAGACCATGGTGGGAGGCAGTCAAGTCACCCCATCCTGGATTCCCCTGGGTGTCTAGTTTTCAAAAAGGTATAGGTTTGCTAGGTTTCCCTAGGTGCCGGCAGGGCTAGGGTTCAAAATCTACAGCTAGTCACTTTGCCAAAAAAAGGGTCATTTTTCACTGCAAAACCACGTTGCGTTTTGCGCCGTTTCCTGTCGCGGGCACTAGGCCGACCCGCACAAGTGAGGTACCATTTTTCTCGTAGAACTTTGGGGAACGCGGGGTGGGTGGAAATTTGTGGATCCACGCAGATTCCAGAACTTTCCATCACAGAAATGTGGGGAAAATGTGTTTTTTTTGTCAATTTTTTTTGTTTGCAAGGGATTCTGGGTAACAGACCATGGTGGGAGGCAGTCAAGTCACCCCATCCTGGATTCCCCTGGGTGTCTAGTTTTCAAAAATGTATAGGTTTGCTAGGTTTCATTAGGTGCCGGCAGGGCTAGGGTTCAAAATCTACAGCTAGTCACTTTGCCAAAAAAAGGGTCATTTTTCACTGCAAAACCACGTTGCGTTTTGTGCCGTTTCCTGTCGCGGGCACTAGGCCGACCCGCACAAGTGAGGTACCATTTTTCTCGTAGGACTTTGGGGAACGCGGGGTGGGTGGAAATTTGTGGATCCACGCAGATTCCAGAACTTTCCATCACAGAAATGTGGGGAAAATGTGTTTTTTTTGTCAATTTTTTACGTTTGCAAGGGATTCTGGGTAACAGACCATGGTGGGAGGCAGTCAAGTCACCCCATCCTGGATTCCCCTGGGTGTCTAGTTTTCAAAAATGTATAGGTTTGCTAGGTTTCCCTAGGTGCCGGCAGGGCTAGGGTTAAAAAACTACAGCTAGACTCTTCGCAAATAAAGTGTAAATTTTCAGTGTGAAAATGTGGTGCGTTCACCTTAGGTTTTGAGCCACTTCCTGTCGTGGGCACTATGCCTACCCACACAAGTGAGGTACCATTTTTATCGGGAGACTTAGGGTAGTTCAGATTTGTAAAGCAACTGTTATTACCTATTGATTTTTGATGCATTTCTCGCTTCCAAATGAAAGACATTGTGTAAAAAACATGCACTCTTCTGATGAAGAGCGCATGCTCGAAACGCGTCAGGACTGTTGGACGCAAGGAGCACAACTTGGCTTCCCCTGATCTCTACCTTACCTTCTGGGAGTGCTGCTCAACTAGGGGCAACCTTTTTCTTCACATATTTGCGGCCCGCCTGGTCGCGAGCTGGCACCGCCGCTGAGAATGCGGATCCGTGCTGTGATTTCTTACAGCGTTAAACGGAACAGAAGGTGATCGTTAGCACTGGGGGCAGTGCTTGTGTGTGCACCGGATTGTTTTAGCCACGACTGCAACCTGCCAGCAGCCCACTGGGGTTAATATGTGAATGGACTTCCAGACCCAAAATGCTTAGCGAAATACTCACCTGAGCCTGTTTGAAATTTAAATAAAGGGAAGACTCTGGAATAACGTTTGCTGGTGGTTCTTTGCAGGTGCCCTCTGATGAAGAGCGCATGCTCGAAACGCGTCAGGACGGTTGGACGCAAGGAGCACAACTTGGCTTCCCCTGATCTCTACCTTACCTTCTGGGAGTGCTGCTCAACTAGGGGCAACCTTTTTCTTCACATATTTGCGGCCCGCCTGGTCGCGAGCTGGCACCGCCGCTGAGAATGCGGATCCGTGCTGTGATTTCTTACAGCGTTAAACGGAACAGAAGGTGATCGTTAGCACTGGGGGCAGTGCTTGTGTGTGCACCGGATTGTTTTAGCCACGACTGCAACCTGCCAGCAGCCCACTGGGGTTAATATGTGAATGGACTTCCAGACCCAAAATGCTTAGCGAAATACTCACCTGAGCCTGTTTGAAATTTAAATAAAGGGAAGACTCTGGAATAACGTTTGCTGGTGGTTCTTTGCAGGTGTCCTCTGATGAAGAGCGCATGCTCGAAACGCGTCAGGACGGTTGGACGCAAGGAGCACAACTTGGCTTCCCCTGATCTCTACCTTACCTTCTGGGAGTGCTGCTCAACTAGGGGCAACCTTTTTCTTCACATATTTGCGGCCCGCCTGGTCGCGAGCTGGCACCGCCGCTGAGAATGCGGATCCGTGCTGTGATTTCTTACAGCGTTAAACGGAACAGAAGGTGATCGTTAGCACTGGGGGCAGTGCTTGTGTGTGCACCGGATTGTTTTAGCCACGACTGCAACCTGCCAGCAGCCCACTGGGGTTAATATGTGAATGGACTTCCAGACCCAAAATGCTTAGCGAAATACTCACCTGAGCCTGTTTGAAATTTAAATAAAGGGAAGACTCTGGAATAACGTTTGCTGGTGGTTCTTTGCAGGTGTCCTCTGATGAAGAGCGCATGCTCGAAACGCGTCAGGACGGTTGGACGCAAGGAGCACAACTTGGCTTCCCCTGATCTCTACCTTACCTTCTGGGAGTGCTGCTCAACTAGGGGCAACCTTTTTCTTCACATATTTGCGGCCCGCCTGGTCGCGAGCTGGCACCGCCGCTGAGAATGCGGATCCGTGCTGTGATTTCTTACAGCGTTAAACGGAACAGAAGGTGATCGTTAGCACTGGGGGCAGTGCTTGTGTGTGCACCGGATTGTTTTAGCCACGACTGCAACCTGCCAGCAGCCCACTGGGGTTAATATGTGAATGGACTTCCAGACCCAAAATGCTTAGCGAAATACTCACCTGAGCCTGTTTGAAATTTAAATAAAGGGAAGACTCTGGAATAACGTTTGCTGGTGGTTCTTTGCAGGTGTCCTCTGATGAAGAGCGCATGCTCGAAACGCGTCAGGACGGTTGGACGCAAGGAGCACAACTTGGCTTCCCCTGATCTCTACCTTACCTTCTGGGAGTGCTGCTCAACTAGGGGCAACCTTTTTCTTCACATATTTGCGGCCCGCCTGGTCGCGAGCTGGCACCGCCGCTGAGAATGCGGATCCGTGCTGTGATTTCTTACAGCGTTAAACGGAACAGAAGGTGATCGTTAGCACTGGGGGCAGTGCTTGTGTGTGCACCGGATTGTTTTAGCCACGACTGCAACCTGCCAGCAGCCCACTGGGGTTAATATGTGAATGGACTTCCAGACCCAAAATGCTTAGCGAAATACTCACCTGAGCCTGTTTGAAATTTAAATAAAGGGAAGACTCTGGAATAACGTTTGCTGGTGGTTCTTTGCAGGTGTCCTCTGATGAAGAGCGCATGCTCGAAACGCGTCAGGACGGTTGGACGCAAGGAGCACAACTTGGCTTCCCCTGATCTCTACCTTACCTTCTGGGAGTGCTGCTCAACTAGGGGCAACCTTTTTCTTCACATATTTGCGGCCCGCCTGGTCGCGAGCTGGCACCGCCGCTGAGAATGCGGATCCATTCTGTGATTTCTTACAGCGTTAAACGGAACAGAAGGTGATCGTTAGCACTGGGGGCAGTGCTTGTGTGTGCACCGGATTGTTTTAGCCACGACTGCAACCTGCCAGCAGCCCACTGGGGTTAATATGTGAATGGACTTCCAGACCCAAAATGCTTAGCGAAATACTCACCTGAGCCTGTTTGAAATTTAAATAAAGGGAAGACTCTGGAATAACGTTTGCTGGTGGTTCTTTGCAGGTGTCCTCTGATGAAGAGCGCATGCTCGAAATGCGTCAGGACGGTTGGACGCAAGGAGCCCAACTTGGCTTCCCCTGATCTCTACCTTACCTTCTGGGAGTGCTGCTCAACTAGGGGCAACCTTTTTCTTCACATATTTGCGGCCCGCCTGGTCGCGAGCTGGCACCGCCGCTGAGAATGCGGATCCGTGCTGTGATTTCTTACAGCGTTAAACGGAACAGAAGGTGATCGTTAGCACTGGGGGCAGTGCTTGTGTGTGCACCGGATTGTTTTAGCCACGACTGCAACCTGCCAGCAGCCCACTGGGGTTAATATGTGAATGGACTTCCAGACCCAAAATGCTTAGCGAAATACTCACCTGAGCCTGTTTGAAATTTAAATAAAGGGAAGACTCTGGAATAACGTTTGCTGGTGGTTCTTTGCAGGTGTCCTCTGATGAAGAGCGCATGCTCGAAACGCGTCAGGACGGTTGGACGCAAGGAGCACAACTTGGCTTCCCCTGATCTCTACCTTACCTTCTGGGAGTGCTGCTCAACTAGGGGCAACCTTTTTCTTCACATATTTGCGGCCCGCCTGGTCGCGAGCTGGCACCGCCGCTGAGAATGCGGATCCGTGCTGTGATTTCTTACAGCGTTAAACGGAACAGAAGGTGATCGTTAGCACTGGGGGCAGTGCTTGTGTGTGCACCGGATTGTTTTAGCCACGACTGCAACCTGCCAGCAGCCCACTGGGGTTAATATGTGAATGGACTTCCAGACCCAAAATGCTTAGCGAAATACTCACCTGAGCCTGTTTGAAATTTAAATAAAGGGAAGACTCTGGAATAACGTTTGCTGGTGGTTCTTTGCAGGTGTCCTCTGATGAAGAGCGCATGCTCGAAACGCGTCAGGACGGTTGGACGCAAGGAGCACAACTTGGCTTCCCCTGATCTCTACCTTACCTTCTGGGAGTGCTGCTCAACTAGGGGCAACCTTTTTCTTCACATATATATATATATATATATATATATATATATATATATGTATTACCTACTGGCGGTCGCCAGTAGGTAGTTATAGTTAGGACCAAGTTTCCATAGGAAGAACATTTTTTGTTTCTCTTATTACTTTGGCGTCGTTTGATGAATCGTCATGAAATTTACCAAACTAATTCTTTGTTCATATCAGCTCCTATGTTGAAAGTTTGGGGGTGATTCGTCAAGGGGGGACCGAGAAATAAGTGGGGTCCCAAACCATGTTTTCTCCATGCAATTTCTATAGGAAACTTTAGACAAGGCTACAGGTCGAACGGGTGAACGGAATTACCCCAAATTTGGCAGGGAGAAAGCACGCTTTTGTTTATTTGGTGTAAATCCATTCAGTAGTTCTGGAGAAATAACAAAATTTACAAATATCGATATTTGGGAATTCTGCCATCTGATTGGCTGAGGCTTTACGAGCACAAGCTTGCTGCTTATTGGCTGCGAGCGGTTGCAAGTAGGAAGTGTTGGCAGCCATTTTGTGATTCTGTCGAATCGAGTAAGGGGGAACAAGGGCAAAAAAAGTAGGAAAGAGGAGGGTAGGAGCACTGTAACCTCTGTGAAGTGTTTAGGGTGTGCTATACAGGGGTGCGAAGCGAACTATTCATCCCTACCGGTCTGAAAGTGCGGGTTACGGAAATTAAGTGAGGTATTGCCTAGAGTGTCATGCTGCTAAATTGAGCTGCTGCTGGACTCGGGGATGAAACCGTGAGCCCAAACTGTGTGTCCTATGCTGTGAAGTCATGTGCTCTGGGCACTGTGCCACACCTGTCCAAGTAGTGTCAGCAATATTTTATACGTAGTAGGAAGAAGTTTTGCTTGGAACACAGTAACTTGCATATGGTGCTGGTAAGTGATCCGCAGCACTGCCAAAGGCAGTGCACCCATGGACATGCAGCATACGTGCAAGGTATAGGTGGACGTGAATGGAGTCGACCATGTGTTCGGGCTGCCCTGCTATACATCAGTGGCTTTGCTTGTAGCTGCACTGGCTTGCCGTGTGCAAGTCTTGTGGATAAAATGGTACACCTTGGTGCAATGAGCCGGGTCTGTGTGCAATGGGTGCAGGGTAGGGTTGTGGTGGGAGTACATGTGAAGGCCATTTCACGCACGCTAACTACGATGAAGGACATTTGAGTGTGGGATGTCCACTCATTGTTCTCAAATCGGGCAGTGTGTAGTGTGGGAGACAGATGCAAATATTATCGTATCTGTCAGGGGGGGCTGACCACTTGCAAGTTCGTTCTCAGAGCAGCAGATGTGTTAGCGCAAGATAGCTCAGACAAAGAACCTTTGATTCTTACAGTAACTTCTCCAGCTGCATTCATACAGGATGTGTACAAAGGCCGGTCGTGGGTGTTGTGGGATGTCTGCGACCCTGGTCATCATGGATGAGATGCCCAGCACATGGCACATGGGCGGGTTCATTGTGTGTTACGTTGCCAAACAGCTGCTCCTCCCTCCCACGAGCCCCCACTTTTGTGTGCTGCGCTGTTGTATCCCGCGCACTCCTATGGCACACCTTTGTAATGGCTCTTTGTGCATGTCCTGCGGGAGTCCAATCACACTGTGACACTGCCATTTGGAGGTGGTGCATGCCACTTTACAGCGTCGACTGCTGCGGCCCTTGTGGCGGCCACACCAGAACACAGAGACACACTTACCGCACTTCTTGCACACAGACATGTGTGAGGCACCCCGTTCCCTTTGCCGCTTGTGCAGGCAGGAGGATGTGTGCGTAGCTACATCTCCAGGCTTATTGCCAATGCTGAGGTGACATGGTAACGTCTGCTGAAGACCGCACACTGATGTTGCAGGGCCTGTGCCTATCATGCTAACACAATGACCACACGGACCTACTTGCTCAGATGCGGAATTGGGGGCGTTGGCGCTCCTGGGGTTGTTGCGATGAGTGTTATGGCCCTCATGGGTAAGGGTGGGCAGAATTTGCGAAATTGACTTTTGCAAAATTTCGCGAAATGGCAAAAAATCTCCGCGAACACGTGAAATTTTGCGTGCTCGCGTAGATTTTGGGCTGATTAATGCATTACTGAATTTGACCTTCAACTCGGGCACCTGCTTTATTTATATCTGTAAGTGCTTCCTGTTGAGGTTTAATTTTTGTGACAGGAGCATCGTGCCAGAAGGAATCCTGCCCTGCATATTCATCCAAGAAGATGCCACCGTTTTGTGCAATATCTCTACTCAACTGGAGTACTTTCTACTGGCTAATCAGTAAGTGCTACCTCGGTGGGTAAATGTATGGTGCTTTTCCTACACTACAGCTGCGTAAAGGGCCAGAAGAGTTGTCTCCAGCGACCATGTGTGTCTGTAACTTTTGCCACTGTGCCGATGGGTGCCGGGGTCCCTCGAGTGAGCTGTCCATCATAGTGGGGAAAGGGCAGGAAGACGTTGCACACTGCTGGTGTGTGGGCCGGGGCCAAACGGTGGGGTTTCTATGCAGTTCACATGCCTCTTGTTTATAAAGGGTCAAGACCGACCAGAGCAGCAGATGAGGAGACAGAACCTCCTGGTGTCAGGAACTACATGGGGATTGCGCTCGAGAAACTCATGGATGCACAGACCTCCAAGGATTACAGCAAATTTTTGACGGTAGATATGGGGAGAAAGCACACCTGCCTAGCCTCCAGCGTGCTCATGAATCTTTTGTGCTGATTAATGTGTTAATGAATTTGACCTTCAACTCGGGCATCTGCTTTATTTAAATCTGTAAGTGCTTCCTGTTGAGGTTTAAAATGACAGGAGCATTGTGACAGAATGAATCCTGCCCTGCATATTTCCGTTCCGCCGCGGATCGCGGAAGTTTCGACATTGTTGAAATTTCACAAGTTCCGCGAGCGGAACGGAAATTGTCGCCCACCCTTACTCATTGGTATCCGTGTATCATGCTCATAGACTCTATGGCACCTGTGGGTGTTCAGGTGTGGCTCTTGGCTGTGTTCCCTTTCATGCTGCATGTAGTGGTCCTGCTTAACACCAGCAGAAAGAAGGTGTAAAATCTCTGGTGGCTTATTGCCGGAATTTGTTTCCCATCGCAGTTTTTGCCTTTCATTGTGAAAGTTGTGATGTGGTTTTTTCGTGTACAGAAAAATAAATGAACTGGGCAGTGTATCCCGTCAAGATCCAGCACCTGACCCACTATTCACAATCAATATAAATACAATGAGATTTCTTCATTGATTTTGTGTGTACACTCTAAATGCACCCACTACCACAGTGCAATTCAATACAGGATTTTAGTATTTAGAATAAATTGCAAAGGTGCACCTTGTGTGTTTTTGCACGGGAACGCCTGCTCTGCATCTCATTATCAGCACTTTAATGCAACTATAGTTGAGATAAATCTAATACACTATTCAGAAGCTGGTGCAAACTGCAGACATCACCAGTATTCCCGCGATAACTGCCCCAAAATTTAATACCATGGTGGACACCGCCAAATAACAGTAATAAGAACGAGAAAGAGTCACACAGCAGTTAAGTAACAACCAAAAACTTTATTGAAATTTTTTTTCTTCCAAACTTTATTTTTCCGTAAACGTATATATAAAGGATAAAGTAAATTTAACAAAATCAACACAAAACAACAAGGCGGAAGGCTCCTGTTGGGAGCATGAATGTCGACAACACAGCCTGGAAAATAAAGCACAAAATAAGGATGTGTGCAATGCGCATATTAAAGGAGCGAGACAAAGAGAAGGAAAAAAAGCCAGAGAGAAAAAGAGAGGGAAGGAAAGAAAGGGAGTGAGAAAGGGAGAAGGGAGATAGAGAAGAGAAGGAAAGGAAGGAAGAGAGTGAGAGAGAGAGTGAAGAGAGGGACGTGAGAGAGAGAGAGAAAGAGAGAGAGAGATACCGCAGCTCCTGCGCATCCATGACCAAATAATTACCTGCTGCCACCGGAGTGTGTACCAGTGGGCACTCCACATGCCCGTCAAAGCTCTGCAGCCCGGCAGATCTCACAGATGTCACTGAGTCCTGAGTCATGAATGGTGGAGACCACATCAGCTTCTCCGGGGTCTGGCAGATCCCACACATGTCGCTGAGTCCTGAGTCATCAATGGCGGAGACCACATCAGATTTGGGTGCCGCTAACCCTGTGCAACGCAAGTCAGCGCCACGTGGTGGTAGGCCTCTGACGGCCATGCAACTTAGGGTGCGACTAACCCTGTGTAACTCAAGTCTGCGCCACATGGTGGAAGGCCCCTGATGGCCACATCAGTTTCGGGTGGCACTAACCCTGTGCAAGTCAAGTCCGCGCCACATTGTAGTAGGCCTCTGACAGCCATACAGCTCAGGGTGCGATTAACCCTCTGCGCAGCTTTTTTATGGACTCTATGATTGAGACCCGTGGAGCGTCCACCATCCAGTCACCCCCGGCAATAAAGGATGTGACATTGTCGATGCATTATATTTGCGTGGTCACATGGCCTGTAACGTATGTGCCGGATGGGTGTGGTGTGTGTGCAAACCTGCCCTCAGGGAGTGGCCCGTGACATGTTGACAACTAGAGCACTGACCTGCACACCAACAGCGAGTACGCCTGCGTCAGGTAGCTATGTGAGGGTGTGAAAACGTGTTTTCTCAATGGATTTTCCATAGAAAACATTAGACAAGGCTACAGGTCAAACTGCTGAACGGAATTACGCCAAGTTTGGTAGGGAGAAAGGTCATGGTCCAGAAAGCGTGCTTTCTTGCATCGAGTGAAAATATAAAAGAAAGAAACCCGGGGGCAATTTAATATACCGGAGCTCTGTCTGTGCGAGATAACCCTTTCACGCTCCCTCTTCCAAACATCACCACTTCACAGCTATAGCGTTAGAAGCCACTCCCTCGGGTCGCAGCTCTCTACCTTTGCGAGCTAGTACGCTGCTGTGCCTGTACCTCTGCAAGCTACTATGCTACTGTTCCTTTGGGAGCGGACGGCTCATAGTACTGTGTCTGTGAGTCGACCGGACGGGCCGCAGTTGTCCCTCTGCGAGCCTGGGTGCGAACTGTTCATAAGTCACACTACATAAGCATTGAAAAGCCATTTTGTGATTCAGTCCGTCAGCTGGCATCTGTCCGAGGCATTTCTGAAAACATACCGGATTTCTTACTGTGAGAGATACCCCTTTCACGCTGCCTCTCCCCACATCATCAGGTAACGCACACTCTTCTCACATTAACAACATACCCCCAACAACCTTCTTGGGCCCAGAATTATCCCTGTGAGGATGGACAAACAAGAATCTTAGTCATGTATAAATTTACATATAAAATATTTTATTTAAACAAAACAACCACAAATAAAACTGAAGGGAGTCTGGTGCTGTGGTTGCTGCCACGAAGTTGGGATTACTGTCATTCAGGACTCAGGACACAGTTCCACATGTGGGATCGGCTTGTATTGAACAGGGTTAGTGGCACCATGTGTCACGCCTTGTGTTGTACAGGGGTAGTGGCACCAGGTGTTGCTAGCCTTGCATATGGAAATATGCCTGACTGATCAAAGGGAGTCTGGTGCTGTGGTTGCTGCCACGAAGTTGGGGTCACTGCCATTCAGGACTCAGGACACAGTTCCACATGTGGGATCGGCTTGTGTTGAACAGGGTTAGTGGCACCACGTGTCGCGGTTTGTGTTGAACAGGGTCAGTGGCACCACGTGTCAAAAATTCGAATTGCGAGCTCTGTTGCCCGCAATGTTATTGAGTGTTTGATGGCACTTGAAGATGCTTTTGTTGATTGTATTAAAGCTATAACTGATATATAAAAAGTTCTTGAAGCAAGGATACTAAAAGGATATTATGTAGGTTTTAGGCCTGTGATATTTACTGGCCAAGTGGACTCTGTAATTAATGAATCAAGATTTAATTTTAATTGTGAGCCCTACTGACTGCAGTGTAGGCGCATCATGAAAAGATGAAATATGTATAGAATACACTGTCGTGTATGAGCCTGTGAAGCTGCTTGGTGCGGATGGGCCACAGTGGGAGCTATGTCTGTTGCCTATTGCGTCATCTGCAATCGCGACTGTATCTGAATTGTGAGCCCTGCTGACCACAGTGTAGGCCAGAGGCAGCGGTGAGCAAGGGCCCACAGCCACATGCATAGGTAGGTGGCCCCACCGGCCTGCGTAGTTTAGGTTCAGTGGCACCACGTGTCGCCGGCCTTCCATATGCAAATACGCGTCACTAATTGAAGGGAGTCTGGTGTTGTGGTCGCTGCCACGAAGTTGGGGTCACTGCCATTCAGGACTCAGGACACAGTTCCACATGTGGGATCGGCTTGTGTTGAACAGGGTTAGTGGCACCATGTGTCGCCGGCCTTGCATATAGTAATATGCCTAACTGATCAAAGGGAGTATGCTGCTGTTGTCGCTGCCACAGACTTGGGATCACTGCCATTCAGGACTCAAAACACAGTTCCACATGTGGGATCGGCTTGTGTTGAAAAGGGTTAGTGGCACCACATGTCACCGGCCTTGCATATGGAAATATGCCTAACTGATCAAAGGGAGTATGTTGCTGTGGTCACTGCCACGGACTTCCGGTCACTGCCCTTCAGGACTCAGGACACAGTTCCACATGTGGGATCGGCTTGTGTTGAACAAGGTTAGTGGCACCACGTGTTGCGCCTTGTGTTGTATAGGGTTAGTGGCACCACGTGTTGCCGGCCTTGCATATGGAAATATGCCTAATTGATCAAAGGGAGTCTGGTGCTGTGGTCGCTGCCTCGGACTTGGGGTCACTGCCATTCAGGACTCAGGACACAGTTCCACATGTGGGATCGGCTTGTGTTGAACAGGGTTAGTGGCACCACGTGTCGCTGGCCTTGCATATGGAAATATGCCTAACTGATCAAAGGGAGTATGCTGCTGTGGTCGCTGCCAAGGACTTGGGGTCACTGCCATTCAGGACTCAGGACACAGTTCCACATGTGGAATTGGCTTGTGTTGAACAGAGTTAGTGGCACCACGTGTCGCACCTTGTGTTGTATAGGGTCAGTGGCAACACGTGTCGCCATCCTTGCATATGGAAATATGCCTAACTAATCAAAGGGAGTCTGGTGCTGGGGTCGCTGCCACAGACTTGGGGTCACTGCCATTCAGGACTCAGGACACAGTTCCACATGTGGGATTGTTCGGCTTGTGTTGAACAGGGTTAGTGGCACCACGTGTCGCCGGCCTTGCATATGGAAATATGCCTAACTGATCAAAGGGAGTATGCTGCTGTGGTCGCTGCCACGGACTTGGGGTCACTGCCATTCAGGATTTAGGACACAGTTCCACATGTGGGATCGACTTGTGTTGAACAGGGTTAGTGGCACCATGTGTCGTGCCTTGTGTTGTACAGGGTTAGTGGCACCACATGTCGCCGGCCTTGCATATGGAAATATGCCTAACTGATGAAAGGGAGTCTGAAGCTGTGGTCGCTGCCACAGACTTTGGGTCACTGCCATTCAGAACTCAGGACATAGTTCCACATGTGGGATCGTTCGGCTTGTGTTGAACGGGGTTAGTGGCACCTTGTGTTTGCGGCTTCTGTTGAACAGGGTTAGTGGCACCATGTGTTGCGGCTTGCGTTGAATTCTGCCTCAATAAATCCATGTGGCGATGACTTGTGGTGCAGTGAGTTAGTGGCACGTGAAGCACTCAGCGTATGCGCACCCTGCGATGATGCGTGGTCCGGGCGGGCCTCACTGATAGCAATGTCTTTACATGCTTTGGAAGACTCTTCATAGCTGTCAAAATCTCCATGTAATTCCATTTCAGTCCTCCAAGGTTTGAAGAGTTGCAGAAGAGCTAAATAGAAAAGCTCTCTCTTATCTGGAGTATCACAACTTAATTTCCTGTGATTAATCAAATTCCCTATGGCATTTTTTAAGAAACATCCATCAGATCCAATTACAGCATATTTCCCTTCATTTATTTTTTCTGTAACATTTTTTCTAAAACTATAATGTTGCAGTATGTCATATAGACATATGTTTTCCAGGTATGGACTTCTATTTGGATACTATGCAAGGAACAGTAATTGAGTTATCTGCAACATATTGTATGTCCATATATGGATTCCACATCTTCAAAATTACTGGATTGTATTCATTAATGTACTTCGTTTCTTGTGTTCTTTTTATATTATAAGTATTTTTGGGTGATTTTCGAGTGATAGTATGCCTCACTGCTGACATAAAACTGTTCAATCTTCCTTGCGATGACTTATGGTGCAGTAGTTAGTAGAACCTTTTGGCGCTCAGCGTGTACATACCCTGCGATGATGCGTGGTCCGAGGGGGCCGCACTCAGAGCAATGTCTTTTGTCTATTGGATTCTGGCTCAATAAGGCCACATGGTGATGACTTATTGTGCACTGAGTTAGTAGTACCTTTGGCGCTCAGCGTGTACGTATCCTGCGATGATGCGTGGTCCGTGAAGGCCACACTCGGATCAATGTCTTTTGACTATTGAATTCTGCCTCAATAAGGGCAAGTGGCGATGACTTATGGTGCACTGAATTAGTAGTACCTTTTGCGCTCAGCGTGTACGTACCCTGCGATGATACGTGGTGCGGGGGGGCCAAACTCGGAGCAATGACTTTTGTCTATTGAATTCTGCCTCAGTAAGGCCACGTGTCGATGACTTGTGGTGCACTGAGTTAGTGGTACCTTTGGCGCTCAGTGTGTGCGCACCCTGGCATGATGCGTGGTCCGAGAGGGCCGTACTGGGAGGAATGCATATTGCCTACTGGACTGCGTCATCTGCAATCGCAACTCCATCTGAATTGTGATGCCTGCTGTCCGCAGTGTAGATCGAAGGCAGTAGTCTGTACAGACATAAGTCTGCGGTGCCATGCCACTGGGTTCACAGGGGTTCTGTGTCGAGGAGACCCGCGGTCATGGCGGCGCCCTCGTGGCAGGGTGAAGCCCGCCACTCTGGCACAGTCGTTGGTCTTCACAGTTCACAAGTGAACCACGCCCAGAGCCCCGGCCTATTTATTCACACTCCTACACTGAAGTGGCGTACCTCAGACCAGCCCACTCAGATTACGCTTATGCTTACCGGGGGGGACGATACAGCTACATGACTGAGATCGTCCCTAGTGTTTAACGTAACATGGTTGGGTCCACTGTCCACAATACTACAAGCACCAGTAGTATTTGTGCACATTGAGAGGTGTGCGTTCTGCATACTGAGATGTGTCCAGCACATCGCCGCTACACTTTGCATTGTGTGCATTGTTATTCATGGGTGAATTGCTTCCTTCACATATAGTTTGTTCACACCTGTCCCAATATTCAGCTATTGTGTGGCTGAGGGGCCATGCCATTATCGGAAAGTTCGCTATCTTGTTCTGCGCTGCCTCGGTGGTAGAGGGGGGGGGTCCTGGGGATGGTTGTGCGTGTTGTGGCGTTCTTGGGTGTCGGAGCTGCTTGATCAGTAGGTCTATGACATGTGTTGGTCTTCAGATGTGGCTCTGGACTGGGCTCCCTTTCATACTGTGATGTCATGAGTGATGTCATTGACCATGTAATGAGTGATGTAATATGTGACGTCATCACCAGTGCATTGCGGGCGCGCGAGTTATAGTTAGCTCAACTAACTATAACGGGCGAATTTCTCTGTTTTTATATGAGTCAAATGTCCAAGTAACTATAATGTCCCTGAAACCTATGATTTTTTCAGTGAATATATATATATATATAATGAATATATATATATATACACAAGTGGATTCTTATAATTGATAAATTAAAGGGTAGAGCATATCGGAATCCACTTGTGAGCAGCCTATGAGTAAGGGGCGTAATAGCCTTAAAACGCGTCAGGCAATCATCTGTACCTGAACAGAAGGCAAGATGTCTTTGGAAAGCCGTATGGTGGGCCCGCTGCCGAGTGCATCCTGTGAAGCTCCAGGGCAATTGGTTTAACATTAATGTACACGGCAGCCCAGTCATGACAGGACTAAACCATCTTCCGAGAGGCTGCGGCTGGAAGCGGTTTCCAGCCGGAACAGCGCAGCGAGTCAGACGCAATTAACTCACCTGGATATTCTGGATCCTAATAAGGAGTATAAATGTTCTTATGCAGCAAGTGGATACGAGCTCACTGAGGGTATCAAGACTATTCTCTTTCTTTCTTTCAGGACTGCTGGTCCCATCATGCAATATTTTGTCACCGAGACATTAAGTGCCGCCCACTGAGGGCTAAGAAGCAATCATTGGCATGCAAATTGATAAATTAAAGGGAAGAGCATATCGGAATCCACTTGTGAGCAGTCTATGAGTAAGGAGCATAATAGCCTTGAAACGCGTAAGGCAATCATCTGTGCCTGAGCAGAAGGCGAGTTGTCTTTGGAAAGCCGTATGGTGGGCCCACTGCCAAGTGCGTCCTGTGAAGCTCCAGGGCAATTGTTTTAACATTGATGTACACGGCGGCCCAGTCGAGACAGGACTGCACCATCTTCCGAGAGGCTGCGGCTGGAAACGGTTTCCAGCCGGAACAGCGCAGGGAGTCAGATGCAATTGCTTCGCCTGAATATTCAGGATCCTACTAAGGAGTATAAATGTTCTTATGCAGCAAGTGAATACGAGCCCACTGAGGGTAACAAGACTGTTCTCTTTCTTTCTTTCAGGATTGCCGGTCCCATCATGCAATATTTTTTCACCGAGACATTAAGTGCCGCCGACTGAGGGCTAAGAACCAATCATTGGCATGCAAATTGATAAATTAAAGGGAAGAGCATATCGGAAACCACTTGTAAGCAGCCTATAAGTAAGGGGTGTTATATCCTTGAAACATGTCAGGCAATCATCTGTACCTGAACCGAAGGTGAGTTGTCTTTGGAAAGCTGTATGGTGGGCCCGCTGCCGAGTGTGTCCTGTGAAGCTCCAGGGCATTTGGTTTAACATTGATGTACACGGTGGCCCAGTTGTGACAGGACTGCACCATCTTCCGAGAGACTGTGGCTGGAAACGGTTTCCAGCCGGCCCAGCGCAGCACGTCAGATGCAATTAACTCGCCTGAATATTCAGGATCCTGCTAAGGAGTATAAAGGTTCTTATGCAGGAAGTGGATACGAGCCCACTGAGGTTAACAAGACTGTTCTTTTTCTTTCTTTCAGGACTGCTGGTCCCATCATGCAATATTTTGTCAACGACACATTAAGTGCCGCCCACTGAGGGCTAAGAACCAATCATTGACATGCAAATTGATAAATTAAAGGGAAGGACATATGGGAATCCAATTGTGAGCAGCCTATGAGCAAGGGGCGTAATAGCCTTGAAATGCATCAGGCAATCATCTGTACCTGAACAGAAGGCGAGTTGTCTTTGGAAAGCTGTCTGGTGGGCCCGTTGCCGAGTGTGTCCTGTAAAGATCCAGGGCAATTGGTTTAACATTGATGTACACCGCGGGCCAGTCGTGACAGGACTGCACCATCTTCCGAGAGACTGTGGCTGGAAACGGTTGCCAGCCGGAACAGCGCAGCGAGTCAGACGCAATTAACTTGCCTGAATATTCAGGATCATACTAAGGAGTATAAATGTTCTCATGCAGGAAGTGGATACGAGCCCACTGAGGGTAACAAGACTGTTCTCTTTCTATCTTTCAGGATTGCTGGTCCCATCATGCAATATTTTGTCACCAAGACATTAAGTGCCGCCCACTGAGGGCTATGAACCAATCATTGACACGCAAATTGATAAATTAAAGGGGAGAGCATATTGGAATCCACTTGTGAGCATCCTATGAGTAAGGGGCGTAATAGTCTTGAAATGCATCAGGCAATCATCTGTACCCGAACAGAAGGCGAGTTGTCTTTGGAAAGCCGTCTGGTGGGCCCGTTGCCGAGTGCGTCCTGTAAAGATCCAGGGCAATTGGTTTAACATTGATGTACACGGCGGGCCAGTCGTGACAGGACTGCACCATCTTCCGAGAGACTGTGGCTGGAAACGGTTGCCAGCCGGAACAGCGCAGCGAGTCAGACGCAATTAACCTGCCTGAATATTCAGGCTCCTACTAAGGAGTATAAATGTTCTCATGCAGGAAGTGGATACGAGCCCACTGAGGGTAACAAGACTGTTCTCTTTCTATCTTTCAGGATTGCTGGTCCCATCATGCAATATTTTGTCACCAAGACATTAAGTGCCGCCCACTGAGGGCTAAGAACCAATCATTGGCATGCAAATTGATAAATTAAAGGGAAGAGCATATCCGAATCCACTTGTGAGCAGCCTATGAGTAAGGTGCGCAATAGCCATGAAACGCGTCGGGTAAACATCTGTACCCAAACAGAAGGTGAGTTGTCTTTGGAAAGCCGTATGGTGGGCCCGCTGCCGAGTGCCTCCTGTGAAGCTCCAGGGCAATTGGTTTAATATATATATATATATATTCACTGAAAAAACCATAGGTTTCAGGGGCGTTATAGTTAGCTGGACATTTCCCTCTTACAAAACCCTAGAAATTCCCCCGTTATAGTTAGTTCAGCTAACTATAACTCGCGCCCCCGCAATGCACTGCTGATGACGTCACATATTACATCACTCATGACATGGTCAGTGACATCACTGATGACATCACTGATGACATCTGAAATGACACCACTGTGCAAACGCGCCCTGTAGCGTGTTTTAAGTTGGGGGATTAAGTCCTCTTGAATCCTGAGGTCCCCTGGCAGCCAACTTGCCCACCAGGTACCTCCAGTATGCTCCAGGGAGATGCATTGCAGAGATGTGTTCAGAGGCCACGCCCCTTTTTACAACACTCTGCAACGCAGCTCCGTGGCGCTTACTGGAGGTACCTGGTGGGCTAGTTGACCCCTAGGGGATCTCTCGATTGAAGAGGAATGAATTCCCCAACTTAAAACGCGCCACAGGGCGTGTTTGCACAGTATCACCTCAGGCCCCGCCCCCGACCTTCACCACTGTGCAAACGCGCCCCGTGGCGCGTTTTAAGTTGGGGGATTAAGTCCCCTTGAATCCTGAGGTCCCCTAGCGGCCAACTAGGCCACCAGGTACCTCCAGTAAGCGCCACGGAGCTGTGTTGCAGAGAGGTGCAAAAAGGGGTGTGGCCTCATTACACCTCTCTGCAACGCAGCCCCCTGGCGCATACTGGAGGTTCCTGGTGGGCTAGTTGGCCCCCAGGGACCCCCAGTATTCAAGGGGAATTAGTTCCCCCTCTGCAAACGCAGGGGGTGCGTTTGCCGAGTGGTGAAGGAGGGGGCGTGGCCTCCGGCCCGATCCCGATCTTTTCTGCCAACATTGCTTTTCAACATGGGGAGCAGCTAACAGCGGAGCTGGCCAAAAGTTTGGAAAATTTCGCGAAGATTCATCAACCGGCGCCAAAGATATTCCCAATAGAATGTTGCGGATTTCCTATGGAAAATAGGTCCTAACTGTAACTATCTACTGGTGACCGCCAGTCGATAATATATATATATATATATATATATATATATTTTAGACACAAACACATCTGAGATCAAGTCTAATATTCAAAAAGGACAGATGATTAGTCTTCTTGTTCATTCATTTTTATTCTTGTTCCTTCAGAAGTCAAAGTTCACATAAAGTAACACACAAAGTGCCAACACGTGTTTCGCGCCAGCTGCGCTTCTTCAGGGCTGTCACATAAACAGAAAATAGTATACTTTAGAACTCATATAAACATACTTATTTCTTTACAAAATTTACACATTGGAGAAAAGTCTAAGTTCAAATTAAGGAAGAACTCCATCATTATACTTTTCCAACAGTACCCACCAACTTCCATTTAAATAAAAGGAGTGAAAAAACAAAAGGGAATTCGTATAGGACTAGCATGTTATTAATCTAACCTAAACCTAAGGTTTGTCAATATAAATATTTGATAACCATACGGATTATTAATAGGGTGAACGTACGAAAAGAGTGTACCTTTTTATTCCTTGTGTGGTCTCTCTTCAAATAAGCTTGAATATTACTTCAGAATAATTCAGGCTCCCTATTTTTTGAAACGGTTCCCAAGGTATAAATTTATTGTTATTGTAACATTAAATAACTTATCTATTTTGACGCAAAAAATGTTTTTAAACTTATCATCTCAAATGATATAACCATGCTTCGAATCAAAATAATCTCACCTTATTTATGTTTATTTCACTAAGAAGTCTTTTTTCAGTTAGAATCTTGTAATTTTGAAAATTTTGGGAAATTTTTATATTTAGCGTTCCATGATAAGATCTAAAAAATAATAATAATAATGGACAATCTATTAGAACCCACTAAACTTACAAATATATATTTTTTTGCGTTCCAAGATATAATCTAGAAGTAATAACGAGCAGTTTATTAGGTCCCACTATACTGTCATTGTTGATTATAAAGCATTAATGCAATATCTTAAAGAGTTCTCATCAACATAGTGTTCTCCTGGGTATTACAACACTGAAAATAGTGAAGGTAGTACTAAACACAAATCTACAAGAGTCAAAATAGCTTTCCATTATACTAACAGAAAGATTCAAAGTATAGCAGGCAAGGGAATTCAACATATTTAAAGCAAAAAGTGTTGGAATCCCCTCAACTTGTATCTAGTTAGAGTGCGCATATTTCCCTTCTTACCGCTAAGTCGATAAACGTCCAGTGCTCGATCCGTCTATTCAGCGAGTGAACTGACGGTGTTACCCTGCTGCTATTTATGCTCCTCCTCTAATGGGTGACTTAAAGAAAACATCGGGAAAGTTGTTAAAGCGCCACCTCTCTCAAATAGACTATCAGTGTTTGCTACTTGAAACATAGAATTATTTGGATTAAATGTCACAATATTCATTAATAGAACCTAAACGTACCTTAAATAGTTCGATACAAAATAAATTGTGACTTGATATTTATTAAAGGTATAAAAAATGTCCTAGCATCAATAAATAGGATTCGAACCCCTAACGTAGTGAAACATGTGAATATACTGTTTTAATGGAGTGAGCTATCAAATTACTTGAAAACAGGATGTGTAATTATAAAGGATAAGTTTCTCAAATAATTACCATCATTGCTGCATGATAATTGTAATGAGAAGTGCATATAGAGGCTCACCAGTCTAGATATTACAAATGTAAAAAGTATTGAAATATAGAGGTAAAATATTCCCAATTCATGCCATTGCACTCGATCTATTTATGTGATTATTTACGAGTGCAAGTTATTAAGATGATACTGTTTTCAAATAATGAAGATAGACTCAAACCCCTGTCTTGCTATATATGATAGTATGGGGTTTTAGTCAAGTGGGCTATCTAGTTAGATGACTTCAGTTATGTTAAAGACATATTAGTAGTTGAGTCCTAAATCACATTTTATGAAATAAAGTAGAATAGATCAATATGACAAAAAAGTCTTGAATTCACCAACAAGAGGAGACATACCTCTATGTTATACTGTCAATAAAAGAAGTAATTTTTTAGACACCATATGCTTGAATAACATAGTTGATATAGTAATTTTAGCAAAAAATAATCATTGTTTGTCTTACACAATAGGTAAGGGATCTATAAACAGTTTATAACTCAAAGGTCTGTAGAAAAATATTCAATCAAGAGACATACCGAGTCAATATTATATCAGAAGAGTATAGATCTCTCTATCAACGTTAAGTCCAAACTGAACCGCTTGTAGTTTATTGATCCAAAACGTTTCCCTAGATCTCAATTTCGCTTCTAGATCACCCCCTCTCCTTTCAATAGTGACTTGTTCAATTCCCATCAACTCAATATTGTTCAATTCATTTCGTCTATGTTGTTCTTTAAAATGAACTGCCATTGGATATTTCAGGTCACAATTTTTAATTGCTCTAAGATGTTCCAACCATCTAGTTTTAAGCTTTCTTGTTGACGATCCTACATATATCTTTTTACACACACAAGTTATTATGTATACGCAGTAGCTCGTCTTGCAATTAATAAAGGATTTGATTTTGAACGTTTTCTTGTTAGTAAAATCACTGAAGGTTGTCGTTTTGTTGATGACATGTTTACAACAGATACATTGACTGCATCTGTATGAACCTGGTGTTAGTAGACTCTTAGTCCGTATCTGTTGATCATGATCAGTGTTGTGTATAGGATATGATCGTGTGTCACTTGGACTGAGAATACTTCTTAGTGTGGGGGCTTTTTTATACACCATATTGGGTTTAACCCCCAAAAAATCAGAGATATCTTTGTCGATGGTTAGCACTTCCCAATGTTTACAGAGTGATCTAAATACTCTATTATTACCATCACTGTAGGTAGTGATATATCTAATCACTTCTTTCTTGTTCGTTTCTAGTTTAGGTCTGTCATATAGTAATGTGTCTCTTTTCACTTTTAATGCTTTGCTTCTAGCTATATCTACAATCTTTTTCTCATATCCTCTTTTGAGGAATCTTTCAGTAATATCGTTACTGATATTTAGATACTCTCTCTCATCACTGCAGTTTCTTTTGGCTCTCAAAAATTCCCCATATGGGATATTGTCGATCTGCCTTTTGAGATGTCCTGACCTAGCATGCAATATAGAATTTGTAGAAGTGGGTTTCCGATAGAGTCTCGACTCTAAATGTCCCTGACTAACATACATTTCAACGTCTAAGAAAACTATTCTTTCAGTGTTATATTCAAGAGTGACAGTTATATTATGATTGTTGGTATTCAAATGACAATGGAAAAGTTTTAATTTATCTACACTTCCATTCCAAATCATAAAAATGTCATCTATGAATCTGCCCCAATAGACAATATTGTCATCAAAAGTGTCACTAGATTTCCAAGCATGTATATATATATTTTACCTACTGGCGGTTGCCAGTAGGTAGTTATAGTTAGGACCTATTTTCCATAGGAAATCCGCAACATTCTATTCCCAATAAGTCTGGCGCCGGTTGATGAATCCTCGCGAAATTTTCCAAACTTTTGGCCAGCTCCGCTCCGCTCCTACCCTGAAAGTTTTGTAGTTATTTGTCAAGCGGGGGCTGAGAAAAAAGGGGGGTCCCAAAACGCGTTTTCCCCATGCAATTTCTCATAGGATCTGTTGTCGCAGCTACAGCCCGAACCGCTGAACGGAAAGACACCAAATTTGGCAAAGAGGTAGTCCTCAGTTCAGACTCGTGCCTTTTGCATAAATGGTGTGAATCCGTTCAGTAGTTCCTGAGAAAATTAGAGTTAAAAGTACATAAACATCTATGGCCTGGGAGGATCCGCGGACCCTACCCGCACCGTATGCGCACCCTCCCCGAACCGAGCGCGCACCCTCCAAATCGCGCACTGAATGCTAATTGGATGTCGAGTGTCTGTCTACATTCGAAACCAGGAACTGTTGGCGGCCATTTTCTGCCTCGGTACAAGCGAGGCTGAAGAAGCAAGGGGAATAAGTGTGTAAAACATATAAAGGGGGCAGAGTGGAAATACTCTGACCCTCTAGAGGTGCTTAGGGGGTCCTAGAAAGACCCCCTGGCGCCCCTTTTTTTTTTAAAAAAACGGCGAAATACGCGCACGGTGCGCGCATCCTATCGCGTTGGGTGCACGGATTCTCTCACGTTGGGTGCGCAGATCCACGGAATTTTTTGGGAAAAAAGACAAGAAATCATTGGTTGTATGAGTACTTTCTACACTGAAAGGTAGGGTGTATATTTCTGTTTTTTAAAGGTATGATTCTTATTGGTTAACAAAAACAGATTGTAAGGAACATTATATATGATAAGCTGATATGTTGAAAAGTCAAGCACACTTCCTGTCTTGTTTAGCAACATTGTGTGCTGAACTTGTGACCTGTGTGCTCAGTGCAGTGTTTCATGACCTGTTTCCATGGTAAGAGGCAGAAGGCAGATTGGGGGAAGGGTTGAAATGTATTTCAGTTGGAAAGGGTTCAAATGTTTAACCAATAGAAATGTGTGTTTGCTTTTGAGTGTATGTGTGAAGGATTGTGATTTGATGTTTACATGTATGTGTGGAACATGAAAGGGAAATTTTTCCATTCTTTGTTTTTGCTGAGAGGTGCACAGTGCAGAGATTCTGTAAAAGAAAATCTGGTGTGTGACTGATATACTTCTAAATCTACAAAACAACTTGAAAGGTGAGTTATTTAATTGTGAGGGGAAGTATGTAGAGTATTTTGATTTTAATCAGACTAATCTATTTCTCCTGCTAAAGTGTAGGGAGTACTTTTTCTCTATAATCTTATTGACAGTATGTGTGCATGTAGAAACCATTCTGTGATAAGCATTTGTGTTTTTCATGTGTTTGCAGACAGATAACTGTGCTGTTTTTATATTTTGGTAGAATTAGAAACCAGTCAATGTTTGTGAATTTGTGAAATGAGTTATGTTATGTTTCTATACTAAAATGTAGTACTACTTCTAGATGAAGAAATGTGTTTTGGAATAGTGCAATGGATAGTGTTGTTTGTCTAGAATCACACAGTGAGTATGTGTGCATTTGGGAACCACTGTGAGAGAAGCATTTGGTAACATTGTGTATTTGCTGACAGATAACTGTTTTAAAACCTGTCATGTTGTCAAGTTTTAGTAGCATTAGAAGCCAGTCTTTGCTTATGCATTGATAAAATAAGTCATGCTTTGACACTAAGGTGCTGTACTTTAATATGTAGATTGTATGTAGTCTCCTTACCCCTTGCACAGTAGTGAATGAGTTTTGGTAAGCTGCTAGGGATAGTGTTGCTTGTCTAGAATCACACTGTGAGTCTGTGTGCATTTGGGGACCACTGTGAGAGAAGTATGTGGTAATATTGTGTATTTGCTGACAGATAACTGTTTTATAACCTTTCTTGTTGTCAAGTTTTAGTAGCATTAGAAGGCAGTTTTTGCTTATGCTTTGATTAAATGAGTCAGGCTTTGACACAAAAGTGCAGTCCTGAAATATGTAGATTGTGTGCAGTTCCCTTACCACATGCACTGTAGTGAATGAGTTTTGGTAAACTCCTAGGTATAGTGGTTGTTGTCTAGAATCACACTGTGAGTCTGTGTGCATTTGGGAACCATTGTGAGAGAAGCATTTGGTAACATCATGTATTTGCTGACAGATAACTCTTTTAAAACCTGTCATGTTGTCAAGTTTTAGTAGCATTAGAAGCCAGTCTTTGGTTATGCATTGATAAAATGATTCATGCTGTGACACTAAAGTGCAGTACTGAAATATGTAGTTTGTGTGCAGTCCCCTTATCCCTTCCACAGTAGTGAATGAGTTTTGGTAAGCTGCTAGGGATAGTGTTGCTTGTCTAGAATCACTGTGTGAGTCTGTGTGCATTTGGGAACCACTGTGAGAGAAGCATTTGGTAACGTTGTGTATTTGCTGACAGATAATTGTTTTAAAACCTGTCATGTTGTCAAGTTTTAGTAGCATTAGAAGCCAGTTTTTGCTTATGCTTTTATTAAATGAGTCAGGCTTTGACACAAAAGTGCAGTCCTGAAATATGTAGATTGTGTGCAGTTCCCTTACCACTTGCACTGTAGTGAATGAGTTTTGGTAAACTCCTAGGGATAGTGGTGCATGTCTAGAATCACACTGTGAGTCTGTGTGCATTTGGGAACCACTGTGAGAGAAGCATTTGGTAACATCGTGTATTTTTTAGCAGATAACTCTTTTAAAACCTGTCATGTTGTCAAGTTTTAGTAGCATTAGAAGCCAGTCTTTGCCTATGCGTTGATTAAATGAGTCATGCTTTGACACTAATGTGCTGTACTTAAATATGTAGATTGTATGCAGTACCATTACCTCTTCTAGACTAGTGAATGAGTTTTGGTAAACTGCTACGGATAGTGTTGCTTGTCTAAGTCACACTGTGAGTCTGTGTACATTTGGGTACGGATTGTGAGAGAAGCATTTGGTAACATAGTGTATTTGATGACAGAACTCTGTTTTAAAATCGGTCATGTTGTCAAGTTTTAGTAGCTTTAGAAGCTATCCTTTGCTTATGCATTGATAAAATGAGTCAGGGTTTGACACTAAAGTGCAGTACAATGTACTATTCTCTTCACTGTGCCAGAACTGAACATTTAAAAGTTTTACCCAGGCACTAACCTAGCAGTAGTCTGATGATTTAGTCAGTTTCCAAGTACTCATGTTGTGAACCATACATTACCACATAGATTGTTTCAAATGTCTATGCAGTATGCATGCAGTCTTCTAATATACTATACACTTGTCTTTCACATTTTCAATTCACTAGTCAGTATCCATACACTTCCAGGAAACACCCTGTAACTCCCTTTGCAGTCCTCTAGTGACCCATTCAGCATCATGTACTAATCCATTCACTGTGCCAAAACCCAAACACTTATGAATTCACCAAGATACTATCTTTGCAGTACTCTAATCATTCAGTCAGTACCTAAGTATTCATGCACTGAGCCAGGCCTTAGCACATGGACTGCTTCAAACCCCTATCCACTATGTATGCAGTCTTCTAACCACCTAGACACTTGTCTTTCACACTTTCAATTCCCTAGTCAGTATCCATACAGTCCAGCAAACATCCTGTCACTCCCTTTGCACTCCTCTAGTGACCCATTCAGTACCAAGTACTAATCCATTCCCTGTGCGAAAAGCCTACCACTCATAAATTGACCTAGGCACTCTCCTTGCTGTACTCTAATCATTCAGTCAGTACCCAAGTACTCATGCAGTGAGCCAGGCCTTAGCACATGGACTGCTTTAAATGCCTATCCAGTATGGATGCAGTCCTCTAATCACCTACACAGTTGTCTTTCACACCTTCAATTCCCTAGTTAGTATTCATACACTTCTAGCAAACACCCTGTCACTCACCCAGTGTGTCTCCTTATAGTACTGTAATCATTTAATCAGTTAGCATGTAGTCTTTTAGTGAGGTAGGCTTTAGGGCATGAACTGCTTCAAAGTAATATGCACTCTGCGTGTAGTGTTTTAACGAGCGTCACACTTGTGGTTCAGGGCTATAGTTTCTTAGTCAGTTTTTAAATAAAATGTGTTTGTACAGTAATGGAATAGTATACATTTGAAAGTTATTAATATACATTTATTTGTGATTCTTTTTTACAGATACAGAACAGGAGTGTTTCTCATCTGTTTGCACTCTTCTCGTGCAAGATTGTTTGGATGAAGGGTCCTTAGGTGTTTCATCATACTTGCTGTGCCGCACGAGTATTTTTTGTTAGGATCCCCTCGTAACAGAACTCTTTTGCAAATCTTGTGCGTGACGAAGGTGGCATTGGTCTTTGTTTGCCCCTCGAAAAAAGTAGAAAATGTCTTCCTAGGTATAGTGGTTGCTGTCTAGAATCACACTGTGAGTCTGTGTGCATTTGGAAACCACTGTGAGAGAAGCATTTGGTAAAATCGTGTATTTTTTAGCAGATAACTCTTTTAAAACCTGTCATGCTGTCAAGTTTTAGTAGCATTAGAAGCCAGTCTTTGCTTATGCGTTGATTAAATGAGTCATGCTTTGACACTAATGTGCTGTACTTAAATATGTAGATTGTATGCAGTACCATTACCTCTTCTAGACTAGTGAATGAGTTTTGGTAAACTGCTACGGATAGTGTTGCTTGTCTAAGATCACACTGTGAGTCTGTGTACATTTGGGTAAGGATTGTGAGAGAAGCATTTGGTAACATAGTGTATTTGATGACAGATAACTGTTTTAAAATCGGTCATGTTGTCAAGTTTTAGTAGCTTTAGAAGCTATCCTTTGCTTATGCATTGATAAAATGAGTCAGGGTTTGACACTAAAGTGCAGTACAATGTACTATTCTCTTCACTGTGCCAGAACTGAAAATTTAAAAGTTTTACCCAGGCACTAACCTAGCAGTAGTCTGATGATTTAGTCAGTTTCCAGGTACTCATGTTGTGAACCATACATTACTACATAGATTGCTTCAAATGTCTATGCAGTATGCATGCAGTCTTCTAACATACTATACACTTGTCTTTCACATTTTCAATTCACTAGTCAGTATCCATACACTTCCAGGAAACACCCTGTAACTCCCTTTGCAGTCCTCTAGTGACCCATTCAGCATCATGTACTAATCCATTCACTGTGCCAAAACCCAAACACTTATGAATTCACCAAGATACTATCTTTGCAGTACTCTAATCATTCAGTCAGTGCCTAAGTATTCATGCACTGAGCCAGGCCTTAGCACATGGACTGCTTCAAACCCCTATCCACTATGTATGCAGTCTTCTAACCACCTAGACACTTGTCTTTCACACTTTCAATTCCCTAGTCAGTATCCATACAGTCCAGCAAACATCCTGTCACTCCCTTTGCACTCCTCTAGTGACCCATTCAGTACCAAGTACAAATCCATTCCCTGTGCGAAAAGCCTACCACTTATAAATTCACCTAGGCACTCTCCTTGCTGTACTCTAATCATTCAGTCAGTACCCAAGTACTCATGTATTGAGCCAGGCCTTAGCACATGGACTGCTTTAAATGCCTATCCAGTATGGATGCAGTCCTCTAATCACCTACACAGTTGTCTTTCACACCTTCAATTCCCTAGTTAGTATTCATTCACTTCTAGCAAACACCCTGTCACTCACCCAGTGTGTCTCCTTATAGTACTGTAATTATTTAGTCAGTTAGCATGTAGTCTTTTAGTGAGGTAGGCTTTAGGGCATGAACTGCTTCAAAGTAGTATGCACTATGCATATAGGGTTTTAACGTTCGTCACACTTGTGGTTCAGGGCTATAGTTTCTTAGTCAGTTTTTATATAAAATGTGTTTGTACAGTAATGGAATAGTATAAATTTGAAAGTTATTAATATACATTTATTTGTGATTCTTTTTTACAGATCTTCTCATGCAAGATTGTTTGGATGAAGGGTCCTTAGGTGTTTCATCATACTTGCCGTGCCGCATGAGTATTTTTTGTTAGGATCCCCTCATAACAGAACTCTTATGCAAATCTTGCGCGTGACAAAGGTGGCATTAGTCTTTGTTTGCCCCTCGAGAAAAGTAGAAAATTTCCACACCACTGAAGGAAAACGTTGTGGGCAAGGTGCATACTCCAAAAATTCATCCTTAGATTCGGTGAATATTTTAAAGCGACAACATTCACAGTTTTTGTAAGTTAAACTTATAAAATTTTGTTAGCTGTATGCATTTTATATACCTGTGATTTGTATCTTTTTTTTTTTTAGAATAGCATGTTGGTTTTTTTTAACAATCTTTAAGATTGTTTTTTTTTTGCCCGCTGTTAAGTGATGAGTACGATTGAAATCACTATTTTTAGTGAAATTTAATATATTCTGAGAACAGCAAAAAAGACAAAAAAATTATTTTGTGGGAATTATGCTGTGTTGTAAAAAATTTATTATTACATGTTATCATTTTTTTTCCCTTTTCTTTCACAGATCCAAATTTTAAAATAAACAATTTTTATGAATTTAGATTGGAATGAAAATCTGAAAAAAATGTATACCATTTTTTATTGCTAATACTGTGAAGGTAAGTTTAACTAAGTCTCAATATGCAGAATGAGGAGGTCTGCAAGAAGCTACAAAGTTGAAACATGTTTCTAAAAACACTCTGTTTATACCTATTTAGTTTTGAAATCTGACCATAATCAAATATCATGTGTTCTGCAAAAAAAGAGATTTGAGGGGTTCATAATATTTCCTATTTTAGCTATTGAAGGACCGCAATTATTTCAATCATTCTTCTTTGAACATCTTTGCAGACAAAACTCTGTGCTTACCTTCTATCATTCGCAAGGAATATTAAAAACGGAAATATGGCACTTTTTGTAACATAGTTAATGCGCAAGACACTCTTTCATATTTACAAAGAGAGGAAAAGGCACTCTGTGCACTTTTTATACTCCATGTAAATACAACCTCATTATGCACACCACTTTGCGTTGAAAGGGTGTTCTATAAGTGTTGTTGTGCATGATTGCACTGAATACTCATAGAACAAGACACATGTCTAGATTTATCAGAAATCATGAATCTCGATATATGTGTGAATGCTGCACCATTCTAAAATTGGTGTAGGAAAGCACAACAAGGAGAATTGTTTTCATTTTTCCACATTTTTACATCTTCAATGCATGCTGAAATGTTCAGCATACATTGAAGGAGAAAAATGCATTTTCAAATAGTTTTTTTGAAGGAAGGTGTGTCTTCCTGCAGAAAAACAAACAGCACATGACACAGATATCCTTGCACTATGGTGCAAGGGTGCCTGTGTCACCACATGGCTGCAGTTTAAGCAGCCGTGCAGAGAGAAGCATAGATTTGCAACATATGTATGTACATATGTTGCATCCCTGTGCTTCAGAAGTACTACAGCAGACTGTAGTTAAAGAGGTTACTGTGTGATGCTGCAGCACTTCCTCATAGTTCTGCACTTATACATTCACCATACGCTACTAATGCATTCATTCAGTCAATTACGTACTACACATACATTCATCTAAACTTTCACACACTAACAAAGAAATTTTGCTCTTTTTTTAAACCAGGAAAGTAAGTTCTTACAAGAACTTTTTTTTTCTTCTTTCTTCTTCTATATATTTTTTGGGTTTTTCTAACAATTTTGTGATTTTTTTGGTATTTCTGAAAAAAAAACAATAAAAAACCAGGAGAAACCAAACAATGAACTTCAGGGAACAATACATTTTTTTTTTTTAAAAACTAGCAAATGTGACTTTCTTGCCGGCGGCAGATCAGATCGATCGACTGCTCACCATAGCACAAAGTCGCATTGCACTTAGTGCAGAGCACTTTTAAAAATTGAAATTGAGGACGGATGTCCAAGGTTTGGGCTGATGGATGGACTCTTGATGTGCTCGGCTGCGATGAGGTGGAAGGTGCAGGAACAGGAGTGTTTCTCATCCGACAGCACTCTTCTCATGCAAGATTGTTTGGATGAAGGGTCCTCATGTGCTTCATCATACTTGCCGTGCCGCACGAGTATTTCTTGTTAGGATCCCCTCGCGACAGGACTTTTTTGCAAAACTTGCACGTGACCAAGGTGGCATTGGTCTTATTCTGCCCCTCGGGAAAAGTAAAAAATTTCCACACCACTGAAGACGTTCTTTGGGTGGTGCCTCCTCCAAAAATTCATCCTCAGAAATGTGAGGAGATGCAGGTGATGCATGCTGCCCTGAAGCCATTTTTGGTTGAAAAAAGTTAGAGCTAAGTGTAAACTTAGTCTAAAAAATCTTCTTCTCTCCAAAGAGATGGTCCTCTAAAGAAGGTCAAAGAAGAATGATTGAAATGAGTGGGGTCTTTCAATAGTTAGAAGAGGAAGTGTAATGAACCAATCAAATCTCTTTTTTTGCAGGTCACATGGGATCCGCGCACCCTGCGCTTACGCAGCACGCACCCTGCGCGCATCTGCGAAATTGAATTAAAAAAAATTATTGGATTAGATGTAAAAATATATCCAATCCAATCCAAACAGCTTTATTCGACAAAAGTCATAAAAGCGAGACAACAAGTACAGGTACAAAATACACAAATAATTTAACAAGAAACAGTATAAAAGCGAAACTACTTAAAATATTTACAAGTTTTAAAAAAGCATATGGTGAAAAGATCATTGGGTATAACATACCAGATGTCTGACTTTACTATCTGTTACTCTTAGTTCTTATAATCCATGCCCACCCCAGAAATTTGGCAACCGCCACGACAATTACCGGGTCAGTGCAGGTGCGAAGGAGCCTTCCTGCTTCAACACTCTGTCTAGTACCCAATAATTGGCAAACGGGTTTCAACCACACACGCCTCGGGGCCGAATAAGCAGGGCATACAAAAAACATATGCACTAATGTTTCCACCTGGGATTTACAAAAGGAACATAAATTACTTTTCTGGGGTTCCCACTGGGCTACAAATGAATTTAAGGGCAACGCTCCCACCCGCATCTGGAAAAATAATTTCCTATCAAGAACTTTGGTTACAAGATCCCAAAAGTGTTCTAGCCTAGGGACAAATTTGATGTTCATAAATTCGTCCGAAAGCGAAAGGGGTTTAGTGGCAGAGAGTACCTTTGTGTTTATCAGCTCCCAGTATTTCTCCTTCAAGAGAGCTTTAGATGGAAAAATAGCTACCGTAGGGTTCTCCCAAAGATCGCTCAACCCCAAAGCCTCAAGGGATTTTCTAGTTTCGTTAAGCCAAGCAATCTTCCGGGAGCCCACCATCGACAATATGTCAAGAAAACCCTCTGCATACTCTGCCAACGCCGGAGTGGTCCATAGGCGACGCCAATAAAGGATAGGTCGAAGCCTGGCTACATCAGCTATGGAGTTCTTCCCAAGGTCATACCTTAAGGGGACTAAAGGTGTGCTCTGCGGGAGGGAGGTGATACTGCGCAAGAACTTGTTTTCCGAGATGGTTAAGAAGGACAGGTTCTCGTACCCCCACAGTTCCGCACCATAAAGAGCCGAGCTCACTGCTTTGGCACTATAGACCTGTAACACAGGTCTAATGGGCTTCGAAGGAGACTTTTTAAATTCAGCAGCTAATACACCAGCTAGCTGCCTGTGTTTTAGAGTAGTCAGATCTATCTGTAACTTCCATGCAAAGTTATTTTGGATATTAACTCCAAGATAATTAAAAGCCTGCACTTGTTCTAGTGGATTGTTAAACAAAACAAATTGATTTCTAAAAGATTTGTGTGGCCTGAATGTCATAAGCTTAGTTTTTTTAATATTGACCTCCAGGCCACGATCAACACAAAAGGACTCAAAAATATTTAATGAACGCTGAAGACCGCCACTTTTAAGACTAGTTTAGAGTTTGTCTTCAATTAATATTCACATGAAATACATAAATATGTTTTTTTAAATGTTAAATACTTTGCGGGATCCGCGCACCTACCGTGTCATAGACGCAGATGATGCACCGCGGAAGCGCGTAAACGTCGCGTTACGTACATCGAACGTGTCGTGTATAGGCTGGGAGTCGCGTACCGGTCGCATTGGAATCGCGCACTAAACACGTATCCGACGCACACCATGCGTGGATGCTATCGCGTAGGGATCGAGAAAGGTGCGCATAGGGTGCGCGGATCCAAAAACATTGAAAAAAATATATAAAATAAAGTTTTGAACATATAGTTAAAAAAATATTTTGAAAAATATAAAAAAATGTTTGAAAAACCCATTAAGTTCAAATAATATTTTTTAATTTTTAAAAGAATTATTTAAAAAAAAAGTTAAAAAAATGGTGATAAAAAAGTATTTAAAAAAAAATGTAATTAATGAAATTGACACACTGAATTTGAGAAATATAGAAATCCAATCAAAATCATTAAACATGATATCTTCAGAGATAAGTTATAGATAGGAATTAGCATTTAAAAAACCTTTGAAATTCACTGAAAAAACCATAGGTTTCATGCACGTTATAGTTAGGAATTGGCATTTAAAAAACCTTTGAAATTCACTGAAAAAAACAAAGGTTTCAGGGGCGTTATAGTTAGGAATTGGCATTTAAAAAACCTTAGAAATTCACTGAAAAAACCATAGGTTTCAGGGGTGTTATAGTTAGCTGGACATTTCCCTCGTACAAAACCCTAGAAATTCCCCTGTTATAGTTAGATCAGCTAACTATAACTCGCGCCCCCGCAATGCACTGCTGATGACGTCACATATTACATCACTCATGACATGGTCAGTGACATCACTGATGACATCACTGATGACATCTCAAATGACATCACTGATGACATCACTCATGACATCATCCATGTGATAAATTACTGCATCTTCTCACACCATAATTTAACCGTTGATACACCAACTCAAAACCACTCATTAACTCTTAGGTCTACATACACCTCCACTCACTCACCTGTACAGTCACTCATACTTACAGTCACTCCGTACAAGACTATCATATGCATTTATACACCTACATAGACACTCACACACCACCAATCATCCATAGAGGTACTCTCACACCTAGTCAGTCATGCAAATAATTAATCACACTCCCATTTACTCACCTATGCAGTTATACACACTCAAGTTCACTTACTCATAAAAATAGTAACACATTCTTATGCTCTTATACAATCATTGATACAAGCACACACTCATCCATACAGCCACTCTCACAATCACACACTCTCACATATACCCACTTATATACTCTTAGACGCATATATACTGCCTTTCACATATGTAGTTATTCACACATGTACCACTGAGATATACATTCAATTCCTAACACACCCATACATACACTCACTCAACCATACAGTTCATCACAGATGCACTCTTAAAAACATGCACCCATAGAATCACCCACACACACATCTATGCACAGAGTCACACACACCCTACCCACACAAACACTCAGGCACCCATACAGATACTCAGACAACCAATCAATAACCCATATAGACACTCATATAGCTATTCACAAAACCATGCAGCCACTTATACACCAACAGACAGACACATACTGACATTCACACAGTTTAATCACTAGTCTGCAGTAAGATACATTTAATGACTCACTTATAGAGTCAGTTACGCACCTAGAAAATCATCCATTCACACACTTGTACAGCCACTCATTCTTCCACAGGCCTTTCACTATAAATATCTAAAACATATTTAAACTTTACAAAAACACACAGTCACTGGATGACGTCATCAGTGATGTCGTCAGTGATGTCATTTGAGATGTCATCAGTGATGTCATCAGTGATGTCACTGACCATATCATGAGTGATGTAATATGTGATGTCATCAGCAGTGCATTGCGGGGGCGCGAATTATAGTTAGCTGAACTAACTATAACAGGGGAATTTCTAGGGTTTTGTATGAGGGAAATGTCCAGCTAACTATAACACCCCTAAACCTATGGTTTTTACAGTGAATATATATATGTATATATATATATATATATATGTATATTATCTACTGGCGGTCGCCAGTAGATAGTTATAGTTAGGACCGTGTTTCCATAGGAAATCTGAAAATTATATTTTGAATAACTTTGGCACCGGTTGACGAATCCTCGCGAAATTTTCAAAACTAATGGGGTGCTCCGTTCAGCTCCTACCCTGAAAGTCTCGGGGTGATTCGTCAAGCGGGGGCTGAGAAAAAAGGGGGGTCCCAAAACGCGTTTTCCCCATGCATTTTCCCATAGGACCTTTAGGCGAAGGTACAGCCCGAACGGCTGAACAGAATTACTTGAAATTTGGCAGAGAGGTAGCCCTCAGGTCAAGGAAGTGACTTTTGCATATATGGAGTCAATCTGTTCAGTAGTTTCTGAGAAAATTGCATTTAAAAGCACATACATATCTATAGCCACGCACCATGCGCGCACCCTAACGTGCGCGAGCGTAATTCTGATTGGTGGATTCATGACAGTCAACATTCGAATCGGTCGAAATCAGGAAGCATCGGCCGCCATTTTGTTTGTTGTGGGTGCGAGAGTGCAAAAGAGAGGTGGTGAACGTGAAAAGGGGGCAGGGTAGAGAGTTCCTGACCCCCTAGCCTTTGTCAGGTGGTCCCTAAAGGACCCCGAAGGGTAAAAAAACATTTTTTTTTTTTTTTAAATCGCGTGGTGCGCGCACGATGATAAACCATAACAAAAAATAATAATTAGCATTTAAAAAAAACGTACAAATTCACTTAAAAAACCAAAGGTTTCACACACGTTATAGTTAGGAATTAGCATTTAAAAAACCTTGCAAATTCACTTAAAAAACCATAGGTTTCACGCATGTTATAGTTAGGTGGACATTTCACTCGTTAAAAAACCAATGAAATTCCACCGTTATAGTTAGTTCAGATAACTATAACTCGCGCGACCACCACTCTATTACAAGGATGATGTCATGAGTGATGTCATGAGTGATGCCACTGACCATGTCATGAGTGATGAAATATGTGACGTCATGAGCACTGGATTGCGGGCGCGCGAGTTATAGTTATCTGAACTAACTATAACGGTGGAATTTCATTGTTTTTTTACGAGTGAAATGTCCACCTAACTATAACATGCGTGAAACCTATTGTTTTTTAAGTGAATTTGCAAGGTTTTTTAAGTGCTAATTCCTAACTATAACGTGTGTGAAACCTATGGTTTTTTAAGTGAATATATATATATACTGAAAAAACACAGATTTCAGGGACTTTATAGTTAGGCTGACATTTCACTCGTACGAAACTAGAGAAATTCAGCCATTATAGTTAGCTAACTATAACTCACTTCCCCACAATGCACTGCTGATGACATCACATATTACATCAATCATGACATGGTCAGTGACATCACTGATGACATATCAAATGACATCTCAAATGACATCACTGATGACATCATCCAGTGATTGAATGTTTCTAAAAAGTTTAACATTTTTATATAAACACGCCAAGGTTTATTGAAGAATGAGTGGGTATAGGAGTGTCTGAATGGATGATTAATGGGTGAGTGACTGACTGTATAAGTGAGTGAATAAACGTGTTTTAGTGAATGCATGGGTGAATGACTGATCTGTGTGAATGTCCATATCAGTCTGTCAGTTGATGTGTAAGCGGCTGCATAGTTTGGGGATTTGCTACATGAGTGTCTATATGGTTTAATGATTGGTTGTCTGATTACCTGTATGGGTGCCTGAGTGTCTCTGTGGGTGGATTGGTGTGTGACTTCCTGCACGGATGTTTGAGTGGGTGATTCAGTGAGTGTATGGGGTTCATGAGTGCATCTGCGAGGAGCTGTATTGATAAGGGAATGTGCGTATGGCTGTGTTGGTGAGTGAATGGATGTCTCAATGGTATATGTGTGAGTACCTACACATTTGAAAGGCAGTGTATGTGAGTGTTGGAGTATATAAGTGACTATATGTGAGAGTGAGTGATTGTGAGAGTGGCTGTATTGTTGAGTGTGTGCTTGTGTCAGTGATTGTATAAGAGAGTAAGTATATGTTAGTATCTGTATGATAACATGAGGTGTTGTGTGTATAATCGTATAGGTGAGTAAATGGCAGTGTGATTCAGTCTTTGGGTGACTGACTAGGTGTGTGAGTATATCTGTGAGTGAGTGGCGGTGTGTGAGTGTCTGTATGGGTGTATAAGTGCATATATCAGTGGCAGTATTGATGAGTGACTGCGTGTATGAGTGACTGCATGGTTGAGTGAGTGGACGTGTGTAGACCTATGAATCAGTAAGTGGGTATGGACTAACTGTTATTGGTGTGTCTATGGTCTCATGTATGGTAGTCTTTATTTTAGAGTGGATGTATGAAAGGTTATATTAGGGTGTGAAGTGGTGCATCAGATATTCAGTGGATAATGTCATCAGTGATGTCATTTGAGATGTCATCAGTGATGTCATCCGTGATGTCACTAACCATGTCATGAGTGATGTAATATGTGACGTCATCAGCAGTGCATTGCGGGGGCGCGAGTTATAATTAGCTCAGCTAACTAAAACAGCTACATTTCTTTGGTTTTGTACGAGTAAGTGTCAGCCTAACTATAACGTCCCTGAAACCTGTGGTTTTTTCAGTGAATTTCTCAGGTTTTTTTTAATTGCAAATTTCTAACTATAATGTACCTAAAACCTCTATTTTTTTCAATAAATTTGTAAGGTTTTTTAAATTCTTATTTCTAACTATGCCTACATAGTTAGAACATGTCCAGAAAAGGAAGAAAGGTGGAGAATGAAGCAAGATAAGTGCAGAAAGAGGGAAGAGAAGTGCAGAAAGAGGAGGAAAGGTACAGAAAGAAGCAAAGAGAAATGCAGAAAGAGGCAACAGAAGTCCTGAACGAGGAAGAAAGGTGGGGAAACAAGCAAGAGAAGTCCAGAAAAAAGCAACAGAGGTGCAGAAAAAGGCATACATTGACTGTACCTTTCCACAGACCCATACAAAGTGGCCTAATCACTAATCCTTCTCCCAAGATGTCTTAAACCTCACTTTTCTATTCAAAGTTCACTATTCATCGACTGCTCAGAATGTTAGGCCTACCAAATATAAAACAGCAACCCTAACCATAGCACTGTTGTAAGTCCCATCAAGTTTGTGAAGGTATGCATGTGTGTGTGTGTCTGCTTTTACCTAGTGACATGTTACATACAAATAAACATACAAATACTTGAATACCTTTGTTTCAAACAGAATACTCTGTGTTTCTTTTTGCACACAATACAGGGTACATGGGCATTCAATAGTATATTTGAGGGGCTCTATAACACCTATATACATAAGACACGCCTGCCTGTGCAACCGAATGACAGAGCAGAACTGAGAAGATTTGATCACCTATAAGAAAAGTTACCTGCTTTGTAAGCTACCATCCTCAGATGCATAACACATGTTAGAATACATGTACAAGTAGACATATACCTCTGTCCTGAGAGCACACATAACTTTAAACTTGAGAGCTGGCACTTCACATTTGAGTACAGAAAGAGGTTAGAGAAGTACAGACAGAGGCAAGAGGGGTGTACAAAGAAGCTAGAGAGGTAGAAAGAGACAAGAGAGGTGCATAAAGAGGAAAAGAGGTGCAGAAAGAAGCAAGAGAAGCACAGAAAGAGGCAATAGTAGTGCATAAAGAGGAATAAAGATGCAGAAACAAGCTAGATAAAAGCAGAAAGAAGCAACCGAGGTACAGAATGAGGCAAGGGAAGTGCAGAAAGAGGCAACAGAGTTGCAGAAACAGGCAAAATAGGTACAGAAAGAAGAAAGAGCAGTGCAGGAAGAACCAACAGAGATGCAGAAGGAGGCAAGCAGACTGCAGAAAGAGGCAACAGAGTTGCAGAAACAGGTAAGAAAGGTACAGAAAAAGAGAACAGGGGTGCAGAAAGATGCAAGAGAGGTGCAGAAAGAGGGAAGGAGGGTGCAGAAAGAGGCAAAAGAGGTGCAGAAAGAAGCAAGAGAGGTACAGAAAAGACGCAAGAGAAGGGCAGAAAGAAATAACAGCGGTGCAGAAAGAGGCAAGAGGGTGCAGAAAGAAGAAAGAAAAGTGTAGAAAGAAGCAACAGCGGTGCAGGAAGAGGGGTAGAAAAAGAGGCAAAAGAAGTACAGAAAGAAGTAACAGAGAAGCGGAAAGGAGGAAGAGGGGTGGAGAAAGATGCAAGAGGGGTGAAGAAAGAAACAAAAGAATTGCAGAAAGAAGGAACAGAGGTGCAGAAAGGCAGCAGGGGTGAAGAACAAGGGACGATGGGAACAGAAAGAGGCATTAGGAGTACAGAAAGAAACAGAGAGAAGTGCATAAAGAAGCAACAGAGGAGCAGAAAAACGGATGAGGGATGGAAAAAGAGAGAAGAGGGGTGCAGAAAGAGGCAAGAGGGGTGAAGAAAGAGGCAAAGCAGGTGCAGAAAGAAGCAAGAGAGGTACAGAAACAAACAAAATAAATGCAGAAAGAAGGAATAGAGGTGCAGAAAGTGGCAAGAAGGGTGCAGAAAGAGGGAAGAGGGGTGTGAAAGAGGCACGAGGGGTGCAGAAAGAAGCAAGAGAGGTACAGAAAGAAGCAACAGAAGGGCAGAATGAGGGAACAGGGATGAAGAAAGAAACAAGAGAAGTGCAGAAAGAAGCAACAGAGATGCAGAAAGGGGTAAGAGGGATAGAGAAAAAGGCAAGAGGGGTGCAGAAAGAAGCAAGAAAGGTGCAGAAAGAAACAAAAGAAGTGCAGAAAGAAGTAACAGAGGTGCAGAGAGGGGCAATAGGGTGCAGAAAGAGGGACAAGGGGTGCAAAAGAGGCAGGAGGAGTGCATAAAGAAGCAAGAGAAGTACACAAAGAAGCAACAGAGGTGCATAAAGAGGGAAGAAGGGTGTAGAAAGAGGCAAGAGAAGTGTAGAAAGTAGCAACAGAGATACAGAAAGGGGGAAGAGGGGTGGAGAAAGAGGCAAGAGGGAATCAGAAGGAAGCATGGGAGGTGCAGAAATAAGAAAGAGAGGTACAGAGAGAAGTAAGAGAAGTGCACAAAGAAGCAACAGAGGTGCAGAAAGAGGGAAGAGGGGTGTAGAAGGAGGCAAGAGGGAAGCAGAAAGAATCAAGGGAGGTGCAGACAGAAACAAAAGAAGTACAGAAAGAAGGAACAGAGGTGCAGAAAGAAGTAAGAGGGGTGCAGAAAGAGGGAAGAGTAGTGCAGAAAGAGGCACAAGCGGTGTAGGAAGAAGCAAGAGCAGTGCAGAAAGAAACAACAGAGGTGCAGAAAGAGGGAAGAGGGGTGGAGAAAGAGGCAACAGGGGTGCAGAAAGAAGCAAGAGAAGTACAAAAAGAAACAAAAGAAGTGTAGCAATAAGGAACAGACATGCAGAGAGAGACAAGAAGGGTGCAGAAAGAGGGAAGAGGGGTGAAAAAGAGGCACAAGGGGTGCAGTAAGAAGCAAGAGAGGTGTTGAAAGAAGCGAGAGAGGTACAGAAAGAAGCAACAGAGGTGCAGAAAGAGGGAAGAGAGATGACAAAGAGGCAAGCAAAGTGCAGAAAGAAGCAACAGACATGCAAATAGGGGGAAGAGGGGCAGAGAAAGGAGCAAGAGGGGTGCAGAAAGAAGCAAGAGCAGTGCAGAAAGAAACAAAAGAAGTGCAAAAAAAGGAACAAAGGTGCATAAAAAGAAAGAAAGGTGCAGAAAGAAGCAACCAAAATGCAGTAAGAGACAAGAGAAGCGCAGAAAGAAGCAACAGAGAGGCAGAAAGGGGTAAGAAGGGTGGAGAAAGAGGCAACAGGGGTGCAGAAAGAAGCAAGAGAAGTACAAAAAGAAACAAAAGAAGTGTAGCAATAAGGAACAGACATGCAGAGAGAGACAAGAAGGGTGCAGAAAGAGGGAAGAGGGGTGAAAAAGAGGCACAAGGGGTGCAGTAAGAAGCAAGAGAGGTGTTGAAAGAAGCGAGAGAGGTACAGAAAGAAGCAACAGAGGTGCAGAAAGAGGGAAGAGGGATGACAAAGAGGCACGCAAAGTGCAGAAAGAAGCAACAGACATGCAGATAGGGGGAAGAGGGGCAGAGAAAGGAGCAAGAGGGGTGCAGAAAGAAGCAAGAGCAGTGCAGAAAGAAACAAAAGAAGTGCAAAAAAAGGAACAAAGGTGCATAAAAAGAAAGAAAGGTGCAGAAAGAAGCAACCAAAATGCAGTAAGAGACAAGAGAAGCGCAGAAAGAAGCAAGAGTGGTTTGCACACCATTAGTACCGATTTAACACCTACATTTGGCAATAAGTAACAGGTGACCATTCTAGGTTTGCAAAGGACCTCCCACCACACTGTAACACTTGTAGCTACAATTTTGTTAAAGTTTGAGCCGTTCGAGCTACAAACAAGGTTTTTCTTGCTCAAATCTGCTGATTATTCTGTAGATGATGAACAAAAAAAGCCAACAACGACCGACCAGGGTTAAGCACTTAATTTCCTACATTTATATATATTAATTTTTGGTGCAACTACTTCCAGCATCTGCCGTTGTTAGATGCTAAATAGTCCAAAGAATTTCACACATAAGAAGGTGCACTCAATAAAATAATAATAAATCCAAATGAGGTGATATATTGCAAAGTTCTTCTTTTATTCAGAAGATCCTTTAAGAAACAGCAAACAGCCAACGCGTTTCGTTCCTTATTGCCACAGGAACTTCTTCAGGGCTGTAACCAATTATAATTTTTTTTTACATAAACACCACTTAACTTATTACACAAAATGCATACATACAGACATATATAAAAACACTCCTATATACAAAATACGAACAACCCACATCACTTCCATAAATATAAGCAACGAGACAAACATTTCTTATCACATATCTCTATAATCAAAAAAAGGGCGGAGAATTCCAAATTGTCTAAACAACATCCTATTGTACATATCCATGGATATTACTGATATGAAAAAACAACTCATATCAGAGATTAAATATTATCAGTGAGAGATAATAACATCTTATTACGAATTTAAGAATCTGATTACAAAAGGGAAAGAAAAAGAAAAGAGAGGATAATAAGAAATATAATAGTGTGAAAAAAGAATAAAGAATAACTATGCAGATAAACAGTCTAAGTAGAGAGAGAGTATAGTGTATATAAATAACGAAAAGGGATTTGGGAATAAACCAACGAACATACGGAACACATAAAAAATATGAGAGGTACCCAAAATATAACTATAATTTAGGAAAAAGGTCTCACCTAAGAATCAATCAAGACTGGGGAATAGTGGAAACACAGGAATACGCAGTCCAAATTATCCCAATGATGGCTAGTGTGTGTACTTCAAGTAACGTGCATACATGGCACACTGAAATCTGAGTCTATTAACAGAAAAGAAAAAAGGGGATAACCAAATAGAGTACCGATTAGATTGCTTCACCTTGTGTCCTTGGCCACAGAGGAGGTATTTTAAAATAATGTCCTCTTGAGAGAAAGTGTTAATGAATATAAAAAACTGGAACACTTTCTTCGACCAATATCAATAAATGGCTATGTTACATAGATATGGCCCGATATCTGCTCACCTTTATAGGAGCGGTATGCATAATATCTCCAATATAATGGTAATGAAGCTGATCGCACAAAGTTTTAAATCCTGAGGTGAAGTGCAGATGGTTTATATTGTAAAAGTCTAAGAGTCAAAGAACAAAAAATGAAAAATATCTTATTCAAAAATGACAATAGCAATTGATTAGTATACACTTAGTTTGAACCCAATATTGGCTCACCTTAAAAATAGAGATATGAGTAAAACATCCAGAATATCGATGCCGAAACTGATAGAATGAAGTATAATTCCCAACACAACGGCAAAAGCTTTAAAGTATGATGATCTAAGGGATAAAGAGCAGCGGGACAAATAACACTCATTACCCACTGATTTATTATAAGGGGGCTCAGAGACAAGGTAGAAAATACTAAGCAGTGTGCTAACAATTAATAAATATAAGCATGCACAGCTAAGTTGAGATGACACACCATGAAAAGAATGTAATCCCAACAAATTAGATAGATACACACTTATTAAAAATACAGCAGTTACTAATATCCAGAGAAAATGAGGACAATACTGGTATCCGTACATAAATAAGTAATAAACAGCGATACCAAATACCAAATTATACTTGAAACGGGACCAAAGAATCCTTTACATCAGTGACCCAGTTGTAGTGCCTGCCCGGACCCTTCCAGCTCAAAGCCCTACAGTATGAGCATCACCCAGGGAGCAACCTCAAAGCTATTTAGAGAATCAAACATCAATCCCGTAAACAATTAACGCATAATCTTGCGCTTAAGACAAAAAGCCCACAGCTTCTTACCAAAGTGATCGGGACACGACGAGCGGCATAATAACCGGCAGCAACTCGTCTTTGAATCTCGCGCCACCATTTATAGCCATTAACCCGAAGCGTGAGTGGCAACGTCACGTGAAGTATGTATCAGTAATAGTAGAAAGCAACGACGAAACAATCACGGACGTAAATGTGTGTAAATCGGGCTGCCATCTTATAATATCGCGACCATATACACCAATTAGATGTGTTATTAAAAATAAGAGTCACGCACCAAGCGATTGATTTTAATTAAAAAGTATGTAATCGATTAGATGAGCCCTATGTAATATTGAAAACAATTCTGGATAAGAAGATATTATTAGAAAAAGTTCTAAAAGTCAAACATCCCCGACTGTATCACACAGATGACAAACGACGGCCATCCTGCAATGTTATAATCGTTTAGAGCAAAAACTGAAATAAATATTGAAAATTAAGTAAAAAAGGTGATGTAAAAGAGGAGGAGAATGGGTGCCCAGAGATAATAGGGCAGAAATCTGGAGCTTAAATACCCTTCTTATAATATTATCAATATTGCACAGGATATACAGACCAAAACATTGACCAATTGAAAAATTCCTGTGAGGTAATCGTACCAACCACAATTCTTGCATACCCAGACACAATAATAAAACTGCAAACAAAAATGATTAATTCCAAATACATAACAAAAAACACTCAACTCCGAAGGGAAAACAAGAGGAAAAGAATAGATAAACATAAATTAGAATTAGAATGGGGTGGCGGTCCCCAGGGCCATGGAGGTCTCTAGGAGGGGGGCTGTGCGTCCGCCCTTCCAACATAAACATAGCCCCAGGGGGGTGGTGGTCCCCAGGGCCGAGTGTCCGCAACGGACCCCTATCCTGAATTTAAAATTGCCCCGGGGAGATGGTGGTCCCCGGGGCAGTGTGGGGAGGGGCAGGAGCCCCCCCCCCCACTGTGTATTTGCAATAAAGCCCCGGGGAGGTGGCAGTACCCGGGACTTGGGGAGGCCCGTAAGGCCCCCTGCCCCATAATAAGGAATGTCCCATGGAGGTGGAAGTCCGCGGGGCAGCGTGGGGGGCTGGATACCCCCACACACTTTTTTTAAGAAGCCCTATGTAGGTGGCGGTCCCCATGGCTGCGAGGGGGCCCGTGCCCCTGCATATTATTTTTAAAAAGCCCCGGGGAGGTGGCAGTCTCCCGCAGTCACCAGATATCATTATTTTTTATTTTTGAATTTCTTAGGAACTACTTAACAGATTTACACCATTTAAAAGAAGGTCGCTTTCTGAACAAAAAGCTACTTTTTTGCCAAATTTGGTGTAATTCTGTTCAGCAGTTGGGGCTGTAGCTTTGTCTAAATTTTCCCATAGAAATTAACATGGAGAAAACGTGTTTTGGGACCCCCCTATTTTTCTCTGCCCCGCTTGATGAATCACCCTGAAACTTCCAAGACAGGAGCTGACCGGAGCGCCCCATTAGTTTTGATGATCTCGTGAAGATTCATCAAACCGCGCCAAAGATATTGGCAAAAGAATAAACACTTTTTGAATAGAAACAAGGTCCTAACTATAACTCCTACTGGCGATGCCAGCGTGGTGTAAAGAAAGACTGTGGATGAATGTCCTCATTTTCACAAAAATGAATTTGACTTGTTTTAAGATTGATAAAGGCATTTTTTGCCGAAACGCATCTCTGATGGCAAACAGTCAATAAAGTTTTTTTGAGACGCCCTTCCTGGAGTGCCGATACTTTATGGGAGAGAAAAGGAGTATTTTCGGAATTATATGCCGCGTAGCGGTAGCGTCAATCAAGGCACCACCTGTGATTAGGTGCTGGACGGCAGACCGCTCCTGGAGGAGAAAGTGTTGCAGCAACCGTCCAGCCCCTGTACCTGACACTGTGGCTCAGCGGGAGAGATGGGCGCAAGGTGCTCACCACGGCTATAAGAGGACGACATCCTCGTGAGCGTGATTGGCAGGCACTTTGATCACAAGCCTATCTTCCGCTTGCCTGCACTTTTGAGGGACTACGGAGCAGGGCTCTGCGTGAAGCAGTGGAGTGAAGGGTGAGTGGCAACCCATGAAAGCGACGAACAACTAGAGACTGAAGCACTGTTTTTTGAAGAACTGCCAGCGTGTTTGTTTCTAAGCACTACGTGAACACTGACAGCACCCACTGACCTGGCTAGGATTGAATGTTTATCAGGACGCCAGCGTGGTGTAAAGAAAATCTGTGGGTGAATGTCCTCATTTTTACAAAAATGAAATTGACTTGCATTTAATTTTCAAACAAACGCATTTTAAGATTGATAAAACGCATCTCTGATGGCAAACAGTTATCAATAAAGTTCTTTTGCCATGCCCTTCCTGGAGTGCCTGTACTTCTTGGGAGAGAAAAGGAGCATTTTAGGAATATATATATATATATATATATATATATATATATATATATATATTCACTGAAAAAACCATAGGTTTCAGGGGCGTTATAGTTAGCTGGACTTTTCACTCGTACAAAACCATTGAAATTCCCCCGTTATAGTTAGTTCAGCTAACTATAACTCGCGCGCACGCAATGCACTGCTGATGACGTCACATATTACATCACTCATGACATGGTCAGTGACATCACTCATGACAGCGCCATTGCAGAGAGGTGTAAAAAGGGACACGGCCTGCACCGCCTCTCTTCAACGCAGAGCAGTGGCGCTTACTGGAAGCACCTGGTGGGCTAGTTGGCCCCCAGGGTCCCTCAGGATTGAAAGGGAATTATTTCCCCAACTTAAAACGCGCCACAGGGCGTGTTTGCACACGTCACCTCAGGTCCCGTCCCCTCCCTTCACCACTGTGTAAACGCACCCTGTGGCCGTTCTAAGTTGAGAGATTAAGTCCCCTTGAATCCTAAGGGTCCCTAGGGTCAAACTAGCCCACTAGGTACCTCCAGTAAGCGCCAAAGTGCTGCGTTGCATAGAGGTGTAAAAAGGGGCGTGGCCTCAGAACACCTGTCTGCAACGCAGCTCCCTGGCACATACTAGAGATACCTGTTGGGCTAGTTGGCCCTAAAGGACCCTCAGTATTGAAGGGGAATTAATTCCCCAACTTACAACTGGCCAGGGGGCACGTTTGCAGAGTGCTGCACGGAGGGGGCGTGGCCTCCAGCACGATGCCGGTCTTTTATTTATATTATTTTTTTAAGAAGGAGGGCTGTGTGCCCCCCCTTCTTTTTCTAATTTACTAGCCCTTAGGACCCCATCCCCCAGGGCCTGCACCCTAATTTTTTTTGTTGAAAAAAAATAATTAGGCCCTCCCAAGGCCTTAATCGGCCCCAGGGACCCCAACCCCCGGGTCATGGCCTTTTTTTTTTTATTCTTTAGGAGGGGGCTGCGTTGCCCCCCTCCTCAGGCCACTTATGGCCCGGGGATCCCATCCCCCGGGGCCGGCCTTTGTTTTTTATTAGTTTTTTATAAATATATTTATAGAAAAAACTAGGACATGCTGGACAAACCGTATGTACCTATCACCATGACGATTTCCGTGATATTCATTAAAAGGCGACTATGCATAGAATGAATCCACATGGAATGTATTTACACCGCTAGTGAAGCTCTGACATGTCTGACGCCCTACCGTGCCTAATCCCGGCGCCCCCGCTGGTCGGTACTCTCCAAGTAGACACCCTTCTCGTTTATTTATACAAACATGGGTAGCTATTGACGGGCACATTTAATATACACGCACACCAAGCCATTCAAAGCAGATTCGACAAAAATTCGACCAAACTATGCAAGAAACCCCCCTCACGGTTAATAAAACACACATCCACCGCCAGATGTGTAATACTTTTTATTTTACTCTCTGGAAAGGAGACGAACCTCACTTGGGAGTCACAGCGTGCTCCTGGCTGAGCCCAATTCTGTGTTACACCCACCAGTGCCCGCCGAGTGCCTCACACCTCTGTGTTGTATTCCACCAGCTAGTGCGTATGCTATGACACTCTCTAGCCCATGTGCACTGTAACACCACCCCGTGAATATATCATGCCACACTTGCCTTCGCACGGGTTATATTGCCCCATCTAACGTGCCTTCCTCGATGCCTATGTTATAACGCACAGCGCTATGCCATACATATTACAATCTGGGATCCATATCTTTGTCACAGTGCATATGAAATGTTACACTCCCCAGCACATATTTTATATTACAACTTTAGAGACTAGTTAGGTTACACAATACTACCCGGTGCATATTACACTCCAAGGCGCATATCGCATAGCACGCGCTAGTGCCTGTGCTTTCTCGCGCTCTCCAATGAATCTGATATTGCGCACAATGTATTGCATATTATATTTCACGCCCCGGTTCATCTTATATCACACTTTTTGGTGCATAGTTTATACCATATACTATATCTAGTTTTCATTTTCAATCGTGCTCTCAGGACTATGTTCTATATAACACTGAGTCCACCTACCCTTTTCACGGGCATTACATTTTGCGATGGGGGGTGGAGGGTCAGGGGGTGTTTCTGCCAAGTGAATCCGGAGTCACAGTCACAAACGTCCTCTTCTTCCTGAATAAAAGTGAGATTATGCTGCATACTTGTTTATATTTTAAGTAGTTCGCACAGACACACATTTTAAAAACAATAAAGTTCCTAATATCCACCTTCTCTGAACAGTTAGCCTGCTGCCCCATCCACCTCCTCTCTATCCTCTGTTGTCTGAATCCATGGACTAGCCTCCTCCCTCCTGCCATGCATGGTCTGATGGGCTGCCACTGCCCTCCATTTAGCATGATGTACCAGTCCACTCCTCCTGCCCTCCATTGCCCAATTCTATGGCCCATCATTGACCTCCTGCTTAGCCTCTGTGCTTAACTTGCTGCCCCTATTCTCCTTCCCCCTGCCCTCCGATGTCTTTGTGCATGCCCCTGCTCCATCCTTTTTGCCCACCATGTTTCCATGGACCTGCCACTCCTATCTACTCTGAGTGTTCTGTTGAGCTGCCACTCCCCTCCCACCTGCCTAGCATTGTCAGATGACTGTAACCTGTCCCTGCCACCTCCACACTGCCTATCCACATGCCATGCCCCTATCCCCTTCCTCCTGTCCTCCATGGTCCATTTTACTCCCACACCCTTCTGCCCTCCCTGGACTATGTGCTGCAACTGCTCCTCCTGCCTGCCCAACGCGGTCTGTTGTGAGGCCCCTACCCCTGAACTCTCTTGTCTGTGCCCAGGTCCTGACCCTCCCTTCTATCCTCCATGGTCCTTTGTGCATGCCCCTGCACCCTCCTTCTTGCCCATCATAGCCATTGTGCTGCCACTAACCCTCCTGCTTTCCATGGCCCCTCCCACCTTCCCTGTGTGGTCAGCTAGCTGCCCCTGACCCCCTCCCACCTTCCCTCCATGGTCTGTGTGTATGCCATCATAGTCTCATTGTTGCTCTCCATGGTGTGTCATGTTTCTAGTGCCCATCCTGCCTGACCTCCTTGGTCATCTTGCTGCTCCTGCCCTGCCCCCTTGCCCCCAGCCCTCTTTTTCCATATGCAGACCCCTATTCCCTCCCTCCTTGCTTGTCTGTTCCATTGTAATGCCCCTGATCCGTCCCTCCTGCCCTTTATGGTCTGTTATGCTGCAGCTTTCACTCCTGTCTGTCCATTATGGTCAGCTAGCTACCATTGCCTCTTTCCCCTCTGTTCTCTGTTGTCCATGTGCATGGTCCTGTCCCCTCCCTATTGCTTTCTATGGATTGTTGTGCTGCACTCCCATCCTGCATGCGCTGTGTGGTGTATTGTGCTGCTGCAAACCCTGATGCCTGCCCTGTAGGGTAAGTTTGGTGCACCTCTCCATGTCCCTCCTGTCCTCTGTTATCCGAGTCCATGTCCCTACCCCAATTCCTCCTGCCTACCATGATCCAATGTACCATGCTTGTGAACATTTTGAACTTGGTAAGAGGGAGATTTTGAAAAAAAAAATGGGGTATTGATTTTCCCCTTTGAGTTACATTGAAAAAGAGGAGATTGTAGATAGGAGACAGATCAAATAAAGCCCATTTGAGCTTAAAAACATTGGACGTTTCCTGGCTGAAACAGGTCTGTTGGCATGTATGGTTGTACTACCACTGCCTCTTCCTTCTGCCCACAATGGTCTATTATATTGCCACAGCCTCTCTTGCCAGTCCTGTATTGTTGGTTTGTTGCCACTGCCCCCCTTTCCACTGCCCTCCATAGTCTGTTGTGCTGCCACTGCACTTCCTGCCTGCCCAGTGTGGTCAAATTGTTGCATCTGCACTCTCCTACCTGCCTTCAATTTTCAGAGTCCGTGCCCCTGGCCTCTGCCTCTCAACAGTATCCCAATGAACAACTAGATTGCTAACATTCTATATTTATTACAAAAGTGTGGAACGCCTGACGTCATCTTGATGTAATCAAAACTGTAATACCTAGAGTATTTCCTTTAGAAATTACATATATGAGAGGGCCTTATTTGCATCAAAATTATGGTTAGTGCTCTAAAAAACTAAAATGAGGACATATTTTCTGAGTTTTCAAATAGCGACAAATAACTTTTAAATTATTTGTAATCTTTATGGTTTTTTTATCCAGTTGACCACTTGATTAAATGTTGCACCTAGGGGAGAGGATGTGGTGTTACTTCCAGAGCTGCAGACTTTGCAACTGGGGAACCAGGTTGGAGTTTCTGCTTCAGCTCAACATTCTGTGATTCTGGTCAAATCACTTAATCTCCCCATGTCTACAACCAAAATGAATTTGATCTTGTGTGATGTAACCAATGTTCATGTAAAGCACTCCAATAGCTGACAAGTCTGCACTATATAAAACTGCAAATACACAACAAATAAGTGTTTTGCACACTTCTGTCATTGGGCTATACTTGGGCTACATCTGGGTGATATTTGGGCTACATTTGGGCTCTTTTGTCTCTGGTGTCCATCTTGGGAGACTTATTTGTTATGATGTTTCCTAATTTCCTCAATTACTACAGTCTCCTCAGTAGGAAATACTTTCAGTTTTTTACTTTGATTCCATCAAGAAGGCATTCAGATGTGTCACACATTTGCCATAAATTTAGAATGTTAGCACTCTAGTTGCTTATTAGATCACTGTAGTAAAGCTACTGCTCACCAGGGAAGTCTTCTGCTGGTATTGAAAGTGCATGTTTCAGTCTGCATGTCAGAATTTTTTAATGAAATAGAAGAGGATTTGAGAAGTAACTCAAAATGTGCCCTAAATTTTCTTTCTGCAGCACTAATCCTACTTTCTATGGCAAAATGAACCCCCTCATTTTGTTCCTTTTTAAATTAAATGTTTTAAGAGTTACCACTTTATTCCAACCAAGATGGCTTCAGGTGTGCCATACGTTTGTCATAAGTAGGACTGTTAGCGCTCTAGTTGTTCTTTAGAACACTCTGGGAAGCTGCAGTAGAACACAAAGGAATCAACTGACAGTCTCTGCCCTTGTTGGAGGTACATGTTTTACTGAGAATGTCAGACTTCATTCTCACATGACTGAGAAAGATAATGTGAATTTACAGAAAATATGCTCTCAGTTTAGCTTATAGATCACCTTCCAAACCTCTGTGGGAAAAGCATGAGAAAATAGTTTTCTCGCAAACATGATTCATGATATCACAGCAGAAGGCTTTTTCACATGGTAAAATCACTTAGAACACACCACAATTCCTAAAATGGGTATGGTACCATCAACAAATGATTTATAATGTAACTAAAGTCTTAAAACCTTCTATTAACCGCAATGCTTTTTAATGAGGTGATATCATGTATATTGGTCCCAAGATGGCTGCCAACACTTCTTGGATGAAGTGCTGACAGCCAATCAGATCTCACGATGAGATGTGCGGTTAGGCTCTGCCCAGATATATATGTGATTTTACTTTTGATTTTCTCAGGAACTACTGAACGGATTTACACCATTTAAGCAAAAGGCACGAGTGTGAACCAAGGGCTACCTTTTTGCCAAATTTGGTGTAATTCCGTTCAGCCGTTCGGGCTGTACCTTCGACTAAATGTCCTATGGGAAAATGCATGGGGAAAACGTGTTTTGGGACCCCCCTTTTTTCTCAGCCCCCACTTGACGAATCACCCCGAGACTTACAGGGTAGGAGCTGAGCGGAGCGCCCCATTAGTTTTGAAAATTTCACGAAGATAAGTCAACTGGCGCCAAAGTTATTCAAAATAGAATTTTCAGATTTCCTATGGGAACTCGGTCCTGACTATAACTATCTACTGGCGACCGCCAGTAGATAATATTACCTACTGGCAGTCGCCAGTAGGTAGTTATAGTTAGGACCACGTTTCCATAGGAAATCCGCAACATTCTATTTTGAATAACTTTGGCGCCGGTTGACGAATCCTCGTGAAGTTTTCAAAATAGGTGGGGCGCTACGCTCCGCTCCTACCCTCAAAGTCTCGGGGGGATTCGTCAAGCGGGGGCTGAGATAAAAGGGGGGTCCCAAAACGCGTTTTTCCCATGCATTTTTCCATAGGACCTTTAGACACAGCTACAGCCCGAACAACTGAACAGAATTACTAGAAATTTGGCAGAGAGGTAGTCCTCAGGTCAAGGAAGTGCCTTTTGTAGGTTTGGTGTAAATCTGTTCAGTAGATTCTGAGAAAATAGCCTTTAAATCAATATATATATCTGAGCCAGCTTACGGTGCGCTTACCGTACGCGTACGGTGGCGTGCGCGAGCGCGATTCTGATTGGCTCTTAGATCTTAGTAAACATTCGAATCGGTCGAAACCAGGAAGCGGCGGCCGCCATTTCGTGTGTTTCACTCAGAAAAAAAAGAGTGATATCTTGAAAAGGGGGCAAGGAGGAGAGTTACAGACCCCCTAACATTTGTAAGGGGGTCAAAGAAGGACAGAAAAGTACAAAGAAAACATTTATTGATTTTTAAAAAAATCGCGGGGTACGCGTACGGTAAGCTCAACGTACGCGTACGGTAGAAAAAATAAAAATAAAAGAAATGAAATGCAGATTTAAGTGTTTAGATATTAGGGGGCTCTAAAAAGAGCCGTTGTGTTTATGAAGTGATTTTTTAGTGGTACCTACAAGTAAGTACCGATGCAGAGTCTAAGGTTCAAGAGGAAGACTCTGTTCCCTTCATCATTGAAGTGCACACCATCTCCTCTATAAATGTCTTGCATGTCGTAACGCAAGTTGTTGTGGTAAATGGAACCCATACCATAGTCACGGAGGAAAGCAGAAACAGATTTGTTGACGTGCTTTCTTGCTTTGTCAATCTGCGGACAGAAATGATTGGACCAGTTCCATTTTTGCCTTTGGCATATGTTAGAAAACACAAAGGCAGTTTTAGGGAAAAGTGAAAACAGTTGTGCAAAGGTGTCCTTCATAAGCATTTCCAGACCTACCCCAGTCAAAGTGCCTAGGTCATTGCCACCACAGTGCACTATTATGAGGTCAGGGTGTTGGATTTGCATGAAGGATTTCACCAATGGCATCAATTGGTGCCACTTTAACCCTCTCTGACCAATCCATTTAATGTCTACATTTGGCAAAGCAAGGTCTCTCACCATATCTGTTTTCTCTGCATACTTTTCACTCCAGAAGACATAGCTGTGCCCTACAATCCACACTGTGAACATCTTCAAAGGAGAACTGGATGCACTCAGGAGGTGTAATTCAGTAGAATGGTAAAAAGAAATGAAAGACAGTTTGGAAATGGAGGCATACATATTTTTTTCATAAAAAAAAGAACTGATTGGCTGTTTCATACCATTCTAGAATAAAAACTAGGCTGTATGTGTAAATTAATAGAAGCATGTTTTGTATTGGTACAGAAAATGTGTTACCAAAGAACAGTACTATGGATTTGCTGTTAGGTTTGAAAAGTCAAGCACTCTTGCTCTGTGGAATTGAAACATTGTTTGGTGAACTTCTGACCTAACTCCACACAGCAGTCTTCCATGAGCTGTTGCTATGGTAGCAGGCAGAAGTCAAGTTGGGGGAAGGGTACTAGGCAGAAGTCAAGTTGGGGGAAGGGTACTTTTGGAAAAGGGTTGGTTTTCAACCAATAGAAATGTGTGATTACATTTGAAAAAAAGGGGGAAGCACTGAGATTTGAAATTAACATGTATATGTGTGGAAAAAGAGAGGGAAAATTTGCCATTATCTGGTTCTGCTGAGAGGAGAGAGGTGTAAAGAACAGAGATCCTGGCTCTGATAATCTGCTGTTTGAGTGCCACATTTCTTTCACAGCTAACTAATTTTAAAGGTGAGTTTAGAGTTTGAGAGGGGATGTAAATGGTAAATTAAGAAATGAATAATAGAAATGGAATTCCTTTTGTTGAAGTTGTGTTTATTATTTTGTGTTTTGGGAGAAATTTAAATGTGAGGAACATGTAAAATAATATGGACTATGTTTTCACGATAAATTAAGGTGTACTGGAAAAAATAAAGAATACTTTAAGGGTTTGAGGTTGGACTCAGTAATGCAAATACATACAGCATCAGTAAGGCTGGTTGCCCTTGCTGGAGTGTAGGCAGTCACCCAGGTTACACATGGTGCTGGTCTGAAAAAGCAGTTTGGACATGTGCTTTTTTAAGAATCTGAAAAGTGGATTCATAATGTGTCAGTCTGTAAAAGTGTTTATCACTTGCCAAAAAAAAGAGTAGTAAGTGTGCTTTCAAATTGGCAAAGAAATTTCGTTTTGTGACTAATGTGAAAACATGACTCTGTGTGCAAATAGGAATTACAGGCACAGATTTATTGCGTATTGCTCTGGTGATTTCACAGTTGCATTAGATGGAAAGGGGGAGCCATTTTTTGGTGCAGAAGCAGACTCTTAGCACACACCCAGCTGCTTACCCTGTGGAATCATGCACAGTATTCACAAGCGAGTGGGGTTTGAGGTTTCAGTCAGTAATGCAAATACATTCAGCATCACTAAGGCTGGTTGCCCTTGCTGGAGTGTAGTCAGTTACCCAGGTTACACATGGTGCTGGTCTGAAAAAGCAGTTTGGACATGTGCTTTTTTAAGAATCTGAAAAGTGGATTCATAATGTGTCAGTCTGTAAAAGTGTTTATCACTTGCAAAAAAAAAGAGTAGTAAGTGTGCTTTCAAATTGGCAAAGAAATGTTGTTTTGTGACTAATGTGAAAACATGACTCTGTGTGCAAATAGGAATTACAGGCAGAGATTTATTGCGTATTGCTCTGGTGATTTCACAGTTGCATTAGATGGAAAGGGGGAGCCATTTTTTGGTGCAGAAGCAGACTCTTAGCACACACCCAGCTGCTTACCCTGTGGACTCATGCACAGTATTCACAAGCGAGTGGGGTTTGAGGTTTCAGTCAGTAATGCAAATACATTCAGCATCACTAAGGCTGGTTGCCCTTGCTGGAGTGTAGTCAGTCACCCAGGTTACACATGGTGCTGGTCTGAAAAAGCAGTTTGGACATGTGCTTTTTTAAGAATCTGAAAAGTGGATTCAAAATGTGACAGACTGTAAAAGTGTTTATCACTTGCCAAAAAAAAGAGTAGTAAGTGTGCTTTCAAAATGGCAAAGAAATTTCGTTTTGTGACTAATGTGAAAACATGACTCTGTGTGCATATAGGAATTACAGGCAGAGATTTATTGCGTATTGCTCTGGTGATTTCACAGTTGCATTAGATGGAAAGGGGGAGCCATTTTTTGGTGCAGAAGCAGACTCTTAGCACACACCCAGCTGCTTACCCTGTGGAATCATGCATAGTAATGACAACCGAGTGGGGTTTGAGGTTTCAGTCAGTAATGCAAATACATTCAGCATCACTAAGGCTGGTTGCCCTTGCTGGAGTGTAGTCAGTCACCCAGGTTACACATGTTGCTGGTTTCAAAAAGCAGTTTGGACATGTGCTTTTTTAAGAATCTGAAAAGTGGATTCAAAATGTGACAGACTGTAAAAGTGTTTATCACTTGCCAAAAAAAAGAGTAGTAAGTGTGCTTTCAAAATGGCAAAGAAATTTCGAATTCTGACTAATATGAAAACATGACTCTGTGTGCAAAGAGGAATTACAGGCAGAGATTTATTGCGTATTGCTCTGGTGATTTTACATTTGCATTAGATGGAAAGGGGGACCTATTTTTTTTGTGCAGAAGCAAACTCTTAGCACACACCAGCTGTTTATCCTGTGGAAACATGCACAGTATTCACAACCGAGTGGGGTTTGAGGTTTTAATCAGTAATGCAAATACATTCAGCATCACTAAGGCTGGTTGCCCTTGCTGGAGTGTAGTCAGTCACCCAGGTTACACATGGTGCTGGTCTGAAAAAGCAGTTTGGACATGTGCTTTTTTAAGAATCTGAAAAGTGGATTCATAATGAGTCAGTCAATACTTTTTTCTTTTTTTTCAGATTGAGATAGAACATTTTCGAAAACTAGAACCATTTTTAAAGCAATTAAAAAAAAATTTAAATGAATAAATATTTTTTTGAGTGGGTATGGTGAGTCAAACATTTCATGGTCCCTTTTTTCCACTTCTCCACAATCACATTTTCAAATTTTCATTGTAGTCTCTCAATGACCTTGTAATGTGATAATTGTTTTTTAGTGTTTTTTTTTAAAAAAAAAATAATAATTACGCGTACCGTACGCGTACGGTAAAAAAAAAATAAAAAAAGTTTTAAAAAATATATTAAAAAAAGTTGAAAGGTAAGGTTGGCTCTTGAAAGAGCCGTTGTGTTCATGCAGGGACAGAGGAAAGAAAGAATGGGAATATTAGTCTCTACGACAAATGTGCTGATCTATTAAATTGTTCACTAGGGCAACACTGGTCTCCCTATGAGCAATTAGATCATGACAAGTGGCGCACCGTATTTCAACCCTCAGAAACCGAGGGTTAATTTCCAGAGGACGAGAAAAAGGAGATGCTCCCCCCACAGATGAAGGGCTCACTTGACCTGCCGAAGATGGACTCGGCCCTGCAGATGATGGTCCAGGCTGAGCTGCTGTGGATGTGCTTGGTTGACTTACTGAAGGGTTACCTTCAGTATGTCGAGCATGTGTCCTTCTGTGTACATCCTTAAGGTGTCTCAACATGGTGTGATTCCCGAAGGAATACTTCTTGTTGGGATTCCCTCTTGAAAGTACACGCTTACACAGCTTACAAGTCACTAAGGGTGCATTTACCTTTTGCTGGCCCTCTGGAAAAGAAAAATACTCCCATATGAAAGAGGTCTTTTGTTTCCTCGTTCTCTGCCTCAAGGTAGTGCTGCTAGCCTCACTCTCAGAAGAGCTCTGCTGTTCTGCCATCGTATCACAAAGACAACCCAGCTCCTTCTCCTAAGGGATCACAAGCAGAAATGAGGGGAATGGGTGTGGTGTAGGAGAGTTCTAGAACTGAAAGTTGTAAAAACCAATCAAAAGTCTTGTTTCTTGATCACATGATCTACCGTGCGCGTACGTTACGCTTACGGAGCGCTTACGGTGCGCTTACGGCAAAAGTACGCATGCGCGTAGAAAAGACACGTGCACGCGCGCATGCGCAAAACAGGCACGCCCCTTCACTTCCGCGTAACGTGCGCGTGCAGCGTACGCGTTACGCGCTGCGCGTGCCTGAGGTGCGTCTAAGCAAATTGCGTAAATGAACGCAAACAGCGTAGAAATCTAACGTAATTAAAGCAAGACGTACGCTTACCGTACGCGCACGTAAAAAAAAAATTTAAAAAAAAGGAAAAAAAAAAAATATGTTATACTAATAAATCTTACCTGTTTATTTTATAAAAATGGTAAAATAAAAATATATTGTAGAATTTTTAAAATTTAACCATAGTCTTTAAAAAAGGATAGAAAATTAAAATAAAAATATGTAAAAAAAAAAATAACAAATAAAATAAAATTAGCATTTAAAAAACCTTGCAAATTCACTGAAAAAAACATGGGTTTCACTCACGTTATAGTTAGGAATTAGCATTTAAAAAACCTTGCAAATTCACTGAAAAAACCATGGGTTTCACACACGTTATAGTTAGGAATTAGCATTTAAAAAACCTTAGAAATTCAATGAAAAAACCAAAGGTTTCACACATGTTATAGTTAGCTGGACATTTCACTCATAAAAAACCATTGAAATTCCCCCGTTATAGTTAGTTCAGCTAACTATAACTCGCGCGCCCGCAATGCACTACTGATGACGTCACATATTACATCACTCATGACATGGTCACTGACATCACTCATGACATCACTGATGACATCTCAAATGACATCACTGATGACATCACTGATGACATCATCCAGTGATTGTGTGTTTTTCTGAAAATTAAATATGTTTTATATTTATGTATATCTCAAGGTCAATGGAAGAATAAATGGGTATATAAGTGTCTAAATGGATGCTTTTTAAAAAAAAAAAAATTTGTGTAACTGACTGATTAAGTGTATCATAGTGAATACATGGCTTACTGAGTAATCTTTAAATATGAAAATATCTGTATCAGTTTCTTACTTTGTGTATAAGTGGCTGCATGGGTTGGTGAGTAGCTACATGAGTGTCTATATAGGTTATTAGTTGGTTTTTTATCAGTATGAGTGTCTGAGTTTCTGTATGGTTCGGTGGGGGGTATTACTTAGTGCATAGGTGCATGAATGAGTGACTCACTGTTTGTATGTGTTGAATACAGCATGTGTGCAGGACTACATGGGTGGATGAGTGTGTGCATGGGTGTGTTAGTGAGTGAATGACTGTCTCTATAGTGTCTTTATGAGTAACTACATATGTTTTAAACTAGTATATGTGACTATTGGTGTATATAAGTGAGTATATGTGAGAGTGAGAGATTGAAAGAGTTCCTGTATGAATAAGTATGTGTTTCTATAAGTTATTGTTTAAAAGAGTAAGTATATGTAAGTTTCTGTAGAAGTAAGTGTGGTGGTGTGTGTATAACTGTATATGCAAGTAAATGGATGTTTGATTCTTTAGTAGCATGAGTGACTATGTGTGTGAGTAACTCTATGGATGAGTGGCGTTGTGTAACAGGATGTATAGGTGTATGAATACATATGATGAGTGAGTACATGTATGAGTGACTGTAGAGGACTGTTGGTGAATGACTGTATGTGTATGTGGTTCTTAGAATTACTGAATAGGTTGTTGTAACTGATATTGATATGTTCATTATTTTGAACATTTTAGTTTCTATTTTTGAATGTGTGTTTCAATGGTTATATTAGGGGAAGAGGAGGTCTGCCACTCTATCACAAGGATGATGTCATCAGTAATGTCATCAGTGATGTCATTTGAGATGTCATCAGTGATGTCATGAGTGATGTCAGTGACCATGTCATGAGTGATGTAATATGTGACGTCATCAGTAGTGCATTGCGCGAGTTATAGTTAGCTGAACTAACTATAACGGGGGAATTTCAATGGTTTTTTACTAGTGAAATGTCCAGCTAACTACAACATGTGTGAAACCTTTGGTTTTTTCATTGAATATATATGATCATGTGGTTTATATATTGCAATGTACATGCAAACTTCAATATGTCGGCAGTACAAAGCTACAAGCTTACAATAGAATTCTGCAGCACTTACGTGCTATAGTCAACTCCGATCCTGCGTACCCGGTAGCCAGACATTTTAATGCCTGTCACAACAACAATCTGAGCTGTCTGAGCTACTTTGTTATAGATTCGGTACCTAAGCAAAAAAGAGGGGGCAACCGTGAAAAAAGCCTTAGGCAATTGGAGTGTAAATATATACTGGAGCTAGATACCCGTATACCAGGAGGTCTGAACAATGGGGAAGATCTGCACCATTTTTTATGAGATTTTTAAGACCAGTATTAAGTATTGCAAATTTGTGGGTTCATCAGCATATTGTGTACATATGAGTCCTCTCTCTGTTTCCCTTTGGTCTACCAATATTTGTATGTACAGTCACATCACTATGAGTTTTCTATAGTCATGAAGATGTGAGAGTAGCAATTTTGACATCTCATATCTTTCCCGTGCACTTGAGTTTAGTTTCATGAGAATATATTAGGGGTATTTTAATCTATCAGCTTCCTCGTGGCCCACACATATTTACACATTATCTGTTTTTAGTTGTGCTTTTACATTATTGTTAGTGTGCCATCTTTGTTGTGACCCAACTAGAGATTGAGTATAAGAGTATAGGGTCTTTTTCTCTTTTCTTTCCAGACTTATTTTAGAATTTTTCCATGTATAATGTATTTAGGATATAATGTTGGTTTACAATATATGCTTCGCATATTTTGCACATTATATGGGGGTTATGTATATCGAGCCGTATTTGCACATTTAAATATTTAGATTGCCAGATTTGCACATTTTCTTTTGCAGATTTGCACATCTTGCTGTATTTGCACATATACTTCCATTTAGCATATTTTTGCACATATATTGCGTATTTTGCACATCATTGGAAATTGTAGTTTTTCCTATGTCGATCTCCCCATTCATCTCAGTATACCAACTAACTTTGCGCATTTGAGCAACAACCTTGTTTTACCTGTTTTTAATTGTATATGGATGTATTCATTGTAATAGTACACTTCTGGAAATTGTCATCTATAATAGAGTACAGGATTCATCCTATTATAGTCATATGTGAGAGAATCTCAACAAAGCGACAGTATTTTTTCGATGCCTATACGTAAAGTATTTTGTTTATGTCTATTCGTAAGGTGTCACACATTTGATTTAAAAGCACTACGTTCTGTTCGTGTAAACCATGTGATCAAGACCGCTGTGTCGGTCGAAACGCGTCAGAACCGGATTGAAGTTTGCGTGGAAATAAACTGAGCTAAATATCTGTACCAGCATACCTGTGTCCGTGTCTTGCAGCAACACCGGCTGGTGTTGCGAAAGGAGGAGTTGATATATATATATATATTCACTGAAAAAACCATGGGTTTCACACACGTTATAGTTAGGAATTAGCATTTAAAAAACCTTAGAAATTCAGTGAAAAAACCATAGGTTTCACACATGTTATAGTTAGCTGGACATTTTACTCGTAAAAAACCAATGAAATTGCCCCGTTATAGTTAGTTCAGCTAACTATAACTCGCGCGCCCGCAATGCACTGCTGATGACGTCACATATTACATCACTCATGACATGGTCAGTGACATCACTCATGACATCACTGATGACATCTCAAATGACATCACTGATGACCTCACTGATGACATCATCCAGTGAATGTGTGTTTTTCTGAAAATTAAATATGTTTTATATATGTATATCTCAAGGTCAATGGAAGAATAAATGGGTATATAAGTGTCTAAATGGATGCTTTGTTTTTGAAAAATTTATTGTGTAACTGACTGATTAAGTGTATCATAGTGAATACATGGCTTACTGTGTAATGTTTAAATATGAAAATATCTGTTTCAGTCTCTCACTTTGTGTATAAGTGGTTGCATGGGTTGGTGAGTAGCTACATGGGTGTCTATATAGGTTATTAGTTGTTTTTTGAGTATCAGTCTGAGTGTCTGTATGGTTCGGTGGGGGGTATTATGTAGTGCATAGGTGCATGAATGAATGATTCACTCTTTGTGTGTGTTGAACACAGCATGTGTGCAGGACTGTATGGGTGGATGAGTGTGTGTATGGGTGTGTTAGTGAGTGAATGACTGTCTCAATAGTGTCTTTATGAGTAACTACATATGTTTAAAACTAGTATATGTGACTATTGGTGTATATATGTGAGTATATGTGAGAGATTGAAAGAGTTCCTGTATGAATAAGTATGTGTTTCTATAAGTGATTGTTTAAAAGACTAAGTATGTGTAAGTTTCTGTAGAAGTAGGTGTGGTGGTGTGTGTATAACTGTATATGCTAGTAAATGTATGTTTGATTCTTTATTAGCATGAGTGACTATGTGTGTGAGTAACTCTGTGGATGAGTGGCATTGTGTAACAGGATGTATAGGTGTATGAGTACATGTGTTGAGTGAGTACATGTATGAGTGACTGTATTGGACTGTTGGTGAATGAGTGGATGTTTATGTAGATCTTAGAATTACTGAATAGGTTGTTGTAACTGGTATTGGTATGTCCATTGTTTTGAAAATTTTAGTCTCTATTTTTGAATGTGTGTATCAAAGGTTATATTAGGGTGAGAGGAGGTCTGCCACTCTATCACAAGGATGATGTCATCAGTGAGGTCATCAGTGATGTCATTTGAGATGTCATCAGTGATGTCATGAGTGATGTCACTGACCATGTCATGAGTGATGTAATATGTGACGTCATCAGCAGTGCATTGCGGGCGCGCGAGTTATAGTTAGCTGAACTAACTATAACGGGGCAATTTCATTGGTTTTTTACGAGTAAAATGTCCAGCTAACTATAACATGTGTGAAACCTATGGTTTTTTCACTGAATTTCTAAGGTTTTTTAAATGCTAATTCCTAACTATAACGTGTGTGAAACCCATGGTTTTTTCAGTGAATTTGTACGGTTTTTTAAATGCTAATTCCTAACTATAACGTGTTTGAAACCCATGGTTTTTTCAGTGAAATTGCAAGGTTTTTTAAATGCTAATTTTTTTTTTATTCTTCAATTTTTTCTAACATATTTTTAATTTAATTTTCTTACCTTTTATAAAGACTATGCTTAAATTTTTAAAATTCTTTAATATGTTTTTTTTATATATTTTTTAAAATAAACATGTAAAATTTATTTCCAGTTTTTTTTTTTTTTTTAAATTTTTTTAGTACACGTACCGTAAGCTCACGGTAAGCGTACGGTTTACGCAACGTCCGTAATCTTTCTACGCTGCTTGCGTATAGTTACGCACTTTGCGTAGCCGCGCGTACTGCGCGTGGGACGCGTGCGCGCTTACGCCACACGCGCACGTTACGCGGAAGTGTCGGGTAGTGACTGTTATGCGCATGCGCGCAAGCGCGTGTCTTTTTTACGCGCATGCGTACTTTTTGCCGTAAGCGCACCGTAAGCGTACCGTAAGCGTACGGTTGGTCATGTGATCATGAAACACAACTTTTGATTGGTTGAAACTACTTTCAGTTCTAGAACTCTCCTACACCACACCCATTCCCCTCATTTCTGCTTGTGATCCCTTAGGAGAAGGAGCTGGTTTGTCTTTGGGATACGATGGCAGAACAGCAGAGCCCTTCTGAGAGTGAGGCTAGCACCAGCAGCACTGTCTTGAGGCAGAGAGCGAGGAAACAAAAGCCTTCTTATGTTTGGGATTATTTTACTTTTCCTGAAGGCCAGCAAAAGGTGAATGCACCCTTAGTTACTTGCAGGCTGTGTCAGCGTGTACTTTCTAGAGGTAATCCTGACAGGAAGTATTCCTTTGGGAATCACACCATGAAGAGACACCTCCAGGATGTACACAGAAGGACACATGGTCATCTTTTAGGAGGTAACTCTTCAGAAAGACGAGCCAGTACATCCACAGCAGCTCAGCCTGGACCATCATCTGCAGGGCTGACTCCTTCTTCTGCAGGTCAGGTGAGCCCTTCATCTGTGGGGGGAGAATCTCCTTTTGCTGGCCCTCTGGAAATTAACCCTCGGTTTGCGAGGGTTGAAGTACGGTGCGCCACTTGTCACGATCTAATTACTTATAGGGAGACCAGTGTTTCCCTGGTGAACAGTAAAATAGATCAGCACACTTGTCGTACCGTCTAATATTCCCAATCTTTCTTTCCTCTGTCCCTGCATGAACACAACGGTTCTTTTAAGAGCCAACCTTATCTTTCATCTTTTTTTTACATATGTTTTTAAAAACTTTTTTTTATTTTTTTTTACCGTACGCGTACGGTGTGCGTACTTTTTTTTTTTTTTTTTTTTAAAAACACTAAAAATCATTTATGACATTACATTGACCTTGAAAGACTACAATTATTATTATTGACTTACCATACTCACTGAAAAAATATTTATTTATTTCTTTTTTAAAAAAATAGTTTTAAAAATGTTTGTAGTTTTCGTAAATTTTCTATATCTATCTGGAAAAAAAGTAAAAAGTATTAATATTTTTAAAACTTTTTATAATACAGTACACATATTTACATTTTTTCCCAAAAAATATTTTTGCCTTATTTTTGCTGTTTTCAGAATATATTGCATTTCACTATAAATTGTGAAAGCAATTGCATTCATCATTTTACAGCGGGCAAAAAAAAATACCAATCACAAAGATTGTATTAAAAAAGCCCTGATTCTTTTTTTACTTAAACTTAACATTATAGAAATGCATAATATTGTAAAAAAATATCATCTAATACCAATACTTATTCCTTTAAAATACCGTCTGATATGTTTGTTTCAGAAGTATAATCACAATATTATATCTCAAATAACTCCAAAAAACATCTGATTTCATTTCCTTTAGGCCAAATAGTAATTTTAAATTTTTGTTTGGATTAAATTACCAACGGTAATCCAATAAAATTCTAAAGTTTAATTTGTCCAGATCTCACAGATTCTCTGTAACATTTTGGTTCACGAACATTTTTTGAATAATTTATTTAGTCCACAATAGAATTGGTTACTTTTCCACATGGCCAAATAGTAATTTTTTAAATCATTTTTGAAAAAATTTCCAATGGCAGTCCAATAACATTCCAAAATATAAAATGTGCAGAAGTTACCGATAATCTCTAAATTATTGGTTTTTCAAAGTTTCATTAAAAATTTAAAAAGTCCACATTACAATTGGTTATCTTTCCATTAGGCCAAATGATAATTTAAAAAATCTTTTTTCTACAAAATTGTAATGGTAATCCAGTAAAATGGTAAAATTATTTTGTCGAGATCTTGCCAAATCTGTCTAAAATTTAGGTTTCAGGAAGATTAGATAGGAATTTGCTAAATCAAAAGGCAAACGTTGTTTGAAAATCAATTGAGAATCATTACACAGTGTCCAGCCTTTTTCACATTTAAGATAAACTGTGTAACGTCCAGAAGTAACAGTAGGTCCATCATGGAAAATTATTGCAACAGTTACAAAAGTTTTTCCTGAAATTGATAATTGCTGTCCTGTAAACTTCTTTATTAAAGTATCCAATTTTGAACCATCAGCTCTACATCGTTGCATCATTAAAATTACATACTGTCCGTATTCCTTTAAAATTAATGTTGAAAACATGTCAGAATTACACTCACCACATTTCATGCTATGATTAGCATCTTTAACTAATTTTGCAAAAGTGACTGTTTTACTCTCTGGCAATGTCAAATAAAAAAACCTTTCATTATCAACAATAGAGCCACTTATATTATAACAATTATCACAACTATGTTCCCATTTATAAGAGAGACCAAAAAAAATGTCAATGGGAACTCCTTCTTCTTCCACTACCTGAAGAAAATACATCAAAAATTCATGTGCATCTTGCTGTTCATTTTGAGAAAACTGTGTTCGTCCTGAACATACATCTAAAAGTTTTCTAATGTCAGTAGCACTTTCTATTTGAGTTTTATCTTTACTCAGCTTTTGAAAAAGGAGACTCAGCTCTGAACAGAATCTTTTTCCCTGATTTACTATTATCTGCTCTTGCAAACTTTCCAGATAAAATGCAACATTCAGCACTACATTTGCGTAGCAGTTGACACCAGAGCTATTTTCAAAATGACATCCTACAACCTGTTCTTCATTTTCCTTTTTCTTTTTGCTTGCAATTACATCACTCCTCTTTTTTTCCCTCTTCTCTACATCTTCACTACAGATATTCTCATTTTTCCTTTTACGAGAAACTACACGTTTCTCCAACACAGGATACTGACCTAAATGAGGAGCATAGCTTCTTCTTAATCTATTATACTCCTTTACACAATTTGTATCAGCACTAACTTTTGATTCTTCAAAGTCTATCATGAATAAACCTGATAATGTTTTGACTCGTGACAAAGCAACATATGCCATACCTTCTTTGAACACAGTTGAACCAATGTTCACAAATGCACAATCTACAGTCAATCCTTGAGACTTGTGAATAGTTACAGCATATGCTAGAGAAAACGGAAACTGCTTCCTACGTACATATAAGTCTTTCACAAGCATAAAACGAACTGTACAACGACAAATATCTTTAACTTCATCTATCTGATCAAATTTTATTTTTAAACATTCAATTCCTTCTTTTTTCTGATAATTAATAAAACCCACAACTCTTCCCATCGCTCCATTAACTAAACCTTTCTCAACATCCAAATTTCTCCTTAAAAACACTCTACAGTTCATGCAAACATATAGATTTTTTTCTAATCCAGCTGTTTTGGAGATGTTCTTCTCTAGTGAGTCCAATTTATTTTTCAGTTTGCCTGTTACTGTGACAGTAATTCTTCCATCCTCAATTTTGTCCACTGCTTCCAATTTCCTGATCTCTTCCTTTTCCAATTTCAAAAGCTCCTCATTGAATATTGAGCATTCACGTAGAGTTGGCATTAAGCAGATGACACTTTTGTTTTCTGCAATATTCTTGTATATTTTCTCTGCAACTATTTCTTCCTTTGGAAATAAATTATGTAGCAGACGACTCTGTAATGCTTTTTTGCCAACTTCTGTGAGTAGTCCAATTCTGATATCTTTCAGAATACTTCCATATTCTTCATCGTTTGCTTGCCTCATATTAGTTGTAAGTTCCTTGTACTCAAAGAAGGACCAAATATTTGTATTTCCGATGCTTCCCAATGACTTCTTCGTGTCTTCATGTGTCACAGTATTAAACACTGGTTGTCCTTTAACTGGAGTAAGTTGCAAAAGATCTCCAAAAACTATGACGTGTTTTCCACCAAATAACACGTCATAGTCTGTCTTCAAAATTTGCTGCATTCTTAAATGCACAAAGGCAAGCATTAAGTTTGATACCATGCTCACCTCATCAATAATGAGAACTTGCATCTTCTTCAATACTCGTGAAACTTCCAAGGATGCTTCTCCAGTTAGCTTGTTGAATTGTATTTTGTTCTCATGCTCCACTGGTAACATTAGCAAACGATGTAAGGTGATTCCTTTTATGTTATATGCTGCTAACCCAGTTGGAGCAGTAACCACACAAGACAAAGTAGAATCCGTTTTTTGCTTTAGGTAGCTTCTGATGACTTTAATTAGGAAACTTTTTCCAGTGCCAGCTTGTCCGCTTACATACATCCTGATTGGATGAAATGATGTGCATGAGCACTCTTTTTTTACATGTAGAAATCCGTGATCAATTTTGTTTTTGATCTCTTCATAAATTTGTTGCTGCTCTTGATTCAGTTGTCTTTCCAAATTTTCTAAGTCTATAAATTCTTCTTGAGCTTGATTCATAGCCGTTTCCACTTCATTCATGGCTATTGATGCTTCATTTTCAACGATTGGTTGTCCTAGGGGATGTTGACTGTGTGTTCCTGAACTTTGGCTGTCCTGAGAACTGTCTCTAGCTATTTCTGCTGCAATTGTAGTTTCCTGTTCAATTTCTTCATTTAACATTTGCAGATAAGTTGTGAATGTATTGCATTGTATGCTGTCTTTGCAAGCATTAAATGAATCCTCATAGCTTTGAAATTCTCCCAGTAGTTCATCCTCTGTACGCCATGGTTTAAACAACTGTAAAAGAGCCAAGTAGTAAAATTCTTTCTTGTCGGTAGTGTCGCAACTCAGCTTCCGGTGATTTATCAAACTTCCTTTGGTTTGCTTCACCAAACATCCTTCTTCACCAACAACTTTATATTTTCCATTATTAATGTCTTCTGCAGCTTTCCGTGAATAAATGTAGTTCTGCAACACTTCATAGAGACACATGTTCTCCAGATGATGACTTCTCTTGGGATAATATGTGTCCAACATGTTTGTTTTCAATATATCTGTACTTTCTGGGTCATTCTCGGCCAAATATTCAATTTCTCCAACAGATTTCAGTACCCGATTTCTCATTGCTGCAAGGCCTAAACTTGCCCAAATTATTCTTCTTGACTTCGAGTAGAGACTTGCAGAAGATAACCTATCTGAACATTCGTAGGATCCAATTTCTCGATGCGATAACATCTTCAAACTGAAACTGTACAGCTTCTTACTGACAGTCTTCTCGTGAGAAATCTCTTCCCACATTTCCTTCAATTCTGTTTTTTCTGATTTCGTAATGTAAGACGTTACATATCGTGCAACAGCAATGGAATTGTCAGCTACATACTGTATATCCATGTTAGCGTTCCACATGGATAAAATGACTGGGTTGTAGTCATTTATATTTTTTGATTCTTCTTTTCTTTTAAGGTTGGAGGTATTCTTAGGTGATTTTCTTGTGATAGTATGTCTCACAGCTGACATAAAACTGTTTACTCTTCCATTTGAAAGAACAGGTCTAGGAAATCCAAATCGACATTTAGTGTAGTATTTTTCTTTGCTCTTGTATTTCCGTCGACAGTATTTTCCACACCGATGACTTTGGAAACGTAAAACTTGCTCCTTTAACTTGTTCTCTTCTGTGCTTTTTGGTATACCACATGTTGCATATTCTTCAATGTAAGATAACACTGCTTCATCAGTATCTGTTCCAAACTTTGGGGCATCCTTGATCCACAACAGCATATGAATATGAGGAGCACCTCTTGCCTGGTACTCTTTTCTCCAAAAGAAATCCACTACTTCTCCAAGGGGTGGATTTTTTTTATTGCAGATGAAGGACATCATAGCCTCAAATCTATGATTGAAATATCTGCAAACATTAACCGGATCCAATGAGCACAGTTCTCCTGCTGTCTTGTATTCGATGTTTTTAATGTTTGAATTGGCCTCTCGTAGAAAATCCAGTAAATCATCCCAAGCGTACTCGGCACAGCTTAGGGTAAGGAACCATGTTGGTGTTCCTAAATTGCGTAACATGCATTTTAGTTCACCATGGCGTCGGTACCAATATTCATTTGTCCCACGCTGACAAGCCATCAGATTGATCAGTTGTGTTTCCAAATGATCATCTCGGTGCTGCACTTTCTCCATAAAATCCTTAGCAGACACATTTTGTAAATGTACTCCACTTTTTAAAATGTGATTTACTGCATAAGACAGTGCAGACAAGTCGCTTTCAAATAAAAGATGGAACAAATAAGGAATACTTTGTCGAAATCTGGGATCTTCAGCATATAGTCTTGTAGTCCGATTCTCTGAAGCTGGAATCTGTTCTGGACGTTCATCGTATCGTCCTCCTTTTCCCGTAGGAAACAGCTGGGGAAAACATCGAGCTTCCAAGCTCTCCTCCCATACACTCACGGGAGTTCCTTTTGCTTTCTTCATCTGAAAGAGATCAATATTGTCTCCCATAACTTCTTTCGAATGAAGAGGATGTATGCTAAAATGTTCATAAATTTCTTCTTCCTTTGTCTTGTCCACTTTTTCAATTTGTCCAGTTGGTGTTTCTGTGTCTTCTTGAAAATCTTCGTCTTCTTCTTCTTCTTCTATATAAATTGATTCATACCATTTGTTATTTTTTTTCAAATACAAATTTGCTCTTTGTACTTTCCGCACATCTACCAGCTCCTGCCAAATCTTCTTATTCTTTGTAGGTACACCATTAACCAGAATAATTGATGGTTCAGTTTCCAAAGTATCCGCATCAATAGTTTCCATATTTTTTTTCAAATCCAAGGGCAAATACACCACTCTACCTTTTAAACCTCTCAGTAAATCTGAAGGAGGTAATTTACCAGTTTTGGGCTCCATACGTACTATGGTCTGGAACGGATGAACACATTGAATGAGTATAGACTCATATGTATTTAATTCAGAAAGTTCAGCAGGAATAGCATCCAATTCTAAATTATTATGTACAGCTCTGGTCGGCATTCTATTTTCCTCTAACTTGTTGTAACAGTATTTACAAATACGCTGATCTTCACCCAATTCAAAACAATTTTCAAGAAATATATATGTGGCAAAATCCTTCCACTTATAATTATCTTCATTTTCACTCTTTCTGTAGAGATCAACATTCCTGGTTTGTTTTCTATAATGAGTTCTGCGGCAACAAATACAAGTAACATTTGGTCTTTCATTAGAGACTATTGCAAATTTTGTTATGTGATCATTAAATGTCTTACTTACAGAAGGTTCTACATTCTCTTCCACTTCTTCCTCATTTACTGTGTCCTTCTCTGCACTGTTTTGTTCAGGACCAAAGTAACAAAACTGAATTTCATCAACAACCTTCTCTACATCTGATACCGTTCCTCGGAACAGAGCCCTATTCAATTCATTTAACTTTATTGCTGGACTTTTGGCAAAATACAACCGTCTCACAAACTTTCTCATTTCAGTATGATGAACAGCCAGCATCCTAAAATGATGGAAAACACTATTGCACACTTTTCTAGATAGACAAGCCAGAGAATGACCCTGCAAACCAGTATTCTCTCTCACTCTGCATGGATCCAGACTTTGAAGCACCTTAATCTTCTGTTTTACACTTTTTTTACTATATTCTCTTAGAAACTCTCGAAATCTGTCAATAGATTCCTGACGCACAGTGCAAATACTACTACAATTCCAAGTGTACACTGGGGCTTTAGGACGTCTCCCCATTGCCTCATCTGCCATCACTTGTACCTCATCTCTTGGAACCATTATCTCCTTCTCCATTATGCAACCATTTTTTACTTCGTATGAACGACCTCTGGTGTCAACTGCATGCAGCAAACTATTACTTTGAAAATAGCTCTCTTCATTAAAAAAAGGTTCACTACTTGAACTATGCATCCACTTTCCTAAAAACACTTTACAAAAGTTTGTTCTGTTCACTACTCTTTTGCTTTTGCTTTGTGATTTCAGTACATTAACCATTTTATCTAATGTACGCATCCTATTCAAAATTAATATGAATAGTTTCCTTTTTAATTCTAATGCTTTTGCTGCAATGGCTTCAATTTCTTTTTTTCTCTTGTAATATTTTGCCTTTTGCTTATATTTCTTCACATCCTTTATCAAATTGGACATAACTCTTCTCTGAAACATTTTTCTACGTATCTCTTTAAACGCTGTTTTTCTGTTTATGTAAAACTTTTCAGTTGCAGAAGGTATATTTGCATTAACTAAATTCTCAATTTTTTGCTGTTCTCTTCGTTTTGTTACATTCTTTCCAGGACAGACATTTTGTACATTTTTCTTTGTTTTGAATATTTTTTTAAGAAATTGTTTTTTCTGCTTACCAGAAGATTTTTTCTTTTTCCCAACATGAGCATCTTCTACTAACTTTGGTCCTCCAGTTGTCTTCAAATATAGTTTTTTTTTAGCGTTTTTTGAACTCTAGATTTTGTAGGCATCTTAAATTTTGTTCACTGTTCTTCAGCAATACCTGAAAAAAACTAAAAAAAAATCCTTTATTGTATTTAAATATATTACTACATTTCTTTTCACAATAGTCACAAAACGAAATTTCTTTGCCAATTTGAATGCACACAAACTGCTCTTTTTTTTGGGCAAGTGAAAATCACTTTTACAAACTGTCACATTATGAAACCACTTTTCAGATTTTTTAAAAAGCCCATGTCCAGAGTGTTACACTCCAGCAAGGGCAACCAGCCTTAGTGAAGCTGAATGTATTTGCATTACAGACTGAAACCTGAAAACCCCACTCGCTTGTAAATACTGTGCATGACTATACATGGCAAGCACATGGGTGTGTGCTAAGACTCTGCTTCTTCCCCCAAAAATTCGCTCCCCCTTTCCATCTAATGCAACTGTGAAATCACCAGAGCAAGACGCAATAAATCTCTGCCTATAATTCCTCTATGCACACAGAGTCATGTTTTCACATTAGTCCCAAAACGAAATTTCTTTGCCAATTTGAAAGCACACTTACTGCTCTTTTTTTTTTCGGCGCAAGTGAAAATCACTTTTTACAATTGGAAATCACTTTTACAGACTGACACATTATGAAACCACTTTTTTTGATTTATTTAAATGCACATGTCCAAGCTGTTTTTTCAGACCACCACCATGTGTATTCTCGGTGACTGCCTACACTCCAGCAAGGGCAACCAGCCTTAGTGATGCTGAATGTATTTGCATTACAGACTGAAACCTGAAAACCCCACTCGCTTGTAAATACTGTGCATGACTATACATGGCAAGCACATGGGTGTGTGCTAAGACTCTGCTTCTTCCCCCAAAAATTCGCTCCCCCTTTCCATCTAATGCAACTGTGAAATCACCAGAGCAAGACGCAATAAATCTCTGCCTATAATTCCTCTCTGCACACAGAGTCATGTTTTCACATTAGTCCCAAAACGAAATTTCTTTGCCAATTTGAAAGCACACTTACTGCTCTTTTTTTTTTCGGCGCAAGTGAAAATCACTTTTTACAATTGGAAATCACTTTTACAGACTGACACATTATGAAACTTTTTTTTTTGATTTATTTAAATGCACATGTCCAAGCTGTTTTTTCAGACCACCACCATGTGTATTCTCGGTGACTGCCTACACTCCAGCAAGGGCAACCAGCCTTAGTGATGCTGAATGTATTTGCATTACAGACTTAAACCTGAAAACCCCACTCGCTTGTACATACTGTGCATGACTATACATGGCAAGCACATGGGTGTGTGCTAAGACTCTGCTTCTTCCCCCAAAAATTCGCTCCCCCTTTCCATCTAATGCAACTGTGAAATCACCAGAGCAAGACGCAATAAATCTCTGCCTATAATTCCTCTATGCACACAGAGTCATGTTTTCACATTAGTCCCAAAACGAAATTTCTTTGCCAATTTGAAAGCACACTTACTGCTCTTTTTTTTTTCGGCGCAAGTGAAAATCACTTTTTACAATTGGAAATCACTTTTACAGACTGACACATTATGAAACCACTTTTTTTGATTTATTTAAATGCACATGTCCAAGCTGTTTTTTCAGACCACCACCATGTGTATTCTCGGTGACTGCCTACACTCCAGCAAGGGCAACCAGCCTTAGTGATACTGAATGTATTTGCATTACAGACTGAAACCTGAAAACCCCACTTGCTTGTAAATACTGTGCATGACTATACATGGCAAGCACATGGGTGTGTGCTAAGACTCTGCTTCTTCCCCCAAAAATTCGCTCCCCCTTTCCATCTAATGCAACTGTGAAATCACCAGAGCAAGACGCAATAAATCTCTGCCTATAATTCCTCTATGCACACAGAGTCATGTTTTCACATTAGTCCCAAAACGAAATTTCTTTGCCAATTTGAAAGCACACTTACTGCTCTTTTTTTTTTCGGCGCAAGTGAAAATCACTTTTTACAATTGGAAATCACTTTTACAGACTGACACATTATGAAACCACTTTTTTTGATTTATTTAAATGCACATGTCCAAGCTGTTTTTTCAGACCACCACCATGTGTATTCTCGGTGACTGCCTACACTCCAGCAAGGGCAACCAGCCTTAGTGATGCTGAATGTATTTGCATTACAGACTGAAACCTGAAAACCCCACTCGCTTGTAAATACTGTGCATGACTATACATGGCAAGCACATGGGTGTGTGCTAAGACTCTGCTTCTTCCCCCAAAAATTCGCTCCCCCTTTCCATCTAATGCAACTGTGAAATCACCAGAGCAAGACGCAATAAATCTCTGCCTATAATTCCTCTCTGCACACAGAGTCATGTTTTCACATTAGTCCCAAAACGAAATTTCTTTGCCAATTTGAAAGCACACTTACTGCTCTTTTTTTTTCCGGGCCAAGTGAAAATCACTTTTACAGACTGACACATTATGAAACCTTTTTTTTAAATTTATTTAAATGCACATGTCCAAACTGTTTTTTCAGACCACCACCATGTGTATTCTCGGTGACTGCCTACACTCCAGCAAGGGCAACCAGCCTTAGTGATGCTGAATGTATTTGCATTACAGACTGAAACCTGAAAACCCCACTCGCTTGTAAATACTGTGCATGACTATACATGGCAAGCACATGGGTGTGTGCTAAGACTCTGCTTCTTCCCCCAAAAATTCGCTCCCCCTTTCCATCTAATGCAACTGTGAAATCACCAGAGCAAGACGCAATAAATCTCTGCCTATAATTCCTCTATGCACACAGAGTCATGTTTTCACATTAGTCACAAAACGAAATTTCTTTGCCAATTTGAAAGCACACTTACTGCTCTTTTTTTTTTCGGGGCAAGTGAAAATCACTTTTTACAATTGGAAATCACTTTTACAGACTGACACATTATGAAACCTTTTTTTTTTATTTATTTCAATGCACATGTCCAAGCTGTTTTTTCAGACCACCACCATGTGTATTCTCGGTGACTGCCTACACTCCAGCAAGGGCAACCAGCCTTAGTGATGCTGAATGTATTTGCATTACAGACTGAAACCTGAAAACCCCACTCGCTTGTAAATACTGTGCATGACTATACATGGCAAGCACATGGGTGTGTGCTAAGACTCTGCTTCTTCCCCCAAAAATTCGCTCCCCCTTTCCATCTAATGCAACTGTGAAATCACCAGAGCAAGACGCAATAAATCTCTGCCTATAATTACTCTATGCACACAGAGTCATGTTTTCACATTAGTCCCAAAACGAAATTTCTTTGCCAATTTGAAAGCACACTTACTGCTCTTTTTTTTTTCGGGGCAAGTGTAAATCACTTTTACAGACTGACACATTATGAAACCACCATGTGTAACTACAACAAAAACAATTCCCATTTCTATTATTCATTTCTTAAGTTACCACATACATCCCCTCTCAAACTGTAAACTCACCTTTAAAATTAGTTAGTTGTGAAAGAAATGTGACACTCAAACAGCAGATTATCAGAGCCAGGATCTCTGTTGTGTTCACCTCTCTCCTCTCAGCAGAACCAGATAATGGCAAACTTTCCCTCTTTTTTTCCACACATATACTTGTAAGTTTCAAATCTCAGTGCTTCCCCCTTTTTTTCAAATGTAATCACACATTTCTATTGGTTGAAAACCAACCCTTTTCCAAAAGTACCCTTCCCCCAACTTGACTTCTGCCTAGTACCCTTCCCCCAACTTGACTTCTGCCTGCTACCATAGCAACAGCTCATGGAACACTGCTGTGTGGAGTTAGGTCAGAAGTTCGCCACACAATGTTTCAATTCCACAGAGCAAGAGTGCTTGACTTTTCAAACCTTACAGCAAATCCATAGTACTGTTCTTTGGTTACACATTTTTTTGTACCAATACAAAACATGCTTCTATTAATTTACACATACAGCCTAGTTTTTTTTCTAGAATGGTATGAAACAGCCAATCAGTTCTTTTTGTTTTGTTAAAAATATGTATGCCTCCATTTCCAAACTGTCTTTCTTTTCATATTGCCATTCTACTGAAAGACACCTCCTGAGTGCATCCAGTTCTCCTTTGAAGATGTTCACAGTGTGGATTGTAGGGCACAGCTATGTCTTCTGGAGTGAAAAGTTTGCAGAGAAAACAGGTATGGTGAGAGACCTTGCTTTGCCAAATGTAGACATTAAATGGATTGGTCAGAGAGGGTTAAAGTGGCACCAATTGATGCCATTGGTGAAATCCTTCATTCAAATCCAACACCCTGACCTCATAATAGTGCACTGTGGTGGCAATGACCTAGGCACTTTGACTGGGGTAGGTCTGGAAATGCTTATGAAGGACACCTTTGCACAACTGTTTACACTTTTCCCTAAAACTGCCTTTGTGTTTTCCAACATATGCCAAAGGCAAAAATGGAACTGGTCCAATCATTTCTGTCCGCAGATTGACAAAGCAAGAAAGCACGTCAACAAATCTGTTTCTGCTTTCCTCCGTGACTATGGTATGGGTGCCATTTACCACAACAACTTGCGTTATGACATGCAAGACATTTATAGAGGAGATGGTGTGCACTTCAATGATAAAGGGAACAGAGTCTTCCTCTTGAACCTTAGACTCTGCATCGGTACTTACTTGTAGGTACCACTAAAAAAATGACTTCATAAACACAACAGCTCTTTTTAGAGCTCCCTAATTTCTAAACTCTTAATTCGTCATTTCATTTATTCATTTTTATTTTTTTTGACCGTACGCTTACCGTAAGCTTACCGTACGCGTACCCCGTGATTTTTTAAAAAATCAATAAATGTTTTTTTTGTACTTTTCTGTCCTTCTTTGACCCCCTTACAAATGTTAGGGGGCCTGTAACTCTCCTCCTTGCCCCCTTTTCTTGTTTTCACTCTTTTTTTTTCAGAGTGAAACACAGAAAATGGCGGCCGCCGCTTCCTGGTTTCGGCCGGTTCGAATGTTTACTAAGATCTAAGAGCCAATCAGAATCGCGCTCGCGCACGCCACCGTACGCTTACGGTAAGCATACGGTAAGCGTACCGTAAGCGGGCTCAGATATATATATTGATTTAAAGGCTATTTTCTCAGAATCTACTGAACAGATTTACACCAAACCTACAAAAGGCACTTCCTTGACCTAGGGACCACCTCTCTGCCAAATTTTGAGTAATTCTGTTCAGCCGTTCGGGCTGTAGCTCGTTCTAAAGGTCCTATGGAAAAATGCATGGGAAAAACGCGTTTTGGGACCCCCCTTTTATCTCAGCCCCCGCTTGACGGATCCCCCCGAGACTTTCAGGGTAGGAGCAGAGCGTAGCGCCCCACCTATTTTGAGAAATTCGCGAGGATTCGTCGACCGGCGCCAAAGTTATTCAAAATAGAATGTTGAGGTTTTCCTATGGAAACGTGGTCCTAACTATAACTACCTACTGGCGACCGCCAGTAGGTAATATATATATATATATAGGCTTATTGTTTTAGGGAATCTGGCATCAATTTTCCATAGTGCAATGATTAAAGCACTCATGTCTTACAAGATGGGACAGCAAGATTAACTCAGGTTAATAAAGTGACCTCTGCCTGTTTCATGAAGTTGCGCATGATCAGAAAAATTCTTCCCTATCTCCCCCTGGATTCCCGCCGTACAGTTACCCAAGCCCTCATCACGTCCCACCTGGACTATGCGAACAGCCTCTATGCTGGTGCCCCCCAGTATCTGGTAGGCCGGCTGCAGATTGTCCAGAATGCTGCGGCCAGACTGATTGGTAATATCCCCTACCGCCAATCTGTTTCTGCGTATCGTAAGGAACTCCACTGGCTCCCAGTGGCTAGACGCATCCAGTTCAAGGTCCTTACCCTCACCTATCGAGCCGTCAACGACCGCGGACCCAACTACCTGAAAAAACGTGTCTCGATATCCCGCTCCACCAGATCCTTGAGATCCAATGACCTCCGCCTCCTGATCTCGCCCCGTTTTAGATTATCTAGAATGGGTGGCAGAGGGTTCAGTGTCATTGCTGCTAAACTGTGGAACTCTTTACCAATCGAGTTGAGATTCTGTCCCTCCGAACCCATCTTCCGAGCCAAACTCAAAACCTGGCTCTTCTCCCCTACTGTCACCCTACTGTTTCTCCTTGCTCTATGCTCCCTCTTCTCCCTTGGAGGCTCAGGTTTTTAGCGCCGGGACACCCCTTCGGGGGTAGCTGTGCGCTCTATAAACTACATAAAATAAAATAAGATAGACGCTTGCTGCTAACATCTGCTATGGATCCGAAGTATGTTAGTTACTATGTTTGCATGCCCAACTCTGCTGTTTTTTTTATCAGTTTGTTTCTTTGTTTTGAGGGGTTTTAACACCTCCGCATTCCATCTTTTTATTTAAATCCCTTATAACCCCTCTCCCCTTTCCTTTCCTTCCCTGAAAACCCCTTACCTTACCTTATTTTACTTTTACTCACTCTTGAACCCTAAATCCCCTTACTCACTTGTACTTTTACCCACACCAAAACCCTAAAAACCCTTTTTCGCTACCCACCACTGAAGCCTAAAACCCTATTCCCATCCATTAACCACAGAGGCACGACCGGAAAATCTTAATCTCTCTTTATTGCTACCCACCACTGAATCCTAAAACTCCTTTGGTACTCCATACTGTTTCCTTCCCCTGAACCATAAAAAATCCCATACCTCCATTTACCTCTACCCAATCCTTAACCTTAAAAAGCCCTTACCTCCCTTTACCTCAACCTCTGTTTAAACCCTAACATCCCCTTACCTCCCTTTAACCTTACCTGGCCCTAAATTACTGACAGTCCGTGAAATTTACGGACGGTTGGTCACCCTAGCCCCTGGACCCTAAAAGCCCTTTACCACTTCCTGCCCCTGAATCCTACAAAAAGCCTTACCTCCCTTTACCACTACCTGCCTCTAATTCCTAAAACTATACTGTAAAAAAATATCTGAGGGGGTAAGTACCCACCTCACGTAATAACCATAGTTCTTGTCAGGCTAAACGACTAAAGTCACTAATTAAACCTGAGGTCACCCCCTCGTAGCTATTTTACAGAGCAGATAGGCTTAACTTAGAGGCAATGTCTAAAGTATTTATGCAGTACTAAAACAGGGGCGTTTTGTTTATTAGTTGTTGGTGGTCTTTCCGCAGTGCCGGGACACTCCCTGGAGTAGCTGCACGCTCTACAAATCACAGATAACATAACATAACATAATAAGGTTGAAATGCAAAACAAAAAAAATCCAAAAATTGAATTGAAAAATAGAGTAACATTTAATAAACAAGAATACACCAACATGACAAAAATCCAATATGGGGAACTGGAGATTTAAATTTTGAAAGTTTTAAGTAAATACAGCACCAAGAAGCTCAACGTGCCAATGATAGTCAATGGTTGTGGTAGCCAGGGACCTAGGCGCTATTTGACGCAGACCACAATAGAACACAGGTCAGATGCACCAACCAGGTTTGTCCTATTAAATATTTTATCTTCTGACTTTAGTTTTTTGAGTCCCAATCCACCTCAGGAGTACACTTCTAAATTCCCCCAGGACACTAGGGGATTTTATTTATTTATATAATTTGTAATGCGCACCAATCACCCCAGGAGGGTTATCTTGGTGCAGCCCAGCATTCCAAGACAGAGTTGCCACTAATTAGGCTGCAAACACCGCTGTTTTAAGAATTTTGCTAAACTGGATGTGGTTTGTGCAATGGCATAGATGGAATGGGAGCCTATTCCTGTACAGAAGGGCCAAGTAGGAGAAGGATCCATAACCTGCCCAGGCCTTTCTTATTCGTGGAACCGTAATTAGGGCTTAGTCACTGGTTCTCAGAGATCTATCTTGCCGATAGGGGCAGAGTTTTGAAGACAAATAACTTGGGCTTATGCCATTTAGGGATTTATGTGTCAGACAGCACATCTTAAAAATGATTATTTTGTGGATTGACATCCAATGAAGTGAATGCAGGAGTGGAGAGGAAGGTGTTCTAGAAGGACAGTTAGTAACAAGACAAGCTGCACTTAAAAGATGCACAAGATTGCAGGCAGAGACCATTCCAGGTCGAGGTGTCACTAATCAGCAGGGGAGTCACAGGAAAGGCTTTTTGGCACTTGTTGTATACCTTTAGCTTTAAAAGGTCAGCCTTATGACCTTGGAGTCCACATTGTTTGACTTGGTACAAGAGGGAGCCAGTCCAGTCCTTTAGGGCTGTTCTCAGGGCTCAGTCAGCAGGGTCAGCTCTCTTCTGATCTTCCACAGGTCAAGAAGTGTTCTGAAGTGGGTTGCTGGAGAATTTACATGTATGCCAGGCTTAAGCTTGCAGGTGAAAATGATCCCAGTGGATGCCCTAACCAGTGGGGTAAGGTTCCCAGGTCAAACCCTACACACTTTGGGCATTTGTAAGATGGCTGAAGTCTTCACCCTCACTAAACTTGGCCTATGAGTTCTGGGGGTGTACGGAGAGAATATACTATGGTAATCCCATTGTCCTCCTACATCTGAAACTAAAATCCAGTATGATGCCATTTCTGTACCCCATCAAACACAGAGGCAAAAGTCTGGTAATATCAAAGATGAGCTTTCAGCAACCAGACAGTAGATACACACAACATTTTTTGGCATTCTGTTTCTCTTCTTTGTAGTGCACCCCAAATGTTATATGTTAAACCATAGCAGACCTGTCAAGCAGGAAGTAACATTCTAGCACGATTTGACACTCTAATGTCAAAGATAATTCTCAGAGCCCCACCCTAGTGGTCTCTCTAAACCACTCCTGGGGCAGCTCTCTGGTGCCTGGCTGACTAGAAGGACAAAACGGAAGGCAGAGCCAGTTGTGAGCTACATCTGCCTGTGACAGTTGAGGACCCTGACAAAATATTTATTAAGGTCCTTGCTTGGCCAACCTCTTGAAGTGCACCCGGAGAATGGGCACAGCCCCAAGGCCATCCTGTCAAATGGAAGACAACACCTCCCCACACCCAAGGCTCATTTTTCCTGTCCTGGGAGCAATACACTCCTCACCACAGGGGAGTCACCAAACTGCCTGGAGAGTATTGAATACTCACAGAAAGGCCTCTAGAGGCTTTAGTCAGGCAAAATGTAATTTTTCAAAAGTAACTTTTCAATACTAGTTAGACAAAATTCGACGTTACAATTAAATTGGATTTGGTTAACTATTAAATAGAGTCCTTGAAATATTTCTGTAGCTATTACGAATCTGAAAATAGCATTATAAGATCTTATAATGTAATCTTGGGTTTCTCTATAGAAACAACCAGCCTTGCTACAGAGAAAATAGATGTTATGATTTTTCGTCGGATGCCCACTGTCACCTAGTGTTGTAAATGCTGCTGTGTAGTTGATAGACATGGCTAATGACAAACAATATTAAGTAGCTAATTTTTATGCTATTTAATCAACTGTTCATTTTTATGATGCTTTTTATGAAATAGACATATTTTCTTAATATTAAGAACAAAAAAAGTTTTAAATATGAAAATATGATGGTTTTATAGTTTCTTTTATTACAATTACATTTTTAATCTTTATATGGTCTTGAAGTTGTTGAATCCCAATTTTGACCTTTGTAAATATGCCAAGCGCTATAGTTAAAAGGGTGTACACCGCCTTAACAAAATGTTGCGTGTACTGTTGTGAATGTCTTTTATGATCTTGGTGATCGAAATAAAGATTATGAACTGAACTGAACTGATTTTTCATTGTAAGGACAAACGGAATACAGAACTTCTACATGTTTTACCTTTAAATAGCATGCACAATACCCTTTGGGCAAAAAGGCCTACCTTAGGGTGATAAATAAAATTTAAAAGTACGTTTTAGGCCTGCTTTAAGCGTTACGTTTGACAGGCCAAATTGGCAGTTTAGAACAGCACAACCAGGCTTCAGTGGCATAGCTGAAAGCATGTGTTACTCTATCACTGTAGTAGTGATCACAATGGGTGCTGGAGCCCACTGGTGACATTTAACTTATAGGCCCTAGATAGACTGCGGGTACCATATATTAGGTACTTATAGGTAAGGTCAATATTCCAATCAGGAGTGCACCAATTTGACCATGTTGAAAGAATGAGCTCAAGCCTTTTCTAACTGGTTATCAGAGCTAAAGTGCATATAGTTCTGTAGCTACAAAAGTAGAGTTCAGTAAAAAGGTCAAAAAGAAAATTGGGGTGGCCCTCCAGAAAGGGCAAATTTCCAACAGCCCCTACCTCCCTTTACCTCTACCTGCCTTTAAATGTGTGCTCTTTTGATGTGTGTCAGGGCAATACTGTGAAAATATAACCTTCAAATGTGGATTGTTTTTACAAAAGGTATGTGTAGTCTGTAGGGATGAGATTATTTAAGACGGGCCACATTGCGCCTCGAGCCATGTCTTTAGCTAGAATATGAAGACTGAGTTATTCTCCACAATACGATCGATCACACGAGTAAAGACTATGGTTAGTAACAGAACTGGGGCCCAGTTCACAAGTTGTACACTTCTACTTGTAGACACTTCTGTTTACGGAATTATATGTATGACCTTTGGGAACTGATATGCATTCCCCTGTACCAGTCTGAGCTTTCCAGGTTCCTTACTGGGAATGTCATGTGTCATATACTATTTCTCCATATTAGGGCGAAGCAGCGCGCTAAGCACATGCACATTTTTCTTTTTTTTTTACAAGAATTTTTTTTTCCAGTGGAGAACCCACCTCCCCTTCACCCCCATGAAGGTTCCATTTCCATACCCACATAGCAAAGAGCATTACTTTGCAGGAGTAAGTCTTCTACCCTTTTCATGGTGCTAAAAGGTTGGAGTGACTTATGTGAATGCCAAAATACTCATAAGCTTCTGGGTGTTCGCAGACACTCAAGATGAACCATACTTTGACCCACCCATTCCTCTCCACTTTGTGTGCGATGTACAACTGTGTAGTTGTATCTAGCTGTGGTGTACAATTACACACTAGTAAAATCATGTATGCCCGACAGGTATGTAAACACTGAACTGGTACATTTAAACTGAGGGGCAAACTGATCATGGTTTTGCTTGGGGGCGCAAGGGCGATGAAAAACGTAAGTGAGATTTATCAAGCCACACAAGGTCACCTTGCGTGGCCCTGAGTGGCTTGATAAATCTGAAAAAAAAAATGGCAGCCCAAATTGCTGCCTTGCGTTTCTTTGCCTCATGGAGGCTTTCCATGGGTAGAGCATGCGTGCCTCCGTGCACCCACCGATTAATTTTGGTGCATTCCCAGATTTACCAACACTGGTAATCCTGGGGATGCGATAAAATTCTACGCCTTCCCAGGGGAGGTGCAATGAGGAGAAATAAAGGAGAAATATCTTTATTTCTCCTCATATTGCAGCACACTTAGAAAGAAAAAAAATGCCTCAGAGGATTGTATTTGTGCAGTAAGGTGCCCCTTCCTGCACCAAAACAATCCTGCCTGCAATACAGTCACCCTTGCACCATGGTGCAAGTGTGCCTGCGTTGGTGCAAGGCAGCATATTGTGTGGCAGTGCAAGGAAAGAATAGGAATGCTCTATATCATGTTAAATACGGCACATTCCTGCCCTTTCACACAGCACAGCAAGGTGCCTTGCTCTGTTGCATTGCATGAAACTTTGATACATCTGTCTCTCTAAATATTGAATATATTGAATCTGGTTAATTTCCTGCAATTTACTGTAAGTGGTAAATGCAACCACCATGGCTTATGTATGTTCAGATATGGAGCGCGGATAAATGCCTCCTTTGGATCCACGCCTCCATTCTGGCCCATGTTGTTTTGCTTTGAGGCACCGCTGTGCACCTTAATGAGGCAAATTAAAGCCAAATGGCAAGTTAGTCAATAGGCAAAGGCCACAGATGCTGCCCGGAGGCGGCCACCTGCCCATGTCGTGTTTGGATCAGCAGTTAAAGAGATTGTGAACTGTGACCGTTAATGAGGTTGAGATAGCAAAAAAATAGCCATTGGTGTGAATGCGAGGAACCGTCAGCCATGTTCAGAATACATAGATAAACACTGAACAGGAGAATAGGACATATGCCAGTGGTTGGCTGTTCGCCTTATTCACCAAATTTTAAATTATCCCCAACACTACATTAAAGAATGAACATTTAAGCCCTATTGTATCTCCAACTGTTAGAAGATGTAAGGAACATTTTTTGTGTCGCCAGTTTCCTTGTTGCTGCTGTCCGTCGTAGAAAAAGAATATTGCCCATGGTTAATGTTGACTGAATTTAGCTGGAATTGTTTCTTACCGGGATTTTGATATCATGATGTATATTAGATTATTTATGATATTTTACTTTTTTTACTGGCCATTTGTATTTAGCATAACAAATTTTTTCTATGTGTGTTTTTATGCATTGTACTTTTATGATTTTAATTAATCGAATAAAGTGGTTTTGTCTGTCTGTCTGTCTGAACATTTAAGTGAAATATTCTCTGACTTTCAATGTTTACACAACGGGATATTTAAAATACAATATCAAAAAATTATACTCGCAGGTTCTGACTTCTTCACAACTGAACACCTTTTTCTGAAGAACGTGACGATTCGTAATAGAGCTGCTGTGTTGGGGACATGGGAAGACACATGCCTGCTTTCAGAGTACATATCATTGTGTAGCACAGCTTTCAGTTTGTGGGCGCTGCTCAGCTCTGATGTAGCTTTAATGTTGGCAGACTGAGACAGATGTTACTTGCGGGAAAAGCCAAGTATTGGTTAACATGGTCCTTCCCACATTTGTAAACCCAGCAGATGTGTTTGCTCGTGTGACCTTCTGTAGAAATCGTTAGCGAGAGGTAAACTGCTGTGTGGTAATTAAATCCGTATGGCATTTCAGAACCTGCCAGCCTGTATCCATGATGTATCTTAACCAGGCAGCATGGGCACTGTGGGCAGGTACAATCTGCAGTGTATTTTGATCTTCCAGATTCTTTTATAGGCGCCGATTACGACTAATAGTTGGCAGTCGTTTAGGGGCGCTCTGTAAAAATGTCTGCAAAATCTTTAAGTGATAGAGGAGCGTTATTTTTAATCTGCATGATTAAACGCATCTATTAGCAAAGTGTGAATTTCCTTTGTTACATAACGTGTGAGATTAATCATGTAATTTGCAGCAGATGACCACATTTAACCATTATGAGCCTCCCTTGAGTTAACATGCTGTAAAACTTCAGTTTGACTCATTTCTATTGCTATGTTAATGTTGTATTATACACGCTTAAAGTAAGGAGGAGTGTACACTTATGGGCAGATTTATAAGCCCCTTGCATCACTTTTGCACTGCCGTTGCGTCACTCTTTGTGACGCAGCAGCCGCTTAAACAATGCGCCACTTTGCTGCCCATTTACAACGTGACCCATCTAGGGAGATGCGTCACGTAGTAAAGCCCTGTGCCACATTATACCTGCGGCGGGTATAATGTATGCAGGGTGGTCGTTCCGAAGCAGGAAAGCCTCATAGAAGTGACGCAGTGAAATCTACAAGATTTCACTAAGCCAATTCTAGGACACCACTGCGTCAAAACCTTACGCCTGCTTGGAGCAGGCCTAAGGAGTGACGCAGCACAATAAGTACAGGCCTCTACATGGATTGCTGGAGTTGTATCGTGCTTGTGAAACAACTTCAACAATGCATGACTTTTGCGCCAGCAGATATATCAGAATTTCTGATGCATCTGTCAAACCTTGTGCCGTGGTGCGCTGTATTGTAAATACGATGCATCCATGGTGGCGCAAGGGTTTTGCACGTAGGGGCAGGGAAACTCACACATCTCTGTTCTGCCACTGAGATGCATCAGTTTGTTCTAAATTTGCCCCTTAATTTCCTTTTGTTGTGCACATTATGTGTTCTTCCACTTCAGATGCTGTATTTTTCCCAGATGCCCTTCTAGCTAGTGAACAGTTTATTGCTATGTATTAGTCATGGGTGAGTGACTCGTGGCAAGAACTGACTGTTTCCGACAGTCTGTCCAGTGTAATAAATAAAGGACATAACCATGCATGGACCATTTTGTTGCCCTGAGAAAAAGGGGCATTTACCTCCTCCCAGAGTCTGAAGTAATATGATTGGCTCCTTAGAGTGAGAACAAGCTGTAATGCTACAAACTGGTGCCTAGTTGAAAAATAATAGTGTGTGTTTCTTAGACTAGCAAGGAGATGCTTGATAACTTCAACCTTAGAAGATCCTTCTCATCTCTGCTGATCTCCACTTCATGAGGGCAAATGCTTAATGCCTAAGCATTCACATTCTCTCATCAGAGACCTTTATTTGGTTTTCTGAAGTTGACACCTTACCTTATTTCCCTAACCAGGTGCCCTTTCCCAACCTATACTTTTTTTAAAACCTTTGTTTATTAACATTTTCATAGGTACACATTCTTCCATGCAGTGAATAATTCAAGTTGGTCAGAGATAGATTCCAGAACAAGTGTACATACAACAAACATAACAAAACAGTGAGAGAACATCATGTTATTTGTAAAATACCAAACTAGAACCCCTCTGCAGTATTGCTAGCTTGCATTGAGTTCGTAGAATGACATTGCGCAAATGGACTTCCTATGTTAAGCCCACTTAGAGTGACAAACAGGTATCTGGTCATTGTTTCAATTCAAGGGGGGTGTTTGTGGAGCTGCTTTAGAGCCTGTGAACCTGGTGACTGCGACCTATTTTGATCAGTGTGGACTAGGGAGGGAGTGTTCTCTACCTGGAGTGTTCTCAGCCAGTCCAGAAAGGGGCCCCAAATATCTTTCGGTCTAGAGGCCGCGGGCATTAATTCACAGAATGTAGACAGTTGGTTGTTGCTAAAGGTGACATCTTGTATCCATGCTTTAACCCTGGGAGTTCTCTTCTACCCCCAGCGTACTGATACTCTGCGTTTAGCTAACAGGAGCAACTTGGCGTGCAGATTACGAGTTTCTGCTTTAGTGTCTTTCACATACCCCAATAACCCAATAATCAGCAAGAGGTCATTGGGTGCACCCAGCATGTCTTGAATTTTGTTAAAAACGTCTGTCCAGTAGGTAGCTATGGGTGGGCAATTCCAAGCCATGTGTAGAAAGGTGGCTGGGGCAAAACCACATCTCCAGCAGTTGTCGTTGGGTCTAATCCCCATATGGCATAATTGAGAGGGGTCCTGTAAAAGCTATGTAGATATTTAAAATATGTTAACCTCAATTTATAGTTAGGAGAGAGCATTTGAAGTTGACCACGGAAGAATACCCACTGATCCTCCGTTACCTGCCCGTCTAGTTCTGCGTTCCGTCTCTGGTGTGCCTTAGGTCTAGTCAACAGGGCAACATTCTGCATGGAGCTGTACAGTGGTGTGATGAGCTTACGAGGTGAAGCATTCATTATAATATGTTCGAGAGCTGATAGCTGGGGCGGAGGGGTGGGAAAGGTCTTGTGTATTTGTCTACATGTTGTTCTAATTGTATAATAGAGGAAAAGCTCGGAGAAGCCCCCTGCACCTTCAGTAGTAGAGACCGGCGGGTGACAGAAGTTATCCTCAGGATAGAGATCAGCATAGGTGACCAAACCCATAGATTTCGCTAATGTCCCATTACCGCCATCTGCCATTGAAGGAATCAATGGGTTGCACGCAAGAGAAAACCGAGGGCGCATACAATTACCCTAGCGGATCTTTATTACAAAGTCTGTCCAAGCCCACCGCAGGGTCTCCACTGTATCTATCCCATCCCTGGGCCATCAGTAAGGCTGGTAAAGAGCCACTTGAAGGGGGACTGGAGCTTCTATATCCATTTCCACTGCTAAGTGAGGCTGGAACGGGTGGGATGCAGAAAATAATGTTAATATTGGGCCTGTGCACAAAAGGCATAGAGCGGTATATCCGGGGTGCCTAGTCCACTCTGTGTTAAGGGAATTTTGAGCAATTCCCATGAAACGTGCGCTTGTTTCTCTGCCAAGACCATAGATATTGATAAAGATTAGAGAGTCTTATAAAAGGCTTGGGTGATCAGTATTGGAATATTTATGAATAAATAGAGGAATTTGGGTAGTCCAACCATTTTAGCGATAGCTATCCTTCCAGCTAGAGAGATTGGTAATTTAGCCCATATTTTTATTTTCCCTTCCAACCAAGAGACCGTAGTCCATGTTCCAGATTTCTTGTTCATCACGGCTGAGCCAGATGCCCAGGTATTTCACCAGTCCATCCACCCATTTTAACGGATATTCTAAGTCAAAGGGCTTAGTCGCCATGGTTAGTGGGGAGAGGGTTGACTTGGCCTAGTTAATGAATATACCTGAAAGGCCACCAAATGTTATAAGTTCTCTGAGGATTGGACCTGTGTATGCTGCCGGGTCCGTATTATAAAACGTCATGTCATCCGTATATAGCGAAATCAGGACCCGCTTGTGCTAAATCCCAGTTCTCTTGCTGCATAATGCTGGCGAATCCTCGCCGCTAGTGGCTCCATCGCGATAACGAAGATGAGTGGGGAGAGAGGGCACCCCTGCCTGGTTCCCTGGGTAATACGAAAAGGGCTGGAGAGCATACCGTTCATACGTAGTCTAGCACATGCCTCAGTTTAAAGCAAACATATTTGTTTTATAAATGTCAATCCTCCATGGAATGGAAAACAAATATGGCCACTCCAGTGCATCAAACACTTTGGCCGCATCTAGGAACGCCACCAGCACCTTTGAGTCTGGATTCAGATAATGTAGCACTGTTAAAAAGGTGCGGAGATTATGCGCCGTGGATCTACCAGGGAAAAACCCTGACTGGTCAGGCTTTGCTGTTAGGGGAAGCAGTGTTTGCAGTCTGTTTGCAAGCAATTTTGCATATATCTTGGCATCAATATTTATTATTTTTTTTATTTTTTTTATTTTTTTTGAAAACCTTTATTTCAAAATTCAGGACACAGCTATTCAGCCGACAGCCCGAAGGTTCGGCAGCATTACAAGTTAGATATAGTGATGTGTCCCCAATGCAGTTCAAAGAATAATGCAAAAGGTTCAATTTTAAATACACACAGAAAAAACTAACAACAAACCCCAGCAAGGCAAGGACAGTGTGAGCCCATGGCGGAGGCCCCCAGGGGAGACCGGACCCCATTCGTCTACTGAATACAAGACTGTGTACGGAGGATCAATATTTATTATTAATAAGGGCCGATAAGAATCTATCTCAGGGCTAGGTTTCCCGGGTTTCAGTAGAGTCTGTGTAATCGCCTCCCGCATAGATGGAGGAAGTGTACCTGATGTTTGTGCTTCTTCAAATACTGCGAGAAGGTGAGGCGATAATTGGGTTGCATAGGCCTTATAAAACGTGGTTGTTAAGCCATCAGAACCCGGGCCTTTGACTAGAGGTAGACTGCTGATAACCAGAAGAATATCGTTTGAAGTGAATGGTTCATCCAGTTATGCTCTATGTGCCCTCCGGAGCCATATTAACTCAATGGAGTCCAGAAATGGTTGGAGCTCCTCTGGGGTTGTCTGATGGGTAGCCGTATATAAGCTGGTATAGAATTTAGTGAAATGATCCAATATTTCTTGTGGGCGTCTAACCAATGTTTGTTTTTATCCCCTGATCTCAGATATGTATCTGGCAGTGTGGGGCTTCGGGAGCATGTTTGCTAGAGTTCTGCCTGGTCTATCCCCTTTCCCATAGCGACTTGCTGTGTATATTTGCCGATAAATTTCACCTCATGTTGCACCTCTTCCTCAAATTCTGTGATGCACTCTTTAAGGGATGCCACAAGTCTTGGGTGTTCAGTGGCATAATATTCAAATTCCATCTCTTTAATGCGAGCTTCGAGGGTGACTAACGTATCTCTAATGGCCTTCAATACCCCAGCAGGTCGGTCTATGCATTTCCCCAGTATCACTACTTTAAACACACCCCACAGGGTAGCTTGTGTGGAGACAGATCCTGCATTAGTCGAACATTTTTCTTCGATGTCTCCATGTATCTCCTCTCTAAAAAAGCAGAGTCGAATAGGTTCTTTGGTGAGATTCTCCAGCTATACATCTTCAGAGGTGCATCTGGAATGACCAACCGCAAAAAATTATCTAATCTAAAACAAGCGCCTTGATGTGCCGAAATGCATTTGCCTTTGGCAACGTCCGGGTGTCACTGTCTCCAAAACATCTGTCAAGTTACTATCTGTTAATATGGGGTTTAGTGTATCGCTAGAGTTGGGTTGTAGAGTGTGGGATATTCCCTTTCTATCAAGAGTATCATTTAACACTGCATTGAAGTCCTCTCCGCACATTATGGTGTCGCATCCCATGAGTTGAACTTTAGCCCATACATCCTGAAAGAAGTCAGGCCTGTCAGCATTTGACCCATAGACTGCCTCTAGTATCACCTTCACCCCTCCAAGCACGCCGCCCAGGATTACAAATCGCCCCTCCGGGTCTAGGTGTGATTTAGTTGTTTTCCAGTCCAACCCCTGTTGTATTAAAATTGCAAGACCTCTTGCATATGTGGACTATTTAGAGAAGAAGGTATGCCCCCAGCGTTTATGTTGCAGCTTAAGATGTAATGTGCTATTTAAATGCGTCTCTTGCATGAAACATATATCGATATTATGCCTGCATGGATAAGAATGAAAAAGTCTAATTTTTCTGAAGTCATTCAGTCTGCAAATGTACCAGGTTAGGAAGCTAAAGGTTGTCATGACACGGTGAGGTGTGCATACTGATATATTGAGTTCTGTTTGGGCTGTCCCAATCTATTAATAGTTCCACTGCTGGTCATCCCCTTGGATTTCCAGTATGCTTTAATGCCCATCTGCAGGCACTGTGTGATGTTAACAAGAACTCTGCAATTATTGCCTATGACTCGAGTGTGTAATCGCCTAGTGTTTCTCTGACAAACTTTCCAACAACAACATTACCTTCTTGCCCCCCTCCCACACCAACCCCCCAATTAGGTTGTGTGATAGATCCCCCCTTGGTAAACAAACTTAACAGGACCAATTCTGGGAGCAGAACATGGGTGCACTCCCTGGAGGTGTGCGTTCTCCGGGATACAGCTGTGCCGTGAGGCAGGTGGCCGAGTACAACAGGAAGAGCCAGCAGCATATATGTTAGGACACAGTTCGGAGATTGCAACCTGTATCGAAACAGTTGTGAATGTATTTGTGTAATTGTACCCTCTTCATTGCTGGATTCATTACACTCTCAGTGTCCAGACATGCAATAGGGAGACCCTCCCTCCTAGCAAATTTAACTTTCAATCATTGTCGCTGAGGCCTGTGTCAGAGTTCTGTTTTTTACAGACTTTATGCCTTGCCTTTGCGCACTCATGTGCTTGGCAAACTTCATTACAGATTTCACGTCCGTGAAGAATTGAACAGTACCTTTGTGTGTGACTTTCAATTTAACGGGGTAAAGCAGACCATATGGGACCTCCACTTATAGAAGTATGCGTCTAACAGGCACAAACTCCTGGCGTACAGCCTGCACCGTGTGAATGAAATTGGGGAAGAACAATATAGTGTTACCTTTATGATTAAAGATCCCTGGACAGGTGTACAATTGTCTCCCTGTCCCAGTAATTTAGTGGCCTGGCCAAGATCGGTCGGGATGTAGATCCCACTGGTGGTTTTGGGGCTTAAGGTGTGATGGGCCCTTTCAAAGGTGAAGACCTTCAAGAGGTCTGAGCCACGCAGTTCTCTCAGCAGCTTGTCCACATATGCTTCCATTTTAAAGATGGCAGTTGTCTCTAGGATGCCCGTGATGCGGATATTTTTCCATTGTGATCGAGCCTCCAGGCCGTCAATCTTGGTTCTGATCAGGGTTAATACTTTGTCCATCTGCAACAGTTGTTGTTTAGTCTCGACCTGGAAGTCATGAGCATCGGAGGATCAATTCTCAAGCTGGTCCAGACGTGTCTTGTGCGTATCCACTTGCTATTTTGACCTGATCCAATTGAGATATGAGGATGTCAAGCTTGTTGTCACTGGTCCTTAGGCTGGACTTCATTTCCAGCAGGAGTGTGCGGAGGCCATCTCCTTGATCATACACTGCTTCGGCAGAGGGGTTGTCATCATCCCCCTTGGCCCCCATTGCCGTTTGCCTTGTGAGTCTTTCGTTTTCAAAAGTTAATTTCGATTGGAGTAGTGCTTCCCCATATCTGTGGTGCCGCTGTGTTTTGGCCTTTGCTAGATATTCAAATCCAGTGCACCATGGCCCAGTTCTCTAGCTTGCAGGGATTAAAGTGATCAGCGTTGTTCCTCTGCAGCCCCAAGGATCGGGGGATGAGAGTAATGCTGTGCAGCTCGAATGAGCGTGTATCCTTATCCTAGTTTGTGGTGCCTTAGAGTAATGTGAGTGGATTCTATTATAGAACGGGGATCAATGTGCCTCTCGGGATTCTAGATATTCAGCTGGCCCCCAAAAGGAGCAGTGGGCCGTCTTGCCTCCTCCTTCTTAGAACAAATCCGTGTGGACAGCCCACCTGGTTCACCAGGGGTCCTCTGGCATCCTCTGCATAGGCCGCCACCTGGCTCGCCTCCAACACCACAGAGCAGACCACACCACACCACAATCTTCACGCAGCTTCCCGGTGGAGGCCCGCTTCACCTAGCCCTGCATTCACTGGGGGGCAGTACATGAATCATAGCGGCTCCATACGTGCCTTGCGGCAGCATTACAGGCTCGCTCCGGCAATCACTGGGTTGCACACCTCCGATCAGGGCAACGCTGCTTAGGCGTACGCACTCATTGCTCCCTTATGCGGTGTCCGCGATGACCACAACTAAGATCCGACATGGGGAGGGGGCCAGCGAGCTTCACATTATGTCAGCAATGCCACCGGTGTCCACCGGCGCAACCAGACGTTCTGCTGCCCTCACCCGTCACCTTATTAAAGTGTGCAGTCCATCCGGCACACCCAGGGTCCCCTGGTCCCCCTCAAGTGAATCGCTCCCGGGTCCACCCGGTGCATTGAAGAAGCAGCACAAGAGCTGCCGCAGGCCTTCCCACTTGGTGAGGGTGCTGCACAGCCGAGACCTCAAGATAGCGGTCCTGAAGCTGCACTCGGGGCCGCCCTCAATCTAAACGGGCCTACCGTGGTTCCGTGCGGGGTCTCTCAGGGGCCGCCAGTGCTTCGTCTTTGTCCGCTGTACAATTCACAGTGGCATGTCCCCACTCGGCCTCGGGGTGGACAGCGTTACTTCTCCGCAGCTCCCAGCACATTGCTCAGGGCCTGCTCCTCAGATCTGGCGGGAGGGCTCAAATGCTTTGTTTGCTCTTTTAATTGGCTCCACTTGTGCCCAGTGCCTTGAGGATTACGTTGCTGTCGATTTCGGGAATTGTTGGCTCCTCTAATAGTCTGATGGTGACAGGCTTGTATCTCGGCTGGCAGAGTACACTCAGGGAGCGGCCATCCTGCTGCTCCGCGAGACTAGGCGTTTTTACTTCTTGCATATTTTGTATTTTGTGTGCAGTTCTTGTTGCTTAGATGGAAATATAGGCTTATGCACTATTTAAACTTGTAATATTAATGCTTCAATTTGAATACTTAATGAATGAATGACCTCAATTTAATTAATCTTGTTTAGAAATCCAAATATGTACTGGCTGCACTCTTCTTACCAACATACCTCTTTGGGCACGAGAGACCACCAACCTTTCAAAACATGATCACCTGGGCATTGGAGGTGTTAGTAGGTGCAGCTGCACTCTGGCCTCACTGATGTGAACAGTTTGAATGTTTGGACTTTTAACACACACATGCTGTTCTATTGTCATATATCACACAACTGGACAATTTAGAGAGAAAAGCTACTCTCTCTCACCCTCAAACACTTTTTAATGTGGAAGTGAACTGAACCACATGAAGATTACGAAAGGGACTTTTAAAACATAGAAGCACCATGAGAATGGAGAATCCTTAATGTTTACTGGTACTGTTGAATCTGCAAATGCGAAGCATTGAAATGTGAACATTTTTATGATATTTTTTTAAATAAGCTTTTTAAGGGGTTGACTAAAAATAAATGTTGTGTGAGTCAACACATGGCATATCTAATAAATTACTCTTTCGCCATGTACTGGGGGTATAGATAAGACTTTTAATTTCATATCACTAGGTGTGCAGATGAGCACAGAATGGGATGCCTTAGCAGAAGGCGGCATAAACACACAACACTAGTGAGAAAGGGATGGTGATGGGAGCTAGCCTTAGGGCAAGGACAGCAACATAAACAGGATCCCTGCTGGTAACACGTCTGTATTTTTTTTGGCTCTTTCACCGAGCTTTACACCCATTACAAGAGGTCAAAGAAGCTGTATATATGCCATAGCTCTAAAACCTGGTATTTCATTTGAGGCAATTTCTCATATTTTACGCTTACAATTTTTAAGAAGTTTCTTCATGTATCCTTACATATTTTTTTAACAGAGTAGGAACAACATCATGCCACCAGTAATGCGTAAATATTCCTCAATTATTGGGCCTAAATCTAACTAGTTACTAGTGGGTAGGTGGCCCAAAATTATTGGTAAAAGATTTATAGTTGGTTCTTTACAAGATCTCTTTACTTATGTCATCAAAAAATAAACTCTTTCACCCTATTTTTGATGTCACCCCGGTATTGGAAGGGCAAGAGGACTGATTGACATAAAAGCACTTTCCAAGAGTCACTAAGAGAATCATCAGTGCAATGAATAGTGGTTGATTAACTGCTTTGAAAACCATTTCCAAATCATTTTGCGCCCAAGGGGCTTTTCTTTTTATGTTCATTGTGATGTCTGCCATCTTCTTCTTGCCCAATGGACTGCTAACATTTCATCAAGCAAGCTACATTACATCAGTACATATATTTGACTGCACTGGGTCGGATTGGTGGTTCCCGTCAAGCAGTAGACTGAGGAAGAGAAAAAAAAGAAGCAACAGGGACACCGAAAATGCTCTGCCCGTGAGTCTGAAGTCTGTTGGATTTTGCTGTCTCATTAGAGTTGTGTTAATAAGGACCACTGGACTTTTGTCCTGGGAAGTAAAGTCCCTTCCTCTGGTAGTTTTTACGTCACCCACAATGGTGGCGCCTTCGCTAAGGCGGAGGAGCGTTGCCCCACTGCTTTTTATTGCTCGCGTTATTATCATATTATTTTCTCCTACTTCTGTCTGCTTTGCGTTCGGGGCGGGGCAGGGGAGGAGTGGTAGCACACTTCTTAAGTGCGCAGTGGCTGTCTGGGCCGCCATCTCTTGTGCACTTCGCAGGTTCTCCATGCTGGCTGCATTACGGAGTACATGGAGAACATACCAGGCCCCAAGTCAGCGTCTGAGCACCGAAACACAGCGCTCAGACCAATCACAATGCTTCTAAGGCAGCGTTGTGATCAGTTGACTGCTCACCTGGGTGTGCTTCCAGTAATGCCCTGCGAGGGAGGACTAGGGAGGTGAGGAAACGGTGAGAAGGTACGTTTTAATTTTATTTTGTTTATACCCACTTCCCCAGCGTCCTATCGCCCCCTACCTCCTGCTCACCCTCTTCTGCTCCCGCTCCCCTACCTCTGATCAGTGCCCGGCCACGGCTTTTTACCAATAACTATCTCACTTAGCTGTATCTGTCGGTACAAGTGGTATTAGGCAATAGTGGGAGCCCCAGTGGGCCCCGGGCCACAGGAAGGCATAACAAGGAGTGACGAACATGAATACACTCCTCCTCCTCCAAGCATTTTCAGTGGAGAGTTTCTGGCACTAAGTACAAGGAGAATTCAGGCAAAAATGAGAAAGATGTTTGTAATTCTGTACTCACATCTTTACGTCCTCACATGTATGGAGGTTTAATAAGATCAATAATTCACAGGCCTTTGCAAGGGTATTCCAGGAAATCTTCATTAGTTAAAGGTATTCAAAAATGGTCCTGTTTTGAAAATTCTCAATTAACCCCTTCCCCGCTCATGACGGAACCATGCCAACAAACTCTTGCGTCTCAATTCCTGAAGTAAAATTTGCACACCGGTAACCTTACAACATCTTGAAGTAGTAGCATGCCTGGGTGAAACAATTTAGAAGTGTAAGCTGTCCTTTGATACTTTTCTTACTCTTGCATATCCAACCATTTGAGCATGAAAGTTTAGATAACTAGGGCAAAGAATTCAGAACTGCTGTGTAGGACAAGGAAAGGCGGGTTCTCTATATAGGAGGCTGGCTCAGTATATAGTGTCCACCTATGGTGAGGCACCGTGCACTGAGTCCAAGCACCCCTTAGTGATAGTGTTTGGATCCCTGAAAACCAGAGCTCTCTATAAGGGTAGCTGTGGAGGGCAGCTAAGGCTTCTACAGGAGAGGTGTAAAGCAAGTGCATTTACCAGTATAGTCAGCCCATAAGCTTTTCACATTAGAAAGAACCACACCAGGTAAGTATGAAAAAATGTTTTGCATTTATTATTATACACTAGACACTAACTTGGTATAGTTCCTAACCGGAGATATCAAGTATGCACAAGAAATAATTCAGAAATAGGTAAGTAGCATACAAAAACACATAGGGCCCAACCGGGGAAGGGGGCAAAACATATACCAAAATAGTGGGATGTGAGATAAGTACCAAAATGGGACTAGTACCCAAGGATGGAGGACCCCAGGGGAAACACCAAACCAACCAAGCTGAGTAGCACGGGACCCCAAGGCGCCCGGGTGCAGAGTGGTTACACCGGGTCAAACATACCTAGGATAACACTGGGTAAGACGCGGTTTGAATTTTTCAGTTCTAGGACCCTTCCCAAAGCACCCCTAAGGAACCACATGGATCAAGGAAGGTTGGAGAGCCATCCCACCCGTGGATGCTCCAGGAACCAGGATACCTTCACGAGGGAGTCCAGGTGAATAGGGATGAAGTGGTGTTGGAACCACACGTAGACGCCACAGGAGGTTCGTGGAAGTCCAGCAATTATAGCATCTCGTGGACCAGGCCAGTGTAACCAGAACATGGAATCCAGATGAGAAGAACTTGAAAGCAGAAGGGACAGAGTCCAAATCATCATAAGTGGACCAGGAGGCACGGTAGCACAATACAAGTCCTTGTCTTTGGTTCTTGCTGTAGCACGGTGAGGATGAAGCAGCAGCTGTGGAGCCCAGGCAACGATGCAGGAGCACAGGAGCCTTTGACAAGCTATCCCACACTGGTCAACAAGTGCAGGGAGGTCAGTGACCAGCAGGCCCACCAACAAGCCATGGCAGATGCAACAATGGGTTGCAGGTTATGATGCTGTGTTGCAGATAAGGAAGGTCTTTGGAACGAACCCAGCAATGGTAAGTCAGGGCTGGCCCTCAGCATGCAGGAGAGCCAGCAGGGATTGATGGAGCTCCCTTAAGGGCCCTCTGGCAGAAAGCGCAGGTGGTCCCAGTGCAGCCTCAACAGCACACAGGAGATAAAGGCCACCTATGCAGAGGATGCAGACAGAACACCATTCTTGGAGCTGTGCAATGCTGAAGGCTGGGGCTTCTTGGAGCTTGAAGAACTTTCATGAAGAGAGTCAACAAGCCTTGGTAATGGCAAACAGACACAGTGCACAGGAAGGCAGTTCACGTTGGATGGAGAGGAATTACAGTTGTTCCAAATAGCAGGGAAGACTGATCAGGCCTCTGGAGAACAAACTAACCACCACCTGTGTTGCAGAGCCAGGCAATGTCCATAGGACAACAGGATCAGCAAACAGGTCATTGATGGAGAGGTGCCTGCGGATGCAGGGTAGTGATTCCTTCACTTCAAGGGAGATTCCTTTTGGGTGGGAAGCAGGCTGAGTCCTTGGTGACTCAGAGAAGGCATGGCCATGGAGTTGCAGAACTTGAAGAAGCACAGGGGTAAAGATGTAGCAGTAATCTTCTCACCGAAACAGTCTTGTCTTTGGTCCTGGCTCGAAGAACAGCACAGTTCCAGTGCTCACCAACAGAAGAGTCTTTGGACAGTCTTTAGATGACAGGCAGTAGGATCTAGAAGTTGTTGTCAGGAGGAATCTAATGAACTACCCTCAGGGGGGCCCTTAAGTAACCCTTAATAGGGAAAGGACCTCTTCTATGGTGACCCTGATATCAGAGGGTGTCAGAGATGCTACTCAGCTGTTCTAGCCAGTCAGATGCTCCCAAGGGCCAAGATTTAAAATTACAGCCACAAGTGGCCACCTGGAGGAGGTCTGGACACCTCACTAGGGAGGAGTTGGACAGGGAGGTGGACACTCCCCTGTCCTTTGTGTGGTGTCACACCAGGGCGGGAGTCTAGGGGATTCTAAGCTAGACAAAACTTGGTTATGAAAAGAGGGCACAATAAGTGCCCTTCAATGTAGTCTGGTTGTGTTCAGAAGCGCCCCACCATAATGAATTCTAAAGGAGAGGTGGTCACACCTCTCTTTCACAGGAAATCCTTTTTTCAGCTTCCCCTGCCTAAGGTAAGCTCATCAGCAGGGGGCAGAACACTTTCTAGGGTCAGCAGCAGCACAGGCTGGCAGGCAGGCCCTGTAAGGCTACACAGGTAGGTATTGGGGATCCTCTAAGGAGCCCCCCAGTACATGGTATCATGCAACTAGCACTGGAATCGGTTTAGCTGCATGATTCCAAAATGTTTGATACTAAACATGACCATGTTTGGGACAGCCATTATGTAGTTGGACATCTCGGCTAGCCAGTGTCCACTACATACCTTATATTAAATGTCCCACACTTACAAAGCCCAGAGAATGAAGTCTGGGGTTTGTAGGGGTACGTTTGCTCATGCAGGGGTATTCATACACTTAGAACCATGCACCTTGGATTAAAGGGCCTACCTTGGGGATGAATTATAAGTTAAAAGTGCAGTGACAGGGATATAAGGGAAACCTTATATGCAAAGTGAAAGGTGCAAGCATCATTTCACGTACACGTTAATGTCAGTTCTACAGACACAGTTTGCATCGGCTCCCATGGATGGCACAATACATGCTTCAGCCCCTGGGAGACCCCTGGTATACCAATGCTCTGGGTACCTCAGTACTCATTCAGGAATTATAATGGTGCCTCCCTATGCCAATTGTGGGGTGTACAAAGTACTCACCAGAGAATTTAGATGAGAGAGCACTGCCACTGGGGTCCTGGTCAGCAGGATCCCAGTGAACCACCGTCAAAACAAACTGACATCAGGCAAATAGTGGAGGTATCTCTGCCAGAAAGATCCTACATTCCTACACTCCATTCTTGATTACAGCTGGATTATGAGTTTTAATCTTCAAACACATTTATGGTTCATTTTGTCTGCAGACAACTATCTGAAGCTAGGGTTCTTCTAGTATGGAGGTCTCCAACATTTTCTGTTATGAGGGCTACGTATGAGCAATACAAAATCATCCACAGCTACTAATATCATTAGTGTTGTTATAGTGATTACATCAGACAAGATTATATCATTTGCCACCCTACGTAAAATGTCCCATAGTGATCACCTCTGCATCAGGCAGGGTAGCCAGCAGTAATGTTAAAAACGCTTTGTTCTTTTGGAATGCCTTTATTTGTGTAATACACAACAGCACTAGCTTGATTGTCCCTGGCACCAAGGTAATAATATTAGTTAAACATCATGTGGAGTTGGGGAGGTTAATCACTCACAAATCGGCTTTCAATATATTTTGGAAACTCATCAATCAGCTTATCAGTTCTGAAAATACACACATTCTCATTTTGTATACACAGTTTTTAATTTTGATATACATATATTAATTTAGTCAGCAAAAGCTTACAATTTAGTTGGCTGGAGTGGACACAGTCAACCTGCCTCTAGCAGCTGGAGCTCTACCAGTAGCTCACAAACAACTCATTGGAGAAGCCTGTTCTAGTATTTTTTCATTGTTAAGAAAATGTTGCAGCAATGTTTTGCAGACACCGAGGTCTAGAAACTCAGTTGGAATGGTCTAGCAATTTACCTTTAACTCATTTACCAACAGAATAGAGTGTGTAATCAACATTGCAGTAAGAAAATCCGTTGACTTAAAAACATTTTACAGTATTGCAACTGCAAGAAAAAAAGACATCGATTCTGGTAAAGCAGAATTTTCGATTTAAAATGTCTTACTTAATGTACAAGATCTTCTATCAACTTGATAAACCCTGCCTTAAGGAAAGGTTTATTAAGTAGGACCTAATGCCCTTTTGTATTCCAATTCTCAGTTATAGTAGTTAGATAATCATGGTATGCGAGGGCAGTCATGACTATAAACTGGCCATGATATCTTAGAGGTACATTTTGACATATGGGGGCACTCAGCACATTTTGAAAAAAATGGGGTCAACTCATGAAGAACGTTGTGTTTCACTGGCCTGGCACACCATGAAATGACTTGAATATTTAAAGAGTGCCATTGCAAAGGCTATGGCTTTTTAGCAAATTGATGTGAACATTCTGCTTTAAAATGCACTATTTGACCCCATATGTTTCCAAAATTGTCTCAGGAGAGGTCAGAACCTCCCAAACCTTTAGTTGAGATCAAGCTCACTCACTATAATTCAGGGGAAATATTACGCCCCACAACTGATCTGCAGACACATCTACACAAACTGAAGGTGAAGAGTGTTTTAATGAACTCTGTACACTTTCTGCAGCTTCCACTGGGACTGGGAGATTATTAGTAGTATTGTTTTTATAAAGTAAGTAGTTCAACGGAACTAATTCACAAATACATTTTTAATAGTTGATAAAAGATTTTCATTGTTGTGAATGCATGGAAAATATGTATTTGAATTAAACCTTCACTTCTGTGCTTCACACAAGTGATAGTGATAGTGCCATGAAATGACCATAAATCAAAATGTAATACCAAAAATAAATGAATTAAGTCAATAATATAGTTCATAATCAATATATGGTCAGTGTCAATTAATACATATGGACATAATTACAATTGTTTTTTTTATTTTAAATGATTTGTTATGCTATCCCTCTGATATATCAATGCATTTTGTGTTGTAGTATGTACTAGGGGAGCTATTCAATTGCAACAATATGTGGTATAAATAAATTAGGCTCCTATTGTTGTTCTGTGTTGTGTGACATTTTATCTTCCTCAAACTAGCACCTAATTTTAAATGTATTCTAAAGGGAAATGAGTAATGTTCCTCTGGCGTATCATATCAGCACCCTTAAATAGGTGGCATCTAAAATGGATGTGTGTTATGTTGTTATTTTAATCATGCAATTATTGTGGAACTGCCGTGATGTCAATCATTGTGAGGTTTTAGGGTTAAGATCATGTGACACTTCCTGGGAAAATTCAGGTTCAAAGGTCAATCAATGTATTTTCCTATGATGTCATTAAGGTCAAAAGGTGTGTGATGTTACTTCCACTACCATGGTATTTCCAGAAATGACGTCAATGTGAGAGTCTATCATACACTACCACAGTGTCTAGAACAGATGAAGAATAAATGCTGCTATCAATCCGGTGATCTGAGTGGCAAGGTGCAAGTAAATATGAGAGGTAGGAATGGCCTGTGCATGACAGGTGCATGGTCTGTGTTGTGGGATATTCAATGTTAATACTCTTGTTTTGAGGTATTATGAAAGGTGTAGTGAATTGGTGTGTTTTTGTCTCATGGTGTGCCCGCGTTGTCTGTAGATCTTGCTCTGTGTGCTTTCCTTTGTTCTAGGAGTATTTCTAGCGCAATGAGTTCTCCGGCATAAGGCCGGAACGAAGGTAAGTAAATAAATAAATAAAACGAATTACATTGCGTGCGCTGCATCGCTATTTGGCGTTGCAGCATGTGCAATGTAATTTGTTGTATTTTTTATTTATGCAGTGCTTTAAATGGGAAAAAGTAAGTGCAGGTACTCATTAATATGAGCTAGAGGCGTGGTGAGTGGGCGGGGCTAGGGGCGGGTTTATGATGTCATATGACGATACATAATGACTTCTATATCCATTGCAGCAACTATGAAAAACACATGAGAAATGTGTTTATGTAAACGAAACAGGTTAACTCAATACACAAAATGAAACCCAAATAGGATGATATGTGAACAGTTCCTCATTTTGTAATATTTGCTGCTTCTTAATGCGATACTGTTATTTGTTGGTGTTTGGCACAATACTTTATACAATTAAGCATGCGCACACACACACACACCTACACACGCACACACACACACACACACACACGCACACACGCACACACACACAGAAACAAGCAGACGTACACAAGCATTCTACACATTCCCTCTAAAATCTACTGAGTGTCCAGATTCTCTCTGTTTTCTCTCACAGAAAAACAGGCACACACACAAGCCGACAAGCGCCCAGACATAAGCAAACACTCGCAAAAAGTCTCGGATGGGAATAAAACAATTTTAAACTCGTTATCTCGCATGATTTTCTAAATTGCCGCTGTCCATGTGCTACCTCCATACCTGTGTTTGTACAAATTCACACAATAGTGTGAATGTGATTAACAGCACAGGGCCAAAATGGGCCCTCCACTGTCAAACACAGTGTGATGGTGAACACAGGGACATCATCACGTAAATGATCCCACGCTGAATAGTTCAACAGCTGCTCTGCTCAGGACTATAGAAGCGCCTTGGCTGTCAGATAAGTTCCAACCATGACAGCCGAGTGCTCACCAGTACTAGCAGCCGCTGAGGAGAGTATCATGAGTATTGGTACTCTCCTCAGCAGTATTTAGAAGTGCCGGTACTAACAGGGATAAAAATAATAAGTGCCGGGACTCAGTATCTGTGAGTACCGGCCCATTTAAAACAATGCCACTGCCCTTTTCCCTTCGACCAGGCTCTTCCTGTCTCTTGCTGGCTCCGTGCCTTTACATTCACATGTCTTCTCCACTTGCCTCTAATCTTTACCCAGCCTCTAAGATTCTCTCACTAGTTCTGCCCCTCTTCCTCCCACCTTTTGCTTACTCTCCACAAGTCTTACATTTTCTCCCTGGTTTTTCCGTACTTGTCTCCTGTTCTCCCCTCTATGCTGTACTCATTCCCTAAATTTGCCCTCTGGAAAATTAAAGTTAAGAAATGCACCAGATTTATGACTTTACAGAAATGTTCCTTGGCTGCAGCTGGCATGCTTGTCTTATTAAATTCGTTATGAAAGCCTGCGCACTTTGATTCCACTAACCTGCTGCAAAGTGGATCTAAAGGCATTGGGGAGCAGGCTGAGGCTTATGCGCCGGGTGTTCTGTTTGTTTAAAAAATGACTTACCACACCATTGCATCTCTCACCCATCCCTGTCATGCCTTGTATTTCTTTAAATCATATGCTCCGAAGAATCTTCTGATGATCTCCCACACTTTCACCTCCCTCCCTGGTTACTGCCCTTCTTAACGATTACTGCGTTCAACTGCCCTCACACCCGATGGATCGCCGGACGGGTTGTTTAAATAAATTTTAAACAATTGCCAGGATCTTAAAGGAAACTGTTTTCCATGCATGTTCAGTTCCAGTTAAAGTAATGCAAAGTACTGGCACTGCAGCCTGAGTTTTGCTGCTAATAGCTCAGACTGTAAGACATGCGTCCCTCTGTGTATGCTGAGCATATAGTGCTTAGAAATGAACTGATAAAGTCTACTCGCTTTAGGTGGTGATTAATGTGGGTTATATAGTCACTTAAGCCAATTGTCGACCTCGGAAAGATAAACACCTGACCGATAGTGAAGGGTCTGTCTAGACCCTGCACTGCTAATCACAGCGTGACGCACGACAAGCCCTCTTAGACCCCTGCAGGCTCAGGCCATTCACATGGTCGCTGCTGGAATCTCCCGCAGCGACTCTGCAAGAGGCTTGGCGCGCTTACAAGCTCCTGAGAAGGAGAGCGGCATCTACCCTGTGCTAGAGGAGATAAACAATCGGAGCCTGCAGTGCCATCTATCAGGGTACCTGTACTCTCCCTGGCTAATGAGAAGTGCCGGTACTGAGGGCCAGAAAATTCAGAAGTGCCGGTACTCAGTACCGGTGAGTACCGGCCCACTTAAAACACTGGCTTTATGCCAGGGTTTACTACCCTCCCATCCTGCCCCTCCCCCGCCCCGCAGCACTCCCTCGAGGAGCCGCCACTGGACGTTTCTGTTGTGAGTTATGCATACATGCCAATGCAAGCGCTGTGTGAAGTTTGTTAGTATGGGCTCAGTGATCCATTTGAAATCTGAATCAAGATATAGTGGCGTGCTGAGTCATATGAACTTCTTTGAGAAAGGAACAAATGAACTATGGTGAGAAGGATTGTTTGGTTTAATTGTAGTAAATATTACTGTTGCATGGGTAGAGCATTTGCTATGGTGGGGGTAAGACTAGGTTAGGATGAGGTGCTGTTAGAAATAGGGGTCTCTAGTTGGCAATGGCTGGCCACTGTCCAAGTAGGTACCCTTCTTCCTAAGTCAGAGTAAGCGGGCTACACCCTTTGATAACCCTTGCTCAACCCTGTGGTAACGTAGCACGAGCAGCTAGGCTTATCTCAGAGGCAGTGTGTGAAGCATTTATGACCATGCACAGTAACACAGTGAGGAACACTACAAAGGGACACCACACAAGTAGTTATAAAAATAAGTATCTTTATATATAGACTTAACACAAGACCAATAACAGTAAAAATCCACAATACTAGAGAAATAGGGTTACTCTTAAAATGCTGCAAAAATAGTTCAAAGTGTGCAAAGAGGAGATCAGTTCAAGGCAGTGGTCTCTGCGACCCTTTTACTCACATAATACCTGGATTCTGTAGCAAAGCAACCAAAATGCCGCTAAGGAGTTGTAGCGATGATTTTCCTCACGCATGACCAGCGATGCGTTGATTCCTTGCGCAAGGGAGGATGATGCGCTGATCTGTGTGCAGGACAAAGCGGCAAATTTCTCCACGCTAAGCCGGCGATGCATTGAGATCCTTGCCGCAAGGGAGGATGATGCGCCGAGCCTGTTGCGTGTACGATCTTGTTGCGATGAAAAGAAATGGCGCTCCACGAGGGGGCGACGATCCTGATGCGATGCGATGAAAATGGCGGATGCCCGGCGTCCGCGCTGCGATTTCATGAAGCGATAAACTCGATGCGATGATCTTTGGTTAGCGAGCACTTGGAGGCCCGCAAACGTGCGATGCGATGAGATGATCTTCGGGTTAGCGAGCAGTTGGCAGCCCGCAACCGTGCGATGCAATAATCTTGAGGTTAGCGAGCATTTGGCAGTCCGCAAACGTGTGAAGCGATGATCTCCGGTAGCGAGCACTCAGCGGCAGCAGCGCGATGATTTTTCGCACGCGCTTCAGCTGCGGCGGCTCGCTAACGGGCGTTAGCGATGATTTTAGGCACTCTTTTCTCTTTAGTAGAACTAGAGGCCCTGGAACTCACAGTAGCCTCACCTGCAAATAGAAATCCTCGCTGGGAGGAAACAGGAGGCTGGTGGTGGAGTCTGATGTGCCTGAGACTCTCTTCTAGCCCTTGGGTGATTGCTGTAACAAGATAAAATAAAAGTTCCTTCAAAGTCCTTTTCCTCTTCTTCCAAGTCCAGTAGTAACCACTGCAGGCCAATCCAAGAAACAGCACACAAGCACAAGGACAGTCACCTCCTGCAGATTCCTTCAGTTACACGGACAGAGGTTCTTCTTATTGTCCAGGAGCAATACAAATTGTAGGGGTTTCAGCACAGATATTTATACCCCAAAAGTCTTCGTTCTTAGAAGCTACAAGTCACTGAACCCAGCCAGAACCAGTTCTGCCCAGCCCTGGAGCACTTTGTTTACCAGGCTGCATCCTTCCTTTCAGAAAGAGGAGGTCTGCCATCAGACGCACAGTGGGAGGTGGAGCCAGCATTCACCTTGCCAGGCACAGCCCTATTCAGGTCAAGGAGCTACCCCTCCCCATACTCCAATGCAGATCTCTCTTTTCAACCCAGGTCTGACTCAGCCTGCCCTATCCCTCCAAAACCAGACAGCCAATACACATAACAGCAGAGCACACTGGAAGGCTTAGGCGAGAAAATACCTACTTTCTAAAAGTGGTATTTTCAAACACAGAATATAAAAATAAACTTCACTAAAAGATGTATTTTAATATTCTGATTCCAGGCATACTAAATTCGGTTTTCTACCATGTTCTTTGGGTCAGTTAGGATAATAGAATGTAATAGACAAACCTCCCATTCTGGCCTATGGAGAACAGGCAGCCTTACAGTAGTGAAAAACGAAATTGGGTGTAATTCACTACCAGGACATGCTACACACATCAGATCATGTCCTACCTTACACATACAATGCACCCTACCAGAGGGGTGGCTTACATGATGCCAAGGGAAGGCTCAGGGGCTGGGAAGTGGGCCAAGATGGCAGTTCTGGACTGCACGCAGACTCTGCAGTGGCAGGTCTGAGACACACTTTACAAGCTGCTTCTGTGGGTGGTGCAAACCAGCGCTGCAGGCCCACCAGCAGCATTTGGTTTACCAGCCCTGGGCACACACAGGCCACGCTACTAGGGACTAACAGGTAAACCAAATAAGCCAATCACGGAGATACCAATTCACATGTCATATTTACACAGGGAGCATTCGTGCTGTGGCACTGAATGGCAGTGGCACAGCGCCCAGAGCATCTAATACCAGCAAAAACAAAGGAGATAACAGTGAAAAATGGAAGGGAGACCCACGCCAATGGTGCCAGGTCTAACAGGTTCTCTTTGGTTGCGTATTCCTGGTGTCTCAACTGGCCTTGCTTGACCATAACATATGCAATGTGTTGATGAAGCCTGCAATCTGCTGCCTCGTCTGTAGTTAGCTGCTCTTGTATGTCACTTATTAATGCACTGCAGTGACATGGATGCAAAGCTAGGAAACCATCTCTGGGGAAAAGTTTTTGCCTGTTGTTTATTCAAATCTGGGCTTCTACCTTGGTATAGCCAGCAAGCAAGTGACGCAAGTAGACATTGTTTTGTGCTACCACAGAATACTAGTGAAAGTAACAAAAAAAATGCAGCAAACTAGCACATCCTAAAAATGAAAACCATTATGCTAATTAGCACCGTTGTGATAATTAGCACAGACCAAAAACAGCGTAACCAGCGCCCTTTAGATAATTCCGGTACAGATGTTTTGTATAACCATGAATTTCCAAAAGCCTTTTTCTGAATGACACTCTGCAAAGGTCGACTTAAAACAATTCCTGTTGTCTCGCCAAGATGAATTGGAAAGGTTAATGTGTTTTGTTTCGTTTCGATGCCAAATTAGACATGTCATTTCCTGCGAAAATCAATGTGCATTTTTTTCCTGAAACCTTTCTTTGATGATTGTTGGTGTCATGTGATTGTAAATTCATGATGTTGTGCTAGTTATGAATTGTCACCTTTTTTTCATAGTGCCAATGTTTTTCGTATGAAATCGGACATGGTTTCAGGAGTTCCAAGGAAATTTATTGTATTCTTATTTGGATTATACTACAAGATACAGAACACACCTGGGATCGTATTACACAAAGTGCCCTGGGGATGCAACAGGTGTTTGCACCCGCTTTGCGGGTCCCCGGGGCACTTTGGTATTACAGAAGGGGTGGCAGATGCTTGTCGTCCCCTTCTGTAATACCAATAGCACTGGTGCACATAAATCGCCAGTTCTATCTTTAGTGGGCGGTCTCTCATTTGCAATGGGGCATGCCCCATGCAAATGAGGGAATCCCTCCGCCTCTCTGCTGTATTCCAGACGCAGGCGCAGAGGCAAAGAAACTCAGGAGGCGCACTAACCGCACCCCCTGAGAGCAGCCCTCTGGAAGGAGGAAAGGGGGTCCTATGGACCCCCCCCCAGACATCCCCTTGCAGGCGGGGCAGACACTAACTGTACCTGTCTGCAAGGGGATCTCTAATCCCCTTTAAAAGTGCAGGCGGGTTGCCGCCAGGACTGTGAAAACATGGAGCGGCTTCAAAGCAGCCGCTCCGTTTTTCAATGAATTCACTGCCCCCAGCACAATGAACGAAAATAACTCGCATTTATAATGTGGCCCATGAAAGAGACTCACCCATCAAACACAGTGCTTTAATTGAGGAGATTGCTGCAGGTGGTGGGCAGCACTCATCTGGGGGACCAGTACCCATTTTTCATCATCAGGCTTTGACTCAGCGCAAGAGAAAGGAAAACAGCAACGAAAGAAAGATGAAAGAAGAGGTGAAATGTGCCTCCAACAGTGAGATAAATAAACTGGAAGTGCAGGGAGGTGAAAGAGCAGGAGGAGGAATCAAGAATAGGCAGCATTTTGGCATCTGTCAATCCCAGCGGAAGTTCTGGCCACTGGATCCTAAGATAAACCTTGCACTTATTTATTGATTATTATTATGACTGATAAATTAAGCACTGCAATAGCTGTTTTAAAGCATACACCTACTCGTAGACAAGTTTTGTCTCAGCTATAGACCGCTTCTACAGCCATTTTAAAGAAAGCTTTCAGCACATTCTGTATTTGATCATACAAATCGGAAAAGTACTAAGATCATACTTCCAAGGAAGTTCAATCACATGCCACTGAAATGTTAGATACTGAAATATACTAAAAAGATGTCTCTAAGTGCAATTGAGCAGTCCTTATTTACATAAGAAAGCTATCCCACTTTATTTTCTTGCTTACACACATTGATTTAAAGCAAGGCAACACATGATACATGCAAATTACTCAGGCAAGTAACAAAGGCCAATTATTGACAAACGTCCAATATTCCCTATTCAGAATACATAACAGCCCAGACATCTTGGCAAGACATCTTGTTGTGCTGCATCAAATGGAAAGATGCAAAAAGAACAATTGATGGACAGAATGCAGAACAATGTCATACATTCACCCCAGTAAAGAGATCTGGGCCTAAATCCATCGTTTTTTTGCTCACCATGCCATTCCCGTTTGGACCCAGCCATATGCAAATCAGCCATGACCCTGCGCCCAATGGGAACAGTCCAGCCGAACTACCAGGCCAGGTCCTCCCTGGACTTGAAACAAGCATCCTAGGACCGGGTTTGGGCTTTCAGTCCTCATTAGCCAAGATAGCTTGACTCCAGTGGCATGGGGAGGGCAGAAATGCACCATATCTAGCAATATATTGTGCATTCCTGCTCTCTCCTTGTGCTGGCACACTGTGAGCTGTCTATGCAAGGGTGCTTGTGTTGCAGGCAGAATTGCTTTTGTGCTCAAAGGGACACCTTCCTGATCAAAAACAATCCTTAGAGGCATTTTCCTATTTGTTAATGTGCTACAGAATGCAGCACACTTCAAAAGAGGAAACAACGAGGAAAAATAAAGATATTTCTCCTTGTAGTACCTCTATCGTGAAGGTGTACGATTTGGATTATTTCCAGATTTACAAACCTTGGTAAATCTGGGAGTGCACCAAAAAGCATGGGTAGATGCATGGGAAAACCCATTCTTTGCCCATGTGATGGCTTACAGGCACAGAGTAATGCAAGGCAGTGACTTGCGCTACCTTGCTTTGCTCCAGATGTACCAAGAGATGCATGGGTCATGCAAGATGGCTTTGCATGGCTTGGTAAATTTGATTTAAGGATTGGGTTGCCCTTGTGTTACCTTTCATCACGCGAGGGCAACACAATCTTTTGGTAAGTCAGTCCACAGATCTCCAGCATTCTAAATAGGGCAGAATAGACATCTGCCACTTTTTTCATGGATAATCCACATCTGCCAAACTCCAAATAAGGCTCTCAGTGTTAGGAAGCACATTCTGTCTTTAGTCTCCCTAGGAGAACCCTGCTGCAAACTCTTATTAACTAACTCTGAAATCATTAGTGCTTTTTGCACATATCTGTGCCAGCTCTGTAACAGCAACCTTCTTCTGTGCCATGAAAAGGACATTTGTCTCTTGTGATTTATCCAACCCAGGGACGCTATGTTAGACCTAGAATCCTTGGCGTGGTTTCTCCTGACTTTTTGCCTCAACCTCTTCAATTTTTCATTGTGAGCTGGACTTTGTTTTTACTGGTTTGGCACTCTTGGCACTTTGCCACTGCTGATCAGTGCTAATGTGCAAGTGCTCCCTGTGGAAATTGTGATTATGATTGGTTATCCATGATTTTCATATTTGATTTACTGGTAAGTCCCTGGTAAAGTGAACTATGTCTGCCCAGGGCCTCTAAATCAAATGCTACCAATGGGCCTGCAGCACGGGTTGTGCCGCGCACATGAGTAACCCTGTAAACTTGTCTCAGGCCTGCCATTGTAGTGTCTGGGAGTGCAGTTTTGAACTCGCCAGGCCCTAACCTTCCTTTTTACTGCATGTAAAAAAACACCCCTAGGGGAGGCCCAAAGTGCCCCCATGGATAGGGTGCAGCATTTGTGAAAGGTAGGACATGTACTGGTGTGCTATACATGTCCTGATAGCGAAATACTGCCAAATTCATATTTCACAATTGCAAGGACTAGCTCTCCCATAGGCTATCATTGGAGCTGCTGTGTAACATTTTACAAGTGTAACTTTCAATTTGGGAACAGCTAGAGACTTGGAGTTTAGGCTCTCTGAGCTCAAAATTTAAAAACACAACTTTTAGTAAAGGTAGTTTTAAAATTGTGTGTTTGAAAATGCCACTTTTAGATAGTGGGCATTTTCTTGCCTTACCACCCTCTGTCCCTCTGCCTGCTTGTGGCTTCACCATCTGGATTTGGACTGACAGGGACTGTTTGTGTATTCACTCCAGATAATCCCACAAAGGGAGCTGAGGTGTGCCCTGCATATGCTGATGAATCTTCCTGGGCTAGAGTGGTGGGAGGAGTTTTCACTAACACCTGAATAGGCTGTGGCTGCCTTTCACACTGCAATCTCCACCCAATGTAGTGTGGCTGAACCAGAGAGGACAGAAATGGTTTTTACTGAGCAATATAGACCTTTTGACAAAGACTTCAAAGGGTAAAAGGGGTATAAGTATTGAACCTTAAACCCCAGAGATTTAGATTACTTCTGGAACAAGAGTAACCTCTGCCAAGGAGAAGGGCTGAAGAGCTGTGAGAAGGAGTACTTCCCCTTTGTTGTGTGTTGATTTGCTGGGCTTGCCTGCAGTTGCCTGCTCCTGCCTGAAAGAGGAAAAAGACTGAACTTTGCTGTGAATCCTGCTTGAGAAGACCTGCATGGGCTTGATGTAGAACTTGCCTCCTATTCTGATCTCTCAGGGACACAAAGACTTTACTTGCAGCATTGCTGAACTCCACTGCTGGGAGTTCTGACCTGCCTTGTGGTGTCAAACTCCATTCCTGGGCCATTGGAAGTTGGTTTGCTCCGCGAAACGGTAAAAGATCTCCGCGAGCACGCAGAAATTCCGCGAACACGGAATTGCTTGTTCGCAATGTTTTTTGCCTGTTCGCGAACGCTGTTTGCGTGCTCGGGGGAAAATATCTCGAAAAACATGCCTATTGAGAATGCAAACAAGCAAAAAAATCCGCAAAGCTGCGGAACGCAGAATTTTGGGCAATTCCGCGTTCCCCGCGGAATGCGAAATTACCCAAATTCCGCGAGCAGAATGGAATTTACCGGCCAGGCCTACAATCCATGCATCACCCTTCCTGCACTGTTTTTCCCCGCTGTAAACTGTGGTGTGGCTGAAAATTCCAATGCAGCACCTGTTCGTGGCCCAAGGAATTGCAGCTGCCTGAGTCCGAGCGCTGAGTCCCTAAAGTACGAAACTCCCGCTCCGACTCTGACGTCGCCCTGCCGGGCATCTAGAAACATCAACCTGTCACCTGTCTGCAGCTACAGAAATTGACGCAGTACCTGGATCACCGCTGTATCGACCTGCAGTACCTTGACTTTGTCACGCATCACACCTGTGCACCAAATCTACAACGACAATCGACTTTTCAGTAAGAAACTGATGCATCACCTTACCTTGCAGTAGGAAACCGACACATCACCTCTTCTTCAGTAAGGAACTGACACATCACCTCCCCTGCATATTAGTAAGGACCAACGCATCACCTCCCCTGAAGCAAGGAACCAACACATCACCTTCTCTGCAAGTAAGGAACCAACACATCATCTTCTCTGCGCCTGTTTTCACCCCGTAATATTGACGCATCTAAGGTACTTGGATCAAAAAGTGATACATCCATCGGTTTCTATGGACAAAACTGTTATTACCTTTTAAAAGTCATATTTTGATATCTCGATTTATGTCATTTTGGTCTTGTTTGGTTTAGATAATCATCAAAAGCATTTATCAATCTTTGTAGACCTATAGGGGTTTGAAACAACAGAATAGTATCATCTGCATATTGAAGATAACTCCATTTGCACCTCACCTAATCTTGGAGAATAGGCTTTAACAGAATCCAAATGCTGCAGAAGGTCTGATACAAAATGAATTAAAAAGGCAAGGAGCAGGGAACAACCTTGCTTTAAGCCAATATAGGTTTTACTTTTTTGTGATAAAGTGCCACTGTCACCCAGTGTAAGAAGTTGGCCTGGTATATGTTGCCTACTAATTAAAGTGGGCACCTTGCATCAGTCTGACCAACCCTTATAGTTATTTCAGAGGTCAAAGATAGTGTCGAGAGGTTGTAGAATTGCTTTGACCCCAAGTAACCACCCATGGTGAGTAAGCACGGAGGATGGATGAAGTGTGGGAACACGACCGTGTGCCCGTACAATTCTATGAGAAAGTCGCGGTTGAAGTTTTAGAGATTAAGGACCCTTCCCAGTAAACTTTGAAGAAACCCCATGGAAGTTAGGTTGTTGGAGAGCCACCCCACCTGTGGATACTGAGGTCTCCGAGTTACCTATACCAGGGAAGACGGGTGCATAGGTCTGAAGTGGCTTCAGAAACCGCAGTTGAACCCAATGGAGGACGTCAAAGAAAAGCCGCTGCAGGAAGGAAAAGAAGTGTCAGTTGGAATCCAAAGGTGGATTCTTTTTGAAGAGTACCAGAAAGCAGAGGGGACAGAGTCTGGGTCACTCAGGAGTTACCAGGGGCTTGATAGACTAATTCCCACCGATGTTGGGTGCTTCAGGTGCGTTGATGGAGTTCTTGACTCTGCATCCACGGGGAACAGTAGACATCGAGGACAACCAAGAACTGGATACGAGCTGTCCCATGAAGGATGTTGAGTTCTGAAGGGTCAGTGTCCGACGGCAGCAACAACAAGCCTTGGCAACGGCAACCCACACAGAAGGTCAAGGATGTGTACGGTTCGGACCAGCAAGGTTCGTGAGTACAGGTTAATTATGGCCTCCAGGAGTTTGGGTGGTGCCCCCCAATTTTGCATTTTTGCCCAAAGCTTAGCTCTATTTAGTGGTTGTTTTAGTTTGAATAACTTAGAAGTAAACCATTTATTGAGGGAACTTAATGTAATATTAGTTTTCTTATGATTTCCTACTGAAACCTTTCTCACCAGGGATGTTGTTATATAATTCCATTTATTAATCATATGACCAATCCCCTCCTCACACTGGTCCTTTATTATTGCTTTTGCAGCATGTATTGTTTCTTCGTGTTAATCGAGGGTTGTGATCACTCTCAAGTCGAGGGGTCACCCTATGTTCGATCAGTTTTGGATCTAAGTTTTCCGAAATAAAAGTATAGTCAATAATTGAGCCATATTTAAAATGTTTAAAAGATGGAACAAATCTGATTTTTTCTTTTAGCAGGGTTAACCCAAGCTGGTTCATTATATCACAACACTCTTTTGCAATACAATTACTCTTTAAAGTGCAGATTAAAATCGCCAGAAACTATAAATCCGGCTTCTGAGTGCCGATTTAGTAATGAGCTTATGATATCCGATAGGATATACAACTGGGTAATCTTATTTTTCCTTGCACTTAAATATACATTTAGTATTATCAAACTTAGACCTTTATACTGCAATACAAGGCATTGCAACCAATCCAAGTGAAAGTCAACTACTTCTACTGATAAATTTAGTTCAGCCGCAATTTAACATGAGAGCCCACACTTTGCACGGCCTGATTTATTAGTGCGTACTGCCGGGAGATTGAACTCATTAAACCCAAGCAAAGGTGTTTGTTCTCTCACGTTTCTTAGAATAGTAAAATTGCAAAAGAATTTAAAAATAGAATAGTATCTGGATCGGACAAAAGATGGGCCAGCCCATGCACATTCCATGAACATATCCTCAATTACACATATTTACCATTTACAACAGGCAGAATTCAATTTGGAAGGTTGGCTGGAAGCCAAGACCAATACTCCAGTTGCAAGTCATTTTTAGGTAGCAATTCGCAGATACACACTCCTGTTAGAGTATTAGTAATCAGCAACCCTGAATTGCAAGATGATTTATCCGATGGGCCTTTTGCACCTCTAAGAAATGGATTTAACTTTTTACTTTCCACCTTCATTCTTTCTTTTTCCACATTTAGGGCTAACACCTCTAGAGTCAAGGGGTATTTTAAAGTAATGCAATTCTCTGCATTAATGCCACATTCCATAAAATACGCACTTAAGTCTAGGATTTTGTTCACTATTTATTAGTGGGCCAAGTTGTTATAGTGGACTCACAAAATAAGTTAGACTGTATTTGTTTGGAGTACACAGACAGGAGGTCAGTGTTTTTAATAAATGACAAATCAGGAATAGTTTAAATTATTTTCAGGATTTGACTCCGATTGAGGCTGTTGTAAATGCCTCTGGATTCATATAAAGATATAAAAACTCACTTCACCCTGTTAGAAGTATAATTTTCTGATATAACACTTGGAGATCTTATTGAGCCTGGTTTGCTATCATTAGCTAAATAGTTAAATTTTTATTCTTTGAAAGGCATTAGACTCTGAATGGCATAGGGCTTTTTTTCATATCTGCTTGACTGGTCCCATGCATGATGTAAGTTACATTATTTTTGGGCAAGAGTGTAATCTCATAGTGTACTAATAATTTAGTCTCATTAAACACATGTAGTGAAACAGTCTGTCATCAGCAATCCAAGACTAAATTATTAGTAAGTACTCTCTGTAAAGGGTAATGAAAAATAATCAGAGGTCACCGTATCAGTCAAAAATTATTTTTCATTACCCTTTACAGAGAGCTGAGCCTCACTTCTCAAATCGAGGTTCCTATATTTTGGGCTCATTAAGTTGGAGCGAGATTCTGTACCCTTTTGGGGGCAGCCCTGACCTTGAGGTTTCTGATTATCTGATTTAAAAATAGGGTAGCTATCACCTTGGTTCGGCAATTAAGGCCACTTAGACAGTGGACATCTTGGTTTTATTCCGAGCCTTACGCAACCTTTTCCTGGCCCTTTTAGATAATACAGGAGCACCACTAAAACTATCACATGAACCTATGGAATAAGCAACCTAGTTTATCTCAGCTTTAACTTTTCCCTGCAAAACGTGACATTCATCTATTGAAGTGGCTAAACCCAAACATACTTCCAACTTTCCAACAACTCCCGCATATGCCCTAGTTTTATAGAGGGTCAAATCTCGCTGAGTCTGTTGCAGCTTTGTGCCCAATTTTGTTACACCTCATCCCAGTTCATTATAGCGAACTGGGCTCGTTCTGGGTATGATTATACTGCTATTTTTTTACTTCTTCAATGAGAGACCCTACTATAGTCGGGAGGTCTGATACTTTGTCTAGGATATGTGAACACGTACATTTGATTAATTGATTGTTAACATCGGTCTGAGCTTTTACCACCAGATTGGTTAGGGTATGCAATTTTGTGTCTATACCCACCACATAAACTGCTAAAGTATTTAATAATTCCAACTGTTTGTCGAGCTTATTTGAGTGAAAATGAAATGCTGTTGTTATTGCGTCCATTGTGTTCAACAGGTTTCGCCACACTCCATTATTATCTATGCTTTGATGTTTAGCAGGGCACTCATCTGTTATAGTAGCAACATCATATATATCTAAGAATGAGAAGTCTGCGGAGCTCAAGGAATTATCTACTTGAGCTAAATTCTTTAGTTCCTGATCAAAATTTGTAGATTAGCTCTTAAAAGAGGTAAAGTTGGATGAATGTTAGGGACCTGTTCACCGTCACATAGTCCAGGACTGAATGGATTTAAAACATTCTTATTGTTTGGTGACTGAGTTATAGATAGCACTAAACTCTTGCATACAGTCTCATTCCCAGTCTTAGACAACCAAGGTTTAAAAGAGCCATGGTTAATTTGAAATTCACCCTATCAAATAACAGAGACATCTCAATCATTTGAGTGCTTATTAAACTCTGTTGCGACCCATGGTTTATCTTCCTCCTGTAGAGTACAGTTCTTTTGATGCATCAACGTACTTTGAGTTAACAGTATGTTTACTTGACAAATGTCAGGAACATGATGGACTTGAGCTGTAGCTACCACTACATGAGGATGCACCCTTATATATGGAATATGTTTTTACAGTAGATGCATTTAAACTTAAAGAAATAGGAGCAACAGACTGTTTCAAACATTCTCTCATTTCTTCACCCTGGGGTAAATCACCATCACAGACAGTCTGGACTAATGGTAGACACATGTTTGTAGATTGCAGGTGTGGGTGAAAACACATCAGCTTCACATTGGACTTTGTCTGACTGTATAAAATACTCCATCATGCCGGGCTGAGAAAAGTGAATCCCATAGGCGGAAGTTGGATTGTGTATTTGATTGTATATTTGATTCAAGTTCAAGTTCAAACCACTTTATTCGGCTATCGAAAGCCATAAAAGTACACCACAAACAACAATTTTCATACGAAGAGTACATAAAATCATGTTAATACATTTTGGGTTCAATAAAATATACCATGTACAAATAGTAAAAGAATACCGGTAAAAAGGAGGGACTCATAATTCATAGATCAGGCAACAAGTACATCAATCAATTCTTTCCTCTATAGCCTAATCATAAATATAAGAGAAAAATGTCATAAAAGAAACAATTATATCAGTATCTAAGCTCAATCAACAATTTAAAAGTTCTAGCACCCTTTCTTCCTATGTCTAACAGCCGCCACCAAAAAATTTGCATCATTAAAAATCTCCCAAGGGTTATTTAAGAGCTGCAAATATAGTAAAGCAGGTCCAACTTGCACAAAGCCCCTCCCCTGTAAAGTAGGACTTAAAAATGTTCTCCTCATGGAGCTAAAATGCTAACAAAACATTATAAAATGTATGGTATCCTGTGTTGAAAAATTGTCACATGTACAGGGGCCGAAATCATTTACCCTACTCCACCCCTGTACATCTGCTAAAAGATAATGAATGAGATTGAAACGGAACCTGGTTAGAAGAAAACGGTGAAAAGGTTTTGTAACAATTGTCAAGTACGGTTCTATCCGTGGGACTGTCTTTAACAGGAAATGGGCTTTCACCGTAGGTTTCACAATCTCCAATGCCTCTCTCTCTGCAGACAGTACGTTTAAAAATTATACTTTAACCCATGCCAGGTCCTCTTTCGCTATCTTTTCTGGGGTCGCAAAAAGTTCAGGTCATCCCAATTTACCAAGCATTTACTTGACATATTGTATCCATTGGATTTTACTTACATTATCAAGCGCTACACAGTCCCCGGCAATTTCTCTATTCAGTGCCAGTTCTGTATTAATCCATGTCTTTAGCCAACATAGCACAGGACCCAGCCCAATTTGGTCCTCAACAAAACCACTATCCAACTCTTGGTGAATAGCATAGGTAGGGATAGATTGGAGAACCGCCAGGAGATATCTCATAAATTAATTTTCAATTTGCTGAAGTTCTACTACAGGTTTGTATCCCCAAATCGCAGACCCATACCTTGCTGTAGCAATACTTTTAGATCTATAAATTTAGAGCAAAGCTTCAAGGGGCTTCGCTCCTAGTCGGGATACAAAACCTTGTATAGCAGCTATGGACCTTGACATTGCATGTTTTAAAGCCCTTAACAGGGGAGCCCAGAAGCCCCTCTCATCGAATAAAACTCCCAAATAGAAGAAAGAGGAAACCTTTGACAACTCAACCCCTTCACAATAAAAATATTAGAATTTTTTGGGCTTCTGCCCCATTGTCATTGTATGTTATTTGGTTTTATTAACCGTTAGGTCCAAGGATTGCATGAAGGACCCAAATGAATCCAAAAGTCTCTGCAGGCCAACTGCAGTGCAGGCCAAAAGAACTGCATCATCAGCGTATAGGAGAGCAGGAATAACCCTGTCTCCTATACGTGGGATATCTAAAGTGGCAGTGCTAAGGAAGGTGTTTAAATTATTTATATAAAGTGTAAAAAGCAAAGGAGCTAGAATACAGCCCTGCCGTACCCCTTTGTCAATTTTAAAGTGCTTAGTGCATTTGCCGTTTTGGCTGATTCTAACCCTGGCATAAAGATCCTTATGAAGATCTACTAAAAAATAGACTAAGCAGTGGCCCATCCCCAAACCTATCAATATTGTCAATAACTTTGATCTTTTTACTAGATCAAAGGCCGAGGATAAATCCATGAAGGCCAGCTGTAACGTACCTTGTTTCGGCACTGTATATTTCTCGGCCAAAATGTGCAAATGTAGACACTGATTTATAGTGCTTCTACCTTTTCTAAAACCATATTGACAATCTGTTAAAATTCCAGTGTCATCCAACCATTCAGAAAGTTTATTTAAAATAACTCTTCCTACAACCTTAACCACTGAATCAATCAGGGAGTTAGGTCTTTAACAACCTGGATCACCTCTCTGCCCCTTTTTAAAAACTGAAATAATGGTGGAGAGAGACCAGGATGGTGGAAATCCATACAAACTAGCCGTATTTAAAAGTTTGGTTATAATTTTTTCCCAAAAATGCGGTGTTTGTTTATATAGATCAGCCGGAACACAATCAGGGCCAGAGGCCATATTGCTAGTCATTTGAGTGATAGCCGTCTCCACTTCATTTTCTGTAAAATTCAATGATGTCTTGCCCCAATCTCGATCAAGAAGAATTGGAGAGCCCCTTACGAACTTGGATACTCCATAAATAGCATTAAAATGGAAGTACCACTGATGCTCCGTAATATTACATTGTAAGGGCGTATTGTTTAGTCCTGTAAAAAAGGGTTTATTAACTATAGCCTAAAATCTATCACTATCCCTATGAACCTCAACCGAAAGCAGGTCATTCCAAGCCTTATCTTTCATTTCTTGTTTTCGGGAATTCATCGTACATTTATAGGCCTGCCTCAATTGGGCTATAAGAACACGATCTCTTGGCATCTGCTTCAAGGCAGAAATGAGCTTTTGGTGAGCTTTCGAGCAATCCTTTAAAACCATTTCTCTCCCAGATTAGTATGACTTCTACTAGGCAATGTTAGACCAGATGCCACCTGCACACAAATCTGTTCAAATTCCAATTGGACCCCTGCTTCCTCATTTGCAGGACTAAGACATATATTAAAACTCTTTTCAGCTTTGTACATTAGATCTTGAAGGAAAAGCTCAGGAATTACACTAGTCCACATTAGCCTACGTCCCTGGTCTGTGGTCTTTACACATATACGATTGAGAGGTTGTCCCAGACTCTCTTTAAGGCCGGTTGCCCTACTTATCTCGAGTATAACAGGATTGTGGTCGCTGTAATTGGACCACAGGGCACTATAGTAAATCACTTGAGGAAGTAATACCGGGGAAATAAAAATATAATCAATTATAGAATCCTGCCGTCTTGCCTTGAAAGTAGGGATCCTCCTCCCCACAATATTTGTATTGGGCTGGCATAAATCAACTACGGGCAGGAGATGCTCCAGACATTCTCCTTACGGAGTGTGCTCAAAATGACAGTTAAAGGAATCCTCTGGGCCAAGATAATCTACTACATGGCAATCCTTCATACACAAATGAACATTAAAATCTCCCAGAATGATAATAGAAAAATAAGTGGTTTGCTTGAGTCTATATTCATTTAAAAACCTTTTAAAATACATAAATGCTCATTTAGAGATCTGATCTCAAGTGAATTATAGAAATTTACAATGAACAGTTTCATAGAATTAACATTGTTAATTTCTAGAGCTAAACAATTATTGGAGCCTGTATTCACAGTGCAATGTGTTCCAGTCAACTTTAGTGATATTAGAATTAAAAGGCCCCCCTTTGCTCTACCTGAGGCCGAGGCTCAAAATATGATTTATAACCATCCAGCCAGAAATTATCTTCTCTATCCCACGCCTCTTGTAGTCCCAATATATCATGAATTTTAAGAAGATTAATATTTGATTCACAGCAGTTCATACACACTCCTGACTTGATAATGACCTATTGTTAGCTGGCAATTCTTCATGATCCATGTTAATACCATGTAATATATCTCTTTCTGAACGGGTTTGCATTTTCTTTGAGACAATTCGCCTTTTTTGTAATTGAGCTTTTGACGAAAGTTGTGTTAATCCCCTCAGGCGAGATGATCTCATGGTGCAAAGCATGTTACTTTGAGAAAACAGCAGAAAAAATGGACCCCATCACATCTGTACTCCTATTATGGACCTATAGATTCCAACGGAGGTCACCACGGGTCCTTGGTGATTAATTAGTATAAAAATTTAAAGTTTTAAAGGAGGGAGGCCAGCGGGCAACATGCAGCAAACAGAGGGCAACAGTCGGCATTACAGAGGGAAATGCAGGGCTTCCAAAGGGAAGCAAGCCGCACCAGCCTACCACTGGCCGCTTCCACTCTACATGGGGGACCCACAAGGCTCTAAGCTTTACCTCTTACGGTACACTTTTGTGGTTTCCACAACTTCTCTGCTGGACCTCTGTGCTCTGCGTCACATTTTGTCGCTCCTTGACCGCACCCTTGCTCCTCTTCACTCTCCTCTTTACTCCTGTGCGCTCCGGTATGCGTCCCTCATGGGAGCACTGCTGTACAATGCGGCTAAACAGCCGTGGCCCGCAGTCTGGGGCCCTTAAAAAAACCCCAAGATCCAATGAATGGAGGGAGAAACAGTGTGCAGGAGGGAGTGCAGGAGGGCCTTTCTGAGCCTGGTATTGCAAGCACCCACCCAGAAGACTGACGGTGGCACTAAAGTTGAGCAGCGGGGGAGCTATGGTTGCAGCTATGGCTCGGGCTTCATAGTGTTGAGAATTAATGCCACTTACCCACCCCGACTGCAGACTCCAGCCCGCCTGGATGGGCACCGAAGAGCTGAGGAGCTGAACTATTTGCCCCCGCTAGGGGCTCCAAGCACCAAAACCAGCCACCGGATTCCTCTTCGCTATATCCTCATTGTAGCCTCTTGATGGCATGGCAGGATTCGCACCAGGCATGCGGCCGCGATCCTCGAACACCGAGCAGCCCAAATGGCTTTTCTCCACCCTCATCCCACTCTTCCTCTCACAGAATCAGGGCATCAAATCTTTTTGAGACCACAGTTCACAGCTTTAGGGTTAAATTGCCATCTCTCAGCTGATGGTACCGTAATTAAATTTAAAGAACCCAACATGAACATCTTACAGTATAATAATTTCGCCAATACAATGTGTAACTTGTGAACCTTATATTCATGGAAAATAAACTTAGGTTAAATCAAAAACACAAACAAATATTAAATGGAGACCGTACGATTTCTTGGACACTAAGTATCACACTCTGTATTTACTTTCTCCTGGTTCGAATTGAGCTTGAGCTGTTATGTACATCTTATATGATCTATACATAGAGACATAGGTCAAAGCTCAGTCCTATTCAGCCAGTGGATGCTGTGTTCGTCAGATATTTATCAGCTCACGTTTATCTACCATTGATTGAAAACAAATCTCATTTTAACTTATGAAGATTGGTCTTTGCATTGACATACACCCTTTTTCATTGGTGCAACAATTAGCTCATCCTTTGGATTATGTGTGTTGTTAGATAAGGGATTCCTGGTTGGCTGAGGTATGCACCCAGGCCAGGCATGAACTACCACTCTAGTCACGGTAAGCTAAGTACACACTAAAAGATAACCAGTGCTCACCCTCCTTGTAGCTTGGCACAGAGCAGTCATTCTTATCTAAAGAGGCAATGTGTAAAGTATGTGTGCAACACACACACAGTAGCACAATGAATACAGCACAAAAAGACTCCACACAGCTTTAGAAAAATAGAAAATATTTATCTGAGTAAAATAAGACCAAAATGACATCCAATTAAGACTTTTGAAGTTACGACATTAGAGGCATAAAGTTAACACAGTGTGGGAAACACACTTACTTCTATTAGGTTCCTTAAGGTAAATCTAGTAAAAGGCGAATGGGCTTTCTTAATGTTGGAGCGTGAAAGTAGTGCTCCAAAAGTAAGTGAGTACGTTTATGGCAGGTCCCTCGAGACTGGTATGCTTTAATTAAAACTAGCCGACCCCACTGTTGCGGGTCTTGATGTTCAAAGTGCCTTCATCTGAAGCAGTGGAGCCTGTGTCACTGGGCTCCCCTGTTAAAAGGCTGTGCAGCAACGGGCCACGCTGTGCTGTCCAAGAGGAAGACTCGGTCATCGGGAGCCCACGGGTGACAGAGAGACAGACATCCCCTGCTATCAAACCACACACCTTGGGGCTGTAGTGGTTGGTGCACAACATTTGTTCTGCTCACAGTGGTGGACTGACCTGACACAAAGAACCTGTAATTTCCAAGACAACTTTATGGGGCCGTGCTGAAAGGGCTTCCCTTGGCACTGCGGCTCTTGGTCCCTAACAAAACAAAGCGCTCAACCTTTGTCAAGACAGCAAGGTGGAGCCACATTGAAAGGGCTTCCCTTGCTGCTGCAGTGTCTTTTGCAGAAACAGGGTGCTCAGTCCCTAACAAGGGAATCGCTCATTCTTTTCACAAATCATTCTGGTGATCAGGCACGCATTGGTCCTTTTCAAAGGAACAGCTGCCAGATCCATGAGTTGCAGAGTTCCACAGTAGAGGTAGACAGGTGAAGTCATTGATGGCCCTGAGACTTCCCAAACAGGGGGCAAGCCATTAGAGATCACCAAGTAGAAGATTCAGAGTGCAGTTCTTCTTCAACAGTCGGAGAGTAGCTGGGCAATAAAGTAGAAAAGCAATCCTTCCAGAAAAGCAGTCCAGTTGAGTCCTTAAGGCAGCACAGCAGCTCCACTGGCAGGGTTTAGTGACAATTCCGGAAGTGTCTGATTTTAGGGGGTAAGAGACCCAGTACTTCTACCCAAATATGCCTTGGATGTAGGTGGTGGCTTCAAAACAGCTTTCTGAAGTGCAAAGGGATCATTTTCAACCCAGTTCTGTCTAATAGGCTATCTGTGGGGGTAAATCAGTTCTTTGTGTGTGTAAAGGACACTACTTATTGCAACCCCATCAGAATTCAGATGAATGCAGATGAGTGCTCGGAATGCAGTAGAGCCTCACTTTCCTGTGTTTGTGTCTGTCTAGAGGGAATGCACAAAGGGGCGATGTCACCCAACCCAAACGTGTATTGAAGACAGGCTGTCAGGCATACAGATCAGTAAGTGTAGAGAAATGTCCACTTTCTAAACATGGCATTTAAAACAGTAATGTTAAACCCAGCTTCACCAGAAAAGAGGATTTATCATTACATTTCCAAAGATATGAAACTTGAAAAAGCTACTCCTCTTTAGTCAGGAATTGCAGCTTAAAGGTGTATTAAGGAATTCCCAATGATGGCCTTAGAGATGAGTAGGCCTCACAGTAGTGAAAAACGAAATAGGCAGTAGTACAGCGCTTTTCAGGCCCATTTGCCATGGGTCCTCCGATGGACCTTTGAAACCCCGCCGAGAGGTGATGAGAGTTAGTCTTTGCATACAATCAAATTCCAATTAACAGTGCAACCCATTTGGTTATACAATAAGGGCCAGGAATCAGTAGCCATGTTAAAAAAAAAGTTTCGTATAAATTATTAATCAAGCTCAAATACACTACTCTTTAAACTATGCTGTAAAGGTACAAAATACCAACTGAAAGTCCCAACCTAAAGTGATTGAGTCGGACATGAATCAAACAGACAAGCAGTTTGGTAATTGTGATACAGAACAATAGCTTCAATATCTATTGCTCAGAAAATAGTCTAAGACTCTCTCACCTATGCATTAGTAGATCTAGAATTCCAAAGTCCAGGGGATGGTTAGGAACTAAAGGACTTACACTCAGGGAATTTCCATGAAGGAAATCAGGACAGGGCAAAGGAAATTTAGTTGGAAAGTATTAGCATCTCAGAAGCTCGGTCAAGAGTTCTCTATGGGTCTAGAGTAAGTGTTAGCCTAGGCCACACTTTGAGAGAATCAAAAGGAAGCATTGAGGTCTAAATCACTCAAAGTCCATTGAGGTGGTGGGGAATCAAGGAAGGTGACTGCATGAATCCGCAAGAGAGATCTGCATAAAGACTGCAGAAGGGGTTCAGCCAAGGAATCTGCAAGAAGTCCGGAAAAGTTCTGAAGGGTTCAGAAGTTGGGATGGAATCTGAAAGGGGCTAGGAAGGATCTGAAGGTAGTCCAGGGTGAAGAGTATATTGTGTCACACAAAGTCTACTAGTTAACACCCCCTTGTTCGAACCGTCAGAAGTCCATTGTTCTCATCAAATTCACAGGTTGAAGACTGCAAAATCGTTAGGTTATCCCGCACTGGACATCGGAACGGCATCTTTTTCTCACACACACTTGGATTGCAACATTTGCTTAATAGGCCTTTCAGTTGACGCTCTGATTCTTCATGTACCTTTGTCAAGGGCTTCTTCTCAGGCTCTTTCTCATATCTCTAGGAACACTAATATATCTATTCCTAAACTAACAATACATGTGAATACCGGCAAGAAATGTTGCATGAGCAGAAAATCTAAAACAGTATTTCATTGAAATGCAACATAGTGAAATACAGGCCTAAACTGTCAGAGCAAGTACATATATTAATCCAGTGGTGCTCATTTAATATGGATGTGCACATTTAAACACAAGTAAATATAATTTTCTAGTACATTGTATTGAATTCATACTACATGTGGCACAGTGGCGTCACTAGGGTTGGTGTCACCCGGTGCGGGTAACTCATGGTGTCACCCCCTCACGACTTACCGCATGGACCTCCTCCGCCTGAGTCCGCCAGTGGACACAGTTGGCAAATAACGGGACCATACAGAATCCTTAGTAACATTTGTAAATGTAGGTCCTATATTTACAAAATGTGCCTGTTAACAACAGTGTGATAATGATTCATTAATCAGGTTGTACAGTGAGCTACCTGCTAGTCAACAGTTTATTGGAATTTATAATATCATAGGTATGGTACTTTTTACTGGTGTGGTGTTCCCACACTCCAGCAACACGATATATCAGTGGTCGAAGTGGGGGAAAAAAAGTAGGGGAACTGTGGGCGGAGAATCAGAGGGCGGGAATAACCCAAGGATTGGATCAGTGGGCAGAGCCAGAGGCATGGCCAGAATGCGCAAACATCCCAATTTTTTGTATTTGTTTGGTTTCACTGCCCAGTTTTATCAACCAATGATGACACATGATTATTTAAGGTTATAATGAGTTATTGACAGTAAAATGTGTTCACAAAGTGGGATATGCTTCTAATCACAGAATGTCCCCAAATACGATAAAATGTGGAAGCACAAGCCATTTGTCTCCAAGCCATGGAGTTTCTGACATCAGCACTTCTCCCTTTTCCAAAACAGCAGTTCAAACATGAATGGCTAAAAATCCTAGTTTGCAGATGTTTTCTAAATAATAATGGCTCTGCCATATTTGCCTCATAATGCAAGATCTGCAGCATGATCTGACCATTTAAACTAATAAATTGTTTGTAGCTCAAACGTATCAAAAGTTAATAAAAAATGTGACTTGTGTTGCTGCGGAGTAGATGACAGTTAATAGCTCATTGTTCTATGTTAGGATTCTAACTTATAAACTGCAAGTAACAAAAGGATATCTCTGACAAAAGCAGTAGCCCACTGGCCTATTTACATTATGTGCACTTTGTGATCTGCATGGTACATGTTCTTTGCAGCAGGTACATTAACCCTCTGAGCTACCTTTCCATGAGTCAAATCTTCCATTAGACAAAATTCCGATCTCTCTTTAGGAAGAACATTAATCACCAGAGTCATCATGCCATTTTTATTGTTACCGAAAATTACTGGAGGCCAGGAAGGAGGTAGCAAGTGCTTTTAAAACCATAATATACTCGCAAAAATGATGCCTCCACCTAAAGTGAGCACCTGGTGTGATCACACCAGTTACACCGCCCTAGAGCTGGCCCTTCTCAAGGGTCCTGTGATCTCAGTGACAGGGTCACTGTTCTAGGGTGTACTGCTTCATAGGCCTGCCCGCAAGACTGGAGGTGAACTTCAGTATGAATAGTGGTGGACAAGCCTTGAAGGTTAACCTACACTTGTCATGCTATGGTCCACCTGCTGGTGCTACGACACCGGGGCTTCTAATGTCTTGCGAAGCCTTCTAAGGTCTAGCATGAGATAGTGCTCTCTCAGGAGAGTGGTCTGGTGGACTGGTTATTAAGGCTGAACCTGGTTCCCCAGTTCCAAATTCAGCAGCTCTGGCCATAGTGCCACACCCTCTCCCCCACTGAACACCATACTGCCCCACTGAGAAAAACTCAGACTGCCTTCAACTACAACCCAATTGTTGCCAGCTATAAACACCTGGATGCGGCTCAATTTAAATTACGCACTGGGCAAGAGCAATATGTGGCCTACAAAAAAAAGTGACAGCATCCTGGAAAAAGCAAACAATCATAGGGAATGCAACATTTTGCAAACCATGTGAAATGTAAGTAGGAACAACATGGTTACCTTAACGCTTTTACACTCACTGTTCAGAAATCAGTGAGTGCTTTTGCCTGAAAAGTTAAGGACATGACAACAGGGCCTTGAATGGACCCATTTCAATGGCCATTGCTTATATCCTTACAAAACGTAAGCAGTATGGTAAAAAAAAGACAACATCCCTAGATACAGAGCAGCAGTACAAATTTTGTTTTTCAATCATCACATTGCAGTACCTCCAGGATTGGTGCACTAGTTCCAAGCCCAGGGAAAACAAAGCCAAGACAACAAAAATAGCACTTCACTGGCAAACTCTGTAAAAGTGGCGCTAATGTATTTGGTTGTGAATAAAATCAATCTGGACAGTTTGCTACCACTCTGTCTTACTTTATTTAGTTATTTATTTTTCATATTTTTAAACTTTTATTCCCGATGCTGCATTTTGGAATTAAATGTCAGAAAAATACGACATTGATTTCCAGCAACAGTGATTTTCTTTTTTGGATCCATTTCACAGGGAAGCAAATAAGAGAAAGGAGAGGAGACAGTGCGCACTGCGCACAGGCACCTCCTCCTCCTAAAAGGTTAGGTTGCTCTGCGCACACCGGCCCTGTTGGTGTCACCCCATGTGAGGGTGTCACCTGGTGCGGTCCGCACCCCCCCCACCCCCATAGTGACGCCGCTGATGTGGCACACAATAAATCCTGTAGAATGAATCAAGTGTAATATGGCTAAGAACTACATTTAAATGCACATACGTGTAACATTAATGCACGCATTGAAATAAACATTAGCGCTTCAAGTAAAATCACATTCTACAAATATGAGTATTGTTTCAATCTATCTTTCCAGTGATTAAATGTTAATCATATGTTATTGCACACATTTAGGAAAGTCGAGTTCCTTATTCAGAGTAAATAAATGATCTATTATACATGGATGTTTTATTATTCATTAATACTTTATTGAAACATCTTAGCATGGTTAAACACACACTTGTGAGTCGATGCTCTACTTCTATAATAGATGCACTCTTTAATAGTAATGTACAATGCAAGATTTTCAATAATCATTGAATCAAGTAAGAAACATTTGCTAAGTGTACATTCGGGGTGCCGTTCGTGAAAGGAGGTTAAGTGCGCTCTTGATATTTTTAACTTTTGTATCTTACCGAGTTCTGCCATCGGAGGTGTTGATCTAATTGCTACTGGTGATTTTCGTAAGAGGGAAGAAACCTAGCACGGGTCTGCGAGGACCAGCAGCCCCGCAACTGCAATCAGCTGTGTCCTCTTCCCGAACTCCCGCCCAGATGCTACAAAACTCCTCACGGCTCCCGCTTCGCGGGACGCGCGCGGGCGCGCGCCGGGCGAAGCCCGGGCCAAGGGCGGGCCCGTCTGAGCCCGTCCGAGATCGACTGAGAACGGAACGGGACCTCTTTCTATCATTTGATGACTAAGGTCAGTCTACGGTTTTTAGGGTAAGGCTTGGTCTTAAGTTGTAAGAAATAGGGTCATTTGTTCCTTGAGGTTGCAAATCTACATCTTTTAATGGATAAGCCTACAAAAAGGGATGGGACTATCATGCAATCTTCTGGGGGCGCTTTAATGGGAACCCTAGATAACTTTCTAGTGCGAGTACAATCAGCACTAGCCAAGGATATAGAACTTACGGAAAAAAGACTATCATTAGACGCTCTTTGTGATAAGAGGTCTTCCTTGGGAAATATGGCTAATGTAAGGTCACCACCCTGTCGACAGGCTGTTATGCTGGACTCATCAGGTTCAATATCTTCCTTGATAGAGGAGCGCAATGGTGATATAATAACATGTACTTCATCTCTGACTGAAATCCCGGGTGAAAGCCCCGACATCCCGACTGCTTGCAATTTGGTCCCAAATTCTAAGCCTTTATCAAGCATCAAGACCCGTTCTGCTAGTAACATCAAAGCGGGTTTGGCTCAACAACAATTAGGCTTAACATTGAAAAAAAAAATGCAGGGGAAAACAACAGCTTGCGGTAGGGAAAAACGCTAAGACTGGCCTTGATTCTGTCCCAAGGAAGGATATAGTCCCATGCCTTCAACCTGTAATAACTGAAGAGAGGGTAAATTTACTACCACCTGTGGGAAGATACAGACTTAATGTTCTGGAAAAAAATGGAGAGTATTCTAAAGAATTTATGTGATCCTATTTACGAAAGGCTGGGTTCTATAGAAAGTAGGCTTGTATGCATGGAACTTTCACTTGCTTCGGCCCAGCCTCGGGGTGGTAGACGGGGATCCGGCTTACATAGGGAATGTTCTAGTGCGATAGGCCAATGTAGCGAGATCAAATCTACTACTAATGATCTAGAAAGTGCTGCTCTGAAAATTAACCTGCCTGTTTCTCAGGAGCCACAAGCCATCCCAGTTATTGATAAACAGACAAGAGAAGAACATCCCCCACCACGTGATATATCCCATAGTGCTGGGACTGGAACAGTTAGAACTGACAAGCAGCCCATACCTGCACAGCCTTTAGCGCAGGCCTCGCCAGGTCTAATTGATATACATCTCCCCCCAGAGGCAGCCCCCTATGTGGTGATTTTATCCGGGGTCCCACCCTTGGCGACTGGGGCAAGGGAATCATATAGGGATCTTAAAAACAAGTGTATCTTCTGGCTTAATGCTAAGCGCCCTCTGCCGGCCCATACGTGTGCCGAAATCTTGTATGCCAGGAGAGTAAACTGGGTGGGCAGGAAAACCTAAGACGATAAAGGGGGACTGTATTATCATTAATTTTAGGGACAGACGCTGTGTGGAACATATCTGCTGTTGGCCCCATGATGATCCCTCATCTTTAATTTGTACCATGCCACTGTCTTATTTTTATGCTCCTGTACCTTTGCCCCTGTGTGGGATAACACGTGGGGGATTTTTGACAAATGGTTGCCCTATTGGGGACATAAAGTCCATTAATAGATTCGATGTGCTATCTGGGCTAATGGACTGTGATTGACAGAATGGCAGAAGTGGTTATCCCAGTCCCGAAGAGGCACATGCAGCTTTTGAGATAGAGGACGGTAAAAAGCAGGGAGAGCTGCCCGTGACAGAAAGCAATAAAGATGGTAATGTGCCTCTCGCCCTAATAATCACTACTAGGGTCGTGGAACAGGGCCCTCGTCCCCAGCTTGAACAAGTAATGTTAAGTAATGATGGTAATTCATTCTTCCCGCATGGTGTCGCTACTCCTCCTATATTAAATACTGGGAGTACCGAAGGGATGACTAATGTTGTTGGCCACATAACGTTTTTATCTTGGAATGTGGCGGGTGTGGGACCTAAACTATCATCATCCCTTTGGTCAGACTTTATTAATGAGCATGACATTTGTCTTTTCCAGGAGACATGGTCAATAGAGCCTGTGTTCATGTTAGGGTATTTGAATTTCTTTGTTCCAGCAGAGAAAAGGCCTAAGGGTCGGCCAGTAGGAGGCTTGGTCATCTGGATTAAACAACATCTAAAGTGTAATATCCAACCTATCCCAACTCAGAACATTGACATCTTGGGAATTAGGTTAAATTTTCTGTTAAATTTCAACATTGATGTATATATTGTTTATGTTAGGGGCCTACCAGGTGGGAAAAAAATCGGAGGTGGTATCAGCATTAAACACCCTTGTTGAATCCAGACCTACTTATGTGCTCCCGTTGATTGCGGGTGATTTTAACACGACTTTTGAGCCACTAGGGTTTCATGACTCGTCCCTAACGGAGGAGGAGGACCTTAGATGGGGTGTTCCACAGCTTGAGATAAAGCCAGTTAGTGAGTGGACAGAGGCGGCCCTGTACTTGAAAGGGTTTTGCCTGGGCAACCAATTGAGGGAAGCTAATGGCAGAACTTTGTCAGATAGGATGTGTAGCAAAACATATGACAATGGTATCAGGGCAAGTAACATAGACTACCTTCTGGTCCACTTAAGGATGTGGCACACTCTTGTGGATATGGTGATAAAACCTTGGATAGAAAGTGATCACAATCCATTAGTCGCTTTTATTAAATTGGGTTGGGGAGATAGAATTGATGGTGTGTCTGATACGATAGGCCCAGCTGCTGTTTTATCAAATGATGAACGCCACCTTAAGTGGCATAAAGTAGCAGAGCAGCCTGACCTTATAGATAGCATTAAGTCCAACGTCGAAGAGGCGTTGACATTAATGATGGCAGGTGCCACTAAAAGTCAGCCTCCTCCTGTAGTTGAGAACATACATGAAAAACTTTTTGCTAAACTCAGATCCCACTTTTGCAGACCATTTTTAGAAAAACCAGTTTCTAGAAGAAAACAGGAGAAATGGTTTAATGCCTCCTGTAAGCAAGCCCGGTAAGAGCTGGGACTTGCACTTAAATCAAAAGATTCGAGCATGATTAAGATAGCTCGTAACATATATAGGAAGGCCTAATGGAATGCCAAAAAGGAATGGGAAGAGAGCAAGTGGCAAGATCTTAAGGCAGCATGTACTGATAAAAATCAGAAAAAGTTCTGGGATATTTTTAAATGGAAGAGGGGAGAAATTACTGATAGCCCGCATAATTATGTTCCCCAGAGTTCCTGGTTTGAATTTTTTAAGTTACAATATGCAAAAGGCGTTGAGGTTGTTAGCCTGTCCCATCAGGAACGGGTGTTTTACAACAAACCTGTCTTTAGTGCTGAGGAGGTCGACAGGGCGCTTGACACGGTAACCCAGGGACGCGCACCTGGTATGGATTGCGTCCCTGCTGATGTATTTGTGCACGACAGGCAAAGATGGCGGTTATATATCACCTACTTAGCTAATGCTATAGCTCAAGGTATGGCCATTCCCCAATCTTGGAAAGGCGCCAAAATTGTCCCGATATACAAAAAAGGGGATAAATCATTGGCTAGTAACTATAGGCCCATTAGCTTGATTGATGCTATACAAAAAATTATTGGCCGGTCGGTCTTGGGCAAAATCCAGTCCTGGATGGAGGCTAGTAATGTCTTGAGCCCTCTCCAGGCTCTGTTTCGCCCAAAATGTAGTACTATAGACCAGGTCCTCAGGTTTATGGTCCTCTACTGGAGGACAGTGGTCTTAGAAAAAGGGGTTTTGTATGCAGTGTTTGTCGACTTGCGGGCGGCTTTTGATCTAGTCCCGCGTGGCAAGCTGTGGCGAGTGCTGGAGGGGAAGGGATGGCACCGGAGTTGTTGGCATTGGTCGTTCGCTTGCATGAGGACAACTTTGCCCGGGTTCGGTGGGGACGGCAGGGAGAGGTTACGGATATTTTCCCCGTGGAGCGGGGAGTGCGGCAGGGTTGTGTTTTGGTACCGACCCTGTTCTCGCTCTTCGTAAACGGGGTGGCCGAGTTTCTCTCCCGGGTCCCCTCGGATGCCCCGGCTATGGCTGGCACTCGTGTCCCAGTCCTTATGTTCGCGGACGACGCTCTGCTGATCTCAAAAACTCCGAGTGGCCTCCAGCTTACCCTTCGGCGCTTTGAAGAGTTTTGCTTATTGTGTGGACTGGAAATAAATGTTGCCAAGACCAAGTTCATGGTCCTTAATGGTCCTAAACTTTGTAAGTCTTATAAATCCTTTAAAGGAGTAATCCTTTTGAATGGTTCGCCTTTAGAGCAGGTCGACGCATTCACCTACTTGGGAGTAACGTTACAGAAGAATATGTGTTGGAAAAGTCAAATAGATTTGTCAATATTGAAGTTCCAACAACAGACAGGATTCCTTTTAAAAAGATTTAAAACCTCACAGACCCAACCAATTGGGCCACTCCTCGAGATTTACTCGATGAAGATCCGTAGTTCGTCTTTGTATGGGTCTGAGCTATGGGGGTATGGCAAAAACCCAAAACGCCTGAACGCCATGGAGAACGAGTTTATCCGGAAAGTCGTTGGTGTCCCGCAAAGCACTCCTTTGTTACCTCTTTTTTGGGACCTCGGTTTGAAATCTCTACAAGATACAGCCTATCTGCGTCCATTGCTGTATTGGCATAGGGTATGGTCAACTGAGGAGCTTAAGCACTACGCTTTGGGTTTAAAGGAAATTATGGAAAAAGATTCCTTTCATTAGATAGACTGGTTGAGGTCTATAAAATTATTACTTTGTAGTTTGGGACTGAGAGACCTTTGGGATGATCCCCAAAACGCGGTCTTCCCCTCAAAGGAAATTGTGAAAGCCAAGTACTGGGAAATGATCGGTCTGGAATTATTTTCTAGGGGGTGTTCATCCCATTTAACAGGTAGATTTCTGGAGTATAAGGCCTATCCCAGACAGGAATTGTATTGGGGCTTGATCGAAGTACCATGTGATCGCAAGCTCTACTTCCAGTTTAGGATAGGCACTCTCCCGATTCGATCATTCACATCTAAGTGGGTTGAAGGGTCTCAAGATAAATGCCCAAAGTGTTGTGACAAGAATGAATCTTTGAGCCATTTTGTGTTTTTCTGTCCCCTTTATATTATTCCACGTAAGAAATGGGTATTACCCGTTTGTCGGCTAATTGGAATCCGAAGGCACGAGGAGGCCATGAGAATTTTGTGTTCAGACCCAAGCCCGACAATTGCAACAGCAATGGCAAAATACATAAAGTGGGCTTGGACAATTCGGTCCAGACAGATCAATACCAAAGCGTCTAGCGAATAGGCGCACTTATATATATAACATTTTTATATCAGGATAATCTATTGTCTAGATTGTTTTTAGGGGAGGATTGTATATTGTTGTACAATTACGAAATGTGCCTATTTTTTCTGGTTGTAAAGGCATTAGAATATTTCATTAAAAATGGAGTATAATGTTGCTTTAGGCATATAAGTACAATCCTATATTGATAATTATGTTTTGTTTTAATTTGTATTGGTGTAAATGGTTCTTATATGCCACTTTTATGACTTAATTGTCGAATGAAGTTTTTGACAATGGGTCGATTCTCTACTTCTATAATAGATGCACTCTTTAATAGTAATGTACAATGCAAGATTTTCAATAATCATTGAATCAAGTAAGAAACATTTGCTAAGTGTACATTCGGATCACGTATATGTTAACATTTTCTCTTGAATTTGTGACGTGTAAAGAGTGGGCAACTTTGTGCTGCATCAGTGGTATGTCACTACCAGGACATGCAAAACATGAAAGTACATGTTCTACCTCTTACTTACATGGCACCATGCCCTTAGGTTTACATAGGGCCTACCTTACGGGCTACTTATGTGAAATGAAAGGGGAGTTTAAGGTCTGGCAAGTAGTTTTAAATGCCAAGTCGAAGTGGAAGTGAACTGCACACACAGGCACTGCAGTGGCAGGACTGAGACAGGTTTGAATGCCTACTTCTGTGGGTGGCACAATCAGCGCTGCAGTCCACTAGTAGCATTTAACTTACAGGCCTTGGGTATATGGTATTCCACCTTACAAGGGATTTACACACAAATTAAATAGGGCAATCCGGTAGGAATTTAGGTGAGATGCACATGCCCTTTAGCACTGGTTAGCTGTGGTAAAGGGGTTCAGAGTCCTAAGGCCAACAAAAAGAGTTCAGCAAAAAGATGAGGAGGAAGGCAAAAAAGTTTGGGGTGACCCTTCAAAGAGGGCCACCTTCCCACACCTATCCTGAAGAAGGGCAGCCTTTGTCCTCAGTGCAGTCATGTGCTTGTGTCTTTGTTGTAAATTATCAATCAGCAAACAGAGACTCTGGAACTGACTTGCTACATAAAGAGGAAACATCATGTGACCCAAGCCCTTCTTCTAGCTGTTTTGTAAAGGTTGGCAAGTGTTGGATGGAGGAGCATGAACTGGATAGTAGCACCCTATGGTGCACTACCGGATGAGGAGTATGGCTATGAATTGTATAGGCAGCAGCTGGTGCTGATACCCTGGTATGATTTACAATCTTGAACCAGAACTCTCCCACTCTGGCTCACTGCACAATAATTAAAGAAAGCTGTTGTTTGCACATCCAACCTTAATTGCCATGCCTGCTGTGACCCATATTCCGACGCAGCAGGGGCGGAGCATGCATAGAATAAAACAAGTACCAATGGACGGGAAGCTGCTTGGCATTCTAGTTGTTCCCTGCCTGCAGCGTCCTGCCATCGGTTCTCTTACCTCTGTTTCCGGATCCTCCTCATTGCTACTGTGTTCTCAGCGACTTCTCATTGGTTCTTCCTTGTGGTTTGGCTTCTCTCTTCTGACGGATTCTCTCTCGGCTGCTCCTGATCTTCGGAACTTGGAAATCCTGCAATAAAGAGAAGAAAAAAAACAATTAAAGAATCAATGCTCTGCAAGTTCAAGTTGGAGTAACACGATCTGCACGCTCACATTTTTAAAGTGAACTATAAGATACTCATCTGAAATTGCATCTTTTTTGGATTCCATATATGAGCTCTTATCTCTAATGAAATAACTTATGGGCAGAAATAAAATTGATGAGTATGCTTTCTTTCTAAAGAATGGAAATCATTTTCACATATTATTTCTTTACTGTTTTCTTTCTTCCCACTTTATTAAGGCTCTATATTTTTGCTTTTTGACTTGGTCTTATGACTAGAAACAAAATACATATAGGAATGTATATACTTTCCTTTTCTTCATTTCTTTCTATATGCTGGAAAAACTGAGCTCCTCTTCTTTGGTCTAGATGCAGAGGTGTGTTGGCAACCCTTCTGGCCATCTGATGCCGCCCCCCCGCTGACTCAAAATCTTTTGGTAAAAAACCTGGGCATTAAACTTGATGGACAATTGCTGTTTCGCACCCAAGCAAATTTGGTGGTGGGTACTTGTTTTGCCCTGCTACATGTTTTGCAAAAGTTTCTGTATCTTTTGTCCTTTATGGCGTGAAAACAAGTGATCAAAGCCTTGATCACATCATGGTTGGACTATGGAAACAGACTATACATGGCCCTACCCAAGTACCTGTTTTATAGGCTGCAGCTGATTCAGAATGCAGCAGCTCATACAATATTCTGGTTACCCCATAATTCCCATGCCACAGGACTTCTTCAGAGTCTCCGCTGGCTCCCGGTAAGAAAAAGGATCATCTCTAAGATACTGCTCTTAACACAGAAAGCTCTACAGGGAACTGGCCCAGGCTACCTACAAGATAGAATTAAGTTCTATACTCCCCAGTGTAACCTTTGCTCTGCAAATCTTTGTCTCACCAAAGTTCTGCTTATTAGGAAGGCAAGGTCAGGGGTTAGATCTTTCTCTTTCTTGGGCCCCTCCTTGTGGAATGAACTTCAGCTGACACCCAGCTGCATTAAGGCTACACCTGTGTTTCTGAAAAAACTCAAGACCTGGCTCTTCTCCAATCCCTAAGTCACCCCCTCCTGTTTCCCGCTGACCGCTCTTCCTGCATTAGCGCCAAGACACTCCTTGGAGTAACAGTTGCGCTCTATGTATACACTACATAGACATAGACATGAAGGGTGAAGTTGTGAGCTAGCATTGTGACTTACTCTCGCTCCTGCGGAAAATAAAGTGAGGTTCTGACAGAACGCCAAGCCCACATCAAATTTTTGTCTGAGCTATATGGAAGCATGAGTGTTTGCAAATATATATATAGGAAACTTATTCCAACAAAGTGAAGTAGTTTAAAAACAATTGTCGACACATATATATAACTGTGCACTATGCTGTTGTAATGACCAAATATGACCCTGAGAACAACTCAGTTATTTATCTATTTTTATTTTCTTGTTTATCAATATAATGTGGTACAATACATAAATGTAAGTCTTTTTCAGTACTTTTTTATATACACAAATTGCTCCCATTATGCATACTAAATCATTGTATATATACATTGATCAATAACATTCCATTCAATCTCGGCCGTAATGATTCATTAAACATGGCTCTATTCGATTTGATTGATCAGTTATATTTCAAATATCAACAAAAACGTGTTTTTAATAAAACATGGCTCATTTTAAATCTACGCGCGTTTCGGCGTTCAGCCTTCCTCAGGCAGCCATGATTCTTAGGTTCCTAAAACATAATAAAAGAAAAACAAACTGTGATCGGTTATATACAACAACTGACTCAAGTGCATAATAAATGAAAAAAGACAATTCTGTTTATCATACAATATTTACAACAGCTACCAGTTCTGTCATGAAATTCATGATGTCTCAGTCCAACATAAAAAATATGAAAAATATATTAGATGAGGATGAGCAGGAGTAAGACAGAATAGGAAGGGTGTGTCACAATGCCCATGACAATGGAGGCCCTTAAGGTGTGGCAGCCAGTAAAATGAAAAAAGAGTCCAATGTCACACGTCCTAATTGGTGAGGTGGCCCAAATACTCACTATATCTGCCTTTAGGTATGCATACCTTTAAGCAATGGATCAAAAGCCGGCAATGGCGGACTGTGTAGAGAAGCGCGAAGCGTGCTCTGTCACCTATTGGATGGCACAAGCTGGCAGAAAATTACATCAGTGCATCTGTTAACAAAAAAAGGGGAAGCTAATCAGATGAATATAGCCTATCACATGTGGAACCATATGGACTGTGTGTGTGGCTTATTTAAACCCTAGTACTTCTGATTCTATATGGAAGCATGATACATTTCCTTTTTAGATCTTGCACACATGATAGGTAACTTACAGAAAGAGATGCAGACAATAACTCAGAGAGTTTACATATTACAAAGTATGGGAACTGCTAATCCAGCACCAGGGAACGGTACAGGTGCCTCAGGTAGAATGTTTCCCACATCCACTACCTCAGGAGTTGGGACAAGTGTGGGGGCACCAGTAATGCATGTTTATACTAATCCTTCTATTCCTTTGGTACCTCCACAAAGGTTCACAGAAGATCCTCTGAAATTTGCTACGTTTATAAACCAATGTGAACTATACTTCATGTGAGAAGCCTCTTGTTTCCTACAGAGTAGTCAAAGGTAGCTTTTGCATCCTAATATTTAGGGGTCACTGTGGACACCTGGTCCATTCCATTAGTGGAACGTAATGATCCTTTGTTGTATAATTGTAATGCCTTCAAATATAAGTTAACGAGAAGATTTGATCATCAATCGTTTATGCAATCAGTCGATTCTGAGTTACTGAATTAACAGCAAGGTAACAGAGATCTGATGACATACATTTCGAACTTCAACAGACTAGTAGCAGAAGCAGGATGGTCAGAAGCCAAACACATGTTCTCTGTCTTATAGCGGTCTAATAGATAAGTTGAAAGATATTTTGACCCAAGTAGTGGATCCTCCCGAGTCCTGCAGTGACCTAATCAACCTAGTAGTAAAACTTTATCATACACTCAATGAAAGACGTAGAGTAGAGGGCACTCTTATACTAAGATATGCATATGTAAAGAAAGAAAGCTATAACCAGAAAAGACTACAGAAGAACCAGAACTTATGCAAATAGGGAGTGTATAAGGAATCTAAAGTGAGGAAGATCGACAAAGACATCGTGATTGAAGCTCTGTCTATCTTACAGAAAAAATTGCCCTTTTTATTTGACAGTACACCAAAGCTAGCTGGGACGAGTGTTTTGGGATGTTCTGGTCACATAGTCTCAAAATGTTTGGCATAAATCACTTCTTTATAAGCTCCCCATTATTTTTATGTTCACACTTGTATATCATGGGAAGACGATTCTACTGATATACACATCATTATTGATTCCAGTGGTACGGGGAATTTTATGAACATTTCATTGGCCAATCACTTAGGTATTCCTACTCTGCCTAAATATGTTGTAGATGAAGTGACAATCATTGATGGAAGTGCAATCAAGTGGTCCTATTGCTCATTCCACTGTGGATCTCTGTTTGCTCCTACAGGATTCCCATAAGGAGAATGTTCGGTTTGATTTCATTTAAGTTCCTCAGTTCCAGGCAATACTAGTCGTTCCTTGGCTCACAAAGCATAATCCAGACATTGATTGGGTTAACCACACCATTACCACCCAATCTGATGACAATAGTGGAAAATACCCCTCCAAAGTTACCTTCATGTGACCATGACGGTTGGACTTGGCCCTTTTTGCAGGGTCATCCCTGAACTTTTTGCCTTCCTCTTGTATTTTGTCTGACCTGTTGTTGGCTGTTTTATGATTCTAGGCACTTTACCATTGCTGATCAGTGCTAAAGTGCATATGCTCAGGGGCCAGTAGATCAAATACTGTTAGTGGGCTTGCAGCACTGATTGTGCCACCCACAGAAGCAGCTTGTAAAGTGTGTCTCAGGCCTGCCATTGCAGAGCCTGTGTGCAGTCTAGTACTGCCATGGCGACTTGGTAAGTGCACCCACTTACCAGCCCCTAAACCTTCCCTTTCCTACATGTGAGACACCCCTAAGGTAGGCCCTTGGGCAGGGTGCCTTGTATGTGAAAGGTAGGACATGACCTGATGTGCGTGGCATGTCCTGATAGTGAATTACAGCCAATTATGTGTTTCACCATTGCAAGGCTACCTGTCCCCATAGGCCAGAATGGGAAGTTTGATTATAACACCTTATAATCCTAACTTGCCCAAGGAACATGGTAGAAAAACGAATTTAGTATGTCCGAACTCAGAATGATAAAATACATATTTTACTATACTTTGTTTTAACATTCTGTGTTTGAAAATACCACTTTTAGAAAGTAGGTTTTTTCTTACCTAACCATTCAACCTGTCTCTGCTAGCTTGTGTATTGTATGTCTGGTTTTGTGAGTGACAGGGGCTGGGGCTCCAGGAGACATGGTGAGTCAGTACTAGGCTGAATAGACCTATCTGCATGTAGAGTGGTGGGAGGAGTAGCACCTGGGCCTGAATATGGCTGTGCCTGCCTTCCACAATGCTGGCTCCACCTCCTGTGGAGTGACTGAGGACCCTGGCCCACACTGAAAAAGGAAGGTGTACACTGGCAGAATGCACCCAGAACTGGTTTGAACTAGGTACAGGACCCTCTGCCTTCAGAGGACAAATGTTTTACTGGTATAAATATTGGGGCCTAGACCCCAGGACTTTAGATCACTTCTGGAACAACAAGACAAACCTTTGCCAAGGAGAAGAACCGAGGAAGCTGCAGGAGTTTGGATTGCCCCCCTGCCAGTGTGCTGTGTTGTTGGGTTGGCCTGCAGTGGTGTCTTCATTGCCAAGGAAAGGAGAAGGAACTTTTAAAGAACTTTCATCATCTTGCAGAATATTTCGCCAAGGGCTAGAACTTGTGCTTGCCTCCTGCTGAAGTCTCAGGGACAAAATAATTCACCACCAGATCCCCTCACAATTTCCTGGCTGGGAATTCTGTCTGCAGAAGCCTGCGTATTGCTGGGAGCAGGACGTCTGACTCAACGAGAAGAAGCGTGCCTTTGTCGCAGCTGTTTACCGACGCACCATCGGAGAGACGTGTTGCCACCACGAGGGTCACTGTCGCATCACCGGAGAAGGGTGTCGCATGGCCTGTCACTGCTCCAAAGTTACAGAGTTTGCTGCATGGCCGTCAGGTGTGCATGCATCGTCGTCAAGTCGTCGCCTCGCATCAAGGGTGCCATCTTATCGCAACCGGAACGCAGTACGAGAATTTACGCATCACCTCCTCTCCGGTAAGGAACAAGATGCATCCCCTACTCTGTGCAAGCATTGAGGAGCGATGCCTCGCCTCCCCCGAAGCAAGGAACCGATGCATCACCCTCCCTGCGAACCTTTTGCTTGTTCTGTGTTACGCATCCAAGGTACTTTTGTGAGAAACATGTTGCATTTATCATCAACTTGAACTAAGTTACTTCTACCATCTTTAAGTCTATTTTGAGTACAGTATTATGGATTTTTATCGTTTGTGGTCTTGTGTTAAGTCTATATAAAGAATACTTATTTTTATAAAACCTGTGTGTGTCCATCTGTAGTGTTTTCACTGTATTACTGTATGTGTTCACAAATGCTTAACACACTGCCTTTGAGATAAGCATGTGTGCTTGTACCAAGCTACCAAGGGGGTGAGCAGGGGTTATTCAGGAGTGTAATCCCCTTTCCCTGACTTAGAAGCAAGGGTCCCTATTTGGTCAAAGGTACCTATCTCTTCCAACTAGAGACCCCCAGTTCTAGCAATGACCTTGCAGAAGTCTTCGATAAATAGAGTTACTGCTCTTCCTCCTCACTGACCCTATGACCGTCAGGTTGACTTGGTTCCTGGGGCTCACATTCCTTGTAGTAGAAAATATGTTTTAACAGAGAAAGAAAATTTGCATCTCCATGAATACCTTGATGGAATGTTCAGCATAGGTTTCTTTTGACCAACTAATTCTCCTGCTTCCTTGCCTTTATTTTTCATACCCAAGAAGGAAGGAGGCCTTCGACCGTGCATTGACTATAGAGCCCTCAGCAATGTCACAATAAAACATTATTAACCTTTGCCTCTGATACATTAGTTGCTAGACCAAGTTAAAAGTGCCAAACTCCTCACCAAGCTGGGCTTAAGAGGGGCATACCACTTGGTACGAGCTAAGGAGGCGGGCCAATGAAAAAATGGATTTTGCGCCATATTTGCCCTGTAGGAGTACTTGGTTACGACCTTAGGCCTCTTTAATAATGCTCCAGCATCCTTCAAGTCTTTATAAAGGAAGTTATGAGGGAATATCTGGACATTTGTATTATCGCTTATATCAATGACATCTTGACCTACTCCTCTGTTTCAGAACATGAAACACATGTCAGAGCTATTTTAACAGACTGAAGGAAAACAAGCTGTATGTCAAGTTAGGAAAATCTGAATTCCATGTCCCATCTGGTTCCTTTCTGGGATATGTGTTATCTGCACAGGGAGTTAGTATGGACTCGCAGAAGGAAATTACTTTTACTCAATTGAAATTCCCTCAGTCAGTTAAAGAAGTGCAAAGCTTTCTGGGATTTGCTAACTTTTACTGTTGCTTCATTATTCATACCTTAGCTTCTACCATTACCCAGTTACTGTGTAAGGGTGTGAAGTTCCAGTTGAGTGAGGAAGCAGAAAAGACCTTTCCACAACTTGAGGCTGCTTTTACTAACACTCCTATCCCACAACATCCAGACCCAACCCAGCCATCATTTTAGGAGCACACACATCCCAGGCAGGAGGAGTTTTATCTCAAAGAGATAAGAAGTCTGTAAATGTACACCCATCGCATTCTTTTCCCATAAATTGAGTCCGCAGAAATTAATTACTCAGTTCAAGATAGAGAATAGTTGTCTATAAAAAGAGCCTTTGATGAGTGGTATTATTACTTGTTGGGTGCCCTTCATACTGTTACCATCCTGACTGATCACAGAAATTTGAAGTTTTTGAAGTCTGCCCATGCTTTGTCTATGAGACAATTGTGCTGCCCATAATTCATGAATGATTTGACTTTGTTATCCAGTTCCAATCCAGTTGTCAACATGGGAAGGCCAATGCTCTCTCACATTTGGGGTGAGAGGTACTTGAAACACAAAATGACATCCACACATGTTTCTGGGTTACAGGCACAGAAATCCAAAGAAGTAGTAGCTATTGCTCACATAAATAACAAACAAACGGTACATGATTTAATTTATGACCAACTGGGTTTGTTTATTCCCACTATCCCTTTGAAACAACCGGCCTTAGAATGGTGTCATTCGTATATACTCACTGGACATCAAGGTGAAAAGAAAACCCTAGGATATATTTCTGTTGACCTACACTTCCTACTGACACTAAACAGTACATAGAGAAATGCAGCACATGTGCACAGACAAAAAGCTCTCACCAGGTACCCACAGGGCTAGTGACATCTTTACCCACTCGTCCAGCTCCTTGGCATACTATTTCTATGGATCTTATTGTTAAGCTGCCTAAAACTGAGCAAGGTTTTACCACCATTTTGGTTGTTGTGGATCTTTTGACCAAGATGTCCCATTTTCTCCCCGTGAAAGGGCTATCTACCTCTAAAGAGTTGTCTACTGTTTTTCTGTAAAACATTGTCTGCCTTCATGGCCTGCCATCTGTTATCATTTCGGACCGGGGTTCTCAATTCATCTCTAAATTTTAGAGAGGGTTGAATGCCACATTACAGCTTGACATTCGTTTGTCTTCTAGCAATCATCCCCAGACATATGGTCAAATGGAAAGGGTGAAACAATGTCTTGAACATTGCTTACATTGCCAGTTATTGCATGCTACCACTGATAGGGATGTTTATTTGTGGGCTGCAGAATTTGTCTTTCATAATGGCATTTACATTTCTACTAAATTCTTTCCATGCTATTGTAATTATGGTTTTCATCCTTGACATTTACTCCTTTCTTCCTCTCTCACACCAAGTTTTCGTCTTTCATAATGGCATGCACATTTCTACTAAATTCTTTCCATTCTATTGTAATTATGGTTTTCATCCTTGCCATTTACTCCTTTCTTCCTCTCTCAAACCTAGTTTTCCTGCTGCACAGGAATTGGTTGATCACATACATGACATCCAAAAAACAGCACAGGGGAACCTAGACAAAGCTAAGGAAGTTTACAAGAAATATGCCCGGGCTGAGCCACATAATCAACCCGGTCCTGATTATAATATTGGAGACATGGTATAGTTATCCACACAGAACATTACCTTAAAGGGGTCACGAAAATTCAAGCCTTGTTTTATTGGTCCCTTTAAAATCAATAAAAGGTCAACCCTGTTGCTATGAAACTAGAGTTGCCTTCTACATTACGGATTCATCCTGTGCTTCATATCTCTCTGTTGAAACCTGTCACGCCTGGCACTTGTGAATAAAGAACTAGGTCTGTTACTGTAATAACGGTGTACCTAGCTCTTTCATAGGAATTGTTAGTTTCCAAAAGCAATAGCTCTGTTTCAATAACACATTGGCTAGTGTTCTGCAGGGCTACAATCTTTCACATTAATTGTTGGTGCATTAAACCAATTTCACCCGTGTCACCGTGGGTGGGAAAACACTCCTTGTAGAGCTTTGCCAAAGTTGTAGCTTACACAACACCATCTGAACTCCCAGATCAAGTACTTCCAGAACCGGAACACAAGGAACTCTAGACCAGTTTTGCCTCAATTGTGGCTTGTCAGTATGGTGCAGCTTGGCTCCAGAAGCACAGAGAGCAAGGGACCTATGTCTGGCCATACCCTTGGCCACTTAGGGCGTTACATAAAACACACAAAAGGTGGTGGGAGTAATGCTTGCAATATTTATAACCACTGGCAATGGCTTGGGGTATGATTCCAGACCATATTTATTTCCTTCACAATGCCACGTCAGTTTGGACCCATCGATATGCACATCAGTCTTGACCCTGCTCCAACAGGAATATTTGAGCCCGAACAGGCTTGGTCCTCCATGAACCGAAACACAAGAAATCCAAGACCAGTTTCACCCTGATTGGGGCTCGTCAGTCTGGTGCAGCTTGGCTCCTCTGGCACAGTGAGCAAGGGCCAACATTTGAGCCTACCATTGGCCACTCAGGGTGTTACATAAAACACACACAAAGTGATGGGAGGAATGCCTGCAATGAGTCTAACCACTGGCAATCGCTCGGGTCGCATTGCAACCCATCATTGTTTTGCCCACTATGCCACCTCAGTTTGGAACCAGCCATTTCGAAACCAGTCTTGACCCTGCTCTAGGAACAGTCCCACCCAAACTGGCAACCCATGGCCTTCCCAAACTGTAACACAACCCAAATTGTGTCTTGCCCTAATTGGGGCTTATTAGTCGGATGCAACTTGGCTCCAGTGGTACAATGAGCAAGGAACCCATGTCTGTGCGTATGCTTGCCGACTTGAGGTGTCATATAAAACACACAAAAGATGATGGGAGGAATGCTTTCAATAAAGCTAACTACTGTCAGTCGTTATTTGGAGCAATCCAATCAATCGCTCTATTGGCCAATATGCCACTCTAGACAAAGGCATACCTTAAAGCACAAATAAGTGGGCACGTTTCTTCCATTAACTTCACCATATTTTGCAGCCAGAGATCCTTTATCAAGAGATCTGCCTCAAAAGGCCTTTTGTTCTCTAAGTAGGGCCTCCAAACAGTTGTTTACACCTAATCCCTGCAGGAGGACAGTCCTGACAAACCTCATTGATGGAGGTATTAAGACCCAGAAAAAAATGAACGCCTTTTAGGAAAATCAGTTCCGTAATGCTGAGAATCCAAGGCTGAGATAGGTACTTGGGGGGTTTATACCTACAGTGGACTTTGGCAAGTGATAAAACTGATTTGACCTTTGCAGACAAGAACTTTAGCATTTGGTTACTACAAGCCGGTGTGCTTCTCTGTACTTCCCACAGGATGGCTACTATTAAAAAAAGACTTTTCAAAATATCAAAAGGGTGCATTCCGAAACGTATCTGCTGCAGTCTTGGCCTGCAGCTGTTATAGACTGTAATGGAAGAACTTTCGCCATGTTCTTAAAGTCACTCCTGGATGCAAATCGCACTACAACCCATAGGTGCCATCTGACTTTTACATTTGGATGATGTGCCAAATAGTTCTTTGGTTTGGATGTGGTAAAACCCCTTCCTGAAACGTGATTAATTACTGATGGCCAGAGAGACCTGGTGCAAGTACCATTCAGATAAGAAACAACAGCATCAAAACCTGCCTTCAGTAGACAAGGAAGACCAGTCATTTTAATATGCTGTCCTCTCAGAGGTGCAGGCCTCTTCTTAATTTATAAAACAACGTGTTGCTCGGAGCATATTTTTTTAGCAAAGCTTTCAAATGTTCTAGTTTTTAGTGTTGTATAAAACAGCATGCAGATGTCTGAATTCAGCAGTCTTACAATTGAAAAAGTGTCATGCAGAGATATTGAAATTGTGACTCAGAATTTGCAACCTATTTTACTCAATAGATCACTTGAAGGTCCTTGTAATGGAAGCACAGTACAGAGTGTTCTTTTGCATCCGAGGGAAAAGGTTTGACATTCAGCACTTCTAATAGAGAAAAGTAGCTGTCGGCTAGTGGGGATTGATAGGAATGATATGCCTCTATGCCCCTTCAGATGTTTCCTTTGAATGCGCTTGTAGGACAATGTAATTGCATCCCATTCATCTCTAAAGCTAACTTTCAGAGTTGGTACATTTATGGATTGTTCTTATTGTCATCCGTTCATAATGAAAACATCTCTATTGCTCTCCAGGCTCTAACATTTGCCAGGCATTCATGAGAATGTGCTTATGCAACCTCACAATCTGACACAATGAACATCCAACGTGGACATGTATTAAAAAAAGCATCTCATAGTATTTGAAATATTGTCTTGTTCTAGAAATGGTGCGAGGTTCATCTAGGTGACACAAAATCAGTATTGGCGGGAACCCAACCCGAAGTAACTCTGAAACCGCACTCTGTAGCATGTGACAGCACTTTGAAGAGACTTTTACAAAGGGTATAGTGCTAAAGTACAAGATCATGTCTGCAACATTTCTTAAAAGGCGCAAATCATACACATGAAAGTTTAACAAAACTAGAACACTGCTCATCTGCAACCACACCTTATTTTTCTAATATTACATGGAAGAATATACTTTCTTTTAGGGAGATATCAAAATCCAATGTAAGCTGTCTATAATATCTCATATTTTACATTGCATTTTTTTATGAGCTAGATAAGTAGCAATTCATTTTGTAGGCCATGCAGATACCATAAATATAACATTAGCATTCCTTAATTATACTCTAGTCACGGCAATCGTGAATTTGCACAACTTCACGTGCACATGAAATGTACAGAGGAAAAAAAATGTTTTGGGGAGGAATTCTCTAATTACTGTCTCATCTCATCCAAATAACTAATTGTGATCAATATTCTTACTAGGATTTTCAACACTATTTTGCAAAGTAAGACTTTTAAGATTAGGATACCTTGGGAATATTCTGCTGTAAAATCCCGCCTTCATATTTTGCATTCTGGATTACACTTTTTTACGCCTAGGCGGTCTTGACTCTCAACACTACTGTCTGATGTGTCATGTGTGCTTGTGGTCCTGCCCTATCAGAGCGCTGGACGCTGCTGGGACGGGGACAAACCGTAAGTGCCCGTGGCCATGGCTTAGGGTCACTAAAGTCCCCTCAACAGACGATGGGGAACTTGACAGATGTCAGAAGCCACATTTGGGAATTTTTTACTATAAGTTTCAGACTAAACACGGAATGATGCAATTGATCGAAATATTTAAGGTGAGTTGCTTAAACATTCTGACAATGGCTCACCCCGTCCATTGGTTCTTTTGGATGTATGTGTGACCTTAAGTAACCTGAATGCTGATCTCCTGTTGGCTCAGCTGCATCCAGGTTTTTTTTTTCTCAGAAGATGATATGTAATACCACCACTCCTTTTATACACAATAGAGTAAAAGCTAATAATAGGTAGTTTTGTTTTTTTCCTATAGAGATTGCATCTAGGATCGCTCAAGGCTCATATCTTTCTCAGTTGTTTTTTATTATCTGCATAAAACCCCTGATGAGACTTCTCCATGACAAGGAAATTATTTTCGATTCTTATGTGGACTACACATACATGTATTTCCAGCGAAGAGAATACCGCCAGAACTTATCAAGGGACTGAAGAGCTTAGAACAGGGAGCAAGGACCTAGTGGGCAACAGCACATTAATTCAGGTTTTGCCTGAGATTTTTCTTTTGGGTCTCCATAATCTATGAAAGATTAGAACATTTGAATGTTGGGAGCTCCATTGTAGAAAATTGAGTGCTCCCTGCTTCTACAGGCCGGTAAAGGCCCGCAGAGCAACATTCCAATGTTTTACAAAAGACTCTCGAACCTCGAGGGGATTTAAATCCCCTCGAGCTTCGAGAAGCCTTTGTTTAATTTATTAGAACATTCTGCCCTCTAGTGGCAGAATGTACTAATAGCCTTACAGCCCTTCGTAGCAGGGCTATACCGCTATTAAAGTCCCGCTGCCTTGTTAAAGTCCCTCGCCTTCGGCTCGGGCCTTTAACACTGCAGCGGGCCTTTAATAGCCGGTATAGCCCGCTACGGCGGGCTATAAGGCTATATTAGAACATTGGAATGTTGGTAGCTCCATTGAAAACAATTGAGTGTTCCGGGCTTATAATGGCTGGTATAAGCCCTGAGTTCCAACATTCCAATGTTTCTTTGTTCACAGCTCTGGCTGTGAACAAAGGCTTAGCCCGAGGGGATTTCAATCCCCTCACGCTCCCTGTAGGCTTTATTTGTTAGAACATTCTACCCTCTAGTGGCAGAATGTTCTAATAGCCTTATAGCCCTTCGTAGCAGGGCAATACCAGCAATTAAAGTCCCTCTGCTTTGTTAAAGTCCCTCGCCTTCGGCTCGGGCCTTTTACCGCTGCAGCGGGCCTTTAATAGCCGGTATAGCCTGCTACGGCGGGCTATAAGGCTCTAATATAGTAGGCTGGGCCTTCAACCCTAGACTGTTGAACACTGATTTTACATTCTCTTTTAAAGTATGCAATCTAGGCTTCTGGAGGTAACCTAGAACGAATATTGATGCTTGGATTGGTATGATAGTTAGCAGGGGTTTTCTTAATTACCTGCAGCGTAAACATATTTCTCCCTTCACCCCCTCCCAATAACCCCAATACCATCATGTTGTCATCATGGCACTCTTCACTTGTCAAACACTTGCATTGTACACTGTCCTTTCAGAATATCAGCTGAATAGACTGCAAGCCGTTCAGAATGCCTACCTCCGGGAGATATTTCGTCTTATCAAGCATATCTCTCTCTCCGCCTATTTGCTATGCCTTTATTAGTTTTGCATCTTCCAGACAGTAGTTTATATCTGCATCTGTGCTTGACTTATACATTTCTAGGTTGCTTCTTTACTGATAAAATTATGATGTATTTACCTGCACAGACTCTTAAGGACATCATCCGAGTCATCGGTTGGTTGCTCATAAACAGTTATCAGTTTAAACTCCTTTTTGTATGAAATAAGGTCCCACCTGAAATCTGCTCATGTTCCTCACTTTGAAGGAAATTTATAAATCACTAGTTTTTTGGTAGAGGGTTTGTCATTAACATACATTTCAGAGGTGCCCTACCATAATATCGAAATTTAAATATTGGCCTGCACTTGTATCGACCTCGTAGTAGTGCCTACCAAAGTATCACCATATTTTGGTAGTTGATGTTATGGAGTTGGTATAGATGCAGGTTGATATTCCTGACCTCAATATTGTGACAGGCAAACATATTTAAAAGGCAAATGTCAATCTCTTTTTATAAATTCACTAACTATGCTACATAAATACATAACACTTGAAAGATTACTGAAATTAACTCCTTCGGGAGTGTTGGGATGTGAGCTGGGCTGGGTGAATGCTCAGAATGATGGGGATCGGAGGGTTCTGGGAGTTCCCTGCATGGAACTCTGGGTGGGTTCTATATGGGGGTTCTGTTGGCAGTTGCTGTCAGGGCATTGGAATTGACAAGCAAATAAAGTGCTTGCTCTTACAGCTGAGTTGGGAGCTACTTTTCAATGGTGTTGAGCTGTCAATCTTGTGCACCTCATTGTGTTGGCCTGTGCCCCGCCATGTTAGTGATCAGATCAATGCTTCATGGGATTTCGGGCAGAAGTGCGGAGTGCAGTGTCACCTGGCACCTGGCTCCTGACTGCCATTTTTGTGCCTGTGCATGCCAACATTGTTTTAACCGTTTCTCTAAGGTGGGTGAGCGCTGCGCGGTTGACCCCTGTGATGTGCTGAAGCTCCAAGCCCCACCTGCCATAGAAACATGCACATGCATGTATTTCCTTAGCAGTCATTTTGAGTAACCTGAAAACTTTCCCAACGTCTTCAGGCCCTATCAGCCACAAAAGCAAGCATGGACACACGCACCTTCAGCGGCCATTTATAGCGATTTGGAACCTCTCCAGAGTGCACAATATCACTGTAGAAATACTCAGATTGTGTGTGCAATGTGGCAGCCATTTTGGCTGTCTGGGAGATCGCTCTCTTCAATTTCAGGATTATTCTATAGATGCCATTTAGAGTCGGGAATCAACTCGTTGAAACTATATACACCTTTATCAGAAGGCCTGCACTGACCTGCGGTGACAGGCACACCTGTAAATTTGGAATGTATGTGTTGGGCTTTACTATTATCATGTCAAGTATGAAGACTGCATCGACAACCAGTGACAAGCACACCCTTGTTCTTACCAAGTAATTCTATTTAAACATAACTCATATGATAAAGCACCCTGCACTAGCTACTGGCGACAGACACACCTGGAGGGCATGTTCCAAACACAGCAGTCAGGAAAAAGTATCATTGAAATTGGAGTTATATTGGTGAAAAGTTTATCCTACATACGGAGTGAAACCAAATCACCCACGTACGGTCACCTCATGGATAGAATAATAGCACCACCACCATTTCTTTAAGTACCAGGTACTCCTCCATTAAATTGGCACCAGTGGAAAGAAGACTTTGAAGTTTGTTTACAAGTGATTAATGGGGATACGTTCACACTAAAAAAGAAAAAAACACTTCTGATATCCCATCTGGGTTCTGAAGGAAGAAACATATTGAAAACACTACCTTTGGAAGTAGTTAGTGTCCACACTGGTGGAACGGAAAATGGGGATTCTGCAGTTGTGTTTGCTTATTATGCATCTATCATTAAAACACTGGTTAAAAGACTAAATACTAGGAAATATATTGTATTGGAATGCCACAAGTTTCTTCAACGTTCCCAAATTCCTAGAGAGTCAATTGACAATTTTTTGACCACTCTCTGAACACTTGCTGCTGCATGCAACTATAGGAAATTCAATGACAACATCGTCTAAGATCAGTTGATCAGAAGGGCAAGCAACAAGAAAGTTCAAGAGAAACTTTCATCCACTGAGGACCCCGATTTGGAGACAGCTCTAAATCTAGCCAGAAGCAATGAGCATGAAGGAATGGAATGAATGTGTTATATCTAGTGAAGTGAAACAACTCAACGTTAAACACAATACAAAACAACCTGCGAAAACAGTGAATGTTTTGCACAATTCTAAAGTAATATAATTTATGACAAGGGTAGAACTGAATGAGCCTTCATGTTTCCGCTGTGGCAGCAAAACACATTTGGGAACTGCCAAATTCTGTTCTGGTGTGAGTCAAATTTGTTTTTAAGTGTGGCAAGAAAGGGCGCTTTGCAAATGTGTGCAGAGCGAGGGTAGGACAAAAATCCACTCCATTCCAGACAATTAAAACCATTGACTCTGATGAGGAAAGACATGTTGTACTGATGTTATCTTCCTCAGGACAGAAATAGAGTGGTGTTGTGAAAATATCATCCATGATTGGGTCAAGTAAAAGGAAGCCCCCATCCTGCATGATTGCTGTGAAAAGTAGGCATATTAAATCCATGTCAGATTCTCTGTCTCCTTTCACGCTACTTAATATGATGGATTTTGGAGGGTTGGGGGACATTCGGGTGCATCAATCACATAACAATATGTTTGCGGATGGGGGCAAAAGAGTAGAAGTCATGGGGAAATTGGATGCTAATCTGAAACTTGATGGAAACTGCCATGGGACCTGTGTACACTGTCAAGGAAGGTGGCAATTTGTTGAGTTGGGATGAGCAAGGTGAACTTGGAATTGTTTTAGATCTCAATAATTCTGATATGGTGTTATATAAACAGAAAGTGAGTGAGAACTTTTGTGCACGACAAATAGCATGTCTCCCCAACACTAGCCTGATTTGTCATTTGGATATGATGAGTGGGTTAGGAATTATCCTGAGGATTTTCATGAGAAATTGGGAACACTCATGTTTTCCAGCATCGTATAGTCCTGAAAGACAATGCGCAAGCTGTAGCCCACAAGATACTCAAAGTGCCATTAAACTTACATAATGAATTAAAACTCGATTTAGAGGGGTTGTGTTCCATGGGCGTTATCGAAGCCCATGCAAGGTCAGAGTGGTTAGCCCCCACAGTCCTAGCGCACAAAGCTAATAGGTCCCTAAAACCTTTCATGGACTTGAGAGATCTAAGGGGGTCATTAGGATGGCGGGCAGACTTCAGTCTGCCCGCCATCCTAGCGGTAAAGGGACTGCCCGCGTGCCATGCGGCGGTCCCGCACCCCTGATAATGATGTGATCGCCACCGTGGAGGTCGCATCTGGCAATTTAACATTACTGCAGGTGCTACTGGCTGCAGCACCCACCACAATGTCAATTGGCCATGTTGTGCATTTCCATGCACAACGTGGCAGGCACCGCACAGTGCCTGCCACCTTGTGCATGGAAATGGAGGGGGGCACCATAGGTACCCACCGTGCACCCCCCCACAGAAGGGGCCCGCAACAGGCCCCAAAAGCAAATCACCGCCGGCCATTCCATGGCGGCATCGTCGCCATGGAATGACACCTGCAACACCAAAATCCTAATATGGCGGACGGTGCCTGCTAGGCACTGCCACTATAATAGTGGCCCAGCTCCGCCCGGCAGGCAATCGTGCCAATTGCCACCGGCGGAAAAGCATCAGGTGGACGTTCCGTCTGCCGTGATACCCACCGCCATCATAATGTGGCGGGGGTAAATCTCATGACGATGGTGGGACATTCGCCTCCGCCGGCCAGGCGGTGGCGATCGTTCCGCCATCGTAATTAACCCCTAAATTCCAATATTTGGGTGGGTTGCCAACCACTGCCTAACCAACGACATTCTGGTGACTTTAAGTGGTGCTATTTTCTTCACTTCCTTGAAAGTGTCTTCAGCCTATCATCAGGTTGAATTAAGTAGGGAATCAAGACACCTTTCGATACACCTGAAGGACCATATCACTATGTCCATATGCCATTTGGTCTTGCATTGACATAAGCTGTGTTCCAAAGGTTATTGAGCAATTTATTTAAAAACCTCAAAAGGGTCACATTCTTCCAAGATGATATCTTGATATTTGGTAAGACGGAGGCCGAACATGACAACAGAGTGAGGTGAGTGTTAGAAATCATCAAGTCTAATGGGTAACACTAAAAAAAGACAGGTGCAATTTTTTCCAGGAGGGGTGAATTATTTGGGTCACCATGTGTCAGACAGGGGAGTTGATTCCAAGGTGAAGATTCTAGAAGCCATCCAAGGGATTCCGAAACCCAAGACAAAGACCAGATTTGCTTATTTTAGGGTTTAGTGGACTACTATGACAAGTTTGTTAACAACTTTTTGAACAAAACTGCATGTTTACATCAACTCCCAAAAAATGTGAGGTATGTGTGGGATGAAGAATGTGAGGTTAACTTCGACCACTGACCTGTGTATTATCTTCAGCAATGTGAATAATTTATGGCTTGGTGCAGAAGCAATTGGAATTACGAAACTATTACTTTCCTTCAAGAACCTTGAGGGGAGCTGAAATCACATATTCAACAATAAAGAAAGAAACCTTGGGTTTTGTGGTGGGGAGTGCAACATTTCTGGAACTTTTTGTGGGGGAATGAATTTGTTTTAAGGACTGATCACAAACCGTTAATGGTCCTCTTCAACATAAAATGGGTGGAAATGCTACCCCACGTATTGCAAAATGGTAATACACATCGTAAGAGTATTGTTACAAGTTGGAATATGTGGCAGGGGCCAAGAATTAAGTGGCTGATTGTCTGCCTAGATGGCCACTGGAGGGGAGTGAAGAGCTATACGAAACAATGGATGCTCTTGAGATAGTATGTGCAGTAAGTTCGATTGATGGAGTTATGAAGGGGGCTTTCTCTGAGCAGGAGTGTTTGGAGGCAGTGCCTAATGATAAGGGGCCAGATGTACGACCAATTTTAGCACGCGCAAATAGGTTAGCGACCCGTTTGCTTATGCTAAAATTGGTATGGCCATGTACTAACACAATTTTGTGACTCGCAAAAAAGTGTTTAGAGACTCGCTATTTGAAAGGGGCGTTCGCTTCCAAATAGACACTCTCTAACCCATGTACTAATGTTGTACAACCACAATTGCGGTCGCAAAACACTCGTAATTGCCACCTACTTCAAGTAGGTGGTAATGCATTCGCAAATGGGAAGGGGTTCCCAGGGAACCCCTTCCCCTTTGCAAATGCATGGGAAAATATTTTTTAAGGGCAAGCAATGGTCCCAGGGACCACTGACTGCTCTTAAAAAATGAAACAAAACCGTTTCATTTTTAATTTTTTTAAATGCATCCCGTTTTCCTTTAAGGAAAACGGTCACATTTAAAAACAAAAGCTGCTTTATTGAATAGCAGTCTCAGACATGGTGGTCTGCTGAGCCCAGTGAAGACTGTCATTCCTGGGAGGGCCAGCCGTTCCCAATGGGGTCGCAAAATGCAAGTTATTAATATTCGCAAAATGCAGTTATTGATATTAATAAGCTTCACATTTTGCGACCCCATTGGGAATGGCAATCAGTGTCTCTGACACTGTTGTACATAGTAAATTGCGACTCACAATTTAGTATGGTCGTACATCTGGCCCACGGATCATTAGGATGTAGTTAACTTTATTGCTAATGGTTGGCCCATTAACAAATATACTTCTGCATCGTTGATTCCCTTCAGGAAGGTTGTGAAAGAGTTGTCCACTGTTGAGGGTATTATGTGCAGGGGTGGACAATGTATTGTCTTGGGGTTTCTTTGCAGAAGAGTACTGGATTTGGCCCATGAAGGTCATATTGGTGTGCGTGCTATGAAGCGTAGAGTAAGAGAGTACTTGTGGTGGCCTGGAGTGGACAATGCTATTGAACATTATGTCTGTGAATGTCGCATATGCTTTCTCCGTGGCATATCGTAGATGACATGCCCTTCTCATAGTTAGGATGAGATGGTTCTGGGAGTTCCCTGCATGGAACTCTGGGTAGGTTGTATCTGGGGTTATTTTGGCAGTTGCTGCCATGGCATAGGAGTTGACAGGCAATTAAAGTACTTGCTCTTACTGCTGAGTCAGGAGCTTTCCTTCAGAGAGGTTTCTACTTGCACCCTTGGTAAAATGTATGGCGTCTCCACTCCCTAGAGTTGATATTGTGTGATTCCTTGATGTGTGCTATGCTTAGAATTGTTTGATAGGAGTGGTGCCCTCAGGGAGGTCACATTACCTTGCACATAAGATGTGTCACTCAGTGGAGGCTGATGTTAAATGGCGAAAGGGGCGTTGCCCTACTAGCTTCGAGACCAGGGCATCGGGAGCAACGGGAGGAGAAAGAGAGACTGTACTGTACGCCATGCAGCAGCTGCAAATTAATTGCTCACTGCTGCATGTGATTACAAATTCAGGTTGTTTTTTCTGGAAGGGATGAGGACAGAGACATCCTGCGCATGTGCTGCCCGGGGCTAGGACTATTGATCGCCCTCGAAGCACATGCAAAAAGAGTGATGTCAGCCTGAAGGGGGTGGCCAAAGAAAGCTCAAATGGTTTGTTTTAAATGGGGCCCTTGTGCTGCGGCCCATGCGGTTTTAGCATCACGCTATTGAAATGAATGGCAAGGGGCAGGGCTAGCCTATCTAAAAGAAGAGCAGTGGGTGGCAACAATTGGAGCTTGCCTTCCCACTACTTTTAGGCCTCCGCTCCTTATTGGATAATGGGAGCTGGGTGCGTGGGCTGAAGGAGAGTTTGGCTGCGCAGGCGCAGCTGTGAATTCGGCAAAATAGGTATTTACGCAGCAGGTGTGCTGTATTCGATGTGTTTCACTGTTTGCTGCTCGGGACAAACACTGGCACGGTCACTGGCTGCAGTCACTGAAGGAGAGCGCCACGAGGTCAAAATAATGCAGAGTGCAGGCGGCCCAGTCCCAGCATCTCCACTGACACTCCTTTGATCTTTGCATCGTTGCCCGCAGACACCATCTCCCTTAAGAGTTCCACTCGGCCTGCCATGCCGCCGGCCTGGCTTTGGTACCGAGGTGACTGCGAGGGAAGGGCATGCTGCTTACACCGTGCTACAGCAACAAACACAAGTAAGCCTCACTGTCTCCACAGTCCACTTTCTGAAACCCATGGCTCGAACTCCAGGATGGAGCAAAAGAGCTTGCATTGTCGCCTACTAATTAGCATGTTTGCTTCCTGTTTTTTTATTTTGTAATTATAATGATTGTCTGTGATGTTGAAAGCTGAGGCCTCCGTTCACAGTAAACCACTGTAAATAAAACTGGGAACCTTTCCTGGGGATAAGATTATTGCCATCTGATATAAACCCAAAAGTGTGCTGTAAGTGTGGCGTAATGCACCAGTCCAGGTTTTCTCTTTCAATTCTGGGACTTATACTCTGGCTTTTTTAATTAGATAAACAAGCCTACAAGGATAAGGAGACTACATATCAGAGTATAGATATTACCAAGGGTGTGGATGGGGGAGGGGGGGCATTTAGAAAGTGATTTATTTTGGCCAAACAGTAAAACTGCAAAATAATTTAGATGTTTGTGATTCTTTGGAATGAGTACCCATTAGAAATTAGAGGTTTCTAAACGTATAGATTTTCACCTAGAATAATGGCTCGGAGTTCACTGGCTCCTGTCAATAATAAATCAGAGCCCGGGGTCTGAGCTCGAGGAAGGTCTTGCTGCTGGTCAGAGCTGTAGTGACAGAGAAGCCAGGGCTCTAGTGTGGGACCACAGGTGTGATGACAAAGTGGTCTCTGAAGGAAGGGACGATTGTTATTCCCCTGGGAGATGTGTTCATAAAGGAGTCAAGATGAAGGCGTAGAGGAAGGTTTTACCTCAAGTTGGAGACGTTGCAATCAAACTGTTTAAGACCTGAGCTCGCAGATGTTTTTGCACTAATCATAAATGTAGGGGTAGAGCAGGTTTTCTCCCCAGATGATCAGGTGTTCATACAGTGAAGTAGTTTAAGATGGGAGAGGTTGGTCCCCGCAAGGGGGGTATAATCGTATAGCGATCTAGGGTCTAGTTCTGCAGTTATACTGAATAAGCAGCTACCTACATCATTATCATATGAAATCTCTTTATTGATGTCATAACTACACTTTCACTATTGGCTTATTAACCTTTTTGCATACTCAACTTTGCTTGATAATGCATCATTTGCCCACTCTTTTTAAAACGTTTCTCAGGGGGAGAAGCCCCCAACTGAACTACCCTTATGACAGTCAGGCTTGCTTGCTATGCTCATAGCAGGTCACTTATCAATGACGTTTACGCCCTGCCACTTTCGAATGTCACCAGCCGCCACTGGTGACACTTGCATTAGGGTTAAGGCAATTCTGGTTTCCCAGTCTCTGAAGCGACTATTGGAGCCTACAACATTATATACTCTAAAGCAGTTTCACAATTTTCTGGTTGCTTGTCTGTATTGTCATTAACTTTCTTTGGCACTTTCTTTATAAGTGGAGAACTGCATCTCAGCCCTTCTTGTGATGTTTGCGATGGGTGGACGTTTGGTTACAGTTGGAGAACATTAAAAATGTATTACGTTATGTTTTTTTGGCGGGGTACTCGCCAACATTGAATAAGGAGCATTTGGTGAAGGGTTGTTTATTTTTGCTATGGCAGATGATAGTCAGTCTTGACTTCTTCTCTTTCTCTTTTATGTGATACAGCTGAAGGATGCAGCAAATGGAAACATACAAAGGGCAGAAGTGGTATGCAATATCATGATTTGGGGCTGAAAATGTACATATGTGCCCAGATTTAATAGTTTTCACACAACAAAATGCTGTATGAAAGATTCCGTTACTGCATTGATTGACCCTTAAAAGTATGCAGTGCCATTGGTTTTGTTTGGGCTAAAAATAACTGTTTTGCTAAACACTCAGGGGCTGATTCACAGAACTAACTTAAGACAAAATCCTAAACTTACTACTTTTGGTATTCACAGAAGTTAGGATTTTGTCTTAAGTTTGTCTTAAGATAAACTTAAGACAGACTTAAGACAGACTTAAGACAAACTTAAGACAGACTTAAGACAGACTTAAGACAGACTTAAGACAGACTTAAGACAGACTTAAGACAAACTTAAGACAGACTTAAGACAAAATCCTAACTTAAGTCTGTCTTAAGTGTGTCTTAAGTCTGTCTTAAGTTTGTCTTAAGACAAACTTAAGACAAAATCCTAACTTCTGTGAATACCAAAAGTAGTAAGTTTAGGATTTTGTCTTAAGTTAGTTCTGTGAATCGGGCCCTCAGCCTCGAGGTACACGCCAATACAAAATCCTAAATGAAGACAACTGCAGAGAGGCCATTTGTGTAAGATTTGTGTTTTTGCATAAATTATACACGCTACAGGCAGGTATATCAGATGATTCAATTCAGGCTCCCTTTCTTAGCAACTAGTTTGACTGAAGTATTTGGCTCAAAGTCAGGCCAAGCTTTTCTAGTTATCTGGATTCGCACCAAAATCTAGTTGTGTTTGCACTTGTCAACCTAAGATATGTCCCCTTTGTGTGAAACCACAGAGGTATAGTAAAATGCAGTTTTGTTCTGAGTTAGGACCAACATTCAGCACTAAAATACTTTAGTGCAGGAATGTTCATTGACACTAACGTTTGCACCGTCACACAAACTCCCCAAAACACCCATAGCTGATCAGAGACAAACTTAAAAAATTCACATAAAAAAATATATGAGCGGCAAAATATGTTATAAATGTATTTAAAATATATTCACAGTGAGAAATGGGAAAGTAAAAGCATTAAAGGCCCGAAAAGCAAAACATTTGAGAGAGGATGCATGCGGATACACATTTTACAGAATAGTGTTAAAAGAGCTTTTACAGGGAGAATGGCAGATTTACCAAAATAAGCAGAAAATAAGAGATAGTGATCCATTTATTGAAATATTGCTTACAAAGTAGGGCAAATAAACATTAATTTGAAACTAATTGGAAAAGTACTGAAAAAGATGACTAACTTTAACATTAAAAGCGTATCAGAAAGATTGCAAAATATTTTATTAAGAAATTAAAATCAGGGATTTGTACAGTGGATTAAAAAGTTAAGCCCCTGGGATATGTGATACTTGCATGTATGCAGTTTCCTGGCCGTGTTATTATGTTATTCTTGGATGACAGAGAGCATCGCAAAAATTAGATAGGATGAGTATTGGACTAGCATAATTTAAATCGTAATAATGATAGTAACGGAAGCCCGACAAAAACAGTTGAAATATGTTTTCAGATCTGTCAAAAACTGAAAGGGTTCTTTGTGCAGATTAAAGGCTCATTGGACGTCTTTTCACCAAAATGTCAGGGGGTAGAGGAAGTGACATTACACACTTTTGACCTTAATGACATCGCAGGAAGTGAAATTATGTGACCTTTGACCCTAAATGTCCTCAGGAAGATGTGTCACATGACCTTAACACTGAAGATAGGGAATGGCGACCTGCGACTCCTACACCCTTTCACGTCAGGACACCTGCGTGATGCGTTACAGTCGGGACACCAAATGGATCCTAGACCAGGGAGTACATAATGAGCTAGGCCGCCTGGCAAGATGGAGACACGGTATGCTTGATTTTTATCTCAGACCAAGGGGCTTAACCACTGAGAGTGGTCCGATGAGATTTGGAACGTGGCAGTATTTTGTGGCCGATGCATGAGAGAGGCGCAGCACCATACCGCCCGCAGCAGAGGTCGAGTGCAACAGTGGGCTGGTTTTGAGCCAGCATATAACATGGCAGACAACACAGCCCATGCTAGAATGTATCCTGACATAATTTCCTAAAATCTTATGACTTGCAGTGGACTGGTCTTGGAAAACTGTGTTTCTCTATAACGGCCACCAGGATTCTCTCCACTGGTCTGCGGTAGGCTATCACAGGTTTGGTAGGCGCTACCTGTTAGAGGGTCACGGGAGCACATTATATCCCCTGTCTAAATTTCTGACATTGGGGAATAGCAGAAAGCATTACATGGTACCTAGAGTTAGATTTAAGATAAGAGGGCTGAAAATATGCGAAGTAATTTGAAAGTTTCAGCCATTGCAGCCCATTTGGACACAACTGTACAGACTCAAAGGGTAAAAAAATGCATGGGGCAGGCAACAGCAAGGGCAAATCTCACCACCTCTCAGCTCAAGGATCTCATAATGCCTGTCAATATAGAAGACCATGAAGCCAGCGTGACCGCTCTAGAACACCATCAGGAACACTGGCAGGATGGAGATCCTGAGAAGCTAAACATTAATCATATCTCTGGTGCCAACAGTTCAGCAACAGGAGCAGTGTCACATAAACAGATATTGGGGCTCGGGGGAACTTTGTGGTATCTACTTCGGGACACAAAGTTAGGTTCACAAAAACTAAGGAATTTAAGGATTACCCTTTATTTGTGAAAGCAAATTCTGGAATAAATACTGAGTCAGATCTGTCTGAGAATTTTCAGTTTGGTGCTCCACAATCTCCACTGTCAATCTCTGCTATTCCATCCGGCAATGCCTCCAATATGTCCCAGCCATTGATGCCTTTGAAGCAGACGTCTCTGATTTGGTGTCCTCCTGGATTTACTGAGGAGGCTGTTCCGGTGAGTGAAAAGGAGCAACATGAGCCAAGGCCAGACCTGCCACACGAGAGCTTGCTGCCTGGGGGCACGTGACTCATTATGCAATGGGATGTCAAAAGCATGCTTAATTTATCCTAGAGGAAATAAGGGATCGTAAAGCCTCACAAGCTACAGAAATTGCAGCTGTTTGTGCCAGGCCTTCTACGACTGAGCAAACCGTGGTCCACATCTCTGAGAGGCTAAAAGAAGCAGAGGCTAGGATCTCGCAGTTAGAGTATCAGGTTACAATAATGCAGGGAAAGGTAATCACATTTCAAAAGCAAAAGTCTTTGATGGAATATAAGCTCAAGAGATTGGTTTCTCCCCTGCCCAGGTGACACACCGAGGCACCGCAATTTTTCTGGCCAAGAGGCTGTGTGCCAAAGCAGTCGATTTTGCCAGCAACAAATGCAGCTGGTGGTGCTGAGTGAGCTGCCTGGTGAGGTAAAGGCGTCTCATATTTGTAAACTTATATGGCCCAGTTGAAGATAATGCTTAGACCTGCGAGGAGATATTCCAGTCATTACTTCAAACTCAAGGCGAAGTCATGATCGGAGGTGATTATAATTCCCTGCAGAACCTGAAAATTGACTTCTCAGTAAATCTAAAAAAAACAGCTAAAACCAAAAACTTTAAAGTTTTACAACAGTATCAGAAAACACTGGGATTGATTGATCCTTGGAAGGCGGCCTTGCCTGCTAAAATTGCATACACTTCCATTTATGGACAATTTTCCAGTTCTTCTCGCCTAGATTTATTTCTACTCTCAAAGGCCCTGGCTTTTAAAGAGCAACTTATTTTACCTAATGGTTTCTCAGACCACGCAATGGTTATTCTAGTGATACTAGGGGGAAAGTCATGGAACATCCTATTTTATTTTTTTATTTTACAGAGTTTTATATAGCGGGAACTTGACCCGAATCGGGTATCAGAGCGCTTTACATAGCACCAGTTGCATTACATGAGGACACATTCATTTTTTTGTTAGGCACGGGGAGATTAAGTGATTTGCCCAGAATCACGGGATGTTCAGCGTTATTGCCGAGACTCGAACCTGGTTCCCCAGATTTGAGGTCAACAGCCCTAGCCGTTAGGCCAACTCCTCTCCCTAGATGCTGGGATTTTAACAAACAGTATTTGCAGGAGGAAGGGTGGGTGCAAATTTGTAAAGAGGAGATAAAGGCATTCTTGCAATGAACCATGAGTCTGCTTCCCCCAAGCATAGTATGGGATGCCTCAAAAGCGTATATTAGAGGATTGGTGATAGGTAAGGATGTGGATAATATCAAAAAGGCTAAACTACAAAAGCAAACTTTAGAAAGAAATGTTTAGCAAAGCTATGAAGGATTTTTAAGAAATTCATCTATACCTAATAAAAGAGAATTGGACAGGGCTGAACAAACTTTAAACGAGGTGTATTATAGAAAAGGTGAGGTTTTAAACCGTGCCTACATGCAAAAAGATTACAATGAGAGTAATTTTATTAGGACATTATTAGCTTGGCAGGCATGCAAACAAGCTGCCAACTATAGATTAGACGCACTGAAATTTTCCGTTCCCGTCATTACGAGTAAAGAACCAGAGAAGGTAGAGTAAATTAAGCTGGATCATTATAGACAGATCTATACCCAAAACCAACTTGTAGATAAAGAATCCCTTGGAAAGTTCCTAGTGGACCACAATATGCTCATGCTATCTGAGAAAGAGGGGGTCAATATTATTCAAACCTTCTCTAAAGAAGAACTGGTTGAGGTAATCAAGAATCTCCCTAATTGTAATGCCTGTAGGCTCGGTGGTTTTTCAGCAGAATGTTGTAGATGTTAGAGGGGGGCTCCATACCAGTCTCATTTTACAGGGGGAATGTGGTGAGCTTTTTAATAAAGGGGAAAGATGGCGAGGACCAGAAAAAATATTGGTCAATAGATTTAACCTAATAGCATCAAAGTTGATCCATTCAGATCAGAATCATTTTATTGCTGGGTGGCAATTAGTCCCAAATACACATTATCTGGCCGAAGCATTAGACTATTTTTCTGTTAATGATACACCAGCTATAGTGCTTTGTTAGATGTGGAGCAAGCATTCGACCTCGTGGTCTGGGAAACTTTGTTCTGTATTCTGTCTAGATTTGGCTTTTCCTTTCCACATCAAGGAGGTTGATACATAGGGTGTATCACAATGCAGAAGCCAATAATATTGTAAATGCAACAGATGTGGGGAAAATACACATTTTGCCTGGACCCGGCAGGGTTGTCCCTTATTCCCTATTTTATTTGCCTTTTTTATTGAACCATTGGCAATAGCAATTAGAGAGAATGGCTATATTCATCCCCCGCTGTCACAGATGGGGAAGATAAAGTTATATGCTGACGATATTATATTAATTCTTGATAGCAGTAGGGATGCCCAGGAGAAGGCTTTCGAGCTCTTTGCACAGTATGAGAAACTGGGAGGCTATAAAGTCAACAGGAAGAAAACTGAAGGAATATTATGTGGGTGTAATTCAGATATACTGCATCCAGATATAGCCTTGTGCATAAACTCGCAGCTGAAAAGATATATGGGTATTAGGTACTCATCAAGGATTGAGGATCTATATGATCTTAATTCTACCCCGTTGCTTATAAAAGTACAAGATCTGTTTTCATGTTGGAATTCTCTTCCTTTGACTATTCGTTGAAGGGTCTCCCTGATTAAAATGTTGATTCTCCCTTTGTTTAATTTTCTCTTTTTAGCTATTAAGTGTGTTTTAACGAAAACCTTTTTTTTTTAGAAAGGTGGCATCTATGTTTACATATTTTATCTGGCAAAATAAATAGCCAGAGCTGCACTAATATGAAGGGGTGGAAAAAGGGGGGTCGGAGCTTTCTAATCTTACGGATTACTATTTCGCCTATTTTACACAGTATATGTCCAGGTTTAATGCAAAGATTCTCAATGGTATATTTAAGAATTATTTTATGTAGCTGATTTTTAAAGAAGATGTGTTAAAGTCAGTAAAGTCACCTAAAAAAGTTAGTTATAAGATTCTGAAGTGGCTTTTTCAGAAACGTATGGATTTCTGTAGGATAAATGCCCTTCCCTATATTAACATAGTAACACCCTTGTCAGAACTAGTTATGGAACCTGGCATTAATCTAGCACCCAATATTGTTCAAAAGTGGGCGAAAGCAGGGTTCAGGAAGTTAGCAGACTTTTTATCTGGGGAGGGATGGCTAAATATATAATGGAAATTCATGCGTTAGTTCAGGGTGGCTTTTTGCTCCTTGCCTCCTACACAATGTTGAATAAAGTACTTAGCAATTTTGATCTTTGCCAGATAAGTGGCAGGCAAAAGGCGCATTCAAGCTACTTTACGCCTGTGAAAATAAAAGTGCCTGAGAATGGAAAAGATTGTTCGCCTTCATGAAGGTTTTCGATCTCACCCAAAAAGAAATCAAAACATGTGAAAAATATAGAGATTTGGAATTAACAAAAAGGATGTGAGACAAAGTCAAACTACTCAATTTTAGTATTCTGAGAGGAGCCAATTGGCGTTGAATGTTATTTTTGTAGCGAATGGCTATTATATTGAATTCCGTAATTTCTTGCACTAGTCAACCCTAACTTGCCGAGCCATTGTTTTTGATGTACCGATGGGTCCGTAGCTAGCTGGGTGCACACAATTAGCTAATGTCCTCTTATTCAGGGGTTTTGAAATGAAATATCTCAGTATTTTGAGAATGAATGTCAGGTTAAATTAGCTCCTAGAAATTCAAAAGGAAGATGGATCATGGCTAAAGATCCTGCTCCAGTCGAAATACCCTATCTAGGCAAAGTCAATCACTTCATTGATTGGTGCAAAGGGGCCTGGAACATTACCTCCATATGTCCCAGAAAAATGGCACAGATGCCACTTAGACAAATTAAGCAAAGGGTGGCCCAGCACTCAAGCATGTAAATTATGTATGAATCGGTGTCTTTTTGGGAAGATCTTGACATATTGTTTATCTGTTTTATTGCATTTGTGGATAATAAGTAAGCTCCATTCATACATAATTTACATGCTTGAGTGCTGGGCCACCCTTTGCTCAAATTAGCTCCTAGTACCTGGTTGAAAGTCTTGGAGTATGATCCTACCTCAGGTCCAACCAATAAATTGACAAGATTATTATAAATAGCAATTGCAGTGGACAGATCCCTTTTGCTTCAAAAGTTGTGGACACAGCTGGTCCCCACAATACGGGTTTTGCTGCGAAAAAGGAAGTAAGTTGGAAATAATGAACAACTATATTCAATGCGCAGTGGGGGGTTAATAGGTTAATAAATTTGATTAAATTGGGGGCAGTTTTTTTTACTGAAACTGAGGGATTAGATTAGAAGACTGGATTATGTTTTTTTGCAACTTTGCACACTTAGCTCTTGATGTACTTTATGCACTCTTAACGGCTTATCTGAAAGGAAGCTGTATGTATTTATCCTTAGTATTCATCTTTTGGGGAGTTTTAGGTATTACCATCTTTGTAACTGATCCTGGATGTATTTTGGTATGCAATATGTTCTTATTGATGTATTTATTGTTGGTGCTTGAATATTTTTGAATTTATGTATTTGTATTGCAAATTATTAGATCTCAATACAAATATAACAAAAAACTCTGAACACATTGCAATAGTTGACAACACTGAAGTTCTGTAAAAACTGCATGATTAGTATAACACAACACTGACACATGGTTGTTTTAGAAACACCTATATTACGGTGGTGACATGATCTTTGAAAGTGGTGAGATGTAAAAGTAATCCTAAATTGTAGAGTCTGACATCTTTAAAGTGAGCTCAAGGGAGTTCTCATGCCAATATAATTTTTTTAAAAGGGAGCAAATAGTGCATTAAAAAAGCACAATTGTCATATAAAGGCCACTCATTGATATTCAACACTTTTCAAGGTGTTCCAAGCAAATAAATCCTTACGCTCTGAAGGAGTTCACCCCATTGTTTTAGAATGTGCTGTGTATGCCCCCTTATGTAAAAAAAATATCTCTTTGTGCCAGGATCAGCATTTTGTCTGGGGTGCCCCTCATATGTAATGTATGCAATGTGTGCCCCCTTATGCCAACAAACATACCTAAAATATCCCTGTGTCATAATTTTGCAATTAGTGCTTTTATATGCCTTAGGATACCCGTATGTCAAATTAGTTCTAGTTCATCTGGGCCAGCATTTTATCATGGTTTTCCCCCTCTCTTATGCTTGGTCTTCCTCCCTTATGGCAAGAAGTACCTTCAGTGAGCAAACACTAGCATTTTGCCATGGATGCCCCTATGTCAACAATTTCCTCAAGCATGCCAGTATTTTTTCACAGGTGCCTATCATGCTAACAATTGTCTCTAGTATGCCAGCGGTGATATTTTTCTATGGGTACCTCTGTAAGCCAAGAATAACATCCAGTATGTCAGGGCCAATGGCAGACCTGCAAGCATAACATCACTTTCTCACTCACACTCACTTACATACACTCACTCACTCACACTCCTTCTCATTCACACTCCATTCATTCTCACTAGCACTCAGTTATTCTCACTCACTATCTTGCACTCACTCTAACTCAACCTCACCCATTCGTACTCTGACTCAATCCTGCATACTCATACTCACTTGTATTACCTCCGTCCGTCTCACACACTCTCACTCACTTTTCTCTTCTTCAGTCACACTTACAATCACTCATTTTTACTCTATTTTACTCATTCATACTTTCTCACTCACGTGCACTCTTTTTGACACTCGTTCTGGCTCACTAATACTCACTGACACTCAATCCAAATTATTCTCACTTGCGACCTGCCACTGAGTATCACTCACTTTCACACACACACACTCATGCTGACACATACAGACACACACTCACAAACACGCTCAATTGTACACACTCTCACCCACAAGCACACACACTACATATCTTTTAAAACATTTATTTGTTGCTTCACCTGCCACTGAAGGTCTCGTTCTGGCCTCTGGTGCTCTATTTCTCTTCTTAGATTAATAGTAAATAATAAGTTATTATTCGCTATTATTGTATTGAAAAATTGGCAGAAAACAAAGATGGAGCACAACTCCTATGCGGGCGAGCTGCCTCTGTCTTCTTGACACTGATTCTGATACCTCTGAAGCCAGGGGTCCCAAGCGGCAAGCCAGAGTTCCCAGCTGCGACCTCTGCTGACCAGTAAATGACATCCAATGCGATGTTCCTGCTGGTCAAAAAAGTTCTCAGCTAGACAGTGCTTCTAAACTTTAAATGAACAAACAGAAAGCCTATATTACGAAACAGTTAAAAAAATAAAAGCAGTTATTAAAGTAAACAATATAAAGAGCAAGGTCACCAAGAACACATAAAGTTTAGTGGCAGCAGTATCATTGATGTAAAATTGCTAAGATTAATAAGACATTTGGGCAACATATGTTGGGAAAAAAGATTAAAAAACACATTTTGGAACTCATCTCGATAAGCTGTCATAGATTAAAACCCCAAAGTAAAAAAAAAATCTATTAAATCAGACAACATGGAGATGGTTTTGTTTCACCATCCCTATACACTTAATTCGAAGGGCAACACTTGCCACAATTGCCTCTAAAAGGGCAGATGTCAGAGCATGGGACCAACCCCACTGATTTTGGAATCTTTCAGGCCACAGATGGGAAAGCCTTTGGCCAAGTCTAGGGCAGCAACTGGGTGAACCCTCGTCCCTACCAAGCTTTGAGAAATCCCTGCCACTTTAGAAGAGACTGCAATAGTGGTGTGAGTATGACAAAGCACAAGTAATTCTGGTGGCTTGAGACCTCTGCTGACCTCTCATTAGGTCTCTCCTACTAACAGCTTTAGCTTCCTGAAGAGAGCTCCTGTCATGATTTACCATACAAACAGATGACACAACAGACACATATATACAGATAGGGAAAGGGAGTCCTGGACAAACCCTTTCAGCCCTTGGCTACTGAGGTTCAGCTGGCTTTAGGCATTGGCTTTAGGGCTTGTCCATTCACGTTTGAATCAGCCCACTGCATCTTGTGATGTGAACTGCTCTTAAAAGTAGTTGACATACATATCACAGTTGATTCTTTCTTTAATCTGGATTTTTAAATGTGGAGGACTCCCACTTCCGTGGGGCATCACTCTCAAGAGTTGACATACACATCACAGTTGATTCTTTCTTTAATCTGGATTTTTAAATGTGGAGGACTCCCACTTCCGTGGGGCATCACTCTCAAGCTCCACTTACCCAAAAGGCTGTGAGCTTCTTCATTTTGTGGGTGGATAATCAACTGTACAACCTGCCCTTTAAAGGTAAAACCCACTGAAGTTAGATGCTTCAGACACAATGTTGACTGCGATTGGGCATTTATCTACTATTAGCTTGAAAAGGTGACTGGATCCTTCCAGAAGACACAAGTTTAGTTATGTTCCCATGACTAGTGAGTGCTTTCACTATCTTTGTATTATACTTTTCTTACAAGACATGTGAATTTGGTTATGGGGAACTTGTAGGGCTTCCATATGTAGATCCCTTGGTTTGATTACTGTTTCTCATGAAGAATCTCTGAAAAACATTGTTTTACCTATGGAAACAGGGTTCTCTGGGCCGACAGAACTTTCATGCACCTCATAGAGAACCCATCTCACACACTGAGATCAATCACCTTTCTCACACACTATTAGAAGCACTTGGGTAGTTTTCCCAGAGCAGCAGCCTTGCAGTATGGATTGTATGCCCACATCCCTTAGAGTAGAGGTCAAAAAGTACTGGACACATTGTTCTACCCTATACAGACGAACATCACTCACAGCCCTCGCAGATTGTCAATCTCAAACCAATGACATAACTCTCATCTGTCTCAGAGACAATAAGTCCCACTCTTCCAGAAATATTCTAACACTCATTATAGACTGGGACTCACACCCATCAAAGACCAAAAATCACATAGCACTGATAAAACTCTTGGGACCCTCATAGAATAGCTGGCTCACACTCTTGAACAGGACTTGAACATCCCTCACAGGCTAGCTGTCCTGCACTGCTGGCAGAAATCATAACTTTCATGCTCTAATACAGCTAACTTTCAAGTACTAATGCATGCAAACATCCGCGTTCAGAAAAGCACAATTGTGTAAGTTTGAGTTTGCACTGCATCCTGCTACAGCAAAAATTTGTCTCTGGCATGAGGAACCTTTTAGAAATGTCCTAAGGTACTACAGCCCTCATCAAGAGAGTACTGATTGTACCTATTTAATAGTCAGAGACCATGCAAAAGGGAATGCTAATTCCGCTTTAAAAATAGCAAAGACCTGCTGGATTTGACAGTGCATGCTTTTCTTGCAGGCGCTCCCTAAACTTGCACAACAAAATCACCAGCTGCACTGCAGGTACTCCCTGGCATTTTTGAAATAACTGTATCAGTGGGGATGGTCTGTCATAGTGCAAGTAACTCTATTGACTTGAGTTCCCCTTTTACCTGTCAATGCCGTCAAAGGCTCCCTATCTGCTCCTAAAACAAAGACAACCTTCTACACAATGGGAACTCCTTGCTGCTTCTAAAGCAGCTGTGACAGTGAGTGAGGCCCAAGAATTTTGATGACCAGTGTCCTGAGCTGGTCTGTCATTGTGCTTGTGGGATCACCACCAGCTACCTAAAGTCAGCATACTGTACTGAGAGAAATTCCTACCACTTTTGAAACAGCTATAAAGGTGGGCAAAGTGTGCATAGTGAGGGATTCTACTAACTGGAGTTATCAACTGACTTGTCAGTATCTTTGCAAACTTCCTATCAACACCCTAAACAAATCCTGTGTCCCAAAGTGCAAGAAGAATCTGCTTCATTTTTTAAACAGCCGTAATTGTGGCCATGGTGTGGTGTAGCATGAGGGGCTGGTCTGTCAGTGTCTACACAGGTTCTCCTGCAGCTCTGAAATCATTGTCAGCATATGGTACAGTAGGAAATGCTTGCTACTTTTGAAGCAGCTGTGATGGTGGGGAGTACATGGTATATCAAGAGGGACTCTGGTGACAGGATTCCTTGGATTGTGTGTCAGGGTCCTCAGACAGTGTCAGAAACTCCTCAAGATCGGCATATCACACTGTGGGAACTCATGACTGACTTTTAAACAGAAAGGGGTTAGGAACACACTGCCTCACATCCCAGAACTCAATTTGCCTCAATGCACCATGGTAAATGCAGTACATGATAACACGTACTTAAGTAATAGTCTTTAATATTGCACTCTTGTTGGTTCAGCCGGTGCTGTGTAACTCTAGTCATGCGTCTGGCTTTATTCCTTCATCAGCAGAGAGAAACAAGTCATTTTGGGGGTGCTGAAAATGCTGCCCAAAGTCTTCTCAGGTCTCTGTACCACTCAGTGGGTGCAGGTTCATCAACACAAGTTTGTCAGCTCCATTAGCTCAGAGGAGCATTTTCAAACAGTGTGCATAAGGCCTCACATCCCAGCATGCAATTTTCCCCAATGCATAATGGTAAATGCAGTGCATTATACCACTTACTTCAGTCCTACCCTTGTTGGTTCAGGCTGTGTTGTGTATCTCTAGACACATGTTTCTGGATTTATTCCTTCATCAGTAGATAGTAGCAAATCATTTTGGGGGTGCTGGAAATTACTTTCAAACGCTTACTTTTGCGGACATGGACTGATATAACTAAGGCCTCTGAAGACAGCCTCCGCTATGGCCTGTCATCTGCCTTGCAGACAATCTTGCAGTACCTGAAAGGAAAGTGCATGGATCTGATGCGATAAGTCTCACTTAATTTAAATCCCATGTAGGAAGCAAGGGATCTAAGAAAGGAGCTGATGGCTGCTCAATCGGTAGAGATTTTTAGACAAAGCAAAAATGGCTGCAGGTTTAAAAAAAGTGAAAACATTCTCTAAGACTGACACTGCTCACCCTCCACAGGTTCCAGGGAGCCAGGGACTCTGAGCAAGAAAACAAAATGTGTCACATTCCTGCTTGCAGTGCTTAAAATATTCATGGAACATGCACAAGAAAGAGACACATTTGGCTTAGGTCAATACCATTTGAAGTTCAAATAAGGGCTAGAATATGGTAGAATGACGATACTGTCATCCCTGTCACTGTTATAGTGAATACTCAGTTTACCATTTTTTATTTTGTTGATTTTTAATTACTCACATTTATCTTTTATCTATATCTCTCTTTGCCCTTTTTCTTTTGTTGCTCGCACTTTGCTTTTTGACTATATTTTTTCAGACTCTCTCTGGTTTCCGTTAAAAAGTTTGTCTTTTGGTCTGTCAATCTTTGTCCTTTCTCTTTTTGCAGGTCAGAATTGTACCTTTTCCATTTCCATTTCAACCGCTTTATTCAACAAAATAAGTCATAAAAGCATTTGCAAATACAGATAGAAAAATAGCTGCCAAAGAAAAAACATATAAATTTGACAATTATGTTTTTAAATATAATGCACGCACATATTATAGCCATTTTTAATGTCTCGTAACCATATAGCTATATGATAGGGCATGCAATCCTAGCCTTTAAAAAATTAGGTGAAGACACTTATCATAAAGCTTCATAAAAACATATATAAAAAAACATGATAAAAATATTTAAAATATGTACAATTCACATCACCATATATTAGATAAGTTAGACACTTGTTGGGATCCACCTTCTACGTTAAAAACTCAATTAGATCTAAATAATCAATTCTCACTATTGTATCCTGGGGTGCTCAAGGGAAAGTGACTGTATTAGATCACACCATTAATTATCCTCGCTTAGGCGTATTGAGTGAGCCCTTAAAACCCATGTCCACCCTAGGAATTTAGCCATGGCTATAGCAATTTTTGCTGAGGTATCGGTCCGCATGATTCTTTCGGCTTCACAAGCCCGTCTGGTGCCCAGGAGCTTACAAATTGGAAGCAACCAAACGCGACGCGGAGCAGCATACCCAGCACGAACAAAAAGAAGATGAGCCAACGACTCATTGCTAGACTTACACACCGGGCATGTATCTACAGTAGGTTTATTCCATCTAGCAGTGAATGCTCTTACAGGTAGTGTGCCTACCCTAAACTGAAAATACAGTTTACGGTCTTTTGGTTTTGTGATTTGGTCCCAGTATGTCTCCAGCTTTGGGATAACTTTATGTTAAAAAAAAAGGCCGGTTAGAGAGGATGGCTCACTTGATCTATTGATATTATGCTGAGACCATTCCCAATATTTAGCCTTCAAGAATTCCTTTGAGGGAAATCTTGAATTTTCAGGGTCGGACCAAAGGGAGATCATACCTATGTTAGGCAAGATGTCTCTGACCGCCCATAGCCATATTATGCGGTGTGAAGCATTTGCCCTTATTATTTCTGAGAAATCTTTCGCATAACCAGAGAGCTCCGGCGTAGTCCAGAGTCTCCGCCAATAGAGAAGGGGTCGAAGTTTGGCTACCGCTGCAATCGGTTTCCTCCCCAGATCGTATAATAATGGGCACATTGGGGTACTTTGGGGAAGTCTAGTAATTTTTCTCAAGAACCTATTTTCAGAGGACGTGAGAGTTAGTAGGTTCTTGCATCCCCAGAGTTCAGAACCATAAAGTGCTGAGCTAATGACTTTCATGTTGTAAACTTCTAAAACTGGGCTAATGGACTTAGTATATGAAGAGTTGTGTTCCAGGTGTAGGACCCCTGACAGTTGCCTATGTTTAAGGGATGCTAGATCTATCTGGTGATCCCACTTCATATTGCCTTGAAAGTTAACCCCTGGGTAGGTGAACTCCTTGACCTGATCTAACGGCCTGTCGTTCATTCGGATGCCCCCCTTGAAGGCCCAGTGTGGACTAAATGCCATCATTTTTGTCTTTGACACATTAACCTCCAATCCCCGGTGTGAACAGAATCCATCGAATGCATTTAGGTCTTTCTGAAGTCCACTTGGGGTGTTGGATAAAATCAATGTATCGTCTGCAAACATTAATATTGGCATTTTATCGCCTGCTAGAACTGGGGCATCCGAAGGGGTAGAACTCATATAGTTTACTATCCCATCAATATATAATGAGAATAGCTTTGGGGCCATCACGCAGCCTTGGCGCACGCCTCGCTCTACAGGTAATGAATCGGTAACTTCACCCTGCCCCCCACATCTAATTTTAGCTCTGTTATCTTCATGCAATCTAATAATCAGCAACAAGAGTTCTGGTGGCATCCCTAGTTCTTGTAAGGTAAGCCATAATGTAGTGCGGGGGACAAGGTCAAATGCCGAATTAAGGTCTACAAAGGCAGCATAGAGGCTTCCCTTAGAAACACCTGATGTATTGTGCTGGTGAGAGCTCGAAATCCAGTTTGGAGTGGGGACAAGACCCTAAACTCCTCCGTCCATTCTTGTACTCTGTTGAGCACCAGCCTCCCAGTTATTTTCTGCAGACAATAAATTAGGCTGATTGGCCTATAGTTCCCAGGGTACGATTTATCCCCTTTCTTGTAAACAGGAATGCTCTCCGCTCCCTTCCAGGAGTCGGGTATAGGGGCTCCTTGGGCGATAGCATTTGTCAACAAGGAAATGTAGCAGCACCATCTGTCCTTATCATGTAATAAGATGTCCCCTGGTATGCCATCTGGCCCTGGTGCCTTTCCAGCCAGATCAGATTTGAGTGCTGTCTCAACCTCAGCCCTACTAAAGGTGTCATCCAGGTATAATGATATTATAATCTCGCCCTCCCCTCCAGATTGGTTTGGGGCATATTGGGGTTTGAAATAGTTCACCCAATCCAACTGTGATACATGGTTTTGAGGTCCCTCAGCCTGGCCCCCGTTGTCCCATTTATAAACGTTCCAAAATAGTTTGGGGTTTTTCGTGACGCAGGCTTCCCTTAGTTCCTGCCACCTTTTGTCATCCCATGCTTTCTTAGCTTTTGCCTGGGTGCCCCTATAGAGGGACCTTGCTGCTCGATTTTTTTGGGGATCGCCACCCTTGATGGCTGCCCCTAGGGCTTGGCGTGCCTCTCGGCATTCTTTGTTATACCATTGCCACACCCTTGGATTGGATGCCTTAGAGTTCTTATCCCGCTTAAAAAAATAGGTACGCAAGTGGCTAAAAAATTTATTGTGTATGCATATTAAGTTGGCTAGATCCCTGTTTTTAGCTACACTGGCCTCTAATTCGTTTATGGCATAATCCATGCTCTTGTGGATGTTATCTATCAGATCTGGCGTGTCTATTATTCTTATCCACTTAAGCCGTCTTAAATCGTTAGACGGTACAACGTCGCCTGTGGAATATCTGTTCCTAACTTGTGTGCGGGTCTTTTGAGGGCTTAGATCAATTGTCCCACACAAGGGATTATGGTCACTTTCTAGCCTATCTATGACTGCCATGTCCACCATGGTATGCCATAGCTACAAGCTCACCAAAGCATAATCAATTCTACTAGTACTATGGCCATTATTAAAGGTGTTCGCCCCTTGTCTATCGGATTGTGTTGCCCCATTTAAAGTCCGCAAACCCTTTTCCATGCACATATTGTTTATTTGGATGACCACATCAGACCACTTACTTATAGAGTTTAGCTCTAAAATTAGAATACCCCATTGTCTTCTTCTTCTGTTAGGTAACCACCTTCAGTGGTGAGGGGCTCAAATGTAGTGTTAAAATCCACCGCTATTATATTATTCAGAACGTCCTGATGTGAGTCGAGGAGATCTTCGAGAGCCGCTAAAACTCCCGACCTTTTCCCTCTTCTTCCTCTAACATAGACATTATATATGTCTATTTGCTGATGGTCTCGCGTGGTCAGTCTGATTGCCTGTATGTACTGGTTCTGAGTTGAAAGAACCTTAATATTAGCCTCTAGGTGTTGATGCACCCATATAGTCAGCCCTCCTGAAGACCTCCATTTGCACCCTTATTTGCCGGAATATAGTAGTTTAGATATCCAGCACAGAAGAGAGCTGTCTCTGCCCAGGTTTCTTGAAAGAGGCAGATATCATGTACCTCTATAAATGCATGCCACTCGGGGGAACCCATCTTGGTACTCAGACCCGCAATCTTCCAGCTCAGCATGCTATTCTTAGATGAATATGAACCTAGGGGCTGTTGTTTCATCCGGTTGTGAGATAATGGGATACCCATCTCCAATGTGCCTACTATTTGGGTAGGAAAGGCCAAAGTCATCTTAGGGGGCGGTTCCTGCACTGCTGGGGTGTCATCAGGGCTTACGTGGCTGGCCTCTGAAATTAAACTAGGTATTCCTGTTTTCCTCAGTCAATCATTGTCACCAAGTGTGGAGAATCCATGCATGCTAGGGGGTCTCTGGCTGGGCATATTACCATTCCCACTGGTAGGAGGGGAGCGTCTAGATTGAATTATCGAATGCTTCGGGGGACTAGAGTGAAACTCCAATGTAAGGAGATTCTCAATGAGATCTATGCTTTTCATGGTAAGCTCAATACTGTCATAAGAGTGGTTTGGGCAGGTTAACCTGCACGCAGCTATTATATTTTCCCTAATCACCGAACATCCTCTAACTTGCCTTATCCAGTGGATGGCTTTATTAGTTAGAGAGTCCCTGTTCTCTATGCCTCTACATACCTCCCATTTTGGTACATTTACCATGTAGATTTTGGGGAGGCTAGCTAAATTATATGTGTTCTGGCTTCTGTGCCCCAACATTTGACCCAATTGGGGTAATCCCCTATACGAAGAGTTTTTGCTGTCTGGAGATAAATGGGTCCTCATCACTGCTGGCTTGCTAAACTTTGTATTTTCACTAGCTGTAATAAATGTTGGGCACTTAACCATTAATGGTTTTGCCTCATTAGTGCTTGGTTTAGCTAGATCGAAGTTTTTTTTACCCTTCTCGCTGTATTGTTACAAGCTGAGCCTGGGATAAGCAGTGAGCCCTGGGAAGTATTGGGTATGGGGCTCTGTAGATCTTCCAAGTCTCTGCTAACCTGTGTGCTTCCATTCCCTCTTCATGCTGAATCTGGTAGTAGAGATTTGCCCATTGTAAATAGCTCTTCTATCATGCCCTTCATGAACCCCATTTCAGATCTTAATATGGTGACTACTTGGAGCATGTTCTGCCATTCTAAGCGTGAACCTGATTCTATATCTTGTTTTTGTATAGCTAGGTTCAGTGAGGTTTGCGCCGTCTCAAATCTATCTCCACCCTCCTTGTTTTTACCGTCCAAATCTAATAATGGTTGAAATCTGTTGGTGCAGATAACTATAGGATCAATATGGACTTCTTCTGGCAATAACTTATTTGCCTCATTGTCAGTAGGGGATGTATCAGGTGCCCCATCATTTTTGTTGGATACTAATTTCTTATTTGGTTTGCGAAACATTTCAGGGATGGCTGGCTTCGCTGGTTGGTTCTGCTTAGGGTTAGTTTTAATATTGCTATTTGCATGCATCATGGGGGAGGATTCTAGAATAACCTCACACTCGCGTATAAGAGTATCTATCCGATCCATTACACAGTTACTCGCTGACGATTTTTGTAATTTATTTGCCTTCTTTCCCCTATTATCTCGACTTGCCCTGCACTTGCTTCCCTCCCCACTCTCTTCCAGTGCCTTTCATTTCCCCATTTGGCCAAGCAGATTTGTGCTAATGAAGTGGTGGCCTTACCAACCCTGGTTAGCACACTTCTCCTGGATCTTGAACAAAGCCTTAGCTTTTGTAACACTAAACGACGTGTTTACATAAAGTAGAAGAAGTGGCAAAGTATCTTGTACCATAGGTTGCAGCCCACTAGTCCAGATAGTCCAGGTAACCAGTACACTCTCGATTATTTAGTTCTAAAGGGAACAAGCAATGACACAGTACCTTTGAAGTCCCACCCTCGGTTGATTCTGCACCTTGTTGTAGATGTAAGGGGGTGGCCCTGCCCTGGCACTTCTGAGCAAGGACGGGCCCGCCGGGGCTTTGCCCAGGCGCGTCCCGCGCGCGTCCTGTGCTGTGGGAGTCTTGCGGCATTTAAATTGCATCTCCAGGTGCACTGTGGGCATCAGAGCGGGGCGTCAAGGCAGGGAATGCTGGGGCATGTAGTCCGGAAGGGCCGTTTCCCTCACCGTAGGTTAGAACAAGGAAAAACCCTGCTGCGTTGGCCGTTTCCCTCACAGCGGCATTGGTGTGCTGCTGGTGCCCCCTTCGCTTCTGTCTCAAGTGCAGAACTGTTTGTCTGGAGCGTCCCGCGCTGCAGGAGACTTGCGGCGTTTAAATCGCGCCTCCAGGCGCACTGTGGGCATCAGACCGGGGCGTCAAGGCAGGGAATGCTGGGGGATGTAGTCTGGACGGGCCGTTCTCCTCATGGCAGGTGAGAACAAGGAAAAACCCTGCTGCATTGGCCGTTTCCCTCATGGCGGCATTGGTGTGCTGCTGGTGCCCCCTTTGCTTCTGCCCCAAGTGCAGAACTGTTTGTCTGGAGCGTCCCACCGAATTTTATACAGGCCCGCCCTGCCCTTATGTACCTTCAATTGTTGAAAGAGGACTGCATAATTTTTATAGTAGGGTTTTTAAAAGCTTCTGTGAAATCTAGGGCCTGTATGGATGTGTAGACAGTGGCTGATTTAGGTATGTCTTTTCTTTTTTTTTTACCTGATCCAGCTCGCGGTATATGGTAAGTACATCTGGAAGTTTTTTTGTTAGCACCTTGCACTTTAAGGCCTCGAATAAATTTGGGCGGGTGGATAATGGCTTTTTATCTGTAAATTGTGTGAGAGGTTCTGACTTCTTAACTATGTTTTAATGTATTATTGTTCTTATGTACTTGTATCCGTGTAACTTTTATGGTTTTCCGCTGTAAAACCCGAATAAAGTTTATTTGATTGATTGAGTGTCTCTCCGTCACTTTCTCTGGATTTACCTTACCATTATTTTTGTTAGTTTCTCTTTTTGTTATCCCTGTTAATTTCCTTTATTGTGGAACTCTCATAAACCATTTTCTTCACTGAAAAAACAGATATTAAAGTAATGTTATATTAGTTACACTATTACACTATTACACTGTTACACTATTTAACATCTATGTGTCGGACCTTGCTAAGACAATCAAAGCACATGGGATGAACCTTACCTCATATGCGGAAGACACCCAGTTGATCCTCTCCGTCAGGGATGATGGGGAAACAGTGGCGGAGAGTTTTAGAACAGGCATGCAGGCCATCGGACAGTGGATGTCAGCAAACTGTTTAAAACTGAACTCCGACAAAACTGAGGTGGTAACCTTCGGTCATCTTAACCCTAATTGGCCTCGGTATGGTGGCCGGTATCTTTTGGAGCCTTGCCTAAACCAACCACGAAGGTGAGAAATTTAGGCGTCATCTTTGACGACAAACTGAACTTTATGGCTCATGCCAACCAGACGGCCTCCACAGCGTTCTACAAATTACGCCTGGTAAAAAAGATCCTTCCATTTCTTCCCAAAAGTGTAGGCAAGACTTTAGTAAGTGCCCTAGTCCTGTCTGCATTGGATTACTGCAATGGCCTGTTTATCAATGCCCAAACTAGGGTCATCAAGAAAATGCAGACAGTGCAGAACGCAGCGGCCAGACTCCTCTCGGACATCCCTAAATTTGAACCTATAACAGATACCTTGAGAAGCTTCCACTGGCTCCCTATCAGGAATAGAATCAAATTTAAAACATTATGTATAGTTTATAAATCGCTACACTCGCAAGCCCCTCAATTCCTGAAAGACCACCTTATTCCTTATTGTCCTCCTCGACCACTTCGCTCAGCCAAACTGAACGATATGGTGATACCTCGGACCAGATTAGTCAACTGGGGAGACAGACGTTTCCTGGTGGCCGGCCCGAAACTATGGAACACACTGCCACAATCCATCAGATCTAGCCCAAATCTCCTGTCATTCAGAAAGATGCTGAAAACATGGCTGTTTAACCTCTAAGAGCTAGAAGCCAAGCATAGGAGAGTTCACATAGTACAGCGCCGAGACGCCTGCGGGCATTTGTTCGCGCTTTATGAAATGCTAAAAATAAATAAATAAATAGTTAGGTTTTGAAATGATATAACTAACATTTAAAAAACAAAAAAACATTTAAATTTGCCAGCTATAGTTTAGTGAACTAACAATAACTTGCATCCCTTCGTGTACTTCTTATGATCTCACATTTCTCATCACTTAAATACATGAAAAATTACATCATTGATGACCTCAGGGATGACATCTCAAATGGCATAACTGATGGCGTAACTGATGGCATTGTGCAGTCATTGTGACAGCATCTTGTAAGGTTTGTGGACTTGAAGTAATTCAACAAGCTACACCTGTGCACACGTTTCTATCACCATTCAAATGATAAGGGACATGACCTTTAACCACATGTAGGATATAATTCATATTTGTTAAGTCACATTTGGTGGCTGTCATCCTCTTTTTAAAGACATTCTCCCACCTAACTAACAAAATGTCCCCAAAAACTGGGGTCACACCTTTTTTAAACCTTGAACGTTCTGCAAAAAAAGAATTGGTACTCTTCTTACCAGGAACCCCCTCTTAAAGAGTCAATTGAACCGCAATTTTAAGTCAGAGATTGACAAGTATGTACTTGCTACTGATAACACATTTTCTGCCAGGCCTATGGGCAACCCTACATAGTTTGGTAAAATACACTACACACATTCGTGAGAGGAGCACAATGGCAAAAAAACTTAAACTAATGTTTATAACACCAGTGTGAGTTAAACCACCTCTAAGTGACTCACCCCATATTATAGATTATTCAACAATTGGCATTGCCTCAAAATGTTGAGCAAAGTTCGGATAATATATATTAATACCTTATAAACATCCTTGTTACATAGAATTTGTCTATAGCACTGTATAACACACATTTGACAAGGGCATGTGCCCAGACATCCACTGGTGGATAATCTACTGTCAACAGATGCTTTGGCTTTTATCACATATTTTTTGCAACAAGCTTTAAGTCACAACCTCCTTTGAAACATGCCTCCACAACCCACATCAGGTGCACTCAGTCTTTATGGTTTTTAACATGGAGTACTACTTGCACTTCAAACATTACTAGTTTGTAAACAGTGTACCATATAACTTTCACCATGAACAACTACACTTGCCTCCAGGACCTGTGGTATTTCCATTCAATGCACCAACATTAACTCTGTGCTGCATATGACTATAGGCACTTGATTGGCAACTTTCCCTTTTAAAATGATTAATAAACTATAACTGGCAAATTTTAGTGGTTCTTACAATGTAAATTCTTATCTCATATCAACACTAGACCTTGGCAAACATTTATTTACACAAAAGTAATTGGAGTAATTTTGCACTACTCTTGTGAATCAAAGTTACTAAAAGTTATGAGATTATGCCAGTTTACTTATTTTGGAGTAATTTGGGGTAAACATGCCTACCCAAGAGCACATAAATACAGTGTCAGCAGCTGCTATTCTTGTTCTATCGAATTTAGGAATATTTTCCACACACAATAAATGCATTCATTTTGGATGCCAGGGTGCATTTTGTGCTACAAAATAGCACTACATGCAGGGCTATTTTTTGTATGCAAATTAGAATAATCTTGCATCATTTTGCATTATTATGCTGCAGTGAAGAGCTACGCCCACCTCTAGTCAATACGTAATTATAGCATTACTTTAACCCTTGATTACTTCAGTGAATTATTGGTTTTTAATGTAAACTAATCAGGCCTGGGCGTAGTGGGCATAGTGGGGCTACGTGGAGCAGCGCGTAGTGTGCCCAAATCTACGCACACTCAAGCGCTCCGCGTAGCCCCACTACGTGCCGCCCGCCCTCCTTTTAAAATAATGTAAAGTATGATAAAAAAGTTAAATATAATGACTTACCTGCAGCGCGGCGTCTCCGGGGCTCCCTCTTCCTCGTTCACAACTTCTTTTCACAAATGCGCATGCCCGCGCATGAGCATTTCTTGCGAGAAATGCGCGGGCGTCTGTGCATGCGCATGTGTGAAAAGAAGTTATCGGTAATGAGGAAGAGGGAGCCCCGGGACGCCGCGCTACAGGTAAGTCATTATATTTAATTTTTTTATCATACTTTACATTATTTTAAAAGGAGGGCGGGTGGGAGGCGGGTGGCGGGCGGCAGACAGCTCTGCTTTGCCCTGCCATGTGCGTAGCGCTGCCTGCTACGCCTACTTCGAAAACTGAAAAGCAGGCAGCGCTACGTACACTCCGTGGGCGAAGCAGAGTACTACGCCCGGGGTTAAAACTAATATCTTATTACCATACCTAACTATAGCATCACTTTCCCCGTTGCATTCTTCAGTGAATTTATGTTTTTTTTAAAAATCATATGAAAATGTGAACATAAGCCCAACTCCCTTGGGCAACCTACACCCTCTATCTGCCTCTAACTTCAAAAATACAGTATGCCTCAAATTATTAAAACCCCATACCTTCCCTCACTTTTTTAACCCATTGGTTTTGTAGCTACATTAACATCTCAATGCTCTTTTACTTCAGCCTGCTATTCAGGAAAGGCTTTGAATTCAATAGTTCTTATTCATACAAAATGCCTCACTTTTGTCTTGAATACAGGATGTTAGTTTTCTAGAAGGACCAGCAGGAATTTTAATTCTGTTTGCCGAGTTGGCATAATTTGGTAACTATGCATTATGTTTGTAACGCAGAGTTCCTGACAAATTTTGCCAATCGGCACGTGGCAAAATTAATCTGCCTTTCTAGCCTCGTGATGTTCATAGGATGCAACATGTGCTTGCGAGTAAGATTTGCCAGCCGCTAGCATGATTTCCAGTGGCCTACGGAGCCTTTTGCCACCAATTTGTGATGCCAGTGATCACAAGCAGCTGCTTCTTGAATAGATTACCTACTCAAGAGCAGCTAAATCAACTCGAAAATACCCTTTAGAGTGAATATCATACTCAAATGGACGGTACAGTTATTTTTTTTAAACTTTTTTTTCAACATTAAGGAAGTGCCACAGAGACTCCAACGACCTCTTCCTGTCCAGAAGGCTCCTCCCAGCGGTTTGTCCATTTCATTTGTAACTTTTCATTTGGATTTCAAGGTTAAAGGTTCACTTTCTTTGTCTGCAATTTGTGCTGCATATATACCATTCAATTTTAAGGGTTTTGCTTTTGTGACATCTCAACAAGTTAAAAAACATTGGTTGGTTTTTAATAGAGGGCATGCCTCAGTATATATACATATATTTCTATATTTCTTTCTATTTTTTAATTTGATTGTGGTGGGTGGCTAGGAGTTTCAGTACTGGCCTAATTTTTGCACACATTTCTTTTAGCTTTTAGAAGGGAAAAAGGTTGTACAGTTTAGTACATTTTCTTCATGTTTTTTAAATTTGCACTGTTCATTTATTTTACTATGTGGCATAGTCTGCCTACGTGCCATCCAGCCAGGACTGGTCATTGGGCATATGAAACAACATTTTGTGTGATATGTGTTGTTTCAAAACCACTATGATTTAGGTCACGAATGGCATTGGATTAAATGCAAAATATGTTTCTTTCTTGTATTTCTCATTGTTTGTTCCCTGTAACAACTGTATTTTGTAGGGGTAATTTATTTTGATGCCTTGGGAGGATCTTTGTTGGTTTGAAAAGAAATATAGCCGAATAGCTGAATAAAATATCATTTTTGGCATTGCTGAATTAATGGTATTGTTTTCTTCATTGTTTGCAAAGCCTCCTTTGTCTGACCAGTGTGTGTGTGTGTTTGCCATTGGCCAATATTTTGCCTTTGTTCTCCATTCCATGTGGTCAGTGTCCATAGGCCTGCATGTGTTCTTTGTTGTCCATGCCTCTTTGCTTGTTGTTGTTTGACCATGTAGTGGCGGCCATTTTGTGTAGCCAGCCAGTGTGCTTTTGCCATAGTGCTGCATGTGTTCTTTGTTGTCCATGCCTCCTTGTTGTTTGACCATGTAGCCAGTGGCCATTTTGTGTAGCCTACAAGTGTGCTTTTACCAGAGGCCTGCATGTGTTCTTTGTTGTCCTTGCCTCCTTGCTTATTGTTTGATCATATGGCCGGTGGACATTTTGTGTAGCCCAGTGTGCTTTTGCCATAGGCCTGCATGTGTTCTTTGTTGTCCAAACCTCCTTGCTTGTTGGTGTGTGAACATGTGGCCAGTGGACATTCTATGTAGCCACTAGCCACCAGCGTTTTAAATAATTTTTTTCCAGTTTTCAAAGCCCTTTACTAGGGACATTGACAGAAGGTGACTATACCTTTCTGTTTTATGTTATTATTTTTAACTATTTTCCCTGATATTGGTTTAATGTGCTTGAGGATCATAGTAGTATGTATGCACAGTGTTTATATCATATTTACCAAATAGAGGTGTTTCCTCCATAGAATGGACTTCTTCAAGTCCAAGAAAAATAATTCAGGAAATTAATCATCCACTGACATTTCTTGCTTCTCTGCATGAGGAGTGTAAGATAATTGTCCTGTTGCGGTTTTGGCACCTATTGTAGTGTCATAACAGGATGGATGAACCCTGTGCATTTACATATTACAACTTTATACATGTTTCTTGTCCAGGAACTTGACTAAAAATTGGTATATGGATGCCAGTGAATGATTAATTTCCTGCATTTGTTTTCTCAGCCCTGATGGAGTCCATTGCTATGGACGAAACACATTCTTTGTTTCTGCTGTAAACTTGTGACAGTTTTTAGAATAATAAGAAAACAAAGAGAAGAATTGAACATATTCTGGAATTTGCTTTTGATTTTCTTCTGATTGTTATCAATTGTGGTGCACCTCTATTTGTTAAAAAATGAAATGTCCTTTGTGTAGCAGCAGGTGCTTATACTGTGTGCACACACATGTTGGAATTATGATTGTGACAGTCACTTAGGGACACAGGAAACATGTGGCTACTCTTGGTCTGCTGCCTTGATCTTTGCTGTTGTAGTCTTTATATAATATTATAAGAATTTTTTTAAAATTTCCCCTGCACCTCCATGCCTCCCAAAGAATTTCTCATAGTCCCTAGTGAGACACCAGCAATTACTTTTTCTTAATATCATTTGTTTTTTTCCTGTAACCTCTGCCTGCCATAAGTCTCTTAGGCCATACGCGCATACAAACATTAACTTTTTTTCAGGACTATTCCTCTTGTTTACTGGGAGCCAGTGCAGATCTCCTAGGTGGGTGGTGATGTGGCTGTGATGGGGGAGTCCGAGGATGAGGCATGCGGAGGTGTTCTGTATGCGTTGGAGTCTCTTCTGGAGTGTGGTTGTGGTTCCTGCGTAGAGGGCGTTGCCGTAGTCCAGCCTGCTGCTGACGAGTGCTTGGGTGACCGTTCTCCTGGTTTCGGTGGGGATCCATCTGTAGATCTTGCGGAGCATATGTAGGGTGTTGAAGCAGGAGGAGGAAACGGTGTTGACTTGTTGGGTCATAAAGAGCGTTGAGTCCAGAATGAACCCCAGTTTGCGTGTGTGGTTTGTGGGTGTCGGGGCAGCTCTCAGCGAGGTCGGCCACCAAGATTCGTCCCATGAGGAGTGGGTGGGGTAGATGATGAGGGCCTCCGTTTTGTCTGAGTTCAATTTCAGTCATCTGGTCTTCATCCAATCAGCGACGGCCTTCATTCCCTCGTGGAGGTTGGATTTGGCGATGGCCAGGTCATTGGTGAGGGAGAGGACCAGGTGTGTGTCGTCGGTGTACGAGATGATGTTGAGGTGGTGTGCTCGGACGATGTTGGCGAGTGGTGCCATGTAGATGTTGAACCAGGTCGGGCTAAGGGATGAACCTTGGGGTACGCTGCAGGTGATCGTGGTGGCTTCGGATCGGAACAGGGGAGGAAGACTCTATGGGTTCTGCCAGTGAGGAAGGAGGTTATCCAGTCCAGGCTTTTGCCTCAGATCCCTGCGCCGTGCAGGTTTGTGGGCAGGGTCTGCTGGCAGACAGTGCCGAAGGCGGCTGAGAGGTCCAGGAGGATGAGGGCAGCGGTTTTGCCGTTGTCCATTATGGTCCTGATGTCATCAGTGGCGGTGATGAGGGCGGTCTCGGTGCTGTGTATTACCCCTCCCATTCAACCAGCTCAGAGGAAAGTGGCACTGGTTCCACCACCACCAGCTTCCATATTTGTAAGGCCCCCACTGAGACCTGCATCCACCACTACTGCAGTCGACGTACAAACTGTAGAGATACAATTGGCACACCCACCTAACTCCAGTTCTTCAGACACAGGCGGTGGCACACTAAGAAAGGTTTCTTCCCCAGTTTGGGACTTCCTTATGATTAGCAAGCCTGAGGATAACATTTCAATATGCTCCAATTGCCATGCAAGTGTACATTGAGGTTAGCCTGGTTGACACTATGGTACTGGAGGACAAACAACCCTTATTAAAAAACATCACTCAATTTGGTGGGAGGAGCACATTAAAAAAGTAGCTGGTAGTGGTGGTGATGAGAGAGGGTAATCAGCTCTGATCATGGTGATAGAAGGAGAAGGTGATGAGGAAGAAGAGGATGACAGCTTTACACAAAGCAGCAATGTCTCCTTAACTGTGCCAGCATCATCCACATCAGCATTCTCCAAATGGCACAAGGCTCGGACACAACCACCGCCACATGCAGTGATGGATACCCCAAGAAACTCTTTGTGTCTACCACCTCCTTTTCTCTCAGGAGGTTGCCTACATCAGTGGCACCACAAAAGAAAACAATCCAAGCCACTATTATAAGCATGTTTAGGCAAGAGGGGCCCTTTGAATGCAACCACCAAATGGCACATTTGTACAATGGAAAGCTGTCTAAAATGTTAGGGCTGGACCTCCTCCCTTTTTCTTTTGTGAAAGAAGTAGGATTTTTAGAATTTGTGGTAGCCATAGGCCCAAAATGGAAGTTTTCCAACCAGACCTACTTAGCTTGAGTTGCTGTTCCAGGGCTCCATCACGATGTGCTGCAGTTGGTTGAACAAGCTTTACAGCAGAGTACTGTTCAGACAATCCACCTGACAGCAGACATGTGGACCAGTTGTCAAACAACTGATTACATGTGCATCACTGCACACTGAATCTCTTTTATAAGGATTAGGCAACAGCTATCTCAGCGCTGAAGAAACTTTTAAAGGTGTTCAGCAGCATGCAACCGTAGTGATGTTTGCCAGGGAGAAACCCCATACAGCTGCAATCATATTGGAAGAATTTAACTACAAGGTGTTTGAGTGGCTGTGACCCAAAGGTCTCAGAATTTAATTTGTTGCTACAGACAATGCCAGTAATGTACTCAAGACCATGGCAGATGGCTACCTGCAGAAGAATCTGCACTCATTTCAGTCATTCTTTTAAAGTCAGGAAGCAGTTGAGCATCATTCTGTGTGTTAGTAGTGAACCAGTTAAAGCCCTCATACAGGAGGTGTGAACACGATGAATCTCGACCTACAACATGTTGCATTGTCTGTTTGAGCAGTAAAGATCAATCACTGACTACGTCCTTCAAAGAGAAGGGGATGCAACTGGCAAAAGCATGACCATGAGGTGGACAAATGGCAGCTAGTCAAATGCTTGACACAAAAGCTATTTCATTTTGAAGTTTTGGCATGGGAAGTCAGCAAGGAGGACAGTACGATGAGTCAAGCAATTCCGGTGTTGCATCTGCTACAGGACCAGTAAAAAAGTTGTTGCAAAGGTATGCCGGTGTACATGAAGAAGCATATGATTTGGTTCCGAGCTTAATCCTTCACTTGGCTGTTACTACAAGGGTGCAAATAGATATCATGCCCTCCATACTTGATCCTTGGTACAAAACAATACTGGCCACCTTCCTTCCTTTTTGAGAAGGGAATATTTCAAAATACAAGATTTTCATTGTTGAACAAGTGAGAGACCTGGAAGTACAGCGGTAAGTTAGAGACCCAAACAGAAGATCTGGCATGCAGCCTTCAACTTCACCTCTAGAGAGGGAAGTGCTGTTATCTCACAACAGCCAACACCTGAAACACCAGCAACAACAGCACCTGCAACAGAAGAATCGGATCCAACCTCTGCAATGGCTTGGTTTCAGTTGGCAGGGCTTAAGTCAAGTGCAGAGGTGAAGGCAGAAGAGGTCGAGCAAGTGGCAGCACAAATTACCATTCAGATGATGGTCCATGACTATCTGGATGACTCAAAAGAGGTCTACCTGAATCAAAACCCATTGGTCTATTGGTATGGGAAGATGTGCCAATGGCAAGAGCTCAGCAAGCTGACAATAAAATACCTAGCTTTCCCAGTAGCCAGTTGTCTGCTGAGCTTACTTTCAGTGCAGCTGACACAGCTGTCACAGTCAGAAGGACCAAGATTTCGCTTTAAAATGTGGAGAAATTGACCATGATTTAAATGAACCAACACTTCATGCCACAAGATAACACTATTCCTGAAACAGCACAGCAATCAGAGGAGGATGAGTATGATGGTCAGACTCAACTGCATTAGCCGAGCGAACCCCCTGAGTCTGAAGACAACCTCTATTTTCCTGACTGAGTAGGTCACAATAGAACTTTCATATTATCATGGAACGGCTTTGCAAAACAAAAATGATATAGCTAAGGGAACATTTGTATATTTGATGTCTAACTTATATAGCCCCACCATTTCTACACATGAATGGACTGGATTAGAGTTGGACCAGTGTAAATAAATGATCTGCCCCATTTGCTTAAAGAACATGAAGGCAATGCTTGCCTCCGTCCCATCCCTATCTTTCTTTTTCATTTCCTAGCTGGCTGGGCTGCCCAAATAAAGATTAATAATTTGCAAGACTGCCATTGTATTGCTTCCATGGGAAAAGATGAGGTACAATAGACAAATGTGTACCACAATGCTTGGATTGGAATAGGTAACTAACTATTGCAACAGTGAGGGGGTAGTTCAACTAATTTGTAAACTTTATTTCAACGATTGGCAATATTTGGGGGCTGATAGGGGATTCTGCCTGAATGTGATTGCCCTTTTCACACTTACTAGATTTACTTTAATGGTTGACTCCTTTCTGTACTTTTTAGGGAGTTCATCAGAGATCAGACCAGCCAGTTTAGTCAACAAATATACACAAAATGATCAAATGTTTTTGCTTTTCTTGTTTATGAACACCAGTGCACTACAGACCTATGTCAATCTCATTTGGGTCAAGAGTCAGACGGAGTCAGGACTCAAAATCAGGACTCAAGACAGGAGTACCTACACAGCCAGAAGAAGGAAGTTATGAACAAGGACTATGTACTTCAAAGGTAAAACAGCATGACTCAAAGAGGCCTACTCAGTCTTGTGGACTTGAGAGAGGTGCAGTGATTTGGGAAATGCTGAGTAGTGAGCTGGCTAAAATGTCGAACTCAACTAATGAAGTAATTGTGGTGTGGTGGACTGTAATTGGAGACAGATATGTCACATGATGGACACACTCGACTAACTGTTATGACAGTTGTGCGATTGATCAGCCAGGTACATGCAGCTACTTATCTGGGACTGGTTGTAAAATGTGTCTCACTTCTCAGTTATTCACACAAGTCATCATGATTGCACTGCAGCAGCCTATGCTCTAACTCTGCCACTTGGTCCAATTCCATGAAGCTTACCTTCTCCTTGACTCTACAATATTGACCTTTCCTGTTTTACAATCCACGTGATATCTCTTCGTTTGCATGAAAGTCTCATAACATAACACTCCTGCTTGCCGTCCGGGACCAGTTCAGCCATGCACCCAAGATGGAGATTCCGAGAAGAATGCATAATGATGCAAGGCATATTTTGGTATTTATATATAGTATAATTTTTCTTTTAACAATCATATTTTTTAGAACTGTGTGGGTTCACTCCTCCCTAACTCGTATTTTTAAAACTTAGATGACAGAACAATAAGATATTAAAAGGTATATCTTGGGTCTCTAGGGATGATGGACTATTTGCAATGTAGTTAACGGAATCATTTCTAGGCCTAGCCAGAGATGCGGAGTTAGGCTCCTCTGAATTCTGCGGAGTTGCTGAAAAACTCTGCCAAATTCTGCAGAGTTCAGTGAGTTGGCGGAGTTTTCCTCAGCCTTTCCCTAATGAAGTCCCCTTGGCTGCTGAGGGTTGTTGGAGACAACGAACCCCTATTGTTGCCACAATTAATTCCCCCACAGAGGAATTGATGAGATGTCACCAAAGGCCCTGCCCTGTTTCTCAACCACTTTGCAAAGGGGCCTCCTGGCTCACTACTGGTTGGGAGTTGAAGTCCCCTTGGCTGCTGAGGGTCGTTGGGGCCCAAGAACCCCTATTTTTGCCACAAGTAAGTCCCCCATAGTGGGATTGCTAAGACGTCGTCGGTGTTCCAGATCCTTTCTCAACCACTCTGAAAAGGGGCCTCCTGGCATACTACTGGTTGGGAGAGGAAGTCCCCTTGACTTCTGAGGGTCGTTGGGGGCCAAGAACCCCTACTGGTGCAATACGTATGTCCCCCACAGCAGGATTGCTGAGACATGATTGGTGGCCTGCCCCTTTCTCAACTACTCTGAAAAGGAACTCCTAACACACTACTGGTTGGGGGATGAACTCCTCTTGGCTACTGAGGGTTGTAGGGGGCCAAGAACCCCTATTGTGGCCACACATAAGTCCCCCACAGTGGGATTGCTGAGACTAGGGGTGAGCGCACCAGTAAACTCAGCTCCGCCGACAGGTTGTCGGAGTTTTTTGCCAAAGTCCACTTTCCAATGAGTGCGCGGAGTGGCAAATCTCCACAATCTCCGCCGGCAGAGCGGAGTTTACCACCACCCCTAGTCATTCCTTCATTTCCTTCCACAACAGATTTGATGATTGCTGCTCATCGACCTGATGAATAGTATTGTTGTGTACTGTTTTTCTGTGTCACATCTTTTCCCCTACTCCTTGTTCCCATTCAGTCACTATATCTCTAGCCCGCTTCCCCAGACTGTGAGATATATTGAGGTGTGACTTATGAATTTACACCATAAATGGATCACACACTTGGTGGGGCGGATGTGGTGAAAGCAACACAAATCACTGCAGCATCTTCTTACCTAAACTATAGCCAATGCAAGGCCCCACTTACTCATCTAGGCATGAAAAGGATAACAAAATTATCATAGTGAAGAGTCAGAACAATGTTAATTCCAGTGTTACACAATAGGTAATACTGGTGTGCACTCCCTGCCTGATTCACAAATGTAAAGTTGCACTGTTGCTGTAAGTTCATTCTTTCAGTTTAGCTGAACTACCAGAAGTTTACTATTAGACGCAGTAACCTTAAGTGTAGTAACTAACTAGTAGCAGCAACTCCTTTTAAAGTGATAGGGATTACTTATTACTCGCGAAGCTACTACTCGTAAAGTTACTGATGGAAAAGTTACTAGTCGTAAATTTACACTGCAAGAGCCAGAACCAAAAGTGTAACTTTACCTTTGTGAATCAGGCCCTCCCTATGTTACCTACAAAATCTTGGAGTAACGAAACCTGGCTCGAGGAGTTTATAAGTTTAGTTTTATTATTTCTTATAAATTATACCTCGGATTGCTTAGAAGTTAGTACTGCTAGTTTTTGTAACAAGAGTGTTTTTCCATGGTGGTTTGGTCTCAACTGTGATGACCTACTAACTCTTATTTTCTTTCAGTCTACTTGCCTGAGATGAATATCTTACTGAATAAACCAACAGTGAAATAAAATTCACCTCATTTGAATAGGTGGGCGTGAAATGTCTTCCCTGGTAGACATAGTAAAAGAACACTAATACTACCCCCATTAATTGAGCCTGGGCAGTAAACTCCGCTTCCCTCACAGAGTTTGCAGGATCTTGGCACTCTGCAGAGGTACGCAGAATTCCTGAATTACACCAGAGTTTTTTTTTCCATTTGCGCACTTGAGTTTTCTTTTGGCACTCAACCGCAAGCGCCAAGACTCTCGGGCTGCTTGCGAGCCTGCGCAAGACTTCTCAAATGGCTAGCGAGCTCCCACGAGACTTCCTGCTCACTTGCACGGCTTCCGGCGATGATGGCACCAATGTAGCATTCTTAGAGCTGATTGCGATTGCAAATGGAGCAGTTGAGCAGCTTTTCTGCATGATAATGCATTTGCAGTGGACTTTCTTTTCAAACTGTCTGCTGAAGTTGTTGTTTTCTGTGCGAGAAACCATTTTTTTAAAACTTTTTTTTTCCAAACCAGAAGGAAGTGCCCCAGAGAATCCAACTTCCTTTCCCTGTCCAGCAGGCTACTCCCAGTGCTTTTTCCCTCTCCTGATCACTTTTCATTAGGATTTGGAGCTGAAAGGATCACCTTGTCTGCTGCATATATGCCATTGGATTTAAAGACTTTGGGGCATATTCACAAGGAGTTAACTCCAATTTATCTCCAACTTAACACAGCAAAAGTGGAGATAGATGTGACACCCCATTCACAAGCTGGTGCAAACTGCAGACAACACCAGTATTTCCGTGATAACTGCCCCCCAAATTTATCTCCACAGTGGGCACCACCAACTAACACTAATGAGATGCAGAGTAGGCGCTCCCGTGCAAAAACACACAAACTGCCAGATCTGCGAAGCGAAGCAAAAACAGAGGATAAATCGCGGTAGCACCAGGGATTTTACACCTGCCTTTTGCTGGGGCTAAGCAGGATGACTACCCACAGCATGGAAGGGAGCCCAGCCAAGAGCCTCACCTGAAGACCCACAGATGCCATGGAGGCAAGGATCATGCAGCTCCGATACCCATGAGGATCACAACACCCACCATCCCAGCCATATTTTTTTAATTACCTACCAACCCCTCAGCATTCACCCGTGAATGCATTTCCATATATCACTTGTATGTGCTGGCTGGCAGGGTCTTTCAATAGAGCGGGGGTACAGAGGTTGAGGAAAGGGCCTCTGTTGGCACAGCAGTCTTTCAGGCTGCATGCCAAAAGTTAAAAGAACCAGTCAATGTCTCCTGCATTTGTTATTCACTTGACATTCTGACCCCACATCCTAATATTTGTAGGGTCATGTTCGCAATGCGGTATCGCATGGGTTGAGAAAGATGAGTCATCTGGCGGTGATGTGCCGATCAGCAGCTATCACCTGCTAACACAGGAATAACTATCGCCATTGAGATGTTGTTGTTTTCTCTGTCGTTCACTGTAATTATCGCCATGTATTACGGGCTTGTGAATTCCACGCTGTCACGGCAAAAAAAATCGGGGTTAGGCAGTGCTAACTTTTTGCCGATAATTTACTCTGGCGATAGTTATCGCATGTTCTTGTGAATATGGCCCTTTGTTTTTGAGATCGCACAAGCAAGTTAAAAAAACTGGTATATAGTGGTGTTGGTTGTTTGACTAGTGGCACGCACCTGGATGTATTTGTACTTTTATTTGATTTTTAAAATGTATTGTGGTAGATGGCCTGCAGTTTTAGTAGGGGCCTAGTTATTTTTTGCGATGAACTGTGTCTTCTTTTGTAAAGGAAAAATGTTGCACAGTTCAGTGCATTTTCTTCTCCATGTTTTCTAATAAGTATGCAATATTGATTGATTTAATTCACTATGTGGCCTAGTCTGCCAATGGGCCTTCCAGCCTGTAGTCCCTGTTCTATTCATGGGTACACAAAACAACCGTTTCCGTGGTGCCTGTAGAATTCAAACATGATTTTGGCCAAGGATGGCATTGGATTAAAATACATAATGTGTATTTTGTAGTATTTCACATTTTTTCCCTGCAAGCAGTGTTTAGGTAGGGTAATGCCTTTGAAGGATGTGTGTTGTTGTGAACATTTGCAGCCCTGTTCATTTTCGTTTTTGGCATTGCTGAATTAATTATGTGTTCTCTGTGTGACCATGCCACTTTCGTCTGTTCACTGTGTGTATGTATGTGTGTTTTGCCACCATTTGTCTTTGTTGTTCATTATGCCATGTGGCCAGGTGCCATTTTGCATAGTCAGTGTCCACCTTGGGCCTGCATGTGTTCTTTGTTTGTTCTGACCATGTGGCTGGTGCCCATTTTGGGTAGCCAGCCAGTGTGCTTTCCCCACAGGCCTGCATTTCTTCTTTGTTTGTGGCCATGCCTCCTTGCTGGTAGTTGTTGTTCTGACCATGTGACTGACATTTTGTGTATCCAGCCAATGTGTTTTTGCCATAGGTCTACATATTTCTCTTTGTTCAACATTGCCTCCTTGCTTGCTGTTTAACCATGTGACTGGTGGCCATTTTGCATAGGTATCCAGTGTGCTTTTGCCATAGGCCTGCATGTTTTCTCTGTTTGTGAGTGACTATGCCTCCTTGCTGGTTGTTATTGTTGTCTGACCTTGTGACCAGCAGCCTTTTTGTGTAGCCAGACAATGTGCTTTCCCCATAGGCCCTCATGTTTTCTCTGTTTGTAGCCATGCCTCCTTGCTGGTTGTTGTTGTTCTGACCATGTAGCTGGCAGCCATTTAGTGTAGCAAGCCAGTGTGCTTTTGCCATAGGCCTGCATATCTTCTCTTTGTTCCCCATGCCTCCTTGCTTACTATTCTACCATGTGGCTGGTGGCCATATTGCGCAGGCATTCCAGTGTGCTTTTGCCATAAGCTTGCATGTGTCGTTCTTCTATCATTATGTTGCGGCCATGCCTCCCTGCATTCTGGTCACCATTTGGTCAGTCGGTTGCCATTTTGTGTGGTAGCCATTGCGCTTTTGCAATAGGCCTGGATATCTTCTTCTCTTTCTTCCCAATGCCTTTTTGCTCTGTGTTGTTGTTGTTGTTGATGACCATGTGACAATGGTAGGCAGCCATTTTGTGTGTCCAGCCAGTGTGGTCCTTTTCCATATGCTTGCATGGATGGTTGAGCAATGAAATAGCAGTTTAATAAATTAAAATGAATGCTATGCTTGAGGATAATGTCACATATTTATAATTTGTTTATTTTAATTTTTAATTTTATTTGAAACTTTTTAATATATATTTTAATTTATTTATTTTAATTTTAGATTTTTTTAAAGCCATTTTCATAACATCTAGCATCAATGAATCAACCCCATCTCTGCTATAGGTTAGGTGCACAACAACATTTTTTGTGTAAGTATTAATCTATTGTCATTTGTCAGCTGCACCTCCTTAAGTGCCACATTCCACGAGATGCATTACACATAAAGCAAACAGTTACAGCTGTATGTTTTGTTGTTGTTGCTCTTTCTAATCCTTCCTGAGTATACGACATGAAAGTTTATGTTGGTGTAGTTTTCCATTTTACAAATTAACACGGTATTGTTAATTATTTATAATAACTTAAGTAACCGCACTAAATGATATTGTTTGTTTGTACTACTACTTGAACTGCAACAATGCCACATTTTACTGATGTTTTTCTTGCTTGTTTGCTTTTAGGTTCACAAGAGAAGAGACATCACCCACAGTACTGCCAAACAGAAGGCCTGTACACGACGTGAAGTATGACTGACTACGCAACACCTTTATCTCTTCAGCTTGCTGTGAAATTAAGTGCCACTGCCCCAAGAAAAGGTGCTGCCAAGAAAGTGGCTAGTGGGAAGCAGAAGAAGCAGCTTTCCACCAATGGTGTGCCGACCGCAACCTTTTTCAGGAAAGTTGTGCCTGCTGCACCAGCCTCTAGCGAGGAAGCTGAGAACAGTACTCCTAAATCATTAGTATTACCTCCCCAACCTAAGCCGAAAACCATATCTTTCAGTGAGACAGCCAGAGTATTCATGGCGACGCTGACGAGTAGTGGTGTTGAATTGGATTTATCCGTTTCGCAAAGTAGTACCCAATCATTTCAGGAAACACAGGAAAGTGGGCAGCAGCCGCAGCCAGCAATTGATTTATCTGATGTTGGAGCAGAGCAGGATGTTGAGCTTCCTTCAGACAAAGAAGTTACACCCCCTTTTTCAGAATCATTGGCTCCCAGATCTCAAGCAAGGAAAGGGAAGGGTACTATAGCACCATTTTCTCCAAGCACCACTTCTGATGATGATGATAGGGATATGGAGTTGTTCCCAACAGGGACCAGGTGACAATAGGAGAGCCAGGGGAAAAGAAAAGCTCCAGAAAGACTTAGACTTATAGAAGAGGGTGAAGTGGAGGATGATGATGACGAAGTAATCATGGTGGAAGGTGACACAGAGGAATCTGTCATTGCTATTCAACCAGCTAAAAGGTGTGGCACAGGTAGCACCGTCACCAGCTCCCATATTGGCAAACCCCTAGCTGAGACTTGCACCAGCCCCTTTCTTAGGAGAAGCATAGAGGCAATTGATTACATGCCCACCTACCTCCAGCTTTTCTTCAGGCATTGGCAGTGGCCCGGTAAAAAAGTACTCCTCCAAAGATCGGGACTTTTTGACAGTTAGCAAAGAGGAGGGGCACATTGCAGTATGCACCATTTGCCACACAAATGTTCATCGAGGTAAGCCTGGTACACATTATGGTACCGGAGGCCCGATGACCCATATGAAAAAACACCATACAATCAAGTGAGAGTTGCACCTTAAAAAAATTGCTGAAAGTGGTTGTTGTGGTGGGGAGAGCCAGGGAACCTCAGCCACAAGTCCAATCATGGGGGAAGGTGATGATGATGAGGAAGAAGAGGGTGACATCTACTTCACACAAAGCAGCCTTGTCCCCAGCAGAATGCCAGCAGATTCTCCCACCTCAGTGACCTCACAATGGCACAAGAAGGCCCAGAGTGAGATGATGAAACATTGGGGCAAACATGACTGCATGGCCATGTACATTGAGTCTACTGCTAACAGCTGCTTCACAAAAGACACCTGTATCAGTGTCCCAAGTGAAGAAGAAAATCCAAGCTACTATTACGGGCATGTTTAATCACCCAACCACACCTTTGTACAATGGGAAGCTGGCAAAAAAAAGCTAGCGCTGGACCTCCTCCCTTTTTCTTTTGTGGAAGGAGAGAGATTCTTAGGCTTTGTGGCAGCCATCTGATCAAAATGGAAGGTACCAAGTAGGATCTATTTTGCCAGAGTGGCTGTTCCAGCGCTGCATCACGACTAGGCCTGGGCGAAGCACTACGCTACGCTCGCGTAGTTTGCGAAGTTCGCGCTACTTCGCACTACGCGAACTGCACGTAGCACAGTGCGAACACGCGTAGCGTAGTGTTGCGTAGTGCTGCGGTCATTTTTTGCTTGCTCGCGGTCCTCAACGTCAAGTTGGCGACCGCGAGCAAGCAAAATGACATCCTGGCGAGACTTTTTCCTTGTTCGCGATCGCGAGCATGGAAAATAAACCTCCCGGCGAGATTCCCAATGCGAGAAGGTCAGGTTTCTCATTGCGAGGGGTCGCGTATGCTCGCGACCGCTGGCGATGAGAAACTACCAGTTCGCGTTGAGAAAGCTGCAGCTCGAGTAAAAATCTACTCGAGCAGCAGAAAACTACAGCTCGCACTGTGCAAGATGCCATTTTCAATGATTGCACAGTGCCGGTTGCTTGTCCGCACTGTGCAATCATTGAAAACAACATCTTGCACAGTGTGAACATGTTACTTCGCAGTTCGCGAAGTGCTACGCGTAGCTCGCGTAGTGCGAACTTCACTTTGCGTAGCTTCGCGAAGTGCTACTTCGCGAACTACGCCCACCCTTAATCACGACGTGCTGCAGTTGGTCGGACAAGCTTTTCTACAAAGTGTTGTTCACAGTGTTGGACTTGGCCCTTCTGGCAAGTTCACCCCTAGAACTTTTTTCAGTATCCTAGCTTTTTTTGTTTCTGCATTGTACTAGTGGTTTTTGGCCTCTAGGCGCTTTCACACTGTGTCCCAGTAGAAAGCGCGTGCGCTCTGTGTATGATTTAGTGAGACTGACCTGCCCTCCCATAGGAATGCATGGGGGATCTTTGTGCCCATGGTAGTTCCTGATGCGTGGGGAGTGCAGGGTCGAGTTTGGTAGGTGCGAACTCGTGAGAGTGAATGCTGCGCGATGATGTGTGCGGCGTTACAGTAGCTAGTGTAGAAGTGCCACTTCTAGACACTGGCATAAATGTGCTGTGACTGCCTGGCGTGTGATTGGCTGGTGTGCCTGGCCCCAGGAGTCAGGATGGGTCTGCCCCAGTGGTGGGTGGAGAGAGCTGCATGTTGATGAGTGGGAGGAGTACACCTGGGACCTGAATAGGGCTGGGCTTTCCCCCCACAATGCTGGGTCTGCCCCCTTTGGTGCGACTGATGACCCTGGCCTGCTCTGTGAATAGGGAGAGGGGCTGAGCAAAACAAAGTGCTCAGGAACCAGTTGCAACTGGTTCGCCCCTTCCCTGCACCTTGAGACAAAGGAAACCTGTGTATAAAAAGGGGCTGTGACCCCATGTAAAATATTCTTGTTTTGTGTACTTGAATCTACCAGGGGCGTGCTGCTGCTGGGGCCCAGGGGAAGGCTTGCCTCCCTGGGCCCTGCCCAGCCCCTGGATGCCCTGGATGCCTGGAGGACTGTTTGGGACCCTTTTGCTTGCTAAATTCCCTTATTTTTGGGTGCAGGACTTTGTGATGGCTCTAGCACCTCCAGGAGCGCTTTATTTCTGGTTTCCAGGAGGAAGTTGCGCTGTATTTCCATTACAGCCAGGCGCTGTAATTGTCCTAGGAAGGAGCACGAGGGCTCCGCAGCACCAAGCTGTTCGTGCAGGAGGGAATCCCCGGTGTAGGGATTCCCCCACATTTTTACTTGCAATCACGGGAGCCTACCCCGCTTTATCCTTCTCTTTATGCGGCTAGCGGGAGCCTACCCTGCTTATTTTTATGTCGGCGGTTGCCCACCCCGCATGTGGCTCCAGTTGAGATGGGAGTCTACCCCGTATGGCGGAGAGAAAAGGAAATTGATGCCGCAATCTCGTGGCGACCAGGAAGTCCGGCCCGCACTGCCTGACTGTGGGCGGGGCCCAGTGTGCCTTACTTCCGCTTCCCCCCAGCTCGGGGGAAGCCGTGCCATGCCTCGCCGGGCAGAGAAAGAGACTGAGAGCAGGATTCCCCGCGGGGCTCCCGTGACGGAGACGGAGCCCCGCATGCTGCCCCGAGTGAAGCCCCGGTCCCAAGGGAGGGACCGGGCGAAAAGCAAAAGTCCCGGTCCCAGAAGAGGGACCGGGTGAAGAGGAGACCCGAGGGCCCAGGTGAGTGGAGCTCAAAGTTCCATGGTGCCTGGCAGAGGCCTAGAGTCAGGGCGGCCCCGTCTCGCAGCAGGCCGCCCCCCCACCACCAAGAGGAGCTTAATTCATTTAAGAGCCCCGTGTGGCTCTCACGTTGGGCATTGTTGTGTTCAGAGTGGCCCCGGATGGCAGCGGGCCGCTCCGGCGTTGTCCACAATTATCTCCCGGCCCAGCAAGGCCCGTGGCCCCTTCTTTTTTAATTTCCCCAATGCCCCAGTAAGGGGCTGACTTTCACAGCGGTGCCGCCATTGCGGGCTGCTGCAACGACCAGGGACCTGTTTATTTTCAGAGCCTAGAGGGCTCCAATGTGCGCATTATTTGTTTCTAGAAGCCCCGATGGCTCCCCCGTTTTGCATACTGATGTGAAGGGCCATTGCGAGCCCAAGCCCAATTGGACTATTTAGAGCTTCCCCGCAAGTAGGGGGCAGCTGCACCGTGTAGGCACCCCAGCTATTGTTCTCAGCTGCCCAGCAAGTAGTGGGCAGCTGCAGCGTTTAGGCCCTGTTCTTATCCCCAGCTGCCCAGCAAGTAGTGGGCAGCTGCTACGTTTAGGTTCTGGTGCGACCTGGACCCTAATGTGATTGAGGTGTTATTGTGATTCATGCTAATGGGATTGGGTGTTAGGAAATGTACTGTGTATAGCATGTTTTGCGCACCCTGTGTTTTATACCTCTAGATAGGATTTCTGCCTAGGAGGTTGTTTTACCTGTTTAGGTTGATGTTAGGGAGATTGTACTTCCCTGTGCGATATACGCCCCTAGTGTAGGTATACTTAGGTGGTTAGGTCTAATGCAATAGACCAATGAGAAATTGCATAATGTGTTTATGCCCCTGTGATGGATGCAGGATAGGTTTTATACCTGATTCTAGTGTGATGACTCTGAGGTCATTATTGCGCCAGTGGTTACTGGTTGTGCTCTACAGTGATAATTTGTGCTACAGTTAGTATATGTTCTACATGTACAATTGGTGATTTGTGCTGATTCTGACAGTGGTCCATGTGGCCCTGTCCCGTGTAAATAGTCCCTTGTAAAATTATGCCCAGTGCCAGTTGGCACAGTGTAAATTGTGTAAATATTATCTAATGTGTTTTGGTATAATACAAAGGCTATTTTTATATATAACCTTGTGTGGAGTTTCTGTTGTGGTGGGCCTTGGGTGTTGTTGCTGTGTGCGCACGCAAACGCTTTACACATTGCCTCTGGGATAAGCCTGACTGCTCGTGCCAAGCTACCAAGGGGGTGAGCAGGGGTTATCTTTGGCGTGTAACTCCACAGCCCTGACTAGAGTGGTGGTTTCTGCCTGGCTTTGGCGCAAGCCCTAGCCAATCAGAAATCCCATTTCTAACACACACCATCCACCTGACGAAAGACATGTGGACCAGTTTTCAGGCGACAGATTACATGTGCATCTCTGCACACTGAATCTCTTTTGTGGGGGTAAAGCAAAAGATATCGTCAGGTCTTGGCCCTGAAGAAAGTTTTGAGAGCATTCATCTGCATGCAACAGTGGCTATGTTCACGATGAAGAAATCACATACAGCTGTAAACATCTTTGAGGAATTTACCAGCAAGTTGTATGAATGGATGTGACCCAGATGTCTTATAATTGGATTTGTTGCCACGGACAATAGCAGTAACATAGTCAACTCCATGGCAGATGGAGGCTATTTCAGGGTCCTGTGTTTGGCCCATTGCATCAACCTGGTGGTGCAAGACTTCCTCAAAAAGGAAGACATAGTCAGCAACATAGTGACCGCCTGCAGAAGAATCTGCACCCATTTCAACCATTCATTTAAAGCCCGGAAGCAGCTGCGGATTATTCAGCGTAATAATGGACCACCAGTTAAAGCCCTTAGACAGTAGGTGCCAAAACATTGGAACTTCACCTTTTAAATGCTGCAACATCTGTTTGAACAGTACAAACAGATCAATGACTATGTCATTCAAAGAGGAGGGGATGAAGTTGGGAAAGCTATGACCATGGATATGGACAATGGGTCCTAGTCAAATGCTTTCCACAGATGCTACTCCCTTTTGAGTTTTTCACATGGGAAGTTAGCAAGGAGGATGGTACGAGAGGCCAAGCTATCCTGGTGCATCTCCTCCAAGACCAGGTAAAGAAGGGGTCTGAAAGGTTCGCCTCTACAGGTGTGAATGAAAACACAGAAGCGCATGCTTTGGTTGAGACCTTATTCCAGAGCTTGGCTTCTAATGTAAGGCTGCAACATGACATCAGCGAGTTCAAAGAGTACATGTGCCAAACTGCTTGATCCACGGTACACAACAATTCTGCCCACTTGCATCCCTTTTTCAGAACGGGATGTTTTAAAATACAAGAGGTGGATTGTAGAGCAAGCCGGAGACTTGGGAAAAGAATGGCTGGAACTTCGAGTCCCACCCTATTGTTCTGAGGTACTGCCTTCAACTTCCAGAGAGGGCACTCTTGTCTCACAGCAGCCAACAACACCATCAACCAGAACACCAGCGACAACAGTGAAAGAAGGACTGGACCCAACCTCTGCATTGTATTGCTTTTAATTGGCAGGGCTCAAGGCAGTGCAGAGGCGATGGCAAAACAGGTTGAACAAGTGGCAGCACCAATGATCATTCACAGGATGTTCCAGGAGTATCTGTATAATCCAAAAGAGGTCTATGTGGATCAAAATACATTGATGTATTGGTATGGAAAGATGCTCCAATGGACAGAGCTCAGCAGGCTGGCAATAAAGTATGTGGCTTGTCCTGTTGCCAGGGTGTCTGCTGAACATGTGTTCAGTGCAACTGGTGTGGTTGTCACAGTGAGAAGGACCAGCCTCTCACCTCAAAATGTAGAGAGATTGATTATGATCAAAGTGAACCAGCATTTTATACCACTGTTCTTGAAACAGCAGCAAAGGAGGAGAAAGAGGGTGATTGGTCCAAATTTAAATAAAATGTGTTAGCTGACCAACTTCTGGGTGAACCATCTGAGTGTGAGGATGAACTCTACTTCCTGGATTAAGTATGCCAGTGCCCCCATGGAACCTTTAAAATGTTCTCAATGAATCTAGTTCTTTGTTAGCAAAAACAAAAATAGCTAGAGGAACATTATTATTTTTGTCTCAGATTTATGCTGCCCCACCTTTTTTATTAGGCACATATATATTGCGAGATTGCAGTTGGGCCAGTGTGCATTGACGAAGCCTCCACTATTCCTTCATGATATTGGGGACAATGCCTTCCTCCCCTACATGCCTATGGCCTAATTCCTATTCCTTTTTGCATTACTTAGCACTAGTAGTGCTGCCCCATAAAATTATTCATTATCCTACAAGACTGCCTGCCAAAACCTTTCTTTTTAACAGATTAATTTATGGAATTGGGTGGGTGGGCTCACTCCCTAATCTAGATGACAGAAAAGTTAGATACATGGTAAATTGGGTCTCGGGGGGCAGAAGGACTGTTTGCAATGGATGTATCTGTACTCTGTCATACCCATTCCTTTGTTTAATTCTAACAACAGATTGATGGCGAATGATATGCTGCTGCCTATTGTCCAGATGAATGGTGGCTTTGTGCTGTAGTGTTTGTCTTTGTCAAATCTTTCCCCAAATCCCATTACCCATCCAAATTAGTAAAACACAGCAGGACCCATGCCATGCGCTTCTTATCTGCACTCCCTTCTGTGCTCTACAGCAATACGAAAACGTGCCTCTGAAGAAATGCTTTCCATTTTATTCTGAAAATAAGACACCAACTGTAAACATTCCTTCTTATTTATTTGCTTGTTTCGCTTAAAATATCGGTAGAGTGGAGGAGGTCATAGTGCCTCTGATATGCTTAAAATTAACTTCCTGTTTTTTTTGCCCTCCTGTTAAACAGCTTGCACATGCAAGACGAGTTACTAAGAATTCTGGGGCCATTTTAAGAACAGTCATGTTGGCTCAGAGACAGATTTCCTGCGTTCACAATTGTTTAAAAAGCAAACACTTACACTGGAATTTTGTACCCTCGTTCTGTAGATGCCTGACTGCTGCCTCATGACTGGGGAGAAGCCATTCTGGGGTGTTTTGGGGAGGAGAATGACTATACTACCCAGCAATCCCTGGGCTTGCACGTCACACTCAGGCACCGGAGCACCATAAATCAACTAGAGGCATCCCGCAGCGTGGGACCCTCGTTCTGTTGCCTGCCTGCTGCCTCACGACCAGGGATACGCCATGCTGTGCTGGGGAAGAGGAAGACTGCACTCTCCAGCAATCCCTGGGCTTGCACGTCACCCTCAGGATGTGTCTGCAAGAGACCGGGCTAGGTCACTGCTCTTGACCTCTCATTGTGGCTTGCTTGGCTTTATCTTAACTCTCCATCAACTTAATACCCCTGAGAATACAAGGTAAGATCAATGGGCAAAAGGAAGTGTGCTATGCAAGTCACTAAGGAGCACCCACTGACTGCCTTAATTACCAGCTTCCTCACTGCGGCAATGGCAGCAATCAACAATGAGCATGAATGTGTGGAAGAGAGGCTGGGGAATACAAAAAAGTATGTGTTAACTAGTCCTCAAGTAGTGGTAGTCAATGCAATGGATCTCATTTCCCCTGCAGAGGTCAATAAATCATCAGTGGCAGCCGAAAATCTAGGTTTATATCAGGGTAATATCGAGATTGCCCCTAATAAAGCAGTGGGCTCCCATTCTGATCCCTTGTGCTCGCCAGTGCCAAAAAAGGGCAAGAGCTGTAGTAAACAATACTGCAGCCAAAAGCCACCTTTAGCTCATAAAAAGCTCACCTCTGGTAAGGAGAATAAGGGGAAGACCCCAGCAAAGGAATCAGCAAAACTAGAAACTGGTGAACTCTTAACACATGCCCAGTTTTTAAGTACTTTGGAGAACAATATGAGAGCAAGTCTGAATCCACTCATGGACATCCTTCATAGTATTGATACCTCACTAAAGACTCTGATTACCTCCAGGACATCCAGCGCAACTAGTACAAAGAGTACAGGAAGTGATGATACAAGGTTGGCAGCTTTGGCCCCTACATCAGTTAGACAAAACTGCCCTGCTTTTGGGGGCATGACCAGGAAATGCTACAACACCTACAATCGTCTGGTCAACAAGACAGTAACGTGCCCCCTGGTCCCTTGGATTCTCCCATACTTAGGGGACTAAACAGGGTCCAGTGCTTGGATCTTAGACAAGGGCGAATACAATCTGACCCTGGGACTAACACATCAGAAAAGACGCTTCTTCCAATGTCAAACTTCTGATAACGATCACAAGCAATTATTGAGTTCTCCATCTCCTGTCAGAGGCTACCAAGCTGGTTATAGTGCTGAAAAATGTTCCTCCCTTATGGTCGGAGAAGAAAGAAGACACATCATAACTAAAAAACAAAGTCATCCAGTGGCTCTCAAGATCAACAAACTGGTTTAACTGTGAAGGTATATCTAAGTACATAAATAATGTGCAGAGAGTTTACTGGGTGGGCTCAGAGGCAAAGGATGACATTGATGATTGTGTTGTTACTCCTTGTAAAAATATGCATTTGGTCAGCTATCTTTTGGGAAAAACTCTCTTGGCTTAGTCCATCAAGGAGGATCGTTATGGCAGTCCCTTTGGGTTATTTCTACAAGTCGAACATTCAAATACATTCAAGACCCCATTTTTTTTTATCGTGTTACTGACGTTTTACTGTGCCCGCATTTAATCGTTTCTCTCCCCTTCAGCAAGTTGATTGACTATATGAACAAGTAGTGATGTTCCCTCAGCCAATGGCATCTAGGACATTGGTGATGGATAACAACGTAAGTGCATACACACCTGTGGTGAATGCGAATGTGACTGCAGGAAACATATCCCTACATGGGGTTGCAAAATATATCTCCTCCAAATATGGATTGGGGACATGACGGTAAGCCTGGTAATAGTGAGTTTTCAAGCAATGAAAGCATGCACACACCAGGGATTAATGATAATGTGGATTCAGAAAACATCCACTGTTCAGGGTTAGAGAGTGTGGTAAATACAACTTCCCTAGATACAGTTTTGGGCCCTGTCGGCAACACTGGTAATAGCGAATGTATAAGCAGACATGATATGTTTCCTAAAGTATTACCTCACTGTCTTTGGATGCCTGCTTTGGATGTGGCTGGCCTATCAAACAAAGTACAGAATGACGACTGGCTTGAGTTAATAAAGGGCTATACCCTTATTTGTTTCCAAGAATCCCGGGCCAGGGAAACTGTTGGCATAGATGGATTTGTTTCTTTCCATACTCCAGCTAGTCAGGCTTTGGGGGCCATCACAAGGGGGCTTATTGACACTAGAAGCAACCAGTTAGGGAATAAGGTCTGTAAGAGAGAGCTTGGTTGCCCACTTTTCCAAATGATTAATATTGTGTCTGGGCAAAATGTAACTTTGGTCATTGTTTATTTTTCACCACAATAATTTTGTCTACACAAACACTAAAATAGCAGAGAAGCTGGAACACTAAGGGGTCGATTAGTATGTCGGGCGGATCACCACAGCCCGCATGGAGGTGGCGACCCGCCCGACATTATCTCCCGCCTGCCTCCCATTTCCCCCCTTCCATATTATGATGGCGGGGGTACCACGGCGGATGGGAAGACCGTCCGCCGCTTTTCTGCATGGTCGATGAGTCGACTGGGCGGAAAAGGGTTGCATATGGTGGAGGTGTCTGCTAGACACCGCCATCCATATTACAATGGCAGCGGGAAGCAGCCTTTCCGTGGCGGCAAAGGCATGTGGTCTTCTCAGTTGGGGGCCTGTTGCGGGCCCCCAGGGTGTTGGGAGTGTGGGGGGTGCACATGGGGTTCTCCCCTGCATTTGCAGGCACAACGTGGCAGGCATTGTGCGGTGTCTGCCACGTTGTGCATGCAAATGCAGACGGTGCATCCACAGCATTGTGGCGGGCGGTGCTGTGAGCACTGCCCGCCACAATGTTGTGGATGGGGGATGCCACCGCCACCATGGCAGTGGCATCCTAATTGCCGGTGCGGGACCGCCGCACCACTGGCGGCCTGTCCCAGCAACGGTAGGGTGGCGGGCGGACAAAAGTCCTCCCGCCATCCTAATAGTCCCCTAAGTGATAATTTAAGGGGCATTCAGCCTGGGGGTCGGGGTAAGGAAGAAAGTTGTCATTTGGAACATAATCCATGTGGTGACATGTTTTATTCTATACTGTCAAAATGTTCTCTTTTTTTGATAGCTGATTTTTCTATCCAGTCAACACCAGACCACATTTCTTACATGGGTAGAGGCCAAGGTAGCCCAAGTGATTGTATTGCCTTTTCTGACTACTAGCAAGCTTTTCCATCCTCTAAGAATGTTTTAGTGACCATTTTCCGCTACCACTCTTTGTTGAAACCCACAACAAGAAATCCAGTGGGAAACTAAAATTAAATACTATATTATATCACAACAACAAGGGTATATTGTGAAAACGGTCTACTGTAAATCCAGACATTATTTTGGCCCTGAAGCAAAAGCCCAAGGATAACAAAAGGGTAAGATCTTGTCGACATCCATATAAACAAGCACTTGTGAGTCACAAGATGATCATTAGACAGGAGGCCTGGGAGAAACTTTGTGAAGCCGGCATTAACAAGGATGCCAGTCTATTTTGGGTGATTACCCAGATGCAAATGCGAGGTACCACCCACTGATGAGGAAGTTACAAAAGCTTAAATGAAACTACCGCAAATAAAGCATCTGGACCAGACAGTGTTCCGACTGATCTCTTCCTGGCTAACCCTGATCTTTGGATTCCAGTGTTAACCAATATTTTGAGTTGGGTAGCATACTTGGGTCCACTGAAATCGTGGTTGAACGTGATAATCGTACCCATTTTCAAGAAAGGGAACAGGGCAGACTTCAAGTGCTACCGGCCAAGTTTGTTGATTGACTGTATGTGTAAGATAATGGGAAGGGTTATATTGGATCGCTTAGAAACTTGATAGCTGAGAGAGGGAAGTTCTCTGATATCCAATATGGTTTCAGAAGCAGCCTGGGCACTGTGTAGAAGTGCCTCAATCTTCACCTGCTTATATAAGCAAGTATACACTAGTTAAGAATGGATCGCTTTGGGATTCATGGACTTAACATTCGCCTTTGATTGGGTGGAGAGAGGGAAACTGTGAATGAATATGTTAGCTATGGGTACTGATGCACCCTTGGTCCATTTCTTAGCGCAGATGCATCAAATATATGTAGTAGAGTTGGATACGGAGCAGATGACAAACTCTCCTCTATCAAAATGAATAGTGGAGTTCGCCAAGGGTGTGTGTTAGCCCCTTTTTTTCTGAATATATATTAATGATCTGGAGGACTTCCTTGGCCAGGGACAGGTCGACGTTCTGAGGGTGGTTCCTAGAAATTTGCCAGCCTTGCTCTATGCTAATAACTGTGTTTAATGTCTAGAACCAGTGTGGATCTGCAAATGATTTTAAATAGATTTAATGATTTTATGCGCGATCTTTGATTAAATACCAACACGGCTAGTTCACTGATAGAGTATCTATGTAACAAACATCAATGTTCTAAATATCGGAAAAAATATATCGAAAAAATATCAACTGCAATACCTTAACAGGTAAGTACAAAACTATTGTATGACAAATATCGAGGTAAAAAATATAGATATTAAAAATATTGATTTTAAAACTATATAAATAAAATAATTTATAGCAAATATATAAAATAATAATATTATTTTAAACAAAATAAATTAAATGTAATATACATTTTAACTAAATATAACAAATACACATAATGTAAAAAATATAAACACACAAACACAAAAGTGTATACATATACACATATATACTTAAAAATAATGTATTAACTATTAGCTTTATCTAATTTTTAAACATAAACAATAAATAACAATAAATTATATATACCTATATCAATAATTGAAAATAAAAAATTCTATAATAAATTAAAATATTAAACTATTTAAAAAACAACTTACATTTCCCAATACAATAAGTGGAAGAGTAGGGAAAGTGTTGGATAACGGAATAATTAAATGTACTATTCCAACTCCAGAGAGTGCAACAGTAGGGAAAGTGTTGGATAGCGGAGGGGTAAAAATTACTATTCCCACTCCAGACTGTGCAAAAGTAGAGTAAGTGTTGCATAGCGTAAGGAATTGCATTTACTATTTCAACTCCTGTGAGTGCAGCAGTAGAGAAAATGTTGGAAAGCGGAGGGGTAAAAATGACAATTCCCACTCCAATGAGTGCAACAATAGGGACAGTGTTGGCTAACAGAATAATTAAATGTACTATTCCCACTCCAAAGAGTGCAACAGTAGGGAAAGTGTTGGATAACAGAATAATTAGATGTACTATTCCCACTCCAAAGAGTGCAAAAGTAGGGAAAGTGTTGGATAGCGGAGGAATTACATTTACTATTCCAAATCCTGTGAGTGCAACGGTAGGGACAATGTTGGATAGCGGAGGGGTAAAAATTACGATTCCCACTCCAATGAGTGCAACAATAGGGAAAGTGTTGGATAGGGGAGGTGCAAAAATTACTATTCCCACTCCAATGAGTGCAACAATAGGGAAAGTGTTGGATAGCGGAAGGGGGAAAATTACTATTCCCACTCCAAAATGTAAAACAGTTGGGAAAGTGTTAGATAGCAAAGGGGTAAAAATTACTATTCCCACTGCAGTGAGTGCAAAAGTAGGGTAAGTGTTGCATAGTGGAGGAATTAAATTTACTATTCCAACTCCAGTGAGTGCAACAGTATGGAAAATGTTGAATAGCAGTGGGGTAAAAATTACTATTCCCACTCCAGTGATTATAACATTAGGGAAAGTGTTGGATAGCAGAGAAACAGAAAATAATAATAACACTTAATTTAAAAAAATATATATATTACAGACTTTTGAAAATCATAAAAATAAAAAATATTTGAAAAATGTATAATTAAATATATTGAACATATAAAAAGAACGCATATTAAAATAGTAATTACATATAACAAAAACCTACAAATAATACATACAATAATTTATTAAATGCATGTATAAACAATTATTTAAAAGTAGCAAATATTAACATATAAAAATATAACTAAAACATAAATGTATTTATTTTATTTCCTACCCTATAACACCAAACCAATAACAAAACACTTCAACATTTTTAAATAAATGTATTTACATAATTAACATAATGGATAATACATTAAAAAATATTATTAATAAAAAAAGCAATTCATTTAGTACACATGCTTTCACACTATAATATCCACAACACACACCTAAATAAAACTATAAAATAATAAAACACAATTAAATATTCGTTTTCAAAAGAAAACCTATTACTAGTAACAACTAATAATTAAATATTTAAAAATGTATTTAATACCCAACTTTTACCCCTTTAAAAGTAAAAACAACACACAATAAATAAAAAATTACACAAACTATCAACTAATAAACATTAATTAACAAGTATATACCAATTAATTAAACACAAAATGCTTGCCACCCTTTACTCCTATAAAGACCACAACACACACCTAAAATTAATTACACAATTACCATCATTAATTACCAATAAACTAATTAAAATTAATTAACAACCAATTATAAATTAATAATAAATTACTTTACCCATTTAACACTATAACATCTCAATTAAACAAATAATAATAAATAAAAAATATTCAATAAATTTAATATAATTAAGATACTTCCCACCCTATTCCCTATAAACCCACAACAGGCTATGGAACTAAAAATGCAGAATTCCAATAAAAATATATTAATAACTACTCAAAATAATCATCTCATTTTATATATTGAAATTACTTCCCACCCTATTCCCCTATAAACTCACAACCCGCTATGGAACTAAAAACACAAAAATCAAATACAAAAAATTGAATAACTACTGAAAATGTAAACACATATATTAAAAATACAAGCAAATCTTATGCAAAAAACATACAAATCATACATTTTAAAATATATACTAAAATACATACCATTAATAAAAAAATCGATATTTTCACCAAATATATTTTTGCAAACGATATTTTACACTTACATATTTTTAACATCTATATTACTTACCCTAAATTCGATATTCTTAACCACGAGAATTTGTCTGTCGATATTTCTGACCGGCGATATTTTTAACTCGATATTTGTGTAAATCAATATTTTTTAATCCATATTCTGTCCCTGCACCAACACGGCTGAGTCCTATGTTATGGTGGTTGGGAACACCCCTCGCCCTTTGAAATCTTGTTTTATTAATAGCAATAAACTGATGTTTGTTCCAATCCTTTTTTACTCAGGCATACCTTTCGATCAGAGAGGAACATGGCGCCATCTTGTGGACACTAGGAAAAGAGGTCATGGTCGTAACGTGGAAGAACTATTTAGGTTTGCAAATAAGCTGGACTCTAAACCTATAGACTCGCTAATCAACATTTATAAGGCCGGCTCATGCCCCGTTATTTTATATGGGAGGGAGTGTGGGGCTTTGGCAATTTTTCTTGCCTACAGGCATCAGAAAACTCTTTTCTTAGACATCTTTTGGCAGTTCCTCATAGTTTGCCAATCATACTATGCAATACAGAATTAGGTTAATCCCTTTAACTCATTGTTTAGAAATAAGCTCCAACAATGCTGTGGCACTCATTATGGGTCAAAGAAGAGTTCGCACTTAATTGTGCAATAATATTGGTTTGCATGAGCTTAGATCATATGCAGAAAATCCCTTGGCTCAGCTATGTTAAAAAAATCTGCTAAAATAAGTAGGGAGAGTGGATTGGTTCAGTAACCCACAATCGACTGCAAAAATCCCAAATCTCCAGCTGAAAAAGGACTTGTTATCCATGTTAAAACTGAATGATGAGCGCATGGATTTGGCTAAGAAGAGAGTTGAGGAATATCTCTTGTTGGTTTGTACTGTATCTTGGTAGATTTAGGTTCAGCATAGCAAACCTGTTGGTCTTTTATCCCCGAAAGGCATATCGTGAGTCTCAGCTTTATCTATGTCCTTGCGACTCTGTGTCACAACAGAACATGGTGCATTTTTTATTTTTCTGTCAGCTACATTCTAAACCGCCGATAGATTTTATTATCCCATCATTAAGGGTCCTGAATATTAGGAAATGCAGGCTGGCATTGCATCTCCTACAGCTTTTGAAAACATCATAGATATACCAAATTGTTTATAAATGTATCTCTTCTGCAGTTCGTTTACGTAAACTAGTAGGGAAATTATTAACTTGTTATTCTGTTTGGTGATGAAACATATATTTTCTGCATGTTGCACTTTATTCGCTGGTTCTGATGCATTTTTATGAATTTTTATGAATTTACATGTTGTCTATCGATTTATGGTGACTCTTGACAGGACCAGTGGGATCTATACACATTGTTTACTGTTTACGCTCCACAGATTATATTGGGACTCACTGTACTTATTTGAATGCACTTTGGCACATGGGCACTTTGCCCTCTGACTCTTTGTAATACTATTGTCAATTGTTTTTAGCTAAACTCAGCGGTTATTTATTATTTTATCTTGTATGTTTAATGTACTCTTTTATGGTTATGGAAAAATAACGAATAAGGAATATTTGAATGATTTATTGAGGTGTGGCTTAAATTACACCATCAATGGATCACACACTTGATGGGCGGATGTGGTGAAAGCAACACCAACTTACTGTAGAATCTTCTAAGCAGTAGCCCACACCAGCCCATTACCTATCCGTGTATTAAAAATGATCCATATTTTTCAGATATAGAATATAGAACATCAGTTGTCAGCATTATCATCATTCAGGCCTTGTGTTGCCTAACTGTAAACGCCTAACCTATGCTTGTCCACTCCAGATGCTGAGTCCATTTTTGATAACTTGAGGATTTCACAAATAGTACTGCTAGCTCAACATTAGCCAAAACTTACTAGTAATGCTATTTTTTCTATTTTAGCACAATCAGGCATTCTCATTGTGTCATCACACATTACTCAGATGCTGTCAATTTTTTGTAAATCTTTGATAAATAAATAACCCAACAACTCATTGTTTCTACTTCCATTTAGATGCCCACAAAGGATAATCAATCAATCATCCAGATCAATATCTGATTACTGTGATTCTTCGGCCAGCAATAACTTTAGTATTCCTTTTGAGAATTGACTGTGAAGAGGACGTATGGCATAGGGATAATGCTCTGGTCACTTTCCGGTAATCTTCATTATCCTTTGTCTAAAGTCCTCATCATAGTCAATCCAGGCCTCAGATGGTTTGGTATGTCAGGAATTTGAAAGGCATTGGCCATGTCTTCTCCTACCCTAACTGTATTAGATTAGTGCAAGTCCACTCCTACTCCCTTAATGTGGTCCAGTCAATGAGGTGGGTTCACCTCACGAGTAATTGACTGTGATGAGGACTTCGGGCTAAGGATAACGAAGATTAGCGGTAAGTTACCTGAGCATTATGGACACTGTTTCCAGTCCTGGACCTTTGTGTTATAACTTAAGGTCTTCTGGGTGGTATAAATGTGTTTTGCTTCTCATGCACTAATTAGTCTAAATCACCCGAAATCAATGATTGGTAAATGAAATGTTAAGGGCTGGAGACAGTGTCCATAAAGACATGGAGTTAGGTGTTACTCCTAACCTGCTGCCGAGAGGGAGATGACCTTACACAAGGAGCATTACACTGATTGATACTCCATTTGGGTGTCTCACATGTCAGTAGACGTCCAAAAGGAAAAAAGAACAAAAACTGAGGATTTGCACTGGTGAAGCGCACTTTGCTGCAGTGACAAACAAAGATGTAAATAATCCCTTTTGAACCTAATTATGTTCAAATATGTCCAATATTCATTAGGGGTACCCCAAAAATATGACTAAATTATTAATATTCACTGCCATGAAGAACCATTTCACAGTAAGTGCAATGCATTATTGCATGTGCTAATAGTACAATGTGCAAATATGATGTAGCTAGTCTTCTTCCCAGTGCGTGCTCTCTTGAGAATATCCTCTCAGTGCAAAATCTCTCTACTGACACGTATGTTTCTGTACTCTAGTTCCCATTTAAAGTGCACTGAAAGCCCTACTTACTCTGTTGTCACTGACCAATTTTTAAACATTGGCACCCCCTATTCTGACTATATTATGTAATTTGTACGCTATCTCCTGGAAATCACAGTCATACAATCGAATTTATAACCAGAACTGTAACGTCCGCAGGGACTGACATAATGTAAAATACAAACAAAAAGCCAAAGGACATTGAACACTTTTATTTTCTGTGTTGGCAGCAATACCATTTCAAAATATTAGTGTTCATCAGGTGCTGTAAGAAGCCAAACCTGTAAGGACTAGGCAAATCATCGTGCATTTTAGGCTGCTTTTATAGGTGTCATAATGGCACAATGTTGATATATGATTTATGAAAATGGGTTATTGATTGAGGGCAAGGAAGTCCCAACTGAGGCAACAACCATAATCCTTGTCAGGGTACACCATAAAAATCACTAAATCAACCTGTGCTTTTGCCTCTGGTACCTTGGCACGAAAGCAGTCAGGCTTAACTAAGAGGCAAAGTGTAAAGTAATTATGCAGCATACAAACAGTAATAAAGTGAAAACACAACACAAGAAAAATCTCAAACCTATTTATTTTTAATGAATAAATTGATTCCAGAATAGCGCCAATCCAATCGTTAGAACCAGATATATTCAATTTGAAAAAGTTAGGAAGTTATAGCGCCTAAAAGCACAAAGTGCTATTCACGGTCATCTGGTTGTGCTAGGCCAGGGTAAATGTACAAGTACAGTCTGACCATGATGGATCATGGCCAGATTCAGGGATCCGTTTAGTCCCTCTGAAAAAAGCTAGCTTCTCAAAGTCTGGCTCAAAGAGTTCTGTTCCCAGTGGAGGAGGCTGCGAGGAGCAGAAAGACCACCGCAGATGGTTGTCGCTGTAGTGTGAAGAGCACGTCTGGCATTGTGGATTGTCATCGCTGTAGCATATAGATCTGGTAGGGCAGTACAAACGGTGGTTGCTGGAGCTTCGCTTTGGCGGTTGCCATGGGCTGCCTCTGCTGTATCGCAAAGTACAGATCTAGCGGTACCGGTGATCTCTGGCGGTCTCTATTGCTTGAAGAGTTGGGTTCACGTGGAGCTTAGCATTGCCAGTTGTTGCAGACCGTAGAGTCTTGAAGCAAAGAGGCCTATACGCAGTCTTGAAGAGCCCAAAGCTTTAGAATTTCACCTTTCGTCACAGGAGACCCTCAACTGAGGCCAGCCAGGCATCCAGCAGAGGCCAGGAGGGCTCGAGCAGGTCCAGTGTACAGTTCAGCGGGGCAGTTGCAGGGAGGCCTCTAGAGTTTATTGTGGCCCTGTAGCTAAGAAAGGAGGTCAACCTACTTACCCTTGGAGTCACTCAGGTTATCCTAGAATAAAGGGAGCAGGCCAGTCTTCCTTCTCAGAGAGCAAGGCAATTCTCAAGGAGCTGGGAAGTCCTAGGTAATAGTAGGCCAGTACTCTGGAGGCAAAGCAGTCTTTCTTCTGTATTGTCGACAGGTCCAGGAGTGTACTGTTGAGTGGCTCAGTAGGTCCAATACTTATAGCTGGTGCCAGCCTTTGAAGCGGGGGATTCCCGGTACTGCCCACATTTGGTTCTGGGAAGTTTGTACCTCGTTGAGGCTCCAATAAGTTTGGGATGACAAATTACTTTTGTTAGGTTTTATTGTGTGTGCTAGAGGCAAGCCATTTGAAGTGTTAGTACGGCATGTAACAGCTCTGTCTCATTCCATCATGACAGGATGGCCCATCGTACCCACACCTAGTCCTCTTTTGTGTCACTGTCTGGAAGGAATACACAAACCCTTACATCAGAGCTATTCACACCATGTGACCCAGGACACTTGCAAAAGGTACAAATGATTATGACATAAAAACGGCAATTTTCTAAAAGTGGCATTTTCAGAATTGTGACTTAAAATCTGACTTTACCATTGAAGAGGTTATAAATTTAAAATTAATTGGATGTAAACTGCATATTTCTATGTGCTCTCAATACACAGTTATCATTTATTAAATGTAATAAGCTAACTGAGTGTTAGTCAATGAGAGAAATAGGCCTTACTACAGTAAAAAATATTGAGGGAGTTTTTCACTGACTGGACATGAAAAACCCAAACACACATGTCCTACCTTTTACATACAATGCACCCTGCTCTATCAGCTGTTAGGGCATACATAAGGAGCGACTTATAAGTAAGCTGTCCTATTTTAGGTTTAACCTAAGAAGTGCCACGGGCCGATCTAATCGGCCCTATGTTAAAAGCGAAAGTGCTCAGGCCGATCAGATCGGCCCAGGAGCTGACACTCATTTGGGAGGGGTTTATTTCCTGTTATGCCTCTTAAAACTGGAAACTAACCTCTAATTGCACTCAAGGACATCTCCCTCTTTCTTCGCAATAGCTGTATTTTTCCATATTCTGTCCGAATTGCAGCTATTTCGGTTTGTAAACGTTGCGGCAAAATCATGTTTACAGAATAGAAGAATCCAGTCTGCTGAAAGCTGCACAGGTCCTTCTCCACCATTAGAGGGCGCAGATAGCTCAGAGACATTGCTCTAATCTGCCGTCAGCCCTAGAGACAGTACAGCCAGTGTGGACACGTGATTTGACTGAATCGGGTTTGAACTGCAGACACCCTGCGCAGGTACGGCTCATTTATTTCCTAAATAAAACATTCACTTCACGTTTGAATCTTGGGTGATGACATGTGTATTCTCCTTCTTTTTTCATTCCGCCAAATACTTTCACCCTTACTCCCATTTCTGTTATTATTATGTGGTCAGTCCGCTGCTCCATGAGTACAGCTGCCTTTTTCCCAATTGTTTCTGCCTCCGGCTACGTAAGTAAAATTCAAACCATAGAGCCTTTTTCTGTGTTTGGGCTGTTAGAACAATTTTGCTAAGTTCCAACTAACCTGCTGCCTTCCAAGCCAGTAGCACTGCGCCATGGTTCTTTCAAAAGGCACATGCCCACGCCTCCCCTCTGAATTGATTCTAACAGCCCACACACAGAAAAAGGCTCCATGGTTTGCATTTTACTTATGAATGTAGTTTTATTGAACACGTAGCACCAAAGCTCCAGCCCGGAGAGAAAACAATTGGAAATCAGGCAGATGCACACATGGAGCAGGGGACTGACTGAATAATAGTGTCACTGAGCCTGCTACCATTGCACAAGATGTCTGCACAGTGAGTGCGACTACCGCACTACATGTAGCACTGAATAGGCATGACTCAAGCACAAGTGACAGCAACGCGTCTACTACTGAGACATTACAGCCGAGGTCCGTGTTTTTTATGTTGGGGCCTCACAGCCTTTGACTTGACTGCTTTCTGGCAGCAAGGAGGATCCAGGGGGCAATGTGGGTGAAGACTGCTCTGAATAAATAACATTAATGCTTTAATTATTCTAAGTTGCCTGTAGCGCTAAGAACTGTGCACTCACGCAGTCTGACTCTGCTCAGTTTTTTGCTGCCTGCCTTTGACCCACTTTAGTTCTATGACTTTCTAGTTTCTATTTGCTCAAATGGGTGTAATTTTTGATATTATTTATATTTACCTCTTCTAAATTGCTTCATGTTCTCATGAGAATTCATAGTCACTGACCTGAAACCTTGGCTGCTATGTATTATAGTTTCGTCCATTCCGTTCTCTCATACCCCAGCAGTGGCAGTAGGTCATGTAAGCATGGCCCCAATGAAAATAGCATGAGCAGGCAAGTTCCAGAGTTGTATTGAAGTCTAATACATTTGCAGCAGGGGTGGAGGTAGTAATGTGCTTATGGGGCAGCAAAAAATACAGTAAAATACAGTAGTCAGGGGTTGCATCATGAATGAAGCAGGATACACCATACTTTCATTACCTTGAATCATGCTGGCCGGTATTTTTAAAATATTTGTGCTAAAATTCGAGCATCATAGTGTGCAGTGAATATATTATAAAATATGAAAGGATCAAGCAGCGAAAATGAGGACGGTGATGCATGCATGTGACGCAAGTAATTTTTCATGCACTAATGGGTACATTTCAGTAGGTCGTGCTTTTGCATTCTGACCTCTTCAAACTGAAGATATACTTTGCTATGATTTAATTTTAGTGGTTGTGCAATTAACTTGGCCTGTCTTACCTGACAAGCTTATCAGTAAGAACGATTTATGAGTAAAGATCTCTCTCATGAAATGAAAACACAATTTTCTGCTTCCTAACTGGTATTTCCAAAAGAAAGGCTCAAGGTTGAAAGCTGTGGTTTCACACTTTTCCAAGTTGTGCCATGTACATGTTTTTGCAGCCTTCAACGGTATGCAACTTGAACACGTAGGGAGACAACTAGTTTAAATATTTCATGCAGGATGGATGGAAGGACAAATGCATATGTTTTCAATACTGTGGCCGCGATTTTTGATAGGCTTCAGACTACTTTTGTCGAAAAGAGCTGTACGTTTTTGGTGAATTCAGGTGGTATGTAAGGAGCAGGCACAGTGACATGGTGGACAAGGTTTGAGGGAGAGAGGTGGGTTGAGTAATTACCAGCAGCAATTAAATATGCTTCAGACTGTCAGAGTCTTGCACCCAGTCATACCAGTTGAGGGATGAAAAAGGCACATGATGCTCAGCCAGTTTCTGAGAAAGCACTTTATGTGTCTATCTCTCTGATGTCACAAGCTGTTATCATTTAGCAGCTCCAAGGCATCTGCTCGTACAAAATATCATGACAAGACCAGTGTGGCTACAGACAACTGGCTCCTATTACCCACTACCTATCATATGAATATGGGCATAGGTAGTTGTATGTGAGTTTTTTTTTTACTGTGTTAGATGTTATTGTTTTATATCGCAATCATACTACTTTTTTTTGCTGACTAGACACCTAATGCATACAAAGACACACTAGTATTTACAAACCGAGGCCCAACTGCAGACCACGAAAGCAACTGGCCTCTGTTTACTCTTGAGAAGCTTGGATTCCTAGCGATTTGCAAAAATAGATGCAAGCAACATTTTAATGCACTATTACATATTTAAAATTTGCAAAAGGGCAGCTGGATTTTCCTGCTGCATATTTTCAAATTACGCTTTGCAGTATTATGTTTTTACTTGTGTCAGGCTGGACCTGCACTTTCTCCAGGTTTTCGCAAATGTATTATTGTGGTAGTCGAGCATTTTTGCAAAAATGAAATATCCTCACAGACTAAAACTTGCAGACCTTGTTGGGTTGGAAGGAGCTATGTATTCACAAGGCTGTGTTGTGCAAGAAGAGTTTGGTTAAAAGGTTGGTGGTTTTATCACTCAGGTGAGTTTTTGTGATCTTGAGACTCGCCCCATCAACCTCTTCCTGCCCTTATGCTGAAACAAGCAGAAAGAAGGAGGTGATTCCCATTACAAATAGCACGGTACATACATTGTGAGAGTATTTGAATATTCATAAGTGTTGCTTTATATTTACTGGTTTGTGATATGTTAGACTGGGTGTTGCTCTCTGTGGATATGTATGTGGATGTCTGTGGTGTTGGTGTCTGAGGTCTTGGTCTTTGTTCTTTTGGGTGTATGAGTGTATCTCTGGGTGTATCGTAGGGTCTTCAGGGCGATTGGGGTGCTATTTAGCTGTTTAGGGTGTGTGGTGTGAATGTTTGTTCCTGGCTGGTGAGTGTGTTAGTAGGTGTTTGTGAGGATTTGTAATAGTATCTTGAATGTTGTGAGCTGGTACAGATTGAATGCTTGGCGATGTTTTGTGAATGAAGAAATGAAATTTTCATAAACCATGACAGAGTAATTACAAAGAGTGTTTATAAAAGAGTAATCCATACTTGGTCCACACACCAGAGTGCAAGAGCACGTTCAATCAATTTTCATATCTTCTCCCACCCCTTAAGACTTTCAAAAATACACATTTGGTCAGTTCCCGTCAGAGAACCCTGGTCTACACAGCTCATATATCATAAAGAAACAGCAGCATGATAAAACAAATATCATCAAAATTATTATTATTTTTTTTAACATACTTTATTAATTTTCAAGAACAACAAATCATATTTCAGAAGCATACAAAATATCAGTGCCAAAATCCTCAATATATGGACAATGTTAACAGCATTTATACTTAAGAAGGGGTCTTTAGTAAGATATACATTAGCACCTCCAGTAGTAAATCCCGGAAAGACAACTGGACACTCTATATACACATCTCTATTGTAAGAGGGACCCAATGCTAACAAAAGGGCTAAGAAAATATTGTCACCCACCCACCTCCTTTAAGATGATAACTGCCATGTCCCATCCCCCTCCCTAGTCCAGAGTCGGTACTGTATTAACATAGGTTGTAGGTTGGCAGGCCCATTAAGTTCCACCCAACAGATATCTTTGTCAAACTTTTTAGGCTTTCGTGTATATGGCATTAATTGGGTATACACAGGGCCTGTTAATTTTACCAAGTCTCAGTGTAGTGAAAGTTCGATGGCAATAAACCGCACTAACATGGCATTCCATTTCAACAAAATGGGGTTCTTACGTAGTCCTCTATTTTCCTCTAGTTTGATCTCCATACTTTCGGTTCTGCCCCATCTAACAACCTCATTATGCCATCCCAACATTGTTGGGAGCAATGAAGATTTCCAGCACAACGTGATGGACCAAATTGCTAAGATCAATACTAGATCATCAAATCGGGCCTGCGCCTTCTGTTTCGTACATTTTGTACATAATCCCAAAATACAATAGTCAAGTGTATCACTCCCACCACCGGAGCCACTTCATTCAGTATTTTTAGTACATTTGCCCAAACGTGTACTAAGCGTGCACATGTCCACATCATATGTAGCAAATCCGCCTCTCGTGTATGGCAACGGGGGCACAAATCTGTTGTGTCTGGGAACATTTTGTGTAGTCTTTGTAGGGTCAAATAGGCTCTGTGTACCATAATGTATTGAATAAGTTTAAATTTGGGATTGCGAGATACCTTATTAGGGTATTCTAGTATATTCCCCCATTCCTTATCTGTTAGTTTACAGCCCATATCCACAGTCCCTTGTCTCAAAGTGGCAAATGAGGTTGCTGCGTGTGTTTGTATACCCCTGTAGAGCCACCTGGTTAAGTGTCTCCCCTTACCCATTAGGTATTGCATGTGTACTAACTCGTGGATTGGGGGCTCTTTTCCATCTGGAGCCTAAGTTTTTTTATATATCTGCTAATGCTAGCATGAAGGAAATATAAGGAGTTGGGAACTTCTTGTTCCCTTACATACGTATCATGGCTCAGTAACATACTATCTGCAAACAGCATCCCTACTGTACTTACTCACTCATCAGACCATTTGGATATGCACCTTGTAGTAACCATCCTGGACGGTGTGAGGAGCCCCAGCAGTGGGATGTTAGGGGTGTAAGGTAGTATCCCATTAGTGTAATGAAGTGCTTTTTTTCCAGTAAATTAATGTCACTTGTGATAATTGAGGTGCTATTACCGGGGATCTACTTGTAATAACAGGGTATGGAACATTCCCTTTTCCCAGGTTAATTGTGACACACCTATCTCCTGCAGGTGGTGTCCTGCAATCCAGTAAGAAAGCCATTGCAGTTGGCTTGCATAACAATATGCTTTGAAATCCGGAACTCCTAGGCCCCCCCAGTCCGCGTCAAGCTGGACTTTTGCTAGTCCTACTCTCCTACGTCCTTTCCCTAAAATCAATTCCACCAAGAGTGTATCTAGTTCTTTAAAGACGTGTGCAGGTATTACTGTTGGTAAATTAGTAAAAAAGTAAAGTAGTCTAGGAAGCATGACCATTTTTGAAATGGCCACTCTTCCTGCCACAGGAAGTGGTATAGAGGTCCAGAACGCTACTTCCCAGCTGTCCATCCCTCCCCGACCCCTACTTAATGGCGGCCGCTGACTCTTGTCAGTGAAATTGCTCTTCCACCCTCTCCCAGCCCCTGCTCTCTCCAGTGTGAGGGTTCGAGGCCCTCCTCACCCACAGGTTCACCTGCGCCTCATCCCTGGTGGTCCAGACAAAGTGTTAAAATTCTCAGAAAATGAAGACAATATTCTTCTTTTCATGTCTCCCACTTTCTGCTACATTTTCCACTCGTTTTACTCGTTGGTGACTCGTTTTTCACCATCTTTGCCAAATCTATATTCCTGCTTCTTTTCTGTTTTCTGCACTTTCCTGTGCTCTGCCTGTCTTTTCTTTTTCACCTTTCTCCCGCTTTCTGCTCCATTTTTCAACTAGTTTTTCACTCGCTTTTCACCATCTTTGCCTAATCTATATTCCTGCTTCCTTTCTGTTTTCTGCACTCTCCTGTGCTCTGCTTGTCTTCTCTTATTCACCTTTCTCCCACTCTCCTCCTTTCCCGCCCGGTTTCCCCTGCCGCTGCTGTCCCTGCGGCCCCTTCCCCCCAGCACAACCAGCGCAACCAATCCACTTCCCCATTCCCACCTCTCAGCTGTCCAGCCCTCCCCGACCCCTACTTAATGGCGGCCACTGCGCGGCTGTGCCAAAGGCAAGCCCGTCTGCGCCCCTCCGCGACCCGACAGCGACCATCGCCAGGAACCCTGGACCTCCGCCCCGCCAACAATACGACCCAGCAGCACTCCAAAAACTCAACCCAGGCCGCAACAACAACTGCAAGCTAGCTTCACCAGCAGACACCCATGGACCCTTCAGCTGTCACCTCTGCTGACATACCTACAGCACCACCAGGAATACGAACCCAGCACAACCCGACCGTAAGACCACACCCGAACCGAAGACCGTGCAATGCATCCTCCTCAACGTCCAATCCCTCCACAAACACGCCACAGAAATCTGGGACCTCCCCAACAGCACCACCCCGGAAGTAGCGTTCTTCACCGAAACCTGGACCAACATCACCTCGGAACTGGATATCACCATCGCCATTCCCCAAGGATACAAGATCTCCAGAAAGGACCGCCCCACCCGCCCGGGAGGAGGAATCGCCATCGTCCACAAATCCACCCTCTGCCTGAGCACACTCCCCGACGAGCCCACAGACATGATGGAACATCTACACTTCAAGATACAGACCAGCCCTACCACCACCAACCGAGGAACCCACATCTACCGACCCCCCAGGCCCCGTGGACTGTTCACCACCTCCATCACGGACATCATCTCCCTTCATGCCATCGCATCCACCAACTACACCCTGCTGGGAGACCTCAACTTCCACATCGACAACCAACTGGACCCCAACACCACGTCCCTCCTGGACAACCTCCACAACACTGGACTCTGCCAAATCGTGACCGAACCCACGCACTCAGCAAGACACACCCTCGACCCCCTCTTCACAACAGGAAACTCCATCACCTTCAGCCACACCAACAAACTCCCATGGACTGACCACCCATGCGTCCACTTCACCTTCAGAACACCCACCATCCACAGACACCAGCACCTGCTCCCACAAAGAAAGTGGACCAGAATCACCAACGACCAGCTCACCGCCTCACTTAGCAACTCCACCCCAACCACAGATTCTCACAACAACTTCAGAGCCACTAACAACGCCCACCACCAACTCATCAGAAAAACGAGGAAAAAAGCGATTGAAGACAAAATCTCCACACACGCACACAATAGCAAAGAACTCTTCAATATCATCAAGGAGTTCGCCCAACCCACCAGCGAGTCGACTGACATCCCTCCATCACAAGACCTCTGTGACAAACTCAGCACCTTCTTTCACCACAAAGTCAAGAGCATCTACGACAACTTCGGCGAAGACAACCAACACACGCAACCCCCACCAACCACCCCAACACCCTGAAGCCAACGATTGACAGCTGGACAGCCCTCACCACTGAAGACACACTGAAGACGATGAAGGCAATCCACTCCGGGGCCCCCGCGGACTCCTGCCCCCACCACATCTTCAACAGAGCCGCCGACACCATCGCACCCATGCTCTGCAACACCATCAACCGCTCCCTGGCGACCGTCAAGTTCCCTGACAACTGGTAACACGCCAAAGTAAACCCCCTCTTGAAGAAACCCTTGGCGGACATCACCGACATCAAAAACTACAGACCCATCTCCCTGCTCCCATTCCCTGTGAAAGTTATTGAGAAAGCCATCAACAGCCAACTCGCCACATTCATCGATGAGCACAACATCCTTGACTCCTCCCAATCCGGCTTCAGGAAAAACCACAGCACAGAAACCGCCCTCCTTGCCGCAACAGACGACATCCGCACCCTACTGGACAAAGGAGAAACAGTAGCCCTCATCTTCCTCGACCTCTCAGCGGCATTCGACACAGTCTCCCACCGCCCCCTAATACGTAGACTTCACAACGCAGGGATCCAGAGCAAGGCCCTCAAATGGATCAGCTCCTTCCTCTCCGGCAGAACGCAGCAGGTCATACTCTCCCTTTCCTCTCGGACCCTACAACAACCACCAGCGGAGTCCCTCAGGGGTCCTCCCTCAGCCCTACGCTCTTCAACATCTACATGGCCCCGCTCGCCCCCATCGTCAGAACCTATGGACTCAACATAGTGTCATACGCAGACGACACCCAACTCATCCTCTCCCTATTCAACGAACCCAACACTGCCAGACACAACTTTCAAGAAGGCATGGAAGCTGTTGCAAAATGGATGAAAAACAGCTGCCTACAACTAAACGCCGACAAGACAGAAGTACTCATCATGGGCCCAAACCCCAACGCCTGGAACGACACATGGTGGCCCCCTGCCCTCAGAAACCCGCCCAACCCCATGGACCACACACGCAACCTGGGAATCATCCTGGACTCTGTGCTCAAAATGGACCGCCAGATCAACTCACTCTCTTCCTCCTGCTTCCACACCCCCCACCTCCTATGTAAGACCTTCAAATGGATCCCCCTCGAACACAGAAAGACCGTCACTCACGCCCTGATCACCAGCAGACTCGACTACGGTAACGCACTCAACGCCGGAATAAACAAAAACCTCACCCGCAAGCTACAGAACATCCAGAATGCCGCCGCAAGACTGGTCCTCAACCTGCCAAGACACTGCCACATCTCCCAGCACCTGCGCACACTCCACTGGCTCCCCATTGAGGCAAGAGTCACCTTCAAGATGCTCACCCACGCACACAAGACCCTCCACGACACCAGACCAGCATACCTGAACAGCCGACTCAAATTTCACGTACCCCAAAGGACCCTACGATCAGCCCAGCTCTCCTATGCCATGGTCCCATGCACCAGAAAAACCAGATCGGGAGGCCACTCTTTCTCCTTCCACTCGGCCAAAGCCTGGAACGCCCTTCCACTCCAACTCAGACAGACAACATCGTTTCCAAATTTCCTAAGAAACCTCAAACTTGTCTCCTCGACGGGTCCCCCTCCTTGATGGACTGGAACCTGCACCCCTCCACCCCCAGCACCTTGAGACCCTTGCGGGTGAGTTGTTGTGCTTAACAAAAGCCTGATTGATTGATTGATTGAAGGCATATTTAAAATTTGAATGAAACAAATGGGCAGCCGGATTCTCCTGCTGCATATTTTTAAGGTACACTTTGCAGTATTATGTTTTTATTTGAAGGAAAAGTGTCAGGCTGGACCCGCACTTTTCCCAGGTTTCGAAAATGTATTATTGTGGGAGTCGAGCATTTTTTCAAAAATGAAACATGCTCACCAACTAAAATTTTCAGACCTTGTTGGGTTGGAAGGAGCTATGTATTCACAAGGCTGTGTTGTGTAAGGAGAGTCTGGTGAAAAGGTAGGTGGTTTTATCACTCAGGTGAGTTTCTGTGATCTTGTGCCTCGCCCCATCAACCTCTTCCTACCCTTATGCTGAAGGTGATTTCCATTACAAATAGCACAGTATATTCATTGTGAGAGTATTTGAGTTTCCATAAGTGTTGCTTTATATCTACTGGTTTGTGATATGTTAGACTTGGTGTTGTTCTCTGTGGATATGCATGTGGACGTCTGTGATGTTGGTCATGTCTGAGGTCTTGGTCTTTGTTCCTTTGGGTGTATGAGGGTGTCTCTGGGTGTATCGTAGTGTCTTCAGGGCCATTGAGCCGCTATTTAGCTGTTTAGGGTGTGTGGTGTGAATGTTTTTACCTGGCTGGTGGGGGTGATTGTAGGTGTTTGGGGGAATTTGTAAGAGTATCTTGAATGTTGTAAGCTGGCGCAGATTGAATGTTTGGCAATGTTTTGTGGATGTTTGGTTGTGTTGGGTAAGTTGGCAGAGAGGTAAGCGCATCGACAAAGTGCAAGAAATTAAATCTACATAGTCGTTTTTTTTAGCATACCAGCCACAGTCCATAACAAGGCAGTGGTTTTCTTTCCACATATGGTTTTCACTTGCCCTTGCATGACTGGATGCTAGTCAGCCCTGTTTTCTTTCTGGAGGTCCTAGGTTTTCTTTGGCGGGGAACTGCAATTGTAAAAAGTTTTGTTTGAAGAGTTTGTTGGTCATGTTTTTTTCTTGGGTACAGGACACTTTTCCTTTTCTTTTAATCACATTAGTGAGGTTCCAGAAAAAAATATGGAAACATGAGGATATTTCCTGTGTTTGGGCTTTATTTTTTGAGTGATGCTTTGGAAGTCTGATTTTTTGTGACTGATCTGTTTGCAGTGTTTGGAGTCCTAAAACATTGTACATTAGTATTCATCCCTAAAATATTTTGCATTAATATTTGTCTGCTGGTTGCTTTTAAAATGTACCATCTTGTAACCACTAGTTTGTTTTATACCGGTTATTATTTTGCTTTGCTTTCAGAAAAATGATTAGTAAGTGGGTCAGATTTCAGCATAAATTCAATCAGATTTGGGTTCCCTTTGCCCTCTAGATTGTTATTGCCTCTTTGTCCCAGTGCTTTGTTTTGTCATTTGACCATTTGGAATTTGTTATTTGGGACGGTGCTGCCCCCTGGTTTGTCTGTTAGCCATTTATAAACTGCAGGTATTATTTACAGTTTCATGGATAGGGTGCTCTGTCACAAACATGTATGTTCCTGCCCATCTCAGCCTTTTCAAACTGTTGGCAGCTTACATTCATAGGCAGCAGCACAAGCCCTGTGCACCGGTTGGGGGCGGGGAAGTATAGGCTCTTTAGCTTTACACAGCTATTGGTTGCTGAAGTCCTCCTTACAGTGGTGTAACGTGACCTCAGCAAATCATGGATTTTGCTCGGGTCACACGCACACCCTGCCTCCTGTACTACAAGGCAAATATTGTACTGTTCTTCCTTGCTACTTGAGTGAAAGTGTATAGCCTTTGCATGCACCAACTAGTTACCGGTTCCATAGCATTAGACATTTAATGGAGGGCTGTTACCTCTGGCGCAGTGCCAGGCATCATCACCAAGGGATGCCCCACCCCACCTCTTTTGATTCCTCCACACATTATTTTTAGATAGTGTTCCAAAGTAATGCGCCAGATGTCTTCTTTTATTTCAGTTAGTTCTTACACTCGTAGGTGCCTAATAGAGTTATAGCACCACATACCTCAACAACCACATAAACTCTCACACACTTATTAGAATGTTCCACCCAACCACACTCCTACTCGCACACACACCTGCATATACAGAAGCAGATCTGGTAGTCATGCCTTCTAACTCCTTTGTAAAGCCTGGAATGATCTGGCCCTGCACATTAGAGCCACCTTTTCTGTTCTTGAATTCCACAAGAAACTGAAGAGCTGACTCTTCACCTAGCCCCTACTCTGGCCAAAACATTTCCTTCTTCAGCACCGCGATACGCTTCCGGAATAACATAACATAACATGGATTTCTGATATCCTGCATAGGCATCTGACTTTGTGCCTCTTGCTATATGGCTTGTTTGGTGAACCTGAAGCAAGCATTGGTCTCTTGGTATCTTGCTGTAAGGGAGATTGTCAGATGGGTTGTTAGTCTGGAAGGAAGGGTCCTGTTCTGTGACTATCTTTTGATCTCAGCTTGGATAAACAATGAGCTTAGCCTTGCATGACCTTGTGGACAGTGCAGAGTAAATAGAACTGCTCTACTCTGCATAATAAATAGCAGTCTAACTTATCAGAAAAGGATACAGAGAAGCATACTGTGTTGACTGACTAGTGGGTGGATATAAACCCGTGGAAAGTCAGTCACGTTTGATGTGGGGGTGAGAGAGGGTGACCAATGTCTTTTTGGAAGTGATTTGATTGCCCTTGGTTTAGCACTACATGGTTTCACTAATACCAACTGTGTTCTGCATGAGAGTTTCTGATGGGATGCTCTGCCTCTGAAAATGCTACTTACAATCCAACTCTGCATAGTAGGAGGGCGAGTATCAAATAAATGGATGGGTGCGATTTGGGGATTTGTGACTAATAGTATTTAATCATTTTCTTCACATGGTGGAAACTTTACTCATGAGAACACTTTGATGGTGTCTGCGATGAAGGTGAAGAAGATGAACAATCACGTCACACTGGAAAGACTGTTGGATGTTGCCAAAGAAACATCATTCAGGTAAGTCGGTGACTAGAAGGTATACCAAATCTGTGGATCTCCTGGGAAGCATCTTGGTATACGCTCTAGGAATCCGGATCTAGTTTTTACTCTTTCAACAAGAGGAGCATAGGGTCAGGTTATAGACATATTCTTTTTTCCCTCCTAGGTGGACCAGGAACTTCAACAATAGTCAACTACACGTTTAGCTTAAGGACAGCTTGCAGGTTTATGGCAGTTTGCCTTGAGCTAATGCCCTCACTGAGGTGTTTTTGCTGCCAGCAGAGCCACAGCACCACTTTGTACAGTTGGTTCAAGGCAACCTGCCTCTCGTTTTGCATCTCCTCGCTCTGCCATGAATGTTTGGAACAGGGACAGGAGGTAGGCACACTCTCTCTCTTTTTCCCCGTTTAGGTGGACCAGAACTTCGACAACCGTCAACTAGACATGTTTAGCCTAGGGACAGCTTGTAGGTGCATGCTTTGCAGCTTGCCTTGAGCTAATGCCCTCACTGAGGTGGGTTTATTGCCAGAAGAGCCACAGCACCACTTTGTACAGTTGGTTCAAGGCAACCTGCCTCTCGTTTTGTATCACCTGGCTCTGCCATGAATGTTTAGAACAGGGACAGGTTGTAGGCACACTCTCTCTCTTTTTCCCCTTCTAGGTGGACCAGAACTTCGACAACCGTCAACTAGACATGTTTAGCCTAGGGACAGCTTGTAGGTACATGCTTTGCAGCTTGCCTTGAGCTAATGCCCTCACTGAGGTGCGTTTGCTGCCAGCAGAGCAACAGCACAACTTTGTACAGTTGGTTCAAGGCAACCTGCTTCTCGTTTTGTATTTCCTCGCTCTGCGATGAATGGTTAGAACAGGGACACGTTTCAGGCACACTCTCTCTCTTTTTCCCCTTCTAGGTGGACCAGGCACTTCTACAACCATAAACAACACATGTTTAGCCTAGGGTCAGCTTGTAGGTACATGCATTGACCTTTGCCTTGAGCTAATGCCCTCATTGAGGTGTGTTTGCTGCCAGCAGCAGAGCCACAGCACCACTTTGTACAGTTTGTTCAAGGCAACCTGCCTCTTGTTTTGTATCTCTTCGCTCTCCCATGAACGTTTAGAACAGGGACAGGTTGCAGGCACACTCTCTCTCTTTTTCCCCTTCTAGGTAGACCAGAACTTCAACAACCGTCAACTACACAGGTTTAGCCTAGGGACAGCTTGTAGGTCCATGCTTTGCAGCTTTCCTTGAGGTAATGCCCTCACTGAGGTGCGTTTGCTGCCAGCAGAGCCACAGAACCACTTTGTACAGTTGGTTCAAGGCAACCTCGCTCTTGTTTTGTGTCTCCTGACTCTGCCAAGAATGTTATTTTTTTAACATATCTTTATTGCCAGTTTACAACATACATTCCAATCATATATTCATAGCACTCAGCTTTTAAATGGATTAAAGATTTTCTCACCAGTCGGCCTTTTCAGGTCTTTTCCCCATCTTCTAGCTCTAAGACCCATGCGTCTCTGTATGGGGCACCGCAGTGCTCGATCCTTAGCCCAGTGCTATTTAATCTCTATGTTAACCCGCTAGCTACAATTGCCGAAGAAGCTGGGTTGTCTATCTTTTCTTATGCGGATAACACCCAGCTAATCTTCTCCTTATCCTCCAACGAGCTATCTAGAGTGAGAGTACAAAAAGACAAGGTGGAGCTGCAGGAGAGGTGAATTGGAGGTACAAGCAAATATGGCGTGTGCTAAAAGAGACTGGTTTGAAAGTTGAGTTACAAGTGGAAAGTAGGTCGTGAAGGGAGACGTGTTTGAACAAGATCGCCTGACAGAGTGGGATCTAGTGGAGTAGAGAGTCAATCATGATTCTGTGCTTTGAGTTAGTGCACTCAGCTTCACCTGACCTAAATAAACACGATCCTGGCACAAGTACTTTTTGAGCTCTGTTCTGCAACCCTCAGAGGATATGGAAAACCTGAAGCAATTGTGAAAAGAGTTTTTGGTGACATGTTGTGTTAGGGATGCTTGATAGGTATTTTTGGGGACACTATAGCTACCTTTGCTTGATTCTTATCTGGATATGGCTGACAATGCTTTCAACTCGCCTTCGCATGCCATGGGTAAGGGTGGCATTGAATTGACATAGGGATTGTGTTGTACAGCTGCATCGCCCTACCTTCACAGAGCAAGACTATTCCTGTCTCAGCCTCTGAAGGCTGTCGCAGGTGATAAGGCCACCTGTGAACTCTTATGTACCTGAAGCAAACTACTATACCAATCGGTCCAGGGTGATGTTCAATCTGTCTGTGGACGTTTTTGGTGGGAATTGTGACATGTTGCCTGGTGTGGGTGCTTTTTGACACCTGGAGGGAGTTGCATACCTGACTGCTATATTGGATGATATTAAGCAAATTAGAGGGGGGGGGGTGAATAACCTGTCTAAAACCTGGGCATTTAACAATATTGCAAAGAAAGGGTTCTCTGTAGGGATAAATCAAGCAATTCATTTGTCAACAATATTCAACTTGTAGGTATGTCTAAAGCAGTGGGATCTATGGGTGTCTGTTCACATTGGTGTTTGATTGTAGGCATAAGTGAATGGCCCAATGAAAAGGTGTCATCCTCAATCATACTTTGTGTCATTTTGGAAAGTTGGGAAAGTCCTAGAAAAAATAAAGATGCCTATAAGTTCTGTGTTTAACTTGTCACCTCTGCAAGTGCTTCAAAGACAGAGGTCAAATGTCTGGCTATCTCTTCTGACAAATTGCTGCAGAATTGGTGTTTATATTTCTTTCTCTGACTGCAAAGTGAAAAGAGTTTTCAAAGTGAATTATGTGAAAAAGTGTAGGAAGCTGGCTCCGTATGTGATATTGCCACTAGGTGATAACATGCAGAGAGTCCAAGGGGTCTCCAAGTGTACAGGGCTCAATGTTGAACCCAAAATGTTCTATTAGTGGTAGTGTTAGCAAGCAGCATTAGGCCTAACACAGAGGACTGTAAAACATGCATTGCACAACCGTGATCAATAAAGGACATATGACTCAAAAAGGAGATCCACAACAATTTTAGAAAATATACTTTGTTTGTATTTTATTTTAAGACTAAGATCTTCACAATCAGGTAAGTACGTTTATAAATAAAAATACTTTTCACTTTCATAAGTTGACAGAATATTTTCAGAACAGTTCAATATCCTATGGTGAAAACAATATAGCAGTAAAACAGGTAAGTACCACATTTGCAGTTTCAGTCTTCGGGACCAAAGGTCAGCTAGGGCAAAGGGTAAGGAGAGTACCAAAACTGCACCACCAGTGGCACAGGGGCGGCTGGGTGCAGAGGTCAAAGTTGGAGGTTGGTCCAATGCTTTCCAATGGAGACTGGGAGTGCCTAGAGCCACACTGCTTGCAGATAACTAGATCAGTTGCCGGTGCCAAGCTTTGGGGGTTAGCTCAAGCACAGGGGACTTCAAAGTAGAACCAAACATACACAACCAGGGGCATAGGGGTTGCCAAGTGCAGCGTGCCAATTAAACGCCAGGCGCCCAATGCTTCTCAATGGAGTTTCTTCTTTTGACAAACAGTTTACAGGTGTGGTACTGGAGGTTGCAGGCGAGAGACCAATGATAGCAGAGGTAAGTAGAGGTGTAGGGGGTCATAGGGGCAGGAAGGATCCAGCCGTAATGCATTAATGACATTGAAAGACTTAGAAAAGTGTAATTAGAGGTCAAAGGTCAACAGACATGATCCCCCGACACCAATTAAACCAATGAAAACGCAAGTATTTATCAAGACAATTACAATAATGCAACACTAGTAACAAATGATCCAAGGGTAATGCAATAACGACCTTGATACACCTAAACAAGTATAAATAGAGGTCAAAGGTCAAAAAGCATAACCTCCTCCAACACAGTAACTAAGGAGGATGTAGGTACTCATAATTACAATTCCAATAATGCCTCACTTGTAATAAATGATCTAACAGTAATGGATTAATGACCATGAAACACTTAGAACAGTGGAAATAGAGGTCAAAGGTCAAATTACATGACCCCCTCCCACCAATTTAATGAACAAAAATGTAAGTACTTATCATTACAATTCAAACACTGCAACACTTGTAAACAATGGTCTCACCATAATGGAATAAACACCTTAAAACACCTACAATGATGGCAAATAGAGGTCAAAGGTCAAATATTATGACCTCTACAATAATTTGAAGAAGGAAAAAAATAGTACTTTGCATGTTGAGTCCAATAATGCCCCACTTGTTGAAATTGATCCAAGGGTAACAGAATAAAGAGAAAAAAAGTTTAAAAAAATGTGTATTTAGGGGTCAAAGGTCACGTTTTTTTCACCTCTTTTAAAATTTGACTAGTTGGCCTGTGAGACCAGACAATGACCTTTCCGAAGATACCTCACTTTGCAAAAACAATTTCACTGTTACAAAGATATATCCTTTATACACTTCCAGGAGCTACCATTTAGGGGTCAAACGTCAAGGACTGTGACCTTCAGGAGTTATATGCATGAAATCATATGCCAACTATTCACAAAATATGCATCACTAGTGTGCATAAAAGTCAGAAAATATATTTTGAGGTGTTGAACATGTGTCCAATAACAAGACTAAGATCATTATATGAAAAACATCAACAGACGAAACAACATGTCGGTCATTTTGTAGCATGTAAAGTGCTGTGAAAGGCAGCAAAAATATGTATTTTCATATATTTACTAACAGTAGTCTCTGAAACATCCATTTTACTTCTGTGAACCAATTCTGCTAGGCTTATATAAGTTTAGATTCTGCACAACAATAGAAAAACATGAAAAATGTATGTGCCTTATATCTATGTCATTGTATGACAAAGAGCCATAAAAAACACAAAAACAAAATTAAAATCAAAATCTGTCCTATTACCAGGTGAGCAAACAGACTAATAAATATTTCTGCGTATAAGCTTTTGGATAACACTATTTTTGTTATTACCCTACCAACGCGGTCATTTACTCTTATCATTTTCACAGTCACCTGGCGGCCATCTTGAATTGTGTCATGTGACTTCAGGGTGTTTTATAAATGTAAGTTTTATATATAAAATAATAGCACAAGAAGTACTGAAACCAAAAATATATAGTTTCCCAACATTATAATCATAATTACACAAACTACAGCATGTTGAAGCAAAGCACTCCAAAAAGTCATTAAATGGCTTGGCACTGAAGGATTTTCAATGGGCACTAATAGGGTTAAACCTATAATACCTGATAAAACCCCACCGAAAGGCAACTAGCCCTCACCAGTGTAAACATATAAACACTGAAAAAAACCTCCACAGCCACAAACTAAATGGCATTTAAAGAAAGGAAAGGAGAGTAAAAGAGTAATTTTTATTTCTTCCTGAAGGGGCCAATACAATTTAACTTTGCTATACAAGGTAGCAGTAAGAAAGACTAGGCTAACATTATTCTGCTTGAGTATTGTTGTTTAGGGATGTCGCTCAAATTCTGTTTCATCTTCCTTTTACTTTTTTCATTTTTGTGGTCTTTGGTCTTAAGATGCAGGGTTAAAAAGCATGTTTGAGGTCATGCTTAATTATTTTATAAACTGTGGAATCAGGAAATATCAAAATCATATTTTTTATTTTGGCTACGTTTGAATATTTCAATGATAGGTAAAAAAGCTGGTTTCATAATTATCTTTCCCAATATGTACCATCACATTTACCGACAAAGAATGGGTAAAAACCCTTCATATGTCACCCCCCTTTTCTAGGTAATCAGTATTAATAGTAGGTGAACTGCCAAACACCCGTGGCTTTAAACATTCAATGCAAAGTGGAGTAACAGGTGTATGTGAAAAGAGTGCATTCACCAAACATCTGGTAAAAACATGATACCAAACTTTTGGAAAACATGGAACGCATTGTCACTTGGAATGCTACTTCAGAAATTTCTTACCAAGTTCAACAAAGATTGGAGTGATATTGTTTGTATTTGCAGTGATTCAGCTGTGTATATGAAAAAGTTGTGTGATACCTGAGCTGAAGTGTTTCCCTGTAAGAGATCCTTGCTACTTGTTAGATGGAATGCTGAAAGCTTTGTTACAAACTTTAGAATTGATCAAGAATGCTATTGACTTTTTAGTCCATTCTGGTGCACTGTTTTGTTATGCGCACAAACTAAAACGCAAATATTTATCATTTTGTGCTTTGTGAGACATCAATGAAAGAGTCATCCCAACTGTGTTACTTAGCTGGTGGTTCTCAGTCCTAGAGGCTGTGAATGCTATATTATCCATGTGGCAACTGTTTACTAAATTTTTGCTGAGTGATGATGCCAAAGGCAAGAAAAAAGAGGATATTTGGTCACCTATTAATAGTGATGTGAAAAAAACATACACTCTACGGCATTATTAGATTTTTACAGGAAAACATGACTGCTATAGTGGATTAAAAAAAACTAGAGTCTTAAAACACTCTGGTCTACCAAGTATTCAGCATAATTGGAGTAGATATGAAACATCTCCTTCAGAGTAGGCTGGGTGACACTTTTAGTGACTTTGGCACTGCAACATGTTCCATGTTAGAGTGCTTACCACTTGGTAAGCAAAGAAATGTTGAGGAGCTATTCAGGAACATTTATTTTAGAATGTATGAGAAATTACTTGCAATGATGCATAGAAATGTCCCTTCACCGATCAACACATTTGAAGTCAATGAAGCCTCACTATGGTACTCTGCATTAGTTCAAGATCCCTTCAGTAAAGGGGAATTTTCTCCGGAGTTTCAAAAGTGCTGCTTCATTTTTTTTTTTTTTTTTTTTGAAACCGTTTATTGCAGTTTGTAAAAGTTACAGGTATGGGCCTACAACCACCCGGCCGGCCGCTAGAATGACAAAAGCATATTGCATACATACAGTAAAAGTCTCTCGGCAGTGAAGAGTAGTAAAACAGGAGTAGTCAATGGTGCAGGCCACACAGCTCCATGCCCACAGTACGGTTCCCTTTTCTTGGAACAAAACAACACAAAAAAAAAAAACACACCCGCAAGGCAACCCGCGATCCAAAGCGACAGCACGTGCTCCATAAGTGGGGGATCCAAACCAGCAGCAGAACTCTGGAGAGGGGAATGGGAATAGATCAGGGACTGGGGGACCGCGCGCCCGCGGCCGAGGGAGGGGGGCCGTCTAGGGAGACGGAGCAGGCGAGGCAGCCGGTAGCAGTGGTGGCTCACAAATACCCCCGCGGTAGGCGTTCCAGGGGCCCCAGAGTTTCACCCACGCCCCAGGCTTACCTCTCGCCACATACACCACCTTTTCACGAAACATACACCAATCCATATGCTCTTTCCAGGCCGACACCGCAGGGGGCCTCTGGGATCCCCACAATTGAGCAATGTCGCGCTTGGCTATCATGTATCCCAGAGTCACCCACCGCGTCTGCGGGACCGAATAGTCATTCGGTTCCCATACATTCAGCAAGCATCTCCTCGCTTCAGGCAGCAGCGCGACACGCGTAACCACACGCAGGACCTCATGCACACCACGCCAGAATCGCTCCACCTTCGGGCACTCCCACAGTATATGCATGAAAGTCGCCAACGCACCACAGCCACGCTTACACATTCCGTCACCAGCAAAACCCATACGCAGAAGCCTTGGCCCCGTCACGTAAACCCGGTGAAGGATCTTGAGCTGGACGAAACGAAGGCGAGCCGGGATGGCCACCTCTTTCGGAGAGGCCACCGCGGAAATCCAATCCTCGTCGTCCAGCTCCAGCCCGTCGGCAACCCAAGCCTCGCGGAGACTAGTCAGCAGGCACGATCTATCGTTGATCAGTTTTTTGTATATGAGGGAGATCGTGCTGTCCGGGACATGGCCATCCAGCACTCTGTCCTCCAGGGGGGAAGACTCCGGAATGGATGCGACATCCGGGAAGACGGAGCCCAGCGCATGGCGGACTTGTAGGTACCGAAAGTACTCACTGCCCTGCAGCTGGAACTCCGCCTGCAGCGTCTCAAAAGTTTTGAATCCCCCCCTCGTCCAGAGATCTCCCACCGTGCTGATTCCGATCGTGTCCCACTTCTCGAAGCCCTTCGACGTCCACAGGGAGCCCAACCTCTCAGACGCATACAGCGGTGACGCCCGGGTCAAACGGTCCTTCCACCCCATAGCTGCATTGGCCGCGTGCCAGACACGCACCATGACACGCGTCGGTCCCGTCAAACGGGAGTCGGGCGCGCCAGCGTAGAGCGCTCGATTGTAATCGCCACCGGGCAGGAGCATCTTATCCATCTCAAATGCCGGGTTCAAGGCGGGCCCGTAAAGGCCATGATTAATTGCAGCTAGTTGGGAGGCCCAGTAATACCGTTTAATGTCCGGGAGGGCGACCCCCCCATCGTACCACGGGAGCGTCAATTTAGCCAGAGCAATGCGCGGCCTCCCGTCCCAGAACAGGCGCCGCTGGAGGCCCTCCACCTCACGGAAATAGCGTGCCGGGACCAAGTCCATAGTATTCTGGAGGGCGTAGAGGAAGCGCGGCAGGGACATCATTTTAAACAAGGCCGCTCGGCCGAGCGGCGAGAGCGGCAGACGCCGCCAGCGCACCACGTCCTCCTTCAAGCGCCGGAGGGGGGGGTAGCAAATTCCGCTCATAGCGGGCCTCCGGGTCAAGAGTGATATAGATACCCAGGTACCGAAAACCTTGGGAGGCAATCTGGATCGGACAGTCCCGTGGTAGGACCGGAGCCTCCCCGGAAAGCACATAGACACAGGATTTCGCCCAGTTGATGACCAGGCCTGAGTTGCGACCGAATGAGCGCAAAACATCAACCAGGACGATCAGTGATTTCCGCGGGGAGGCGAGATACAGAAGGATATCGTCAGCATAGAGGGACACACGGTCCTCATGCTCGGGGGTCCAGCGGAGACCACGGATAGAAGGGTGCCACCGCAGCCACTCCGCCAGGGGCTCCAGGGCCAGGGCGAACAGGAGAGGCGACAGGGGGCAACCCTGTCGCGTGCCCCGCCCCAGCGCGAATGGGGCCGAGACTCGCCCATTCACTACCACCTGCGCCAATGGGCCCGAGTATAGCAATTTGACCCAGCTAATGAAACCCGGGCCAAACCCAAATTTCGCCAGCATCGCCCAGATGTATGGCCATTCAAGCGTATCAAACGCCATGGTGGCGTCCAAGGACGCCAAGATGGCCGGCTCCCGCACAAATGGGACACGCGCGAGCACCCCGTGTAAGCGCCGCAGATTGAGCGCCGTGTTGCGGTGCGGTATAAAGCCAGATTGGTCTTGGTGGACCAAATCGCCCACCACGCCAATCAACCGGTTGGCCAACACCTTGGCGAGGATTTTGGGCTCCGCGTTCAAAAGCGAAATCGGCCTATAGGATGTGACTCGTTCACGGGGCTTCCCCTCCTTGTGGATCACCACAATTGTGGCCAGACGCTGGTCCGGCGGGAGGGAACCCTGCGAGTGGGCCGCCAGGAACATCGCGCGCAGGTGGGGCGCCAACACATCCGGGCGTAGCTTGTATAGCTCGATGGGAATACCATTGGGGCCCATGGCCTTGCCGGATGCAACCGAGCGAATAGCCAAGGCAATTTCGTCCGAGGTGGGAGGGGCGTCCAGCGAATCCCTGTCCTCCACCGTAAGGGAGGGCAGTGCGATGTCTCGAAGCAGGGCATGGGAATCTTCCTCCGAGCAGGGGGAAACCGGGGAGTAAACTTCGCGGAAATAATCCGCGAAGCAGGAGACAATGGCTTCCGGCTCAGTGACACATGCACCATCCACACTCTCAATCAAAGGCACCACGCGGCTCGCTCTCTCCCTCTTATCCAACCACGCAATCAATTTGCCAGCCTTATCACCCACATCATACAATCGCCCCTGCTGCTCTCTACTGAGGCCCCTGGCCGCCTCCGTGACGAGGGCGCGATAGGCCGCCTGCTTTAGGTGCAGGACATGCAACTTAGCGTCTGTTACCCCGCTCCCCAGGTCACCCTCCAGTTCTGCAATCTCGGCCTCTACCCGGGTCACCTCCTCCCGCTCGCGCCGCCGGGCATGGGAGATAAAGGAGAGGGCCTCCCCTCTAAGAACTACCTTAAAAGCCTCCCACAGGGAGATGGCCGAGGGGACCGACCCCACATTCTCGTCGAAGTATCGCTGTAAGGATTTAATCAAATCGGCACGAATGGTGGGGTCGCGCAAATACCATGCATTGATTGGGGCCACCCTGCCATCCCCCCTCGGGAAGACATCGAAATGCAACAACAATGGGGAGTGATCTGAGATACCCCGCGCCAGATGGCGCACCTCCCCCACCCTCCCTGCATGGGCCGCCGGGACAAGGAGGTAATCAAGCCGCGAGAGGCTACCATGGGCACCCGAGTGGAAGGTGTACTGTCGCAATGCGGGATGCTTTAATCGCCAACAATCCACCAGGCCCAGCGTGTCCAAAAGGCCGGGCAGCCACGCCTGTGCCCGGGGGAGGTCCCTAGGGGGATGGCGATCCATAGACCCAGAGGCTACCGCATTAAAGTCCCCTCCAACCACCAGCAGGCCACTCGGAAGGTCCAGAAGGAGGCGCCCCAGGTCCGCAAATGTGGTGGCTTGTAACCCAGGCGGGACGTACACTGATATAAAGATAAACACTCTACCCTCCATTCTTCCCACCAGAACCGTGTAGCGTCCCCTCTCATCATGGCGCACCTCATCAATCTCCAACGGGAGCGAGTTCTTAATCATAATACCCACCCCCCGCGAGCCCGAGGTGAAGCCGGAATGGGCCGCCAAACGATATCCCCGCCGATTCATTGCATGAAAGGAGTTACCTATAAGGTGCGTCTCCTGCAGGAAGACAACATCTGGTGAAATACGTTTTAAGTACTGCAGGACCACACCACGCTTAATCCTATCCCCCAGGCCGTTAACATTCCATGACAACACAGTCAAATCCCTACCCCCCATCATACGTCGAAACAATCGGTCGTCCCCCATCGAGCATCCTAAAAACAACAACACAGTAGCGGGTTTGCCTTGCGGTGCTAACAAACAACACACCCCCCCCACCCCCCGGTCCCAACAGAACTCCCCCCTCCCTGCACCCCTGCATGAGCCCAGACAGCCCCCCCAAAGTGCAGTGTGCCTGTCGCCCCATAGCTAAATACTAACTAGTCCCCCAGAGGAGGAGGGAAGCCCCCAACAGACCCCGCACGACCTCCATAGGAGGGGAACATACGCAATCAATAAATGGTGAAGGAACAACGTCCAGAGCAAGGCCTATTCAGTCACCCCTCAATTCTGATCCGGCGGGCCCTCCTCGCCAGCCGCGTAACCCCCGCCCCCCCGGCCCCGATCTCCAGGCAGAGTGTCCAGCCAGTCCCCAGCCGCCTCGGGCCGGTCGAAGAAGTGCGTGCGACCATCCACCTCTACCCTCAGCTTAGCTGGAAAGAGCATTGAGTACTTGAGGTTCAGGTCCCTTAGGCGACGTTTAACACCAAGAAAGCTCTGTCGCTGCTTCTGGACCGCCGGAGTAAAGTCTGGGTAGAAATGTACCTCCATGTTGTCAAGCTTGACCGGTCCCTGTTGCCTGGAGGTCTGGAGGATAGCATCTCTGTCCCGAAAATTAAAAATCCGGGCAATGAGAGGCCGCGGCGGGGCACCAGTCTTAGGTCTGCCCCCGGGGACCCGGTGAGCACGCTCCACCGCAAAAAGCTTACTCAGCCCCCGGGGCTGGAGATGGGTCAGGATCAACTCTTCCACGAAAAGATCCGCCGCCTCCGCCTCTCGTCCCTCCGGCACCCCCACAATACGGACATTATTTCTCCGGGCCCGACCCTCGGAATCCTCCAGTCGCCGGTCCATCAGGGCGCTCGCCTGTCCAAGCCGGCGCACCTCCTTCTGGAGGGCCACCACGTCTGTCGTGAGGCTCGTTGTGGTGTGGGCCAGGGAGTCGACTCGGTCGTTTGTTTTGGACAAGTCTGCCCTCACAAGGCTCACATCCACCAGGACCGAGTCTATTTTCTGCGCTAAGGTATCGAAACGCTGGTCCACCGAGGCCTTCATCTCTGCGATGGCGCCCATGACGTCCCGGAGGGTCAGATCCACCGGATGAGCAGATGCTTCCGTCGGGCCCACCGGGGATGCACGCGATGTCTCCGGAGAACCCTTCTGGAGCGTGTAGCGGTCCATACTGTTAGCCTGGTGCGCCGTGCCACGGCGGGTCGTCTTCACCTTCGCCCGGTCGCCATCTTGTTTGGTGGACATGCTGGCTCTTCCACCGTCGTGTCAAGCTCCCCGAGCGGGCCGCTATACCAAGTCACGGGTGCCAGGGGGGGGCGGGGGCGACCACCGAAACGCGGGTCAACCCACCGCCGGCGGGTCAGCCGGGCTCCTGGACAAGGCCACACCACCGCACCCCGCTCCGCCGCCCGACCCCGCTTGAGAGCAAGGAGGGCGCAAAAGCGAAAGCGAAAGTGCGGGGTACGCGAGTCGCCCAGCCCCGCTCGCCGCTGTTATTCACTTTGTCCCCGGATCGCCCCACTACTCCAATCCGGGGGGCCGGCGAGGAGAAGGCCGCAACCTTCGATCGATGCTCCCACCGGTGTTCGGGGTCCGATTCGAGCCCAAAAAACGGGTGGCGCCTCAGCTCGGGTTCCCCGACACAGTCCCCTCAACAAGGACAGGATATCGCCAGGATTAATTCAGGAGGTCGCGGAGGTCCTCGGGAGCCTCGCACCTACGCGGCCATCTTGGTTGCGCGCTAGGCTCCTCCCCCCTCTGCTTCATTTTTGATCGCCTCAATAACTTTGAGGCCATATACGCCCAGTTCAACGCATATGTTGCAGAACCTGTCCCAGAAAATCGCAATCTTCATGTGCACCAGTACTGGCATGGAAAGCTATGTCGGTGGCCAAAGTTAGCAAATTGTGTAGTGGCTGTTTTGGCATTGCCCATCTCAAGTGCCAATGTTGAGAGGGCCTTTTCACAGATAAAAGCTTACATGAGAAGGAAAGAGCGAACACGCATGACCAAAGAATCACTGAAGAAATATTGTAAGGTGCAGTACAATAAGTTTGATTTCTAAAAATGTATTTGCACCTCATATACACTGTACGTCCACTGTGTATATACCATGCACTATCAGTTCAGAAAGCAAGCAAGAAAAGCAAAACGTTCCATAAACACTAGAAAAACACTGTTTCTGCTGTCTTTAATGGTGTGACAATGTGTAACCACTGATAACCACTGTTTGAAAAAATTTTGAAAGCACTTGAAAGCACTGGAAAAAAAACACCAGAATTTCCAAGCAATAGAAACTGAAAACAGGAAAGCCTACTTATAAGTAATAAAAGGAAGTTTTAGGCCTGGGAAAAGGTTTGTTTTGCCAGGTAAAAAATGGCAGTTTAAAACTGCACTACAGGCTGCAGTGGTATGCCTGAGACATGTTTTAAAAGGCTGCAGCGGTGGACAGCCCAATGAGTGCTACAGTCCCACTAGCAGCATTTAATTCACTGTCCCTCTGTACATGTAGTACCATTTACTAGGGACTTCCAAGTAAATTAAAGGTGCCAATAGGGCCAATTTTGCCATGCTCGTAGAAGAGAACACAAGCCCTTTAGAACTGGTTAGTGTAGTGTCTTGTGAGTTAGAGATGATAGAACACTTTTGGTTTCTGAAAGACTTCATAGAACCGTGATGTAAGTACGTGGGTATGGGTGATGGAATTCATGTTGTAGAATGTTACACCCTGAGGAATAAAGACGTGTAACATTAAGTTCTGTGTGTGGCATGATCATTTACAAATACCCAGGCTGGGTAGGACGCTTCAACTAGCAACAGCATAGGGGATTATGAACACCCTGTGACCCGAAGACCCGAGAGTGTTCTCCTGGAGAGTTTGCCACAATAAAGCAATCTGCTTGTGCGTCAGTCAAAGGGAAAATTGACAGTTGGCATATGTGGAGTCAAAGTGCCACTCCACCCAGTGCAAGGCAAATGAAAAAAGTTAATGCCTCACAGAAAGTTGGTTTTTCATCCACTAGAAATTTGCTGGTAAAGTTGAGACAAGTGGTACTGCGCCACAATGTGACACAGATAGGGCCAGACTTAGAATGCAAACTAGCCCTGGCAATTAAGTTGTACCGGCCCGAGATAGTGGGGTGGCGGGGTGCTGGTGAGAAACACTGCTGCTGCTTTTGTTACAGTGGCCTGCTATTGCACCACTGCTGCAAAACTGGCCCCCAGTAACAAAAACAGCCCCCACTGGTCCAAAACCGGCCCCCACCATTCCGGCCTACAGGGAAAATTCCCGTTGTCTGCTTCGGCCAGTACAGCCCTGGACAGAGAACCATCATTTATACAGTACGACAATGCTAAAGGCGGAGACAACCAGGCACAGTGAAGCGTTAGAGGCCGTGATAGCCGAGTGTAAAAAAGTGCTAAAAGGAGAGACATTTCTGATTCATAGAAATGCTAACACGTTCTACTTTTTAAATACATTGCACCCTGCCCTATGAGCTGTTAGGGCCTACCTAAGGAGTGACTTATAAGTAGTAAAAAGGAAGTTTAAGGACTGGAATAAGGTTTATTTTTCCAGGTCAAAATGTCAGTTTAAAACTGCACTACAGGCTGCAGTAGTATGCCTGAGACATGTTTTGAAAGGCTGCATTAGTGGATGGCACAATGAGTGCTGCAGACCTACTAGCAGTATATAATTCACTGGTCCTCTTTACATGTAGTACCATTTACTAGGGGCTTACAAGTAAATTAAAGGTGCCACTTAGGTGTAAGCCAATTTTAGCATGCTTGTAGGAGAGAACACTCGCCCTTTAGCACTGGTTAGTGTAGTGTCTTGTGAAGATTTAATTGATGAGCTCGAATAAGCAAATGACAAAAAAAGATCATTAAATATCTGAAGAATTTAGCAGGTGAAGGAGTAAAAGAAGTGATAACGAAAAAACCACAGGGTAATGAAGTGACGTAAAGTTAAATCAAAGAAGTGTTAAACACCAAGCTCAATCCAGTGTCAACTATGAAAGGTACATTTTCAGTCAGGAAAGGCAGAGAGCAGGTGAAACAATGGAGGAGTTTGTAGAAAGACTTGTATCGCTTATAAAGCATTGCAAGTTCAATGAGCTCAACGATGAAGAGGCCATGTGTCTCAGAGTAATAGATGGTTGCCTCTCCGATTCCTTCAGACGATGAATTCTGAAAGAGACACTCAGTTTGGAGCATGTTTATATGGCTACCTGAGTGGAAGAAAGAGCTGACAGACAAGCACCCAGCATTTGGGCTGGAACGGCCCAAAGTGAATCAGCGTTGAGTGTGAAAAGTAAGTCAAAATACAAGCTAGAAGGCCATAAAGTAATGTCTCCAAAGAAAAAGAAGTTGTGTTTTCAATCCGGATTTTCCTTTCCACATGAAGGTAAATATCCCACCATTGGACAGGTATGCAAAGGCTGCGGGAAAAAGAACCATTTTGAAATGTTTTGCAATGCGAAGGAAAGATCAAGTGAGTCACGTCGATAAAAACAAAATAGATGCCAGAAAGTTCCAGACGTGACACTCTACACATGCTCACAAGGCCAAGTGGCAACATCAGTTGAGGTAAGTAGAAACTGAACGACGTCAATTGTCGTGAAATTCTGCATCTAAAAGTTCATCACCATCATTGTCAAGTGAAAGTGAGGAAGATGGGTGTGTGATATCAATGTTAACTACTGGATGACTTGTACATGTAGGATTAGCTTCTTGCAAGGAAGAGTGCCTGTCAAAGCTAGGTCGACAAGTGAAAGTGTGAAACTCATTATTATAATGAACTGTCCCCAATGTCCTCTTTTCCTCCGTTGAAAACCAAAGTGTGTATGTGGGCTGCTTCAACGCCACTGCAAAGTCAAAGTTCATTCATTGCAACTGTAAAGTATAAAAATGCCAATTTATGACTTACCAGGTAATTCATCGAGCTCAAGTGTACTAAGTTTCAGGCTGCTGACATGGCGCTAATTTCCTTAAACTACAATGTCACTGCCTATCATGAGATAGAGAATCAGTCTCCATCCTTGTTTCATGGAGTACAAAGACTTTAGACCATGAAAGTGCATCTTCACATAAATGAGGACATCCATTCTGTTTGCTCAATGACATAGTCGAATTGCATTTCATTTACAAGAAGCTGTTGAGAAATAACTTGATACCATATTAAAGCACAACATCCTAAAGCAATCCACTGGTCCGATGCCATGCGTATCACCCTCAGTGGTATTGCCAAAAAAGGATAGTGATGGAGCTGTGCTAATTTGCATTGATAAGCACCAAGCAAACAACATGATTCAACGAGAACGACTTCCAAGTCCTCACATTGATGACATGATTATTGGTTACCCAGATGAATGGATCTAAAGTCTTTTTCCACCTTGATTTGAATAAAAGGTATCACTAGCTTGAACTGGAAGAGAATTGCAGGTACACTACTACCTCTTTGACTCATGTTGGTTTAATTCAAAATAAAAGGATACATTTTTGTAGTGTCATCAACTTCAGAACTTTTTCGGGGTGTAATTCATTGCATCATATAGCCAGTCTCAAATGCTTGCATTTAGAGTGATGACATACTACTTTTTGGGGCCACACAAAAGGAACAAGATAAACTCTTATACAAGTGTGTCGTATACTTGCCAATGCAAGTCTCACTTTGAATGCATCAAAGTGTGAGTTTCAGCTAATCAAATTCAAGTTCTTTCATCGTATCTCTTTTGATGGGGAAATGACTCCAGATCCAAATGAAGTACAGGCCTTGTTATCCACTTCTACCCCCACAAGATGCAACTATGTTGAGATCCTTACTTGGTATGGCCAGTTACTGTTCAAGGGATATGTGTGACATGGTCACTATAAGTGCCCCATTGAAAGACTTAATGAAACAAAATATTCCTTTCAATGGTCAAGTGAATATGAACATCAAGCATTCACTTGAGAACACAACTGAAACTGCATACTCAGACTTGAAATTGCAGACGGAGGTTGTTGTTGATGCAAGCACCGTGGGGTTGAGTGACATGCTTGCCCAGCACACTGGACATCCCAATGCTCCAAGACACATTGTAGATTATGCTAACTGAAATTTGTCAATGACAGAACGTGCATATTCACAACCTGAAAGAGAAAGCCTACCTGTGGTATGGGCTTGTGAATATTTCCATGTGTTCCTGGATGGAAAACATTTCACTGTTTTCCCCGACCACCAAGCATTGTTCACCATTTTCAGCAATTCTAAAGCCAAGATGCCTACTGGCATTGAGAGGTGGGGGTTACAATGGCAGGAGTATGATTATATAATTGTGTATGGTCCAGGGAAAGTTCAAAACCCTGCTAACTACTTCTCATGTGTGCCAATACACTGTCATGGCGCTACATCTAAAGTGACTGATGCTTATGTTAACTTCATTGTGAAATTGTGAATCCCCGCAGCCATATCGGTAGCCATGAGTACTGACAGGTATTTACTAATACTCAAAGACATTATTACACACCATTTCTGGTAAAACATAGTCAACCTCTACTTTATGATTTTGAATTCCAGCAATTCAGAAATGTGCAGGAAGAACTGTCAGTTACCCCAGAAGGCATCATGATATGAGGGTCAAGAATTCTCATACCTGAGAGTTTGAGACCACAAGTTATTGAACTGGCCCATGAGAAACACTGTGGTGTTGTTGCTATGAAACAAGCTCTACATGTCTGCGTGTGGTTCCCTCGTCTTGATGAAAGAGTTGTAAAATAGTTAAAGTAATGCTGTTTGTGCAACTGTTTGTCATCTAAGACAACCCCACATTTGTTAAATATGTCTGATGTCCGAAAGCATGCATTGGAAAAAATTGCAATTTACAATGGACATCATCCATTGTCCCTTTACAATGGATATCATCTGCTAGTAATTGTTGAGGAATATTTCCATTTTCTCTTTGTGGAAGACTTGTCATCAACTAGTCATGACAGGGTCATTAATAGATTTAAAAAGTATTTTTGCCATATGGGCTATTCCTTCGATTTTGAAATCTGACAATGGCCTGCCTTTCAATAGTCAAGAGTTTTACGTTTTTCTCACTTATCTAAATGTCAAGCATCAGAAAATCACACCTCTCTGGTCACAGATGAATGTTGTAGTTGAGAGATTTATGAGCACCTTCAAGAACATCCTTCAGTGCGTTGCACTGGAAAATCTTAAACTCAAATCAGTTCTTCAGTGAACATGCATACAGGTCAACTCCCCATTCTATCATGAGTGAAAGCCCTGCCACCTTAATGTTTGGGAGAGCCATAGACACCAAACTGCCACAATGGACCCCTGAGATATCTATTGACATTGATAGGCTTCAAACCACTGATTCGTCTCACATATGCAAAATGAAGACCTATGCGGACAGACGCCACTGAGCTCAGAACACTATGTTCAACAGAGGAGACTTAAGTTATTGTCAGACAGAAACGGAAACACAAGTTTGATGCTCCTTTTGATGATGACCCACTGAGGGTTGTGACTAGTAAAGGACACATGGTAGCTGCTCACCATCCTGAAAAAGTCCATTGCAGGAAATTCTTTGGATTTCAGGCAACTGCCTCGACCTTTGCCAACTCCAGATGTCAGGAGTGAGACTTGTCCACCTGAGAATGCAGAGAGCCGAATGAATGACTGTACCTATGTCTCTGTCACCAACGCCAGTCATAGACACCTTTCTGTTATCTCTGCAACCTCACATGTCCATATCTGGACGAGTGATTTGAGCACCAAAACGAATTATTGAAGAGCTGTAATGTATACATACATTATTGGTACTTTTTATTTAACAAAGGGGGAGATGCAGTGTCTTGTCAGTTGGAGATGATGGGACCCTTTCGGTTCCTGATGGACTCCCTAGGACAGTGACATAAATATGTTTGTGATGAAATTCACAACGTAAAATGTTCAGTTAGTTGTTACACGCTGAGAAATAAAGATGTGTAGCACCAAGCTCCATGTTTTGAGTGATCATTCACAGCTACCCGTGCTGGGTAGGACACTACAGTTAGCAGTGGTACAGTGCACAGAGTCCTAATACCAACAAAAACAAATTCAACAAACAATAGTAGTCAAGATAAAAAGTTTGGGGGAATACCACACCATGAATGTCAAGTCTAGCAGATTACAAAAGTGAGATACCAAAATAAGCTGGAGTGGATTGCTGTCTTTTAACAGGATGTCCATGCCACGTGCCTGCCAGCAACAATAGTCAGTGAAAAGCCAATAGTTCTGCCTTTAATTTGCTAATCAGTTACACATGCCATTTTCAGATGATCCACTTGAATCAGCAGCAAAATGGAAAGGCTGGTATTCGATGTTCCTGTTCTGTCAGTATCACAACAGCACAGTAGGATATTCAACTAGTTGATGTCCATGTTAGATAACAGCACAGTAACGTAAACCATTGCTAGCTGTTCATGTTGAGTCGGTAGCATAAGAGTGAAATACTGCAGGCTACAACCAGACATTCATGTTGATTTCAAACTCCTTTTCTTAAACAGCAGCACAGGTAAAGATTATATTTTCTATTAAATATTTTACCCGTAGTTTATGCAATGCTCAATAAACACAAGTAAGCTTCTTTGTCAGCAACTAAGCTTAGGCAATACTCTTCAATAGGTGAGTCAGTGCACACAAATCATTGACAGAGCATTTACTGGCTCACAATGCTCCTTACAGTATTGGCATACAAATAATCCATTGAACCGACCAAAACACTTCAATTTCATTTTTGCAGTGAACAAATAGTTTCCTTAATTGTCTAGAGTACTTGCAAAGCTATTCTGGTCAAATCAATAGAAAGCAAGAAAAATCTCCAAATGCACCCACCTAGCCCCTTCTAGGACTTACCTCTACTTGGTCCACTGTCCAGTCAAGGCCCTTACGTACCGGCCCAGTGCGTCCAAGGCTCCTCCCTAGCTCCTTCTGCTTCTCCTTCTGTTGCTCTCACTCGCTTTTATTCCCTCTCTTTGAGGTCTATTTTTTTGCTTTTGCTACTTTTACTACCTGCTTGTTTCTATTGTGACTGCTCTCCTGCTTTATCTTGCTCGTCTCTTCTTTGTTTTCTCTTTTGCAACTCTCTCATTTCTGTGTGTCACTCTTGTTCATTTCTACTTGCCACACTTGCTCTTTTCTGCCTGTTTCCTCTTTTCTACTCCCGATCAAATTCTGCTTGCATTCTGCTTCCACTTTGTTCGTTTCTGCTTGTTATTCTCTTTGTCACTTTTGCTCTTCTCTGATTTCTTTTCATTTTGCCACTTTTTACTCTTTTTGCACTCTTTGTTTGTTTCCCCCTCCTGGGTTTAGCCTCCTTTTCGCCCTCAGCCTCCCCTCGCACTGCTCACCTCTTTTCTGCATTATCCCACTTCCTGTCTCCCGCTATTACCCTAGCTCTGCCCACCTCCCTCCTCTCTCCTCCTCCCTCTTGTGACCTACCTAATACAGTTAAAACAAGGACATGCCCCAGGCGCGCCAAAGGCGCATCAAAGTCAAATCCATCTGCTCCGATCCATGACCTTTCAGCGCCCCACGCTACGACCACTGGTCCTCTCCCACCCACCACTTTCCTTCATTCAATGGAAAACACTATTCTAAGATCGCAGCCATTTATTCTTATGACTGTGAACTCTCATTTGATACAACCAACAGCAGATAGAAGGACTACAATGGTACATACAATCAGCAACATTGAAGAAGGACTTGAGTAGTACACGTAATTGTGGGCATAAAAAGGACCACAATACTACAAAATTCAGACAGGAAAGGAAAACAAGTCAAGTTATCCGATCTTGCATTTAAAGCAATGGCCTGAGGAAAATAATGATATAGTTCATCCAGAAAAGTTTGTATTTTCCGGAAAAGAAATTCAGGCGTTATTTCAAAATATTTGTTTTAATTTCATTTGTAAATCATTTTTTGAACACCAAAAATGTGTTTTCGCAATTATTTGCTGATAATGCAGAACATATTACTATCCAGAGGATGAATGTCTATTCCAAGTTGCTTTCTGCCTGCACAAAATAGTCCTCACCATATGGTGAAACCAATGAACATATGTAGTGCAATAGAAAAAATCCTTCAATGATTGAATCATACACCAAAGAGACACTTGTATGAGGTGAACAATGTATTCTTTCTTTGGATGATCCTCGATGGGACAGACAAAGGGCCATATGTATCAAGCAAAATTGCGATCGCAAACGCCGAAATCGCCGTTTGCGATCGCAATTTTGCTAAGTGGTATGTACGAAGGCAAATCTGCGTGCAAAATAAGGAATCGCAAAATTTGCGATTCCTTATTTTGCAATTGCATTTAAGGAATCGCAAATTTTGCGATTCCTTAAATGCAATGTAATAAGCACCAAAAAAGTGCAGTTTGCCCTTAAGGAATCACAAATTACCACCAACTACAGGTTGGTGGTAATTTGCGATTTCTTTCAAAAATGCAAATTTTTGCATTTTTCAAAGTGGCAAGTGGCGCACACACATGCCCTTAGGGCATGTATGTGCGCCACATGTGCACCCATGCTCATTTCAGGGGTGCAACAGGGTGTCCTTTTGACACCCTGGTACACTTGAAATTGCATTCTCAATTTGCGATTTTCTAATTGAGAATCGCAATTTGAGAATGTCTTCATGGGCCTCTAGGCCCATAGGAATGAATGGGGAGGTATTCCTTAATTGCGAATTGCAATTTGCAATTCGCAATACAGGAATATGATGGATTCGCAAAATGTATTGTAAACCCTACATACATAGCGTTTTGTGATGCTCAAATAGCGATTCCCAGAATTTCGCTATTTGAGAATCGCAAAACCTAACACGGAAACCTGGATGAATGCCTCCTCCGCACCTGACATCGCCATCGCCATCCCAGACGGCTACAAGATCATCCGAAGGGACCGCATCAACCACACCGGAGGAGGCATCGCCATCGTCCACAGGAACACCATCCGCATCACGACCAACACCGATGACACCCTCGCAAACGCCGAGCACCTGCACTTCCAAGTCCACATCAACCCCAAGACCACCCTCAGAGGCACCCTCATCTACAGACCCCCTGGACAACGCACACAATTCAGCGAAGACATCGCCGACTTCATCAGCCCACACGCCCTCTGCTCCGCTGACTACATCCTCCTCGGGGACCTCAACTTCCACCTGGAGAACAACAACGACCGCAACACCACCACCCTGCTGGACAACCTCGCCAACCTGGGACTCAAGCAGCTGGTGACCACCCCCACCCACTACGCCGGACACACACTCGACCCCGTCTTCTCATCCAGCAAGGACATCGCCTTCAGCCACGCCACCGGACTCCACTGGACGGACCACAGCTGCGTCCACTTCAGCTTCGCAAGGACCACGATCCACCACCACCAGCAACAGGCTGCACGCAGAAATTGGAACAAGATCACAGCCGACCAGCTCGCTTCCTCCCTGAGCACGAACCCCCCCACCAGCACAACGAACCCTAGCCAGGCGGCCACCAACCTCACGAAGTGGATCAGCGACTGCGCAGACGAGCTCGCCCCCCTGAGGACCCCGCCCAGCAGACCCGGCAGCAAGAAAGCCCCATGGTTCACCGACGAACTCAAGAGATCCAAGAAGAACTGCCGAGCCCACAAGAGAACCTGGCACAGAGACCCAACACCGGACAACATGACTGCCATCAAGCTCGCCACCCGGAAACACCACCAACTCATCCGCACCACCAAGAAAACTGCATTCAAGGAACGACTGGACAACAACGCACACAACAGCAAAGAACTCTTCAACATCGTCAAAGAGCTCTCCAACCCCAACGCCGGAAACAACGACATCACCCCTTCGCAAGACCTCTGCAACTCCCTCGCCTCCTACTTCCACAACAAGATCGCGGACATACACAACAGCTTCAGCACTCAACCGACGAGCACCACGACCGAACCACCGCCCCCCACCACCACCCTCCGCTCCTGATCAGCACCGAAGACACCGTCCGCACGATGAACTGCATCCACTCCGGATCTCCAACCGACCCCTGCCCTCACCACGTCTTCAACAAGGCCGACGCTATCATCGCACCCCACCTGCGGGACATCATCAACACCTCCTTCGACACCTCTACCTTCCCGGAGAGCTGGAAACACGCTGAACTCAGCGCTCTACTCAAGAAGCCATCGGCTGACCCCACCGACCTCAAGAACTACCGCCCCATCTCGCTGCTCCCGTTTCCTGCAAAAGTCATCGAGAAGACCGTCAACAAGCAGCTGGCGGCCTTCCTCGAGACGAACGGCTCCCTCGACCCCTCACAGTCTGGCTTCCGGGCCAACCACAGCACCGAGACCGCCCTGATCGCAGTCACCGATGACATTCGAGCGCTGCTCGACAACGGAGAAACAGCGGCCCTCATCCTCCTCGACCTCTCCGCGGCCTTCGACACTGTCTGCCACCGCACCCTAGTACAACGCCTCAGCAACGTTGGAGTCCAGGAGAAGGCACTGGAGTGAATCATCTCCTTCCTCGCTGGAAGGACACAGAGAGTCCGCCTCCCCCCGTTCAGATCCGAAACCACCGAAGTCATCCGCGGCGTCCCTCAAGGCTCCTCACTCAGTCCAACCCTCTTCAACATCTACATGAGCCCTCTCGCAGACATCGCACGCCATCACAACCTCAACATCATCTCCTACGCCGACGACACCCAGCTGATCCTCTCCCTTACCAACGACCCCGCCACCGCCAGAGCCAACCTTCACGAAGGGATGAAAGAGGTAGCCAAATGGATGAAGAACAGCCGCCTGAAACTGAACTCGGACAAGACGGAAGTCCTCATCCTGGGATCCTCACCCTCCGCCTGGGACGACTCCTGGTGGCCCCCCGCCCTAGGCAGCGCACCCAAACCAACAGACCACGCACGCAACCTGGGCTTCATCCTGGACTCCTCCCTCTCCATGACCAGACAAGTCAACGCCGTCTCCTCGTCGTGCTTCAATATCCTGCGCATGCTACGTAAGATCTTCCGGTGGATCCCCACCGAGACCAGGAAGACGGTCACCCAGGCCCTCGTCACCAGCCGTCTGGACTACGGCAACACCCTCTACGCCGGAACCACCGCCAAACTCCAGAAGAGACTCCAGCGGATCCAGAACGCCTCAGCACGACTCATCCTGGACATCCCCCGTCGCAGCCACATCTCCGGACACCTGAGAGATCTGCATTGGCTCCCGGTCAACAAGAGAATCACCTTCCGTCTCCTCACCCACGCACACAAAGCCCTACACAGCCAAGGCCCAGGATACCTCAACGGCCGCCTCAACTTCTACGCTCCCAAACGCCAGCTCCGTTCGACCAGCCACGCCCTCGCAGCCGTCCCCCGCATCCGCAGAGCCACCACAGGGGGGCGGTCCTTCTCCTACCTCGCCGCCAAGACATGGAACTCCCTCCCCACCCACCTCCGCCTGACCCAGGACCACCTCGCCTTCAGGAGGCAACTCAAGACCTGGCTGTTCGAGCAGTAGCGGATCCCCCCCCCCAGCGCCTTGAGACACTCTGGGTAAGTAGTGCGCTATATAAATACGATGATTGATTGATTGATTGATTGATACATATGGCCCTATGTCTCAAAACCATGACTGAAGAGGGCTGACCCAAAAACACCAATGCCTGAAGTGGGTTGCCCCAATGCCCGCTCTCTATGCATTGATAACAATAGGGCTTGCAAAAAACTGTGCCATTAAGTCAGGTGGAGCAGTATTTGGGTGTTTGAATTCTAGCAAAAGTCAAGTTAAATTTAATAGACCATCTTACATGGACCTTTGAGCCCATGCAACAGTGACTCAGTGTAAAGTTTGTACTAAAATGTGTCTGTGATTGGAGCTTTTTGGCGGAAACATCTGGAGTTGTATTCATTTCGATGACAGCAACTCCACAAGTGTTCACCCTGGATAAAGGACTGTGTTCCACGTTAGACAGCATAGACGAACATACCACATCAACAAACTGCGAACACCTCTTTTCCTACCTACTCCATGAACACCACAATCTATCCCACAATGCACTTCTTTGATCAGTTCCCACTCCACTCACAGCAGCCGCCCCCCCTAATTTCACATTCCAATGAAAATGTGTTTTTGCAACAGAGTGCTCTAATCCAAAGAAAAGTAGAGAAATACATTGAAATAGAGAAATATAATGTTCAATGCGTTTGTTTTCTCTTTCCCGGGCATTTCGAAATATATTCTTTGGCAGAAAGGCAAACTAAAGATTAGTCCGTAGAAATACCTCTTGTAATTAAATCACTTTGAAGATTGTGTATTTCATTTTATTTTTTCTCATTAACCAATATCGCAATGTAGTGATTAGATAGTTCTTGATATTTCTGTTGGCTTGCTGCCAGCTGCATGACAGACATGCGCACGTATTTCCATCAGTTAAAAATGATAGATTTTTCGTTTTAGTTCATTTATGCCGCTCATTTTGACATGTTGGTCGATGAAAAAGTGACACTTCTGGCCAAAGGCACTGCTTTGTGATTTTCAATGCTGCAAAAGAGAAATGAAAAACAGTAACTTTAGGCTTTCGTTCCACTCAAAATCAATTCAGAATTGAGAGTCTGCAACTAAAGTAATTTGGTCCTCAGGGATGCATACTTGTTTTGTTTAAGGAAAACAACAAGGTCATGTGAGACTGGCATCGGGACAGCATCTATAGACAACCACAGCACATTTCAGTGACAGAAGATCTGGTCAGTTTTGGCAGCATAGACGACACAGACACCGTAACTGTATGTGTCAGGGAGCTTTATTGATGTACTTCTCTCCTCCTACCCAGCCTTCTACTGCCCCCCTTGATCCTCCCTCCTTCACTATCCCGTTTCCGCTTCCTCCTTTCCCTTTCCTCTGGCCGGGGGTCCTAGCGCCCCTTACGTGAAATCTGCCACAACATTACACAGTGGGCTGTTTTTAAGGTCAAGCCTAAGCAGTGCGCATGTGCTGTCGGCAAGACCTGTAGTATACAGTAAACTGAGGTAGCTCCCGCCTGCTGCTTACTATTTGTTCAGGGCAGTGTCGGTCTTCTTTGCTACCATGTCATTGGTTTAGGCAGCCAATATCACTTCTGTTTTTTTCCCGTGCAGCACCAACAAGTACAGGTTTGTTATGCTTAGACAGCGTAACTGTTATTTGGGGAACTCATTTGTTTATTGCATTGATTGATGCTTGTGGCAGTGCTCGATGCACATCTGTGACGTCGTCCCTGCTGTCATCCCGCCCACACCACCACCCACCCTCTGTGTGCCTCCCCCTAGTGCCACCCGCCCATCGCTCCTTGTTTATTTTCTTTTTTTGTCAGCTTTCTGCACGCCGCTCTCTGGGTCCTAGTTGTTTATTGCATTGCTTCATGCTTGTTGCAGTGCTCAATGCCGATCTGTGTCGTCCTTCCCACTGTCGTCCCCCCACGCCACCCACCCTCTGTGTGCCCCCCCACTGCCACCAGCCTGTCGCTCCTTGTTTTAATTGGTACATTCTTCCGCCGCTTGTTATTAACTCGTTGTCTCTACACCAATTCTTCACTTGCTACTTGTATGAATTTGTAGCTCCTCACGGCCGCTTCAAGGACACCGCACTCGTTGTTTCTTTTTTTTTACTTTAAAACTGAGCGCAGTGCCCGCTTCAAGGACCCTGCGCTCACTGTTAAAGTAAAAAAAAAAAGAATTTGAGTGCGGTGACTTTGAAGTGGCGCCGCGCTCAGTTTTAAAGCTAAACAGCCATTTACCATGCAATAGGTCTCGCGTTTATGTGCGTTTAAGCTATTGGCATTGTCATTTACAATGCCAATAGCTTAAACTCACGTAAATGCGAGACCTATGGAATTGCAAATGCTTGTTTTATTGCTGATTTCCCTGACAGCATCACTATCATTGCCTTCAGCAAGCACAAATGCATGCAGTCCCCCATACTTTGCAAAATACCTATACTACATGTGTTTAAAATTTCCAAACAGCTTCAGGCGGCAAATCGGTGTCATTTCTCTGCCTCACTGATTTCCTAATGAGTGACACTTTTATGTTGGTGCCCGGGTCTGTATTCTGTTCCAGTCTGACCCTGCCTGAAACATAACATTTTTGGAAAACACACCTCAATTCAAATTCGATGCCGCCCACACAAATGTATTTCAAAGGCAAAATTGCCAAGAGTGGGTTTCAGTATGCTCCAAGGACTACCTAATGGCAAAACTCCCAACACTTATAAGATTGTGGGTAATCGGGTACAACTTGCTTGTCTGAATAGAAAAATAAGGCAATAGAGGTTTACCAGTCGCACACCTCTATCCATAGAGCAGTAAAAAATAAACCAACGGCGATTCTCTAAGCACTATAAAAAATCTGTTGCCATGATGTGTGTAGGTGGATCAAAGAATATACATTACCAACTCAGGCATGAACAAACCAGAAAACAGCACAGTACCTGTAATGTATATAAGACATTAACTGTATTGTTCTAAATGGATTAATGTAACTGTCCATATATCTCAATCTTTGTCAGAATAAGAGGGAGAAGGAGGTTGAGGCTAGGTTCGTCCTCCTACATCATTAAAGTACACTCAATTGATCCATAGATAATGGATCATGAGAAACTAGCCTAAGTCAACAGACAGTGGGTTCACCAAATTGGTGAGCTTCAACAATTTAGAAAAGGAAAATGCTTTTCTAGAGTCCCCTCACTCACCCAGGGTTGCCTCTAGGTGACATGCTTCATCATTGGGGCCATCCCAAGCATCTACTGCTTGGTGCGTTCTACGACTTGCAAGATTTACGTAGGAGCACTTTTTTGTGTGAAACTATGCGTTGTGCACTGTTGGGGGAGTGGTGTTTGTGTTAGTTAAAAATACCTAACTAGTGAGTTAACAATTTATTCCTACTCCTAGCTGGTAAGATAAAAAGGGGTTAATAGCAGGAAAAATATAACTGTTATGTGGTTATATTGCCTATTATTTTGTCAACATGTTTCGAGGTATCCCCTAACCTCTTCTTCAGGACAGCAGGGGATCCAGCCCCAAGTGTACCACTCCGTGCAGAAACCTAAATTAAGGTGAAAAATTAGACTAATAACGTGCGCCTATTGAGCGCACTTGGTTATTTACGTACGGTTATTGATGAACACGTAGTATCTGTATTAGAGAAAAAGAAATGCAGGTTAGAAAAATACATCCTGCCTCAATAGGCAGGTGCTGGTATTCGCGTTTTGGCACACTCATCTTGTCAGCGCCTTTCAAAATAAAATAAGAAAGTGATCTAATCTTATTAAAAGGAACAGTTAGTAGTGCCTGTTTTCATGTTGTTATCACACAAATCTCCAGTCTAGAGAAAACGGAACTGGTTACAAAACACCACCTTCTAAAATCCACCACCTTTTAAAAACAATCATCTTCCTGGACAAGCTTTGTGACAGTAAACACACACTCAAACATGTAACTTTGTACAAACATATAGACATGTCAACATACTTATATGCTAGCACTAATATGCCCCATGGTCTGTCTGGGTGGAGGGGCCTGTAGGACCCTAAAAATGAGGAGAGAAAAGTGGAAGAAACACCAATCACATTAAGATTAGAGTATTTTCTCTCTGCTGGATCTGTTTTAAATAACCACCAAATCGGGTTCCTGTTAGGAGAGAAAACGAGGTAAATCTTACTGTTCTCGGCATCCCTCCGTCAGTGAGACCTGTAAGTCCCAGGCTCGACCGCATATTAGCGTGTCTCTGCCTCTGTGCTGTTTTTATATTCGGTAAATCGCCAAGTCATGTTGGCATTGTTGTTAAAAGACTAGTGCGTGTATGGTTTGAAAACTTGATTTTGGCACAATGCGCGCGCCATTTTGTTGGGATTTGTAATTCCCAAATTGTAACTATTTGGTTATGATGCTCACTATAGGTGTGAAAAATATTTCTTAATAATCAAATTACTACTCCTAACATTTACCTCGTATTTTTGTAAAAACCAGAAACCCCTTGATTAATCAGGAATCGAACACTCCATGGAGGGTGTTAACGGCGGCCATCTTGGATTGGGCATTATTTTGGTAGCCTGTGTCTGGCAAATAAAGGTCGATAATTCATAATTAAGGGTTGTAAATTAAATAAACAAGTATCCTAATCATATTTTTGCTGTAATGAGTGTTTTTCTTGGGGAAAATACATGACAAATACATTTAACATGATGTATAACATTTACACATACATTTAGGAGAGATACATATAAGAATCTCTAGTAGTTTTGCACTTCTTTTAGTGAATTCTTAACTTTCTTAGTTGTAGTGTCCTCTTTTTTATGTTTTCTAACGGATTGAGCGTGATTCCTACACTTTTATACCCGGTGTAGCTGGTTTATTACACCACAGTGGATCATATCAGGATTGTGTATACTTGGGTCATCTGAGGAAATGCCCCCAAGGTATACCTTCGTTCAGCCCTCTAATGTCTGTGCGTAGTTTAAAAACCCATCTTTGTTCCTTTTCTAGTAGGATCTGTGTCAGGTTATCGCATGGCTTTACATGCTCAAGGACTACCCATTGCATGTCATTAGGGGTATGTTGTGTGTCATTGAAATGCGCCGTCATCCTGGTGCTTGCTCTGTGGCACCGGATGCTACTTCGGTGTTCGCAGATTCTTGTGCTTATTTTTCTAGTGGTCATCGCTACATAGTGTAGGTCGCACACGCATATGATGAGGTATACCACTCCCATAGTGTTGCAGGTAGTGAATTTCCGCAAGTCCCATGTTTTGCCTGTGTTTAAGGACACTCTTTTGGTGGTGGTAGTGAGGTGACAGACACTACAATTGCCACACGGATGGTGGCCGGTTGGTAATGTACTTAATACCTGTTGGTTGGTTTTGGTTTGTGGTTTTGGACGAGTGTGTACTAATAGGTCTTTAGATTTTTGCCCTTTTATGTGAGAACATTGGTGTTGGTATGTTTAGAGTTCCACTGTTTAGGATCCGCCAATGTTTCTCACTAGTTTTGAGACGTTGTCTGAAGCTATGTTGAAAGTTGTAATGCATATTGGTCTTTTATCTTTCTCGTTCTCATTCCTTTCATAGGTTTCAAGCAGGGCATCTCTATGATTGTTTTTTGCTCTTTTCTTTGCCTTTGCAATGGTCTTGGGAGGGTAGTTTCGCACTCTTAATTTTTCAGTTAGCTCCTTTGCTTGTTTGTCATAATCAGATGTTTCTGTACAATTTCTCCTCAATCTGAGAAACTGTCCAAAAGGAAGGTTTTCCTTGAGATGGCGTGGGTGGAAGCTCTCATATAGTAGGAGGCAATTCTTAGCGGTAGGTTTAAAATGTGTTGTTGTTTTTAACTTCCCACCTGATGCAAAGATGTTGAGGTCTAAAAATACTAACTCCCACCTACTTTTGGTATGGGTGAACTTCAGGAAAGGATCCTGTAGGTTTAGCCATTCGATGAAAGTGTTGGCTTCTGTTTCATCGCCATTCCATATTACCAGAATGTCATTAATGTATCTCTTCCATTCTGAAATTTTTCCTCGAAATGGGTTAAGGTCTGAAAGAATCTTTTGTGCTTCAAGGTGATAGACATACAGACCTGCCACACTCGGCGCAAAGGTGCTCCCCATGCTAGTACCGTGTTGTTGTTGGAAGAGTAGTTCCTCAAATCGGAAATAGTTTTCTGTCAGTGCCCATTTGCAGCATTCAAGAACCACATGTTGGGGTGTGTGATATTGCCATGTTGATCCGTACACGGTTTCTTCTAGGATATCCAATGTTTCTTTATGGGGTAAGCTTGTGTACAAACTTTCCACATCCAGGGTTATCAGGATCTGGCTTGTTGGGTCAAAATGAAGGTCTTTTAGTAGGCAAAGAACTGCTTTTGTGTCCTTTAGGTAGGTGTTGGTTGCTTGTATTAATGGATGTGAAAAAGCGTCTGCAAATTTGGACAGAGGCTCTAAAATAGATCCGATCCCTGACACAATCGGTTTTCCCGTTGGTTGCTCCAAGGATTTGTGTATTTTAGGGATTGTGTAGAAATAGGGTATTGTTGGTTGTTTATTGTTCAAGAAATCCCATTCCTTCTTGGTTATACAATCATGTGGTTCTTGAATGCTGCAAATGGGCACTGACAGAAAACTATGTCCGATTTGAGGAACTACTCTTCCAACAGCAACACGGTACTAGCATGGGGAGCACCTTTGCGCCGAGTGTGGCGGGTCTGTATGTCTATCACCTTGTAGCACAAAAGATTCTTTCAGACATTAACCCATTTCAAGGAAAAATTTCAGAATGGAAGAGATACATTGATGACATTCTGGTAATATGGAATGGCGATGAAACAGAAGCCAACATTTTCATCGAATGGCTAAACCTACAGGATCCTTTCCTGAAGTTCACCCACACCAAAAATAGGTCTGAGTTAGTATTTTTAGACCTCAACATCTTTGCATCAGGTGGGAAGTTAAAAACAACAACACATTTTAAACCTACCGCTAAGAATTGCTTCCTAATATATGAGAGCTTCCACCCACACCATCTCAAGGAAAACCTTCCTTTTGGACAGTTTCTCAGATTGAGGAGAAATTGTACAGAAACATCTGATTATGACAAACAAGCAAAGGAGCTAACTGAAAAATTAAGAGTGCGAAACTACCCTCCCAAGACCATTGCAAAGGCAAAGAAAAGAGCAAGAAACAATTATAGAGATGCCCTGCTTGAAACCTATGAAAGGAATGAGAATGAGAAAGATAAAAGACCAATATGCATAAAAACTTTCAACATAGCTTCAGACAACGTCTCAAAACTAGTGAAAAAACATTGGCGGATCCTAAACAGTGGAACTCTAAACATACCAACACCAATGTTCTCACATAAAAGGGCAAAAAATATGAAGGACCTATTAGTACACACTCGGCCAAAACCACAAACCAAAACCAACCAACAGGTATTAAGTACATTACCAACCGACCACTATCCGTGTGGCAATTGTAGTGTCTGTCACCTCACTACCACCACCAAAAGATTGTCCTTCAACACAGGCAAAACATGGGACTTGCGGAAATTCACTACCTGCAGCAATATGGGAGTGGTATACCTCATCACATGCATGTGCGACCTACACTATGTAGGGATGACCACTAGAAAAATAAGCACAAGAATCTGTGAACACCGAAGTAACATCCGGTACCACAGAGCAAGCACCAGGATGACGGCGCATTTCAATGACACACAACATACCCCTAATGACATGCAATGGGTAGTCCTTGAGCATGTAAAACCATGCGATAACCTAACACAGATCCTACTAGAAAAGGAACAAAGATGGGTTTTTAAACTACGCACAGACATTAGAGGGCTGAACGAAGGTATACCTTGGGGGCATTTCCTCAGATGACCCAAGTATACACAATCCTGATATGATCCACTGTGGTGTAAGAAACCAGCTACACCGGGTATAAAAGTGTAGGAATCATGCTCAATCCGTTAGAAAACATAAAAAAGAGGACACTACAACTAAGAAAGTTAAGAATTTACTAAAAGAAGTGCAAAACTACAAGAGATTATTATATGTATCTCTCCTAAATGTATGTGTAAATGTTATACATCATGTTAAATGTATTTGTCATGTATTTTCCCCAAGAAAAACACTCACTACAGCAAAAATATGATCAGAATACTTGTTTATCTAATTTACAACCCTTAATTATGAATTATCGACCTTTATTTGCCCGACATGGGCTACAAAAACATGCCCAATCCAAGATGGCCGCCGTTAACACCCTCCATGGATGGTTCGATTCCTGATTAATCAAGGGGTTTCTGGTTTTTACAAAAATATGAGGTAAATGTTAGGAGTAGTATTTTGATTATTAAGAAATATTTTACACACCTATAGTGAGCCTCTTAACCAAATAGTTACAATTTGGGAATGACAAATCCCAACAAAATGGCGCGCGCATTGTGCCAAAATCAAGTTTTCAAACCATACACGCACTAGTCTTTTAACAACAATGCCAACATGACTTGGCGATTTACAGAATATAAAAACAGCACCGAGGCAGAGACATGCTAATATGCGGTCGAGCCTGGGAGTTACAGGTCACACTGACGGAGGGATGCCGAGAACAGTAAGATTTACCTTGTTTTCTCTCCTAACAGGAACCCGATTTGGTGGTTATTTAAAACAGATCCAGCAGAGAGAGAAAATACTCTAATCTTAACGTGATTGGTGTTTCTTTCACTTTTCTCTCCTCATTTTTAGGGTCCTACAGGCCCCTCCACCCAGACAGACCATGGGGCATATTAGTGCAACCAAATAAGTATGTTAATATGTCTATATGTTTGTACAAAGTTACATGTTTGAGTGTTTGTTTACTGTCACAAAGCTTGTCCAGGAAGATGAGTGTTTTTAAAAGGTGGTGGATTTTAGAAGGTGGTGTTTTGTAACCAGTTCCGTTTTCTCTAGACTGGAGATTTGTGTGATAACAACATGAAAACAAGCACTACTAACTGTTCCTTTTAATAAGATTAGATCACTTTCTTATTTTATTTTGAAAGGCACTGACAAGATGAGTGTGCCAAAACGTGAATACCAGCACCTGCCCATTGAGGCAGGATGTATTTTTCTAACCTGCAATTCTTTTTCTCTAATACAGATACTACGTGTTCATCAATAACCGTATGTATATAACCAAGTGCGCTCAATAGGCGCACGTTATTAGAATAATTTTTCACCTTAATTTAGGTTTCTGCATGGAGTGGTACACCTGGGGCTGGATCCCATGCTGTCCTGAAGAAGAGTTTAGGGGATACCTCAAAACATGTTGACAAAATATTAGGCAATATAACCACATAACAGTTATATTTTTACTGTTATTAACCCTTTTTTATCTTACCAGCTAGGAGTGGGAATAAATTGTTAACTCACTAGTTAGGTATTTTTAACTAACACAAACACCACTCCCCCAACAGTGCACAACACATAGTTTCACACAAAAAAGTGCTCCTACGTAAATCTCGCAAGTCGTAGAATGCCCCAAGCAGTAGATGCTTGGGATGGCCCCAATGATGAAGCATGTCACCTAGAGGCAACCCTGGGTGAGTGAGGGGACTCTAGAAAAGCATTTGTCTTTCCTAAATTGTTGAGGCTCACCAATTTGGTGTACCCACTGTCTGTTGACTTAGGCTAGTTTCTCATGATCCATTATCTATGGATCAATTGAGTGTACATATATCTCAATGCACAAACTATGGACCCGATTCACAGAACTAATTTAAGACAAAATCCTAAACTTACTACCATTTTGGTATTCACAGAAGGCACTTACTCATTTCGGTATTCACAGAAGTTAGGAGTCCTAACTTTAGGACTCCTAAATACCTTCTGTGAATACCGAAAGTCTTAAAATTAGAATTTTTCTCAGTTTAGTAGTAGTATAGTTAAGACTCCTAACTTTAGGACTCCTAAATGCCTTCTGTGAATACCGAAAGTTTTAAAATTAGGATTTTTCTCAGTTTAGTAGTTGTAAAGTTAGGAGTCCTAACTTTAGGACTCCTAAACTGAGAAAAATTCTAATTTTAAGACTTTTGGTATTCATAGAAGGCATTTAGGAGTTCTAAAGTTAGGACTCCTAACTTCTGTGAATACCAAAGTGAGTAAGTGTCTTCTGTGAATACCAAAATGAGTAAGTGCCTTCTGTGAATACGAAAATGGTAGTAAGTTTAGGATTTTGTCTTAAGTTAGTTCTGTGAATCGGGCCCAATATTTTCATTGAACAATATAGTTAAACACCCCAAAAAGTATTCAGAACTCCATATATTCAGTTGGATGATAATTTTACTTAATCTTAGTATCACAGAAAAGCAAACGATATCATAACTGTCATGCTGCTGCTTGTTGAACAATTCAAATTATTCAACAGTAAAAACAGATGTGTTGATGATGATGCTTCCTAGATGATTTCAGCCGACATGTGTTTCAGCCCAGCTTTAGACTTTTCCAAGGCTATATCCAAAAGTTTATATTTGAATGACAGATTAAGGTACAGAAAGTAATAATCCTGCTGTGTGCCGAAAGAGTCAAGAAGATCTCTCAACCTTAGATGCTAAGATGAAATGGAACAGCTAACCCAAGTGGTTGAAACCTCCTGCTACTGAGGTCAAAGTACAAATAGAGATATGATCTTTATCAGGACTTATCAAGACCTTCAACAATCCTGAGAGCCACTCAATCTTGTGATTAATTACTATACGGAATTGGCAGTCATTATCTCTGAATTTAGTTAATTTGCGTCCGATCGTGAAAGGAATAGAGCATACATATTCACACTAGACTGGGTAAGAACAATACTTGCGCATCACTTGGCTTAGCTGTTCCATTTCATCTTAACGTATAAGCTTGAGAGATCTTATTGAATCTTTTGGCATATCATTTGTAATGCCACTAGGCTTATTAGCTGTTTCTGACTTTACAATCCCTATCCTGCTAAAATTCAAGACTCTCCCATCTTCTGTTTTCATACGATTATTTAACAGTTTGATAACAAATAAAAAAAATGGAATTGTGACTAATTTTCACAACTTATCGGAGCTTGGATTTTAACAAAATCACATACTTCAACTTTGCTCTTTCTCAGAATGAAGCACTATCTAAAGAACATTTCCATTTCTTTTGTTTGACCAATGCTTTCAATCACCACTCACTCATACCATTGAGCTTCAAACCTTTATTCCATTTCATCAGCCAGGAGGAAGTACTGTACTGGAATATCTACTCTTATATAAAGTTGAAAAGGTGGCTTTAAGGTTGAGAAATATGGGGACAACCTATATGTGGTAATTCTATCTTGTTTTACACTCTTTCAACCTGAACCACTGGACTTTGCCAGTTTTATACTTTTTCAAATGGATCCCCCCTGAGTCAAGAAAGACAGTCACCCATGCAGTCATCACCAGCAGATTGGACTATGGAAACGCACTCTACGCTCACATCAATAAGTCCCTACCCGCAAACTAAAGAATGCAGAACAACGCCACCAGACTCGTCCTAGGCATCCCCCGGCACAAACACATCAGCCAACACCTGTGAAGACTCCATTGGCTCCCATTGGAGAAAACAGTCCCCTTCAAAATCCTCACCCACGCCTACAAATGCCTTCACAACAAGGGACCAAAATACCTCAACGACAGACTCAACTTCCACGTACCCAAAAGAAACCTCCGATCTACCAGCCTCGCACTGGCTGAAACCCCACACATCCACAGAGCCAGACCAGGCAGAAGATCCTTCTCTCACATTGCAGCCAAGACCTGGAACGAGCTACCAGCATACATCAGACACACCCCCTCCCTGAACACCTTCAGGAAGACCCTCAAGACCTGGTTCTTCAGCTAAGCAGATCTGTGGACCCTCCCCCCCCCCCTCAGCACCTTGAGACCCTCACTGGTGAGTAGCGCGCTTTCAATCCCTTGATTGATTGATTGATCCTTTAGGGTTTTATGCAATCTCTTTTTAGCACCATTTGTCACAGGATGATATGTGGATCTCTTTTTATGTGTATTGCCACAACTCCTAAGATATAACTGAAATTTCTCAGAGATACAATTGACCATTATCTGATAAGACTAAATTGAGAAAACTTTCTCTCTTAAGAATTTCTTCCAAACACACTTCACCACAGTAAGAGTCGAAATATCACTCACACACATTACTTCAACCTTCCTTGAGTAAATCTCCAACATAACTATGAGATATGTTGTGTGATGTTCTTCTCTCAGTGGGCCAACAATATCTATAGCTACTTCATTCCATGGATGACTAGGACGTTTTCTACACACCAAAGGAACATGTCTAGGTTTCAGAATCTTATCACAGTTGTATTCAATTCAGTCATGTACAGTCCTTTCAACCATACTATCCATTCAGAGGCAACCAGAAGCTTACATGCAACCTTCTTTTGTTTTCATAATACACACGTGGCCTTCATTAGATAGTAAAACTAGTTTGCTTCTCAGTATTTCTCGGAGAATCAACCTAATTCCTCTAAAAAAAAAAAACTTTAATAACAGCAAGTTTATTCTTTGCTAAGGACCAAGGTTTGTCTAACAAATCAACTTCTCCAGTCTTGATCATATTCATGACCTTACACAAATTAGTATCATTTGTAAACTCGGGCCTCATTTACGAGTCACTTTTTTTGACACTCCAGTGGTGCAGTGTCCTGGCCCATATTTACAAAGCCATGCAAAGTCCATCTGCGTGGTTTTCATGGCCCTGTAAATATGGTCCCCTTTCACCCAGTACTCTGTTTGAATGGGGCCATCCATGGGTGTTGCTGTGTGTATTCCCACGCAACACTCATGGAACCTGACACACTCCCAGATTTACATGTTTTTATAGACCAGAGAATGCGTCACATTCATATTTCTCCCCATATGTCACCTAACTGTAGGGAAAGACTCACTCCATTCGGTGTTTGGCTCCAGACACCAGTATCGTGGTGTCCTAAAGACATAGGGGGCAAGGTGCATAACAGTAAGCTCTTGCAGATAAGCCAGCCAACAAGATCTTGATCACGGTGGAACTTGGTGTCAAGATATAGGGGAAGTGGCTGGATTCACAAAGTACACCCTACGCCCATCATGGCAGCAGCATGGCAGTGTTATCCCCAGCGCATCAAGTGTGGCGTCCGTGGCAGGCAGCAACCACAGTCTGGGGAAGAGGTGCAGTCCACCCAGTCTCAGTCCACATATGCGTGCTGGAAGTCCCACAGTCTATGGACCACAAAACCCGCTCACTGTGACAGGAGACCCGGTGCCATCAGGGCATCCAAGACACAATCCATAACAGACCCAATCGTTCCGCACATCATCTACGTTGTTTCCGTGGCTCCCCCAAGTGCCCCATCACTCACCTTTCCACACTGGATGTGCACCGGTACACCTACCACGCCGAGCCTGAAACCGGAAAGCAAAGGAGCCTCCATCGGGGTGGTGCTCAAGTACTCTACACTTCCCGCAGCCCGTGATGCAGGTGGGCGGTGTCTCGCTGCGTCATGACACGTGTTATAGGTCGTGTCTTGGTTGCCTGGCAAGAGCTGGATACACGGCAGCCATCTTGGAGTGTATAAGGGGAGTGTGTCATTACAGCTGTTTGCCTGTTTTCCGTCTGATAACGGGTCATAGAGGAAGTATAATTATCATTATAATTATCCCCTGCAATGCCCTTCTTGACGTAAGGACGCTTGTGTGCTTTTATTGTCAATAGTTCCCTGTTTAGGGTTTAAGGGTGACAGGTCGCCCATTCCCACCCTGTTTACTGATCACGTGGTAGTAGTCAAGGATGCCCGGGTTCCCGACCAGAGAACTACGTTGGTATTAATAAGTAGACCGTGGTAACCACATAGGGATGGGGGGATTAAGTTCAAAGTCAATGCTGCCTGAGGAGTTCTAGATGCAGGTAGCCAAAAAGAGTCACATGCAATTATTATTAGTCGTTAACAACGTGTTAATGGATGTTCCGTATAGGGTATGGCCCATAGTATGGCAAGTGTGGTCTCCTCTAATGGAATAGTCGTGTTGCTAAAGAGGCGAGATCTAGATAAGGTAGATACAGGGCTAGTTACTATAGGTTAGCTGGGCCATCGCTGCGCACCACAAGGGATACTGTACACGGTGGTCACAGAAACATGGTAAATAGTCACAATAATCCCTGTGAACAATGTTAACATAGATTGTGACTGCGTGGCACAAACACCCATGTGCTTGTATGGTGTTACGTGCATCTAGGTGTTGGATGCGATCCCCATGCACTATAAGGAGCCCTCGGATAATGTTAACATATATCATAGTGGGATCTATGCAGATGTCAACTAGCATGGGCCCCTTGTGTATATGCCACTATGATTAATCCTAGATTGCTGAAAGAGGTCATGACACTGATTTAATTATCTCCCAGTCAACAAAGCTCAAGGTATGTCTTCATTGAGACCGAGTAAATTGGTGGACAGGCGGTGTACCCATCTTTGCTCTATTTTGAAGAGGGCTTGATGTGTGATTTTGGGGTGTGCCTCAAGGATCACCCACTGGAGGGATTCTGCAGAGTGATTTAGGTCTTTGCAATGTGTGTATATTTTGGTAGTCACTCTCATAAACCTGACATTACTCTTATGTTCAGTGATGTACTTCTTATTGCAGGGGCATGTCATCATGTATATACATTTTGATGTGTTGCAGTTGGTATGCCGCTTCAGCCTCCAGGTGAAGGTATCGGTCAATGCAATTTCTCTGGTAGTTCTAGTCTATTTACATACTGAACAAGTCCCGCAAGGATAGTGCCCTGTCACAGGCGGGAGGTCCCACAGTGTTCTCTGAACCACTTGTTCCTTAACCTTCGGTCTGGTGTGGATTAGGATGTCCTTACGATTTTGTGTACGTTTGAAAGCAAACCTGGGTCTAGGGAGGTTCAGACCTCCTGTATTTACTATCCCTCAGTGTTTATTAATAATCCCCTTGATTCGTGTGGATTCAGAGGTGAAGGATGTGACACACGTCAGTACTTCAGTCTGTTCTTTGGTCGTCCCATGGAGCAGTGATTCATGAGGGTTGTTCATAGCCCTCTTGAAAGAGTTTCTGACCTGGCGTTCAGGGTAGCCCCTCTCCCTGAGGTTCTGTTGCAGGAGTTGGGCCTCTGTTTTATAGTCATTAAGGATCTACAATTCCTCCTAATGTGGAGGAACTGTCCAAATGGCAAATTGTTCCTGAGGGCCCTAGGATGATGACTGTTGTACAGAAGGAGACTGTTCCTATCTGTTGGTTTTCTATACAGGGTCGTACTCAGTCCTGCATTGGTAAGTCTTACCTTCAGGTCCTACACCGACGACACCCAGCTGATCCCTCACCAAAGACCCCCACACCACCAAAACCAACCTCCACGAAGGAATGAAGGCCGTTGCCGACTGGGTGAGGAACAGCTGACTGAAGCTGAACTCGGACAAGACGGAGGTCCTCATCCTCGGATCCACCCCCTACGCCTGGGACGACTCCTGGTGGCCGACTGCACTAGAAACACCCCCAACACCCACCAACCACACACGCAACCTAGGGGTCATCCTCGACTCCACCCTCTCCATGACGAAGCAGGTCAACGCCTTCTCCTCCTCCTGCTTCAACACCCTCCGCATGCTTCACAGGATCTTCAAGTAGATCGCCACCGAAACAAGAAGGACAGTCACCCAGGCCCTCGTCAGCAGTAGACTGGACTACGGAAACGCACTCTACGCAGGAGCCCCGGCCAAACTCCTGAAACGGCTTCAATGCATCCAGAATGCCTCCGCACACCTGATCCTCGACATCCCTGGCTCAAGGGCTTCTTCCTCAGAGACCCCGTCAACCTCCACCACAGGAACTTCAGGAGTGGGTTCCTGAGTCCCTTAACCCGGAAATGCCCCAAAAATTGGCTATTCGGGTCATAAGGACCACCTCTCTTCCTTCCCAAATAATGAAGAGTCAGTCAGACAGTAGAGAATACAAACACAGATATTTATTAATATTCACAGCTGTGGAGCCCGGTATGACTAGCCTCATGAAAAGAACGTCGAGGGACTGCCTTTTCCAAGCATAGAGGGAAAGATTATAGGTCCTAGCATGAGTACAAGACACACCTACCCAGTAATTTTCCACAGAGAGCAGCATAGAACAAAGGGGCACACAGAGATGTGCTAAGAGTCTGAGTCCAGGCACACACTATCTGTGTGCCAAGGTTATTCTGTCTGCCTTGACAGCAGAGTCAGGGGAGCAAGCTTCTATTTCATTGAAGAGATGTGCAGAAATACAAAACAATGTATTCATTAGTTCAGTGAGGGCCAACCTTGAGAGACACAGACAATTCAGCAGAGGTACTACTTGCAGAGCCAGGGAACAATTAATTGCAAACATGGCCTAGAATTGGCGGCAAGTATAAAATGACGCTGCAAAGGCTAACTTAACAATCATTACATATGGTAGCACAAATCAGACTTTTAATTTAATTCTAACAAACCCTCTCCTTGACAGTTGTCTGGGCCATTGTTCCAGTGCCTAGACTTCCGTAACTCCCTTTCCAGGCAGCCATGGCTCATGTGGTCATGCACACCCACTCAGGCAATCCCATAATCTCCAAGTGAGACCTGAGCTCTAACTCTTTCCATGTAGTGTGCTCCAGGCCATTGCCTAACAGACAATATATAGGCATGGCAGGACTCACAGCAACTTTCAGAGAACCTGAGACCCCCCACTCAAAAGGAACCAGAGCCACCGGCATATGGCTCTCGTGAGTGTCAGCGACTACGACTTGGTGGAATGTGTTCAGCAGGACCTGCTGTGCAGAATATCAGCTGACACTTCAAAGTTTTCATGCTGGCTCCTGTATCTAGCATAGCCTCCACCCGTTGCCCATTAATGGTGACTTACTGCCTATACTTTGGAGTATTTGCAGGTATTTAGACTTTTGGCACCATTTCTCTATTCCCCAGGGATAATAGGTTTACTGCTATCTGTTCCCCAAAACTATCTTGGATTACTTCCTCCCTAAGTGCTATACTCATCATCCCTGCTGTCTGCTCACCAGTGGCGAGTGATGCCCTCTTGGGATATTTGGAGTCACCCTTAGCGTGACCATACTTATAGCACTCTGTACATAGGGTGCAAACCTTCCTGTTGTATGATCAACCAACCCTTTCTTCTTTGGATCAAACTGGGACTGGTTACCTCTACTCCCTTGGGAATTATTTTGGTAGCCTTTTGAGGACTCCATGTTTTTACGCTTCCTCCCCACCTGTGTCTTCTGTTGGGAATCCTGACCACCTTTGTGGGTGCCCCCCTCCCCAGATACCTTTTTGGACACTAGCCCAGAGATCCCCCTCCTCAGAAAGTTTCCTGGGGTCAGTCAGCTTACTGTCAACTACGTGATTGCGGAAGTCTATAAAACAGATACATACTGAGCGTGTGCACTCTCATGATCAAATGATACAACAAATTAAAATCATGAACTTTGCTGCCCCTCACCCAGCCATTCATTGCCTTACCGCAGTAATTAATAGAACGTACCCAGAATTGTTTAGGAATCTTCTGTCTGTCCCTGAATCTTCGGCAATACTTTGTCGGAGCCAGCACAAATTTGGCAATCAAAATTGCCTTCATAGAAGTGTACATGGTTTGGTTCCCAACCTCTAATGTCAGAAGTGTGCCTCTCCCAAGTGTTGGCATGTGTTTCCACAAACCGGCCCCCAGTGCTCCTCAGGAATCCTGTGTACTTTGAGTGCAACCTCATAAGCAGAAAACCACTTATCAATGTCATCTCCCACCACATAATTGGGTACCAAATCCTCGGGCATTTGAAACCTTTTGTCTCTATCAGGTATTGCATATGTCACTATCACTGCTGGAATCAGACAGCCTGGCCTTGATGTCCAGCTCTTTCGGACCCAGCACATGAGCGAAGAGGAGTTTTTCTCTGCAAAGGCTCTAACACCCTCAGCCTTTTTGACTTCCCTCTCAGCATTTTTTTCTTCAGTCTCTATTTTTAATTTACCCATCTGTAGGTTGAATTCTCTCTCTTCCCTTCCCTTCCTCAGCTCCTCTGGGGATTGGCCACAAGAGGAGACACTGCTTCCTTCTCTCACTGGGAGCTCAAATCCAGGGGTATCCCCCTCAATTTCTGCAGTTGGTTCCTCAGAAGAGTCATTCTCCTGCTCCCTCATCTCATCATTTTCTTGGGAGCTGGCTTCTGCCCAGTTCCTTAAGGCCTTTTGAAATTCCACCTTCTTGGTGGGTTACCTGGCCGCTACCCCCATCTCCTTGCAAAAGCTCTTCAACTGGGTCACTGTGTAATCTTCCAAATCGGTCAGCTGAAACTCAGTGGTTCCAAATGCTAAACCAGCTAGAGACATGATGTAGAAGAGGAATCAAAAATGTAAAGCAGGAAAAAAGTTAAGAAAAACCCCAAATGGTATTGTATGTGGATAGGTAGCATACACCTAGTTACTGTATGGTACAGCACAAACATAAGACCTATCCCACTGCTGCCACCAATGTTAGAAATTGGGTTTCTGGTTGGCAGAAGTAGGTTGGTTCATGTCTTTGATATCCCTGAAACCTGGGAACAGGAGGCAAGCAAGCAAGCCCTTGGAGTCATAGGGGTGTGAGTTACTGTTCAAGTCTACTCGGTGAAATGCAGAAGTTAGATCTAGATTTGTAAAATGCTTTGCTACGGCTAGTGTGGTTTTCATTTCATCAATATTCAGCTGAGGGAACTTGTGGATAATTACTTCTTGTGTGAGTGTTTTTAAGTCAATGCAAAGACGAATGCCCCCATTGGCCTTTCTCGCTACTACAGTGGGAGCCAATCACTCTGCCCTACACACTTTCAAATACCCCTGAGTCAGATAACATTTGTAATTTTTTTGCCACATTCACTTGAATGCTGAGAGGTAGACACTATACTTTTGGTACCAATGATTCTGCATTTTATCTATGTGTTATATGGTGTTCATTTGAGACAGTGAACTGATCTTTAAAAACATTTCAGAATTGTGTTTCCAAGTTACCCAGGTCCTCCAACAGTCTATTCACTTGTACTTATGAAGAGGCATCAGAATCTAGTTTGACTCCAAGATGTTTCTATTGGGGCCACCCTATTAAGATTTCCCCCTCAATTGAAACACAGATTTACCCTTTGTCCTAATTTTGCCTATGCTAAAGTTCACCCCAGAGTAACCCATTATTTCGATTGGAAATCCAACATAATCTCTCAGTCACACATCTAACTCCTGTAAAACTACTTTCATTTTAAAACTTTCCATAAAAGGTGACCTTGAGATGATCATTAATTGGGAACATGAGTTGAATCTCATAAGCACATCTGTGTGATTAATCTTTATCATCTCACTAGGGTGATTCTAGTTGGCATAACACACTGTCTCATCAACTTGAAATATAAATTCTTGTGTGAATTGTTTCAATTCTTTGGGCTTATCTTTTATCCTTTGCCATCTGCAACACTTGGCAGAATGATCTATTTTACCACAAGCATAGCAATTGACATTTAATGTAGAGTAAAAAATTAGAACTGACTCAGTGACCAGTCCTAGCACACCTGAAACACTCTCCTGAAATTGTCAGACTACCTACTTTCACACCTGAATCTTTTGAATTCGCTCTCTTCCTCTTAACCACGCATACTGTTTCTTAAATTGTTCGACAAATGCTACCTGTTTCCCAGTACAACTGAGCTCTTTAACAGACTTCATTGTATATTCAACACTTTTTAAGATATTGATTACTTCATCTAATGGACACTTATCCTTCAGCCATTGACCAAAATAGCATCACTCCATAATGATACTCAATCGTAGAAAATAATAGCAGTCTGACTTTAAAATGCACACATTACATTTATTTAGCCCTCTTTAGTCTTCTGCAATGGGCTCTTGTAATGTTTCCAAAATGCACCGCCCTTCTCCATCTAAGCAATGTAAAAGAGGAGAGTACCTGCGTACCATACTTAGGTTTGTACCACATACCCTTGTGTAGATTCCAAACATTTGTTCCCACGTATTCCATTTGATTAGTGGAACACCGTGACTTCTTTTGAAAAATGTGGGTGGAGTTACCTCCTGTATTTTGTTACGGTAATAAATTTCAAACACTTAGTATATAGATACACAAACTGCAATACTAACTTATGCACCCAGATAACTAGAATCATTGACATACAATGAAACCAGAATGCATAATACAGAAAAAAAACATCCATAAGACTCTCAAACTTATATGCCAGTCACAATTATTTTTATTTTTGTTGTCATCGAGTGCAAGTTTGTATGATTATCATCAAAAGTGTCCTACTTCCTGGCTGAATTGTCTAACACAGAGAGTAGGCTGGTGTATGATACACCAAAAGTGTCTTCTTTCCAAGTGTTAATGTTGATTCAATTTGAATTCGCTGAGAAAATGTTGTAATTTCCGGCTCAAATTCATGCATCGTTACTTTCCTCAAATAAGATATAAAGGTGCAGAGCACCTCTTTCTTTTGAAGAACGTTCTGTAGCAGTATCACCAATAACCCCCAGCTGAAGTATCTTATTCACTTCTGAGCTGTTACTCCAAAAGAGGACTGTTAATGGCTCTAAGATGGCCACCATGCATGGTAATAGATGGTTTCCATGAGCAATTGACTTTGTTGTTTCACTGTTTTCCACCTAATTCCAAAATAGGGCCCAATTCACAAAGGCAATCTGTGACGAAAGCCTAACTTTATGACTTTTAGTATTCACAGAGGTAATTTACGAGTCATATCTTTATGTTCACAGTTGGGCTGGAATCTCCAGCTTGGGCTGCAATCTCCGCACCCGGGCCATATGTCCGGCTTGGGCCGTACTATCCGGCTCGGGCCGGATGAAGTGCAATCAATTGGCCAGATGCACTTTTTACAAAAAGGAACATCAAAAACATGTGATAAGTGGGAGAGGAGGTCATGAAGATCAGTTTGGGCAGACATTTGATCAGAGTGCCTTTGTGAATCAGACCCTTAGTGTGCATCAAGATTTCCATACCCATACTTTACTTGACTGGCCAATACTACTTATAAGATGTCCTCCACTCGTGTGGGTATTGTTTTTTATGAGTGATGGAAGTAACACTCACCCCTTATGGCTCTGTCTCACCGCCAGGGCCAACCTCTTTAATGCCTATCCTGTTCGGCAGAAGAGAGGCTCTGTACATCTGTGTTTCACAACATGCCCTATTCAAATGCTCCTGGATAGTTTACTACAGTGCTGATTACACGGTGGTGTAGGGCTGTATTTTCTTTAGAAGTCCACGGTCTGTGGTTGTCGCATTTTCTCTGATCTAGCACACCTCACACAACATTCTCGTCACCAGTATAAGAAGATAAGGTTCACAACTGTTCCAGAGTCCATGATCATTCTTAGGCATTTCTGTTCCTGGTACTGTGCACCATCATCAAAACAACAAGTGCTCAAATTAGTCTCATTCTTACAACTTATAAAAAAAAGTGACATAAAAGTAACTCAGCTTCTTTTTAAAAGCAAACATGTAGCCACATGTAAAAAGTTAAGCTTCACAACTTGTAACATGTAACTCCAGCTTAATTTAAACACCCCATCCGGCAGCAGTTTATCTACTTGACTCCAAATACCAACCAACATCTCTGAATTCCTCACTTAGAATCCCAAGTCAACCGTTCATATAACAGTAGATGTTTCCTGTGATGTCACTATTTACTGATGTAAAACATAGCTAATATAGACATCATACCCCACATGTAAAATAATGAACACTCACTCAGCATGCATTGCAAGTGCATTCTTCCCACAGCTTGTTGATGGGGAATCAATGAATAGCCTGAGTGTGGCAATTTTGCAACTTGGACTGGCAATATAGCCTGGATGTATGACATTACAACGCAAACCTTTACAACGCAGTTTTTACATTGCAACATCCATTACAACGCATGATTTTACATTGCATGCCATTACAAGACATTTCTAGAAACTACATTTACAACGCATTCCATTACAATGCATACCATTACAATGCATACCATTACAGCGCATATTACTTTTAGGGCAACAGTAGGGTAAGTGTTGGTTAGTGAAGGGGTAAAAATTACTATTCCCACTCCAGTGAGTGCAACAGTAGGGTAAGTGTTGGTTAGTGTAGGGGTAAAGTTACTATTCCCACTCCAGTGAGTGCAACAGTAGGGTATGTGTTAGATAGTGTAGAGGCAAAAATTACTATTCCCGCTCCAGAGAGTGCAACACTAGGGTAAGTATTGGATAGTGTAGGGGTAAAAATTACTATTCCCCATTACTTACTTTATATTGCATTGCAATGGCATGCGTTGTAGTGGCATGTGTTGTAATAACATGCATTGTAGTGACATGCAATGTAATGGCTGTGTTGTAATGGCATGCGATGAAAAGGACGTTGCATTGAAATTACTGCGTTGTAAAGGTAGTGCGTTGTAATGACTGCTTTGTAAAGGTTGTTTCCCATATGGCCTATCTCATTACACTGCATTCAGGTTTCTTTGTTTCATGGCATCAAATTCAATCGTTAAACATATAATTAAAGAGAGGTCATGCTTCTTCCTCATATTCTAGTATAATATTCACTGCAAACCGTGTACCCGTCTCCATATCATGGTATTGTCAATATTTGTTTTACCTAGAATGAAATCTATGTACAACTGCATGCAACCTTGCTTATATATATGCATGAGTCAGTCTTCTGTTACAAAGTCAGTGTCGCAAATACCGTTACCACTGAAAGCACCATCAAAATTGGTGTTATTGTTACAGTAGTGCCAGTGATGCAGATCATGCAGTCTATTTATGTCAAAGAGACCTTTAGGTGTTCGTCACTAAATGTAATACTGTGCTTGACTAATGTAAACCTATGAATCAGTGAATGGGTATGTACATACTGGTATTGGTGTGTCAATGGTTTCAAGAATGGTAGTCTGAAATTTGAAGTGGGTGTATGATAGGTTATATTGGGATGTGAGTATGTGCATCAGAGATTATGTGGATGATGGCATCAGTGATGTTATTTGAGATGTCATCAGTGTTGTAATCGGTGATGTCACTGACCATGTCATGAGTGATGTAATATGTGATGTTATCAGCGGTGCATTTCGGGGGCGGGAGTTATAGTTAGCTCAGATAACTATAACAGCTTAATTTCTCTGTTTTTGTATGAATGAAATGTCAGCCTAACTATAACGCTCCGGTAACTTGTGTTTTTTTCAGTGAATATCTAAGGTTTTTTAAATGCTAATTTCTACCTATAACGTCCCTGAAACCTGTGTTTTTTTTCACTTAATTTCCAAGGTTTTTTAAATGCTAATTTCGAAATATAACGTCCTTGAAACCTGTAGTTTTTTCAGTGAATTTACAATGTGTTTTGAACTGCTAATTTCAACTATAACATCCCTGAAACCTGTTTTTTAATAAATATAGATACATATATAAAAAAATAAATTAAGTGTCTTTTAACGTTTTTATATAAATCTGTTATATGTGTATAAAGCAGGTAGTTATAGTTAGGACCAAGTTTCCAAACGAAGAGCATTTTTTATTTTGCTTATGACTTTGGCGTCGTTTGATGAATCTTCATGAAATTTTCTAAACAAATTCTTTGTTCATATCAGCTCCTATGTTGAAGGTTTGGGGGTGATTCGTCAAGGGGGGCCAAAAAGAAAGGGGGGTCCCAAAACGTGTTTTCTCCATGTTAATTTTCATAGGAAACTTTAGACAAGGCTACAGGTCAAATGGGTGAACTAAATTACCCCAAATTGGCAGGGAGAAGGGTCTTGGTCTAGAAAGCATTCTTTTGTTTATTTGGTGTAAATCTGTTCAGTAGTTTTTGAGAAATATCAAAATTTACAGATATCGATATTTGGGAATTCTGCCATCTGATTGGCTGAGGCGTTACGAGCATGAGCTTGCTGTTTATTGGTTGTGAGCACTGCGAGCGGTTTCAACTAGGAAGTGTTGCCCGCCATTTTGTGATTCTGTTGAAGCGAGTAAGGGGAAAAAAGTAGTAAAGAGGAGGGTAGGAGCACTGTAACCTCTGTGGGGTGTTTAGGGTGTGCTATAGAGGGGGTGCGAAGCGAACTACTCATACCTACCGGTCTGAAAGTGCTGGGCTATGGAAATTAAGCGAGGTATTGCCTAGAGTCTGATGCTGCTAAGGTGAGCTGCTGCGGGAGTAGGGATGAAAGCGTGAGCCCAAACTGTGTGTCTTATGGTGTGAAGTCATGTGCCCTGGTAAAGGTAAATTTGCACGTATCAAATCATTTCGGTATTTGTAAAGTGCAAACTACTCACTCGTACGGGTCTGATTGCGCTGGGGGTGTAAGGTGAGCTGCTGCCGGACTCGGGGATAAAGCCGCTGAACTACTGACCCCTACCGGTCTCAAAGTGCGGGGTACGGAAATTAAGTGAGGTATTGCCTAGAGTGTTCTGCTGCTAAATTGAGCTGCTGCTGGACTCGGGGATGAAAGCGTGAGCCCAAAGTGTGTGTCCTATGCTGTGAAGTCATGTGCTCTGGGCACTGTGTCACACCGATATTGGGAATATAAGGCGGCTCTTGATCTGCGAAGTGTACTCCATCACTTCTGTAGATATCAGGCATATCAAAACGTATGTTGTTGTTGTAGATCAACCCCATTCTATGGTCTCTGAGGTATGCAGACACAGCTTTGTTGACATTCTTCCTAGATTTTTCAATCTGAGGACAAAATTGTTGTGACCATTTCCACTTCTGTCTTTGGCATATATTGGAATATACAAAGACAGTTTGAGGCAAAAGTAACATCAATTGTCCAAAGGTGTCCTTCATAAGCATTTCCAAACCTACCCCATTCAATGTGCCTAGGTCATTTCCTCCACAATGCACAATCATGAGTTCAGGGTGTGGAAGATGCAAAGAGGTTTTAACCAAAGTTATCAATTGGTGCCACTTCAATCCTCTCTGTGCAAACCATTTAATGTCCACATTTTGTAAACCTAGGTCTAAGTCAATACGTCTGTGTTCTGCATACCTCTTGCACCAGAAAATATATCTGTCTTATGATCCACACTAGCATTTGGAAGGTATGGCTAGAAGGTATGGAAAGATGTCTGTAGCTCATGCAGTTCCTTTGTAGCATAAGAGATATGTTTAAAGATGGGGAACTACTTTTTTCCCCCATACAAAACGATACGTGATTGGGAGATGAAAAGCATTCTTTTTTTAAAGTAGAGTGCACATTCATTTTGTGGAAAAGCATCTTTGTGATTGGTTAAGAAAAAGCAGTTTCAACGTGGAGTACATATCATAGGATAAAATTTGCTCAACTCAACCACACCAGCTACTTGCATTTGGAAGGCACTGTTCAAACTTAAAACAATCGTGAACTTATAACCTGCAAGTGCCGTTAAATGTTTGAGAAAATGTTGCAAAAAAATATCGTTAAGTTTAAAAAAAATTATGAACTTTTAACCTGTACGTGTTGTAGAATGTTTTAGAAAGTGTGTTAATAGAATACGTTGCACTTCTGACTTCTATGTGTTGTTGAATATTAAAAAAACTGTTTATATGGAAAATTAAAAAGAAACCAATAGAGAGAAGTTTTGAAACCTAAAAGAATCAAGGAAGTATTCTAATTTGTTCTTTACATGTATTTATGTGTGGAGCAACAAAATTATAGACACAACAGCACCAGGAAGAGGAAGAAGTAGGGAGTGGGGGGACGGAGGGAGATGGGCAGAATGGCACACATGCACAATTAAGTACAGCACAAGTATAGACAAACAATGGCCAAAATGAAACACACCAACAAGAAGCACAAGTCACACAACCCGCCAACATCACACCACTGAACGAGCATAGAAGTAAAAACCACGCTGCATTCATACAGGATGTGTACAAAGTCTGGTCGTGGGTGTTGTGGGATGTCTGCGACCGTGGTCATCATGGATGAGATGCCCAGCACGTGGCACATGGGCGTTTTCACTGTGTGTTACGTTGCCAAACAGCTGCTCCTCCCTCCCACGAGCCTCCACACTTTTGTATGGTGCGCTGTTGTATCTCATGCACTCGTACGGCACAGCATTGTAATGCCTATACGCGCATGTCCTGCTGCATTCCAACTGCACCATCACAGTGCCGTTTGGAGGTGGTGCATGCCACTTTACAACATCGACTGCTGCGGCCCTTGTGGCAGGCCACACCAGAACACAGAGACACACTTACCGCACTTCCTGTACACGGACATGTCCGAGACACCCCATTCCACTTGCTGGATAGGCACACCCCTGCGCTGACCTGTGTATGCCGGACCAGCACACGTCAGTTGTGCATGAAAGAGGATGCATGCATAGCTGCATGTCCAGGCTCACTGCCAACGCTGAGGTGACAGTACACTGTGATGTTGCAGGACCCATGCCTATCATGCTAACACAATGACCACAGGGACACACTTGCTCAGATGCGGGTTTGGGGGGCGTTGGCATTCCTGGAGTTGTTGCGATGAGTCATGTGGCCCTCATGGGTATCCCTGTATCATTCTCATTGAATCTATGGCACCTGTGGGTGTTCTGGTGTGGCTCTTGGCTGTGTTCCCTTTCATGGTGCAGGTAGTCGTCCTGCTTAACACCAGCAGAAAGCAGGTGTAAAATCCCTGGTGCTAACGTGGCTTATCGCCGGAATTTGTTTCGCATTGCAGTTGGTGTGAAAGATGTGATGTGATTTTTTTCGTGTGATTTCTTAATTGATTTTGTGTGTACACTGTAAGTGCAGCCACTACCTCAGTGCAATTCAATACAGGATTTTAGTATTTAGAATAAATCGCAAAGGTGCACCTCGTGTCTTTTTGCACGGGAACGGCTAGTCTGCATTTCATTATCAGCACTTTAATGGAAGTAAAGTTGACATAAATTTAACACACTATCAGAAGTTGGTGCAAACTGCAGAGATCACCAGTATTCCCGCTAAAAGTGCCTGAAAATTTAACAGCATGGTGGACACCATCAAATAACAGTAATAAGAACAAGAAAGAGTCACACAGCAGTTAAGAAAACAACCCAAAACGTTATTAATTTTTTTTTCAAACTTTCTTTTTTTATAAACATATATATGTAAACGATAAACTATTTTCAGACTTTTTTTTTATTAAGATATATATATATATGAACGATAAACTAATAAACAACATTTAACAAAAATAATACAAAACATCAAGGTGGAACACTCCTGTGGGGACCATGGATGTCGACGACAAAGCCTGGAAAATAAAGGACAAAATAAGGACGTGTGTAATGCGCATATCAAAGGAGAGAGACACAGAGAAACAGAGAAGGAAAAAAAGCCAGAGAGAAAAAGAGAGGGAAGGAAAGATAGGGAGAAGGAAGAGAGAGAGTTAGAGAGATAGAAGGAAAAGAAGGAAGAGAGCGAGTGAAGAGAGGAAAGTGAGAGAGAGAGAGAGAGAGAGAGAGAGAGAGAGAGAGAGCGAGAGAGAGAGAGACACTGCCGCCCCTGCACATCCATGAGCAAATAATTACCTGTTGCCACCGGAGTGTGCAGCAGTGGGCACTCCACGTGCCCGTTAAAACTCTGCGCATCCCGGATATATCGCCGAGTCATGAATGGCGGAGACCACATCATCTTCTCCATGGATCTCACAGATGTTGCTGAGTCCTGATTCATAAATAGCGGAGACCACATCATATTCTCCACGGCCCGGCAAATCTCACACATGTCGCTGAGTCCTGAGTCATCAATGGTGGAGACCACGTGAGCTTCTCCGTGGCCTGGCAGATCTCACACATGTCGCTAAGTCCTGAGTCATCAATGGCGGAGACCATATTAGCTTTTGGTGCCGCTAAGCCTGTGGAACTCAAGTCAGTGCAACGTGGTGGTAGGCCCCTGATAGCTATATGAGCTTCAAGTGGCTCTAACCCTGTGCATCTGAAGTCCACGCCAAGGGGATGGTAGGCCCCTGATGGCTATACAGATCAGGGTGCGACTAACCTTCTGCGCAACTTTCAAAGACTCTTTATGGTTGAGACACGTGGAGCGTCCGCCATCTAGTCAGCACCGGCAATAAAGAATGTGACATTGTCGGTCTATTATATTTGCGTGGTACAATGGCCTGTGACGCATCTGCCGGATGGGTGTGGTGTGTGTGCAAACCTGCCCTCAGTGAGATGTTGAGAACTAGACCACTGACCTGCACACCAACAGCGAGTACGCCTGCGACAGGTAGCTATGTGGGGCCAACGTCGGAACGTAATCGGAGTGGCGTGGCATGGTGTACGACAGAACAATGACACGGACGGCTCGTAGTAGTACTGCATCTGTGAGTTGAGCGGACGGCCGCAGCTGTCCCTCTGCGAGCCTGGGTGTGAACAGTTCATAACTCACACTACATAAGTATTGAAAAATCATTTTGTGATTCAGTCCGTCAGCTGGCATTTGTCCAAGGCATTTCTGAAAACATATCGGAGTTCTTTCTGTGACAGATACGCTTTTGACACTGCCTCTCCCCACATCAGCTGGCAACTCACCCTCTTCCCACATTACCATCATACCCCCAGCAACCTTCTTGGGCCCGGAAGTGTCCCTGTGCGGTTGGACAAAGAAGAATTTCAGTCCTGTATAGATTTACATATAAAAGAATATTTAAAGAAAAGAACAACAAATAAGACTGAAGGGAGTCTGGTGCTGTTGTCGCTGCCACGAAGTTGGGGTGACTGCCATTCAGGACTTAGGACACATTTACACATGTGGGATCGGCTTGTGTTAAAGAGGGTTAGTGGGACTATGTGTCGCCGGTCTTGCATATCAAAATACGCCTCACTGATCGAAGGGAGTGTGGTGCTGTGGTTGCTGTCACGGACTTGGGGTCACTGCCATTCAGGACTCAGGACACAGTTACACATGTGGGATTGGCTTGTGTTAAAGAGGGTTAGTGGCACCACGTGTCGCCGCTGTTGCATATGGAAATATGCCTCACCGATCGAAGGGAGTCTGGTGCTGTGGTCGCTGCCATTCAGGACTCAGGACACAGTTACACTTGTGGAATCGGCTTGTATTAAAGAGGGTTAGAGGGACTATGTGTTGCCCGCCTTGCATATTGAAATATGCCTCACTGATCGAAGGGAGTGTGGTGCTGTGGTCACTGCCAAGGACTTGGGGTGACTGCCATTGAGGACTCAGGACACAGTTACACATGTGGGATTGGCTTGAGTTAAACAGAGCTAGTGGCACCACGTGTCGCCGCCGTTGCAAATGGAAATATGCCTCACTGATCGAAGGGAGTCTGGTGCTGGTGTCGCTGCCATTCAGAACTCAGGACACAGTTGCACATGTGTGATCAGCTTGTGTTAAATAGGGTTAGTTGGCACCACGTGTCGCCAGTCTTCCACAGTGTAGGCCGGAGGCAGCAGTCAGAAAATGCCCACAGGCAGGTGACGTTGACTTGAGCTGCATAGATTGGGAGCATTTGGTCTCCTTAACCCATTATAGTCTCTTACACAATTTGCGTCGCTACTAATCTTGAATTGTGAACCGTGTAACCCCAGTGTAGGGTGGAGGCAGCGGTCAGGATGGGCGCACAGCCACGTGGCGTTGAGTTGAGCTGCACAGTTAGTGGCACCTGGAGTACTCAGCGTGTGCGCACCCTGTGATGATACGTGGTCCAGGCGGGCCGCACTGGGTGCAATGTGTTTTGTCTAATGAATTCTGCCTTGATAAGGCCACATGGCGATGACTTATGGTGCAGTGAGTTAGTAGAACCTGAAGCACACAGCGTGTACGCACCCTGGGATGATGCGTGGTCTGGGTGGGCCGCACTGGGAGCAACATGTCTTGCGAACTGGACTGCGTCATCTGCAATCGCCACTGCATCTGAATTGTGAGCCCTGCTGTCCACAGTGTAGATCGAAGGCAGTAGTCGGTACAGACATAAGTCTGCGGTGCTGTGCTGCTGGGTTCGCAGGGGGCCTGTGTCGAGGAGGCCCGTGGTCATGGCGGCAGCCACATGCCAGGGTGAGGGCTGCCACTCTCACAGACTCCTTGGTCTTCCCACAAGTGAACCACGTCTAGGGACTGGCCTATTTATTCATATTCCTACACTGGAGTGGCGTATGTTGGAGCAGCCCTTTCCGCTTCCGCTTCCAGGGGGGGACAACACAGCTCCATGACCGAGATCTTCCCCACTGCCTGCGGTAACATGGTTGTGTCCACTGTGCACTACACTACAAGTATCAATAGTATATCTCCACATGGAGAGGTTTGTGCTTTGCATAGTGAGGTCTGTGCAGCACATCAGCGTTACACTTGGCATTGTGTGCTTTATTACTGATGGGTGATTTGCCTCCTTCATATACAGTTGGTTCCCACATTTCCCAAAATTCAGCTATTGTGTGGCTGAGGGGCATGGCGTTTTGGGAAGGTCCGTTGTCCTGTTTTGCGCTGCCTCGGTGGTAGTAGGGGGGGTGGTCCGGGGGGGAGGTTCTGGTGGTGGTGGCACTGGGTGTTGTGGCCTTGTTCGGTGTCAGAGCTGCATGATCAGTAGCTCTATCACGTGTTTTTCTTTAGCTGTGGCTGTGAGTTGGGTCCAATTCACGGAGTAGATAGTCGACCTCCTTACACCAGTTAAAGGTTGATGTTAATTTGTTACTGCTAACTCTGCTTATCGCCTGCTTTTTGGATCGCATTGCAGATTTGGCTGGTCGTTGAAAATATGGAGAAGTGGTGTTTCCGTGTTTTTTTTGCACGGGAACGCCTACTTTGCATTTCATTAGCATTCGTTGTGGCTCTTGTTTGTGGCGACTTTGTTGGTGTAAAGTATCGATGGAAGAGTGGTGAGATTTGTAGTTTTCACCAAGTTGAGAATGGGATGATAATTAAAAAACATAGAAAAAAAGATAGGTTTAATGAACATTATAATTAAAAATTAGCATTTAAAAACCTTTGAAATTCACTGAAGAAATCATAGGTTTCAGGCATGTTATAGTTAGAAATTAGCATTTAAAAAAACCTTAGAAATTCACTGAAAAAACCATAGGTTTCAGGTACATTATATTTAGAAATTAGCATTTAAAAAACCTTTGAAATTCACTGAAAAAAACATAGGTTTCAGGCACGTTATAGTTAGAAATTAGCATTAAAAAACCTTTGAAATTCACTGAAAAAACCATAGGTTTCAGGGATGTTATAGTTAGTTGGACATTTCACTCATAGAAAACCATAGAAATTCCCCTGTTATAGTTAGTTGAGCTAACTATAACTTACGCCCCCGCAATGCACTGCTGATGACGTCACATATTAAATCATTCATGACAGGGTCAGTGACATCACTGATGACATCACTGATGACATCTCAAATGATATCACTGATGACATCACTGATGACATCATCCACGTCAAAATCTGATGCACCTCATCAGACCCTAATATAACACTTGATACATCCACTCTAAAATACAGACTATAATTTTCGAAACCATGAACACACCAATACCAGTTAGTACATATACACTCACTAATTCCTAGGTCTATACACACATCCATTCATTCACCCATACAGTCACTCATACATACAGTCAGCCATCAATACAGCATTATCATATCCAGTCACATATCTATACAGACACTCACACACCGCCTCTCATTCATAGAGTTATTCACACACCTAGTCAGTAATGGAAATAATCGATCACACTTTCATTTACTCACCTGTACAGTTATACACATACCACGTCACTTATTTAAACATATACTAACATATACTTACACTCTAATACAATAACTAGGCCTGGGCGTAGTTCGCGTAGTAGCACTTCGCGAAGCTACGCAAAGTGAAGTTCGCACTACGCGAGCTACGCGTAGCACTTCGCGAACTGCGTAGTACCTTGTTCGCACTGTGCCAGATGTCGTTTTCAATGATTGCACAGTGCGGACAAGCAACCGGCACTGTGCAATCATTGAAAATGGCATCTTGCACAGTGCGAGCTGTAGTTTTCTGCTGCTCGAGTAGATTTTTACTCGAGCTTCAGCTTTCTCAACGCGAACTGGTAGTTTCTCATCGCGAGCGGTCGCGAGCATACGCGACCACTCGCAATGAGAAACCTGACCTCCTCGCATTGGGAATCTCGCCGGGAGGTTTATTTTCCATGCTCGCGATCGCCAACTTGAAGTTGCTGATTGCGAACAAGGAAAAAGTCTCGCCGGGATGTCATTTTGCTTGCTCGCGGTCGCCAACTTGACGTTGAGGACCGTGAGCAAGCAAAAAATGACCGCAGCACTACGCAACACTACGCTACGCGTGTTCGCACTGTGCTACGTGCAGTTCGCGTAGTGCGAAGTAGCGCGAACTTCGCAAACTACGCGAGCGTAGCGTAGTGCTTCGCCCAGGCTTAACAATAACTAATACAAACACACAATGATCCATACAGGCACTCTCACAATCACTTACTCTCACATATAGTCATTTATACAGTCCAACACTCATATATACTGCCTTTCACATAGAGAGTTACTCACACATGTACCACTGAGGCATCCATTTACTCACCAAGACACTCATATTTATTTATTTATTTATTTTATTACGCGATTTTTATTGCGCAAACAAATACCCGAAGGTGTCTCGGCGCATGTGACAAAAACGAGAGACCAAGCCGCAGGATTACCGATTGAACAGCCATGTCTTTAAGAGCCTACGAAAGCTTATCAAATTGGGGGCAGTTTTTATGGTGAGTGGCAAAAGGTTCCAGAGTTTAGGTGTGGCAACCAGGAAGCGCCTGTCTCCCCAGGTTGCCGTTCTGGTGCGAGGTAACGGAAGCAGGCAGGAGTTGGCGGATCTCAGCTGTCTCTTGGGGCTATACAACTGGAATGCTTCAATCAGAAACTTTGGACCGACGCCATGCACTGCCTTATAGGCAATGCAGAGGGCCTTGAATTTAATGCGGCCCTCTACTCTTAGCCAATGCAGGTGACGAATGGCTGGAGTAGTTGGCTGGCGGCGGGGGATGTCAAGAAGAATTCTTGCAGCAGCATTTTGTATAGACTGCAACTTAGATAGAACGAGTTTCTGAGTATTAAGGAAGAGGGCGTTCCCATAATCGATTTTAGAAAACACTAGGGTAGAGACCAGGGTCTTCCCAGCTGAGGTGGGAAGGTAAGGCAGTATTTTCCTAATTTTCTTTAAAATAAAGAACGCAGATGACACAACCTTGTTGACATGAAGGTTGAATGACAGCTTGCTGTCAAAAATGACTCCCAGGTTTCTGGCCTTATCAACTGGGACAGGAGGAGAGCCCAGCTGGTCAGGCCACCAGGCAGAAGACCAAACCGGGGAGAGATTACCAAAGGTCATGACCTCGGTTTTGTCCGAGTTAAGCCTCAGACAGTTGGAGGACATCCAGGTACTGACAGCAAGCATGGCGCTTTGGAAATTAGCTGCCACCGCTGGGCCGTCCTTGTGTATTGCCAGAACCAGTTGGGTGTCATCTGCGTAGGATGTAAGTCGCAGCCCATGGGCCTTTATTACCCTCGCTAAGTCTGCTACATAGATATTAAATAGCGTTGGACTTAGCGAGGAGCCCTGTGGGACTCCACAGGGGAGTGCAGAGACAGGAGAATAGAAGTTACCCAACTTCACTGTCTGGGTACGGTAGGCAAGAAAAGATGAAATGAGATTTCTAGCCATACCATTTATCCCCAGGGCTGTGACACGGTCGACCAGAATATCATGGTCGACCGTGTCAAAGGCTGCGGACAAATCCAGCAGAATCAGGACAGCCGCACCTCCCTGGTCCATAATGGCTCTAATCTCATCTGAAGCTTTTATTAAAGCGGTCTCAGTTCCATGACCTTTCCTAAAGCCAAACTGCGTTTCGTCAAGAAGTTGGGGAGTATCGATGAACTCTGAGGGTTGTTTATTCATCAGAGATTCGCATATTTTGGCAGGAAAGGGGAGACACGCTATTGGTCTATAGCTGGCCAGAGCTGTGGGGTCCAGGGAGGGTTTCTTCAGGAGAGGTTTGATCACGGCCTTCTTCCAAAGATCTGGATAGTGACCAGTTTGAAATGCGGTGTCACAGATTTTCATAAGTGGATAAGAGATCACCTCGCTAAGGTTAGCCATCACTGAAGGAGGGCAGGGGTCTAAGGGGGAGCCAGACTTGGTAGTAAGGATAAGTCTGCTGATTTGATCTTGCGTAATGGGAGCAAAGGAAGAGAAGGGATCATGATCGGTGGCAAGTGCTACACCACTGCAGACTCTGGATCTTGTCTCTGCGTTCCCTGCAAAGGATGAGTATATATCTGCTACCTTAGTGGTGAAAAAGCTGGACAGAGCATTACAGAGGGACTGAGAGGGTTCGACCCCAGGTCCCGTAGAGGGGGTGGACAGAGTGGTGACCACTGAAAACATCTCTCTAGCAGAGTTGCTGGCATTCTCGATTTTAGCCGAGAAAAATGCACTTTTTCTGGCAATGATAGCCTTTTTGTATATTGTCAGGGCGTCTTTGTAGGAATGCTTGGTTATGGGGCAGTAAAATTTCCTCCAGCGCCTTTCTAAGTTCCTGCAATGTTGTCGGTGGAGCCTAAGCTCTTCGGTATACCAAACCGCCGAAGGGGATAATCTGTTAGGTCGCATAAACTTCTCCGGCGCCACCTGATCAGCAGCATTCCGAATCCAGTCTTGGAAGTCGGAGGCTGAGAAGACAGGATTGGCTATCCACATAGGAAAGGATAGTGTCAGGATATCTGCCATCTGATGGATATCCGCATTTTTCCAAGCAATGGTCCCTAACCTAGTTCGTGGCCTGGAATGGGGAGGGTTAGCGTGCCGTGTATGGATCCCAAAGATAATGGCCCTGTGATCCGACCAGGTGAGAGGAAGAATATCCTGTACAAAGATGTCTGAGTTATTGGTAAACAGACCATCTAGTATGTGCCCCGCCTGGTGTGTAGTTCCCTTCACCAATTGTTGAAGTCCTAAGGTTAGGAGATCATCAGTGAGTTGAGTGGTTTCGTGGTTGCCCTGTTCTTCCAGAGGGAAGTTAAAATCTCCTAAGATCATGTATTCCGGCGAACTTATGATAAGATCATTAAAATCAGAGAGTGTGGCAAGGAAAGAATTTCGGGGCCCAGGAGGTCGGTATAGCAAAATTCCCTTGAGGGCTTGTTTGTGATTAATATTAACAGCAAAGGTGGCTGCTTCACAGTTAATGGACTGTATGGGATCGAGTGTAGTGCGATAGAGATTCTTGTAAATGATAGCAAGTCCGCCACCTCTTCCTATATGTCTATCATGCCTAGCGACACTATAGCCCTCAGGGGTTGCCAGACAAAAGTCCGGTCCTGAACCAGCATCTCCCCAGGTTTCAGTGGCAAAAAGGAAGTCAAGATCATGGGCGAGAATAAACTCGCTGATCTGTAAGCTGTGACAGGGAAGGGAGCGCGTATTAATGAGCGCTGCTCGATAACCATGGGGCTGAGTGATAAGCAATTCATAAAAAGGTATATTGCTAGGGGGGTCTAAGGCTGAGGAGCCAGGAAGACGAGGTTGCGGAAGTTGGTATTGACACCCAGGGCAAGGGGTGGGGGTAACGCCCACTGCAGTGGAGAGAGGCCGAGTAATGCAATGTCGGTCGGAATGGCCAGGGTTCAACTGTCTTAGTTGCAGGGAAGAATAGCATAGTGGAGGGCCAGAAGTTATGGCCCTGGGCCGAGTCCGGTCGCGGACGGGCGCAGACGGGCTTGCCTCTGGCGCGCCTGCGGCGCGCCCGCTGTGTGCGCGCGCTGCGCGCTTGCATGACTCTGTGTTTTATAGTCTCCCCGTCTGAGAGCGTAAATGCACGTTGCAAGATGGCGCTCAAAGTATAGGATCTAGACCGATCCAAGATGGCGCTCAAAGTTTAGGATCTAGACCGATCCAAGATGGCGCTCGTGACTAGGAAGAGAGAGAGAGAAAGATCCTGCTCAAGCGGCAGGTGAGTAAATTCTGATTTTAAATGAGGGTATGCGGTTCAGAGTGCAGATAATAACACAGTAAACACAGTAAAAGACACAATAAACACAGTAAAAGACCGAAATCCGGTCAGTGAACTAGCAGCAACAAAGAAAATATTAGTATCAGCAAATGTCCCTGAGTAGGCAGCAGCAAGTACCCATGGAACAGGTAGTGGCCCCGTTACAACTGACTCCTGCGGCTGAGGCTAAGCGTAATGTCACAAACAGCTGCACGCTTGCATGACTGTGTTTTATAGCCTCCCCGTCTGAGAGCGTAAATGCACGTTGCAAGATGGCGCTCAAAGTATAGGATCTACACCGATCCAAGATGGCGCTCAAAGTTTAGGATCTAGACCGATCCAAGATGGCGCTCGTGACTAGGAAGAGAGAGAGAGAAAGATCCTGCTCAAGCGGCAGGTGAGTGAATTCTGATTTTAAATGAGGGTATGCGGTTCAGAGTGCAGATAAAAACACAGTAAACACAGTAAAAGACACAATAAACACAGTAAAAGACCGAAGTCCGGTCAGTGAACTAGCAGCAACAAAGAAAATATTAGTATCAGCAAATGTCCCTGAGTAGGCAGCAGCAAGTACCCATGGAACAGGTAGTGGCCCCGTTACAACTGACTCCTGCGGCTGAGGCTAAGCGTAATGTCACAAACAGCTGCGCGCTTGGATGACTCTGTGTTTTATAGTCTCCCCGTCTGAGAGCGTAAATGCACGTTGCAAGATGGCGCTCAAAGTATAGGATCTAGACCGATCCAAGATGGCGCTCAAAGTTTAGGATCTAGACCGATCCAAGATGGCGCTCGTGACTAGGAAGAGAGAGAGAGAAAGATCCTGCTCAAGCGGCAGGTGAGTGAATTCTGATTTTAAATGAGGGTATGCGGTTCAGAGTGCAGATAAAAACACAGTAAACACAGTAAAAGACACAATAAACATAGTAAAAGACCGAAATCCGGTGAGTGAACTAGCAGCAACAAAGAAAATATTAGTATCAGCAAATGTCCCTGAGTAGGCAGCAGCAAGTACCCATGGAACAGGTAGTGGCCCCGTTACAACTGACTCCCGCGGCTGAGGCTAAGCGTAATGTCACAAACAGCTGCACGCTTGCATGACTCTGTGTTTTATAGTCTCCCCGTCTGAGAGCGTAAATGCACGTTGCAAGATGGCGCTCAAAGTATAGGATCTAGACCGATCCAAGATGGCGCTCAAAGTTTAGGATCTAGACCGATCCAAGATGGCGCTCGTGACTAGGAAGAGAGAGAGAGAAAGATCCTGCTCAAGCGGCAGGTGAGAACACACACTCACCCAGCCATACAGCCCTTCACAGATATAGACTTGAACACATCTACCCAGTGAATTATCCACTCACACATCTATGCACAGAGTCACACCCCCCACCCACCCACACAGACACTCAGGCACCCATACAGGTACTCAGACAAGCAATCAATAGCTCATATAGATCCTCATTTAGTTGCTAACTAAACCATTGAACTGCTTACACACAACTGACAACCTAAACTGTGTGAATGTCTGTATCAGTCGCTAACACATGCATTAGGCAAGACACAATTAATCACTCACTTATACAGTCAGTCACACACCTACTTAATCATCCATCCTGACTCTTATACACCCATTCATTCTTCAATACACCTTTGCATATATATAAAACATATTTACATTTTATAGAAACACAGATTCACTGGATGATATCATCAGTGATGTCATTTGAGAAGTCTTCAGTGATGTCATCAGTGATGTCACTGATCATGTCATGAATGATGTAATATGTGACGTCATCAGCAGTGCATTGCGGGGGTGCAAGTTATAGTTAGCTCAACTAACTATAACAGGGGAATTTCTATGGTTTTCTATGAGTGAAATGTTCAACTAACTATGACATCCCTAAAACCTATGGTTTTTTCAGTGAATTTCAAAGGTTTTTTAAATGCTAATTTCTAACTATAACGTGCCTGAAACCTATGGTTTTTTCAGTTATTACCTACTGGCGGTCGCCAGTAGGTAGTTATAGTTAGGACCACGTTTCCATAGGAAATCCGCAACATTCTATTTTGAATAACTTTGGCGCCGGTCGACGAATCCTCGCGAATTTTTCAAAATAGGTGGGGCGCTACGCTCCGCTCCTACCCTGAAAGTCTCGGGGGGATTCTTCAAGCGGGGGCTGAGATAAAAGGGGGGTCCCAAAACGCGTTTTTCCCATGCATTTTTCCATAGGACCTTTAGACACAGCTACAGCCTGAACGGCTGAACAGAATTACTTGAAATTTGGCAGAGAGGTAGCCATAAGGTCAAGGAAGTGCCTTTTGCAGGTCTGGTGTAAATCTGTTCAGTATTTCCTGAGAAAATAGCATTTAAAAGCATATATATATGTGGGCGGAGCCTAACCACACATCTCATCCTGAGATCTGATTGGCTGTCAGCACTTCATCCAAGAAGTGTTGGCAGCCATCTTGGGACCAATATACATGATAGCACCTCATTAAAAAGCATTGCAGTTAATAGAAGGTTTTAAGACTTTAGTTACATTATAAATCATTTGTTGATGGTACCATACTCATTTTAGGAATTGTGGTATGTTCTAAGGTGATTTCACCATGTGAAAAAGCCTTCTGCTGGGATATCATGATTGAGAGAAAAATATTTTCTCATGCTTTTACCACAGAGGTTTGGAAGGTGATCTATAAACTAAACTGAGAGCTTATTTTCTGTAAATTCACATTATCTTTCTCAGTCATGTGAGAATGAAGACTGACATTCTCAGTAAAACATGTACATCCAACAAGGGCAGAGACTGTCAGTTGATTCCTTTGTGTTCTACTGCAGCTTCCCAGAGTGTTCCAAAGAACTACTAGAGCGCTAACAGTCCTACCTATGATAAACGTATGGCACACCTGAAGCCATCTTGCTTGGAATAAAGTGGTAACTCTTAAAACATTTAATTTCAAAAGGAACAAAATGAGGGGGTTCATTTTTCCATAAAAAGTATGATTAGTGCTGCAGAAAGAAAAATTAGGGCACATTTTGAGTGACTTCTCAAATCCTCTTCTATTTCATTAAAAAATTCTGACATGCAGACTGAAACATGCACTTTCAATACCAGCTGCAGTTTTCCCTGGTGAGCAGTAGCTTTACTACAGTGATCTAATGAGCAAAAAGAGTGCTAACATTCTGAATTTATGGCAAATGTGTGACACATCTGAATGCCTTCTTGACGGAATCAAAGTAAAAAACTGAAAGTATTTCCTACTGAGGAGACTGCAGTAAATGAGGAAATTAGGAAACTTCATAACAAATAAGTCTCCCAAGATGGCCACCAGAGACAAAAGAGCCCAAATGTAGCCCAAATATCACCCAGATGTAGCCCAAGTATAGCCCAATGACAGAATGTCCCAGAATGTTCTTAAAAACAACTAGAGCGCTTACTGTCTTCATTATGACAAAAGTATGGCACACCTGAAGCCATCTTGATTGGAATAAACTGGTAACACTTAAAACATTTAATTTAAAAAGGAACACAATGAGGGGGTTCATTTTGCCATAGAAATTATCATTAATGCTGAAGAAAGAAAATGAGGGCACATTTTGAGTGACTTCTCAAATCCTCTTCTATTTCATTAAAAAATTCTGACATGCAGACTGAAACATGCACTTTTAATACCAGGAGCAGACTTCCATGGTGAACAGTAGTTTTACTACAGTGATCTAATGAGCAACTAGAGTGCTAACATTCAGAATTTATGGCAAATGTGTGACATATCTGAATACCTTCATGATGGAATCAACGTAAAAAACTGAAAGCATTTCCTACTGAGGAGACTGCAGTACATGAGGAAATTAGGAAACTTCATAACAAATAAATCTCCCAAGATGGCCACCGGAGACAAAAGAGCCCAAATGTAGCCCAAAATCACCCAGATGTAGCCCAAATATAGCCCAATGACAGAAGTGTGCAAAACACTTATTATTTAGTGTTTTTGCAGTGTTATATAGTGCAGACTTGTCAGGTATTGGAGTGCTTTACATGAGCATTGGTTACATCACACAAGCACAAATTCATTTTGGTTGTAGACATGGGGAGACTAAGTGATTTGACCAGAATCACAGATTGTCGAGCTGAAGCAGAAACTTCAACCTGGTTCCCCAGTTGCAAAGTCTGCAGTTCTGGAAGTAACACCACATCCTCTCCCCTAAGTGCAACATTTAATCAAGTGGTCAACTGGATAAAAAAAACATAAAGATAACAAATAATTTAAAAGTGCTTTGTCGCTATTTGAAAACTCAGACAAAATGTCCTTATTTTAGTCTTTTAGAGCACTAACCATAATTTTGATGCCAATAAGACCCTCTCATATATGTAATTTCTAAAGGAAATGCTCTAGGTATTACAGTTTTGATTACATCAAGATGATGTCAGGCGTTCCACACTTTTGTAATAAATATAGAATGTTAGCAATCTAGTTGTTCATTGGGATACTGTTGAGAGGCAAAGGCCAGGGGCACGGACTCTGAAAATTGAAGGCAGGTAGGAGAGTGCAAAGGCAACAATTTAACCACACTGAGCAGGCAGGAAGGGCCGTGGAAGCACAACAGACTATGGAGGGCAGTGGAAAGGGGGGCAGGGGCAACAAACCAACAATACAGGACTTGCAAGAGAGGCTGTTGGAGGGAAGATCTATTACGGGTCAAGGAAGCTAGAGGCGGTCCCCAGAGCCCCGGGAGCCACCACAGAACTGAGCAGGAGAGTGAGTCAGGGACAAAAGGGGCACCTTAATTTGAGCCGGGGTGCCTAGGAACGCTTGCTCCAAAAATGAAGAAAACAGACATATGAGACATGGAATTGGTGGCAGAATACAATGGCAGTTTAATGAGAAGATACAACTTCAAAGAAACCGCAGAATAGAGACATAAAGTACAAAATACAGAATCCAGATAATCATACAGCTGTCATGATATTCTCTGTATCTTAATTAATGTACTGACAGATAGAGAGAGAAAACACATCTATAAATGCATCATGAGAAACAAGTTACACCAAGGAAAATGTTACCTAGGAACACTCACGTTTACTCTTAGAGCAAGCATTCCTGCAATTACAATACAAAATCTTTTAAATGCAAAAGTAAAGAGAACAATGGTTAAACATAACATGACATTTCATATAGGTAAAATAGAATAAGATACTTCAAGCAAAGCAGAGCAAGACATTTTAAGCAAAGGAAGACAAGAGCTCCCAGCTCTTGGGGAAAACCTGCACAGCCTGTTAACCTACATACAGACGGCGAGGTAGTCCGTCGATATCTGTGGGTGCTCCCTTTTTATATCATTTTGTGGGCTCCTTTGCACGCTACATCTACCTACGTATGCTACCCAAAAGCTTCGTCTGCAGATTTTACCAGACATTTCGTCATTTACCCACTTAATGCTGACAATGGACTGGGTGAAAAGGTCAGTCTCTCCGGCCAATCGCTTATCGTAAGTTCCATAGAGCAAGCAGAAAATAATGGGTATTGTACGGGAATTCAATATATTCATGTACAAAATCTCCTCAGTTCTCCTAACTTGACGCTCTGCGGTTGCCACTTCCTTAAAAGCGGGAAACCTGCCCAGGAAGCAAGTACCAGTCCAGGATGCAGCCTACTGTATGTCGACAGCTTCAGTGGGATGTTGAACTTTGATACCGAGCACGGAGCACTCGGGTAGGGTGGGGGCTACTAGTTTGGAGCAGAAGGCCTCGCAGACCTGCCTTCAGACTGCTATACACTAAAATTGCAGAGCTATGGTCAATTTAACAAAGAGGCCTACATATTGAACAGAAGGGCCTACACAGGGGTTTTATGCTGGCTGAGTGGTAAGGATGTCTCAGGATAATTATATAGCAACACAGGACCCGCTGGTCAATTTAATACGGCCTACAAATGCGGCTGGCAGGGCAAGGACAAGGGTCTCATACTTCAGGTGTGGACAGAACGGGCCAGGGGCCCCCTGTGAGACAAAATCTACCCTCCTTCAAGGCTGTGGCAATGTAATAGACCATTGTGGGCAGAAGGAAGAGGCAATGGTAGTACAACCATACATGCCAACAGACCCGATTCAGCCAGGAAACGTCCAATGTTTTTAAGCTCAAATGGGCTTTATTTGATCTGTCTCCTGTCTACAATATCCTCTTTTTCAATGTAACTCAAAGGGGAAAATCAATACCCCAGTTTTTTTTCAAAATCTCCCTCTTACCAAGTTCAAAATGTTCGCAAGTATGGTACATTGGATCATGGAAGGAAATGGGATAGGGACATGGACTTGGATAACAGAGGACAAGACGGGCATGGAGAGGTGCACCAAACTGACCCTGCAGGGCAGGCATCAGGGTTTGCAGCAGCACAATACACCACACAGGGCATGCAGGACGGGAGTGCAGCACAACAATCCATAGAAAGCAAGAGGGAGGGGACGGGACCATGCACATGGACAACAGAGAACAGAGGGGCAAGAGGCAATGGTAGCTAGCTGACCATAATGGACAGACAGGAGAGAAAGCTGCAGCATTACAGACCATAAAGGGCAGTAGGGACGGATCAGGGGCATTACAATGGAACAGACAAGCCAGGAGGGAGGGAGTAGGGGTCTTCACATGTAAACAGAGGGCTGGGGGCAAGGGGGCAGGGCAGGAGCAGCAAGATAGCCATGGAGGTCAGGCAGGATGGGCACTAGAAGCAAGACACACCATGAAGAGCAACAGTGAGACTGTGATGGCATACACACAGACCATGGAGGGAAGGTGGGAGGGGGTCAGGGGCAGCTAACTGACCACACAGGGAAGGTGGGAGGGGCCATGGCAGCACAGACGGCCAATGGCTATGATGGGCAAGAAGGAGGGTGCAGGGGCATGCACAAAGGACGATGGAGGATAGAAGGGAGGGTCAGGACCTGTGCACAGACAAGAAAGTTCAGGGGAAGGGACCTCACAACAGACCACACGGGGCACGCAGGAGGAGCAGTTGCAGCACAACAGACCAGGGAGGGCAGAAGGGTGTGGCAGTACAATGGACCATGTAGGACAGGAGGAAGAGGATAGGGGCATGGCATGTGGACAGGCAGGGTGGAGGTGGCAGGGACAGGTTACAGTCATCTGACAATGCTAGGCAGGTGGGAGGGGAGTGGCAGCTCAACAGAACACTCAGAGTAGATAGGAGTGGCAGGTCCATGGGACATGGTGGGCAAAAAGGATGGAGCAGGGGCATGCACAAAGACATCGGAGGGCAGGGGGAAGGAGAATAGGGGCAGCAAGCTAAGCACAGAGTTTAAGCAGGAGGTCAATGATGGGGCATAGAATTGGGCAATGGAGGGCAGGAGGAGTGGACTGGTACATCATACTAAATTGAGGGCAGTGGCAGCACATCAGACCATGCATGGCAGGAGGGAGGAGGCTATTCCATGGATTCACACAACAGAGGATAGGGAGGAGGGGGGTGGGGCAGCAAGCTAACTGTTCAGAGAAGGCGGGTATTAGGAACTTTATTGTTTTTAAAACATTGAGTCTGTGCGAACTACTTAAAATATGAACAAGTATGCAGCATAATCTCACTTTTATTCAGGAAGAAGAGGACGTTTGTGACTGTGACTCCGGGCTCACTTGGCAGAAACACCCCCTGACCCTCCACCCCCTATCGCAAAATGTAATGCCCGTGAAAAGGGTAGGTGAACACAGTGTTATATAGAACATAGTCCTGAGAGCACGATTGAAAATGAAAACTAGATATAGTGTATGGTATAAACTATGCACCAAAAAGTGTGATATAAGATGAACCGGGCGTGAAATATAATATGCAATACATTGTGCGCAATGACAGATTCATTGGAGAGCGCGAGATAGCACAGGCACTAGCGCGTGCTATGCGATATGCGCCTTGGAGTGTAATATGCACAGGGCAGTGTTGTGTAACCTAACTAGTCTCTAAAGTTGTAATATAAAATATGTGCTGGGGAGTGTAACGTTGCATATGCACTGTGACACAGATATGGATCGCAGATTGTAATATGTATGGCATAGCACTGTGCGTTATAACATAGGCATCGAGGAAGGCACGTTAGATGGGGCAATATAACCCGTGCGAAGACAAGTGTGGCATGACATATTCACGGGGTGGTGTTACAGTGCACATGGGCTAGAGAGTGTCATAGCATATGCACTAGCTAGTGGAATACAACACAGAGGTGTGTGGCACTCGGCAGGCAATGGTGGGTGTAACACAGCATTGGGCTCTGTCAGGAGCGCGCTGTGACTCTCAAGTGATGTTCATCCCCTTTCCAGAGAGTAAAATAAAAAGTATTACACATCCGGCAGTGGATGTGTGTTTTATTAACCGTGAGGGGGGTTTCTTGCATAGTTTTGGTCGAATTTTTGTCGAATCCCCTTTGAATGGCTTGGTGTGCATGTGTAATAAATGTGCCCGTCAATAGCTACCCATGTTTGTATAAATAAACGACAAGGGTGTCTACCGGGATTAGGCACGGTAGGGCATCAGACATGTCAGAGCTTCACTAGTAGTGTAAATACATTCCACGTGGATTCATTGCATGCATAGTCGCCTTTTAATGAATATCCCGCAAATCGTCATGGTGATAGATACGTACGGTTTGTCCAGCATGTCCTAGGTGTGTCTATAAATAAATATTTTTTTAAAATAATAAAAAACAGTGGCCGGCCCTAGGGATTGGGGTCAAAAAAATATAATTAGGAGACAGGCCCTGGGGGATGGGGTCATCAGGGCCAATAAATTAGAATAAGAAGGGGAACCACACAGCCCCCCTTCTTAAAAAATTAAAATAAATAAAAGACTGGCATCGTGCCGGAGGCCATGCCCCCTCCGTGCAGCACTCTGCAAACGCGCCCCCAACAGGCATCTCCAGTATGCGCCAGGGAGCTGCGCTGCAGACAGGTGTTCTGAGGCCAAGCCCCTTTTTACACCTCTCTGCAACGCAGCTCTGTGGCGCTTACTGGAGGTACCTAGTGGTCTAGTTTGACCCTAGGGACCCTTAGGATTCAAGGGGACTTAATCTCTCAACTTAGAACAGCCACAGGGCGCGTTTACACAGTGGTGAAGGGAGGGGACGGGGCCTGAGGTGACGTGTGCAAACACGCACTATGGCACGTTTTAAATTGGGGATATAATTTCCCTTCAATACTGAGGGCCCCTGGGGGCTAACTAGCCCACCAAGTGCTTCCAGTAAGCGCCACTGAGCTGCATTGCAAGGAGGTGGTCCAGGCCGTGCCACTTTTTACACCTCTCTGCAACACAGCTCTGTGGCATTTACTGGAGGTACCTAGTGGGCTAGTTGGACCCTAGGGACCCTCAGGATTCAAATGAACTTAATCTCCCAACTAAAAATGGACACAGGGTGTGTTTACACAGTGGTGAAGGGAGGGGACGGGGCCTGAGTTAACGTGTGCAAAAACGCCCTGTGGCCTGTTTTAAGAGGTAGTTTTAATCCCCATGCCCTATTATGTACTAGGGGCTTACAGAGGAGGTCATGCTAATCACAGGGGGACCCCAACGCATAATGTTCCCTAGTGTATGTAGGTGTTTTCACTGTATTCTAAGTGTCTTTTAACATAGCACTGGCTAGTCAGACTCAGTTACCACCAGTATCCGTCTGAAAAAGTTGAGGGTACAGGATGATTTTGCAACAAGGCTTCTTTCTGCTCTTCTTTTTGTTCTTTCTGCACGTTATCCTTCTTCCTGCACTTATCTTCGTATTTGAGGACTTCTGTTGCTTCTTTCTGCACTTCTTTTGTTTCTTTCTGTGCATTTTTTCTTCTTTCTTCACATGTCCTATCTCTGTAGGCATAGTTAGAAATTAGCATTTAAAAAACCTTGCAAATTCACTGAAAAAACCATGGGTTTCACACACGTTATAGTTAGGAATTAGCATTTAAAAAACCTTAGAAATTCAATGAAAAAACCAAAGGTTTCACACATGTTATAGTTAGCTGGACATTTCACTCGTAAAAAACCATTGAAATTCCCCCGTTATAGTTAGTTCAGCTAACTATAACTCGCGCGCCCGCAATGCACTGCTGATGACGTCACATATTACATCACTCATGACATGGTCAGTGACATCACTCATGACATCACTGATGACATCTCAAATGACATCACTGATGACATCACTGATGACATCATCCTTGTGATAGAGTGGCAGACCTCCTCTCACCCTAATATAACCTTTGATACACACATTCAAAAATAGAGACTAACATTTTCAAAACAATGGACATACCAATACCAGTTACAACAACCTCTTCAGTAATTCTAAGATCCACATACACATCCACTCATTCACCAACAGTCCTATACAGTCACTCATACATGTACTCACTCATCATATGTACTCATGCACCTATACATCCTGTTACACAATGCCACTCATCCATAGAGTTACTCACACATAGTCACTCATGCTAATAAAGAATCAAACATACATTTACTTGCATATACAGTTATACACACACCACCACACTTACTTCTACGGAAACTTACACATACTTAGTCTTTTAAACAATCACTTATAGAAACACATACTTATTCATACAGGAACTCTTTCAATCTCTCACTCTCACATATACTCACATATATACACCAATAGTCACATATACTAGTTTAAAACATATGTAGTTACTCATAAAGACACTATTGAGACAGTCATTCACTCACTAACACACCCATACACACACTCATCCACCCATACAGTCCTGCAGACATGCTGTGTTCAACACATACAAACAGTGAGTCACTCATTCATGCACCTATGCACTACGTAATACCCCCCACCGAACCATGCAGACACTCAGACTGATACTCAAAAAACCAACTAATAACCTATATAGACACCCATGTAGCTACTCACCAACCCATGCAGCCACTTATACACAAAGTGAGAGACTGATACAGATATTTACATATTTAAACATTACTCACTAAGCCATGTATTCACTATGATACACTTAATCAGTCAGTTACACAATCAATTTTTCTAAAACAAATCATCCATTTAGACACTTATATACCCATTTATTCTTCCATCGACCTTGAGATATACATATATAAAACATATTTAATTTTCAGAAACACACACATTCACTGGATGATGTCATCAGTGATGTCATCAGTGATGTCATCTGAGATGTCATCAGTGATGTCATGAGTGATGTCACTGACCATGTCATGAGTGATGTAATATGTGACGTCATCAGCAGTGCATTGCGGGCGCGCGAGTTATAGTTAGCTGAACTAACTATAACGGGGGAATTTCAATGGTTTTTTACGAGTGAAATGTCCAGCTAACTATAACATGTGTGAAACCTTTGGTTTTTTCATTGAATTTCTAAGGTTTTTTAAATGCTAATTCCTAACTATAACGTGTGTGAAACCCATGGTTTTTTCAGTGAATATATATATATATATATATATTATCTACTGGCGGTCGCCAGTAGATAGTTATAGTTAGGACCGTGTTTCCATAGGAAATCTACAACATTCTATTTGGAATAACTTTGGCGGCGGTTGATGAATCCTCGCGAAATTTTCAAAATAGGTGAGGCGCTCCGATCCGCTCCTACCCTGAAAGTTTCGGGGGGATTTGTCAAGCGGGGGCTGAGAAAAAAGGGGGGTCCCAAAACGCGTTTTCCCCATGAAATTTTCCATAGGGACCTTTAGTCCAAGGTACAGCCCGAACGGCTGAACAGAATTACTTGAAATTTGTCAGAGAGGTAGTCCTCAGGTCAGGGATGTGCCTTTTGCAGGTCTGGTGTCAATCTGTTCAGCAGTTCCTGAGAAAATCAAAAGTAAAATCATATATATATGTGGGCGGAGCCTAACCACACATCTCATCCTGAGATCTGATTGGCTGTCAGCACTTCATCCAAGAAGTGTTGGGAGCCATCTTGGGACCAATATACATGATAGCACCTCATTAAAAAGCATTGCAGTTAATAGAAGGTTTTAAGACTTTAGTTACATTATAAATCATTTGTTGATGGTACCATACTCATTTTAGGAATTGTGGTATGTTCTAAGGTGATTTCACCATATGAAAAAGCCTTCTGCTGGGATATCATGATTGAGAGAAAAATATTTTCTCATGCTTTTCCCACAGAGGTTTGGAAGGTGATCTATAAGCTAAACTGAGAGCTTATTTTCTGTAAATTCACATTATCTTTCTCAGTCATGTGAGAATGAAGTCTGACATTCTAAGTAAAACATGTACATCCAACAAGGGCAGAGACTGTCAGTTGATTCCTTTGTGTTCTACTGCAGCTTCCCAGAGTGTTCCAAAGAACAACTAGTTCGCTAACAGTCCTGCTTATGATACACGTATGGCACACCTGAAGCCATCTTGCTTGGATTAAAGAGGTAACTATTAAAACATTTAATTTAAAAAGGAACAAAATGAGGGGGTTCATTTTTCCATAAAAAGTATGATTAGTGCTGCAGGAAGAAAAATTAGGGCACATTTTGAGTGACTTCTCAAATCCTCTTCTATTTCAATAAAAAATTCTGACATGCAGACTGAAACATGCACTTTCAATACCAGCAGCAGTTTTCCGTGGTGAGCAGTAGCTTTACTACAGTGATCTAATGAGCAAAAAGAGTGCTAACATTCTGAATTTATGGCAAATGTGTGACACATCTGAATGCCTTTGGAATCAAAGTAAAAAACTGAAAGTATTTCCTACTGAGGAGACTGCAGTAAATGAGGAAATTAGGAAACTTCATAACAAATAAGTCTGCCAAGATGGCCACCAGAGACAAAAGAGCCCAAATGTAGCCCAAATATCACCCAGATGTAGCCCAAGTATAGCCCAATGACAGAATGTCCCAGAGTGTTCTTAAAAACAACTAGAGCGCTTACTGTCTTCATTATGACAAAAGTATGGCACACCTGAAGCCATCTTGATTGGAATAAACTGGTAACACTTAAAACATTTAATTTAAAAAGGAACACAATGAGGGGGTTCATTTTGCCATAGAAATTATGATTAATGCTGAAGAAAGAAAATGAGGGCACATTTTGAGTGACTTCTCAAATCCTCTTCTATTTCATTAAAAAATTCTGACATGCAGACTGAAACATGCACTTTTAATACCAGGAGCAGACTTCCATGGTGAACAGTAGTTTTACTACAGTGATCTAATAAGCAACTAGAGTGCTAACATTCAGAATTTATGGCAAATGTGTGACATATCTGAATACCTTCCTGATGGAATCAAAGTAAAAAACTGAAAGCATTTCCTACTGAGGAGACTGCAGTACATGAGGAAATTAGGAAACTTCATAACAAATAAATCTCCCAAGATGGCCACCGGAGACAAAAGAGCCCAAATGTAGCCCAAAATCACCCAGATGTAGCCCAAATATAGCCCAATGACAGAAGTGTGCAAAACCCTTATTATTTTGTGTTTTTGCAGTGTTATATAGTGCAGACTTGTCAGGTATTGGAGTGCTTTACATGAGCATTGGTTACATCACACAAGAACAAATTCATTTTGGTTGTAGACATGGGGAGACTAAGTGATTTGACCAGAATCACAGAATGTCGACCTGAAGCAGAAACTCCAACCTGGTTCCCCAGTTGCCAAGTCTGCAGTTCTGGAAGTAACACCACATCCTCTCCCCTAAGTGCAACATTTAATCAAGTGGTCAACTGGATAAAAAAACATAAAGGTAACAAATAATTTAAAAGTGCTTTCTCGCTATTTGAAAACTCAGAAAATATGTCCTTATTTTAGTCTTTTAGAGCACTAACCATAATTTTGATGCCAATAAGACCCTCTCATATATGTAATTTCTAAAGGAAATGCTCTAGGTATTACAGTTTTGATTACATCAAGATGACGTCAGGCGTTCCACACTTTTGTAATAAATATAGAATGTTAGCAATCTAGTTGCTCATTAGGATACTGTTGAGAGGCAGAGGCCAGGGGCACGGACTCTGAAAATTGAAGGCAGGTAGGAGGGTGCAAAGGCAACAATTTAACCACACTAAGCAGGCAGGAAGGGCCGTGGCAGCACAACAGACTATGGAGGGCAGTAGAAAGGGGGGCAGGGGGAACAAACCAACAATACAGGACTTGCAAGAGAGGCTGTGGCAATGTAATAGACCATTGTGGGCAGAAGGAAGAGGCAATGGTAGTACAACCATACATGCCAACAGACCCGATTCAGCCAGGAAACGTCCAATGTTTTTAAGCTCAAATGGGCTTTATTTGATCTGTCTCCTGTCTACAATCTCCTCTTTTTCAATGTAACTCAAAGGGGAAAATCAATACCCCAGTTTTTTTTCAAAATCTCCCTCTTACCAAGTTCAAAATGTTCGCAAGTATGGTACATTGGATCATGGAAGGAAATGGGGTAGGGACATGCACTTGGATAACAGAGGACAGGAGGGACATGGAGAGGTGCATCAAACTGACCCTGCAGGTCAGGCATCAGGGTTTTCAGCAGCACAATACACCACACAGGGCATGCAGGACGGGAGTGCAGCACAACAATCCACAGAAAGCAAGAGGGAGGGGACAGGACCATGCACATGGACAACAGAGAACAGAGGGGCAAGAGGCAGGACCATAATGGACAGACAGGAGAGAACGCTGCAGCATAACAGACCATAAAGGGCAGGAGGGATGGATCAGGGGCATTACAATGGAACAGACAAACCAGGAGGGAGGGAGTAGGGGTCTGCACATGTAAACAAAGGGCTGGGGGCAAGGGGGCAGGGCAGGAGCAGCAAGATAGCCATGGAGGTCAGGCAGGATGGGCACTAGAAGCAAGACACACCATGAAGAGCAACAGTGAGACTGTGATGGCATACACACAGACCATGGAGAGAAGGTGGGAGGGGTTCAGGGGCAGCTAACTGACCACACAGGGAAGGTGGGAGGGGCCATGGCAGCACAGAAGACCATGCATGGCAAGTGGGAGGGTTAGTGGTAGCACAATGGCTATGATGGGCAAGAAGGAGGGTGCAGGGGCATGCACAAAGGACGATGGAGGATAGAAGGGAGGGTCAGGACCTGTGCACAGACAAGAAAGTTCAGGGGAAGGGGCCTCACAACAGACCGCACGGGGCAGGCAGGAGGAGCAGTTGCAGCACAACAGACCAGGGAGGGCAGAAGGGTGTGGCAGTACAATGGACCATGTAGGACAGGAGGAAGAGGATAGGGGCATGGCATGTGGACAGGCTGCGTGGAGGTGGCAGGGACAGGTTACAGTCATCTGACAATGCTAGGCAGGTGGGAGGGGAGTGGCAGCTCAACAGAACACTCAGAGTAGATAGGAGTGGCAGGTCCATGGAACATGGTGGGCAAAAAGGATGGAGCAGGGGCATACACAAAGACATCGGAGGGCAGGGGGAAGGAGAATAGGGGCAGCAAGCTAAGCACAGAGTTTAAGCAGGAGGTCAATGATGGGGCATAGAATTGGGCAATGGAGGGCAGGAGGAGTGGACTGGTACAGCATACTAAATTGAGGGCAGTAGCAGCACATCAGACCATGCATGGCAGGAGGGAGGAGGCTAGTCCATGGATTCGCACAACAGAGGATAGGGAGGAGGGGGATGGGGCAGCAAGCTAACTGTTCAGAGAAGGCGGGTATTAGGAACTTTATTGTTTTTAAAACGTGTGTCTGTGCAAACTACTTAAAATATGAACAAGTATGCAGCATAATCTCACTTTTATTCAGGAAGAAGAGGACGTTTGTGACTGTGAATCCGGGCTCACTTGGCAGAAACACCCCCTGACCCTCCACCCCCTATCGCAAAATGTAATGCCCGTGAAAAGGGTAGGTGAACACAGTGTTATATAGAACATAGTCCTGAGAGCACGATTGAAAATGAAAACTAGATATAGTGTATGGTATAAACTATGCACCAAAAAGTGTGATATAAGATGAACCGGGCGTGAAATATAATATGCAATACATTGTGCGCAATGACAGATTCATTGGAGAGCGCAAGATAGCACAGGCACTAGCGCGTGCTATGCGATATGCGCCTTGGAGTGTAATATGCACAGGGCAGTGTTGTTTAACTTAACTAGTCTCTAAAGTTGTAATATAAAATATGTGCTGGGAAGTGTAACGTTGCATATGCACTGTGACAAAGATATGGATCCCAGATTGTAATATGTATGGCATAGCACTGTGCGTTATAACATAGGCATTGAGGAAGGCACGTTAGTTGGGGCAATATAACCCGTGCGAAGACAAGTGTGGCATGACATATTCACGGGGTGGTGTTACAGTGCACATGGGCTAGAGAGTGTCATAGCATATGCACTAGCTAGTGGAATACAACACAGAGGTGTGTGGCACTCAGCAGGCAATGGTGGGTGTAACACAGCATTGGGCTCTGCCAGGAGCGCGCTGTGACTCTCAAGTGATGTTCGTCCCCTTTCCAGAGTAAAATAAAAAGTATTACACATCCGGCAGTGGATGTGTGTTTTATTAACTGTGAGGGGGGTTTCTTGCATAGTTTTGGTCGAATTTTTGTCGAATCCCCTTTGAATGGCTTGGTGTGCATGTGTATTAAATGTGCCCGTCAATAGCTACCCATGTATGTATAAATAAACGACAAGGGTGTCTACCGGGATTAGGCACGGTAGGGCATCAGACATGTCAGAGCTTCACTAGTGGTGTAAATACATTCCACGTGGATTCATTGTATGCATAGTCGCCTTTTAATGAATATCACGCAAATCGTCATGGTGATAGGTACGTACGGTTTGTCCAGCATGTCCTAGGTGTGTCTATAAATATATATTTTTTAAAAATAATAAAAAACAGTGGCCTGCCCTTGGGATTGGGGTCAAAAAAATATAATTAGGAGACAGGCCCTGGGGGATGGGGTCATCAGGGCCAATACATTAGAATAAGAAGGGGAACCACACAGCCCCCCTTCTTAAAAAATGAAAATAAATAAAAGACTGGCATCGTGCCGGAGGCCACACCCCCTCCTTGCAGCACTCTGCAAATGCGCCCCCTGGCGAGTTGTAAGTTGGGGAATTAATTCCTCTTCAATACTGAGGGTCCCTGAGGGCCAACTAGCCCAACAGGCATCTCCAGTATGCACCAGGGAGCTGCGCTGCAGACAGGTGTTCTGAGGCCAAGCCCCTTTTTACACCTCTCTGCAACGCAGCTCTGTGGCGCTTACTGGAGGTACCTAGTGGTCTAGTTTGATCCTAGGGACCCTTAGGATTCAAGGGGACTTAATCTCTCAACTTAGAACAGCCACAGGGCGCGTTTACACAGTGGTGAAGGGAGGGGACTGGGCCTGAGCTGACGTGTGCAAACACGAACTACGGCACGTTTTAAATTGGGAATATCATTTTCCTTCAATACTGAGGGCCCCTGGGGGCTAACTAGCCCACCAAGTGCTTCCAGTAAGTGCCACTGAGCTGCATTGCAGAGAGGTGGTCCAGGCCGTGCCACTTTTTACACCTCTCTGCAACGCAGCTCTGTGGCACTTACTGGAGGTACCTAGTGGGCTAGTTGGACCCTAGGGACCCTCAGGATTCAAATGAACTTAATCTCCCAACTAAAAACGGACACAGGGCGTGTTTACACAGTGGTGAAGGGAGGGGACGGGGCCTGAGTTAACGTGTGCAAAAATGCCCTGTGGCCTGTTTTAAGAGGTAGTTTTAATCCCCCTGCCCTGTGGAAATGTGGATTTTCCTGATCAGTTATGTCCCCTATCTTGGACCCCAACGGTTCTATATGCATGTTACAAGTACATGTATGTTCCCTCCAGTTCCAGTTTCCAAGACGCAAACATATGTGCGTCCACCATCAACATGTTCTCTGTCAGATCCGCCATCAATGGGCTGGATATTCGATTCCTAAGTATGAAAGGCCACCGACTTTATATGGCTAAGTTACCCTATTTTTACAGTTCAGGCAGAATAGGCCCGATTCTGTCCTCAAAGCCTTTCCCTGCTCTCTGTCTCTGACAGCTTCAGCTTGAGCTCGCATCTGTATCCATGAACTTTGTCCTACTCCCTGTGCAGCTAACGGTGCCTGCCTCGGCCAGTTTCGCCTGCCTGCCAAGAAGCTGTATTTCACCTTCGAATTATCTACTTTGCTTTTCAGCCGATGCATTCCTGTCTAGTGATTTAGGTAAACATTTCCTTTAGCTCCCAAGCAAAGGACTCGGCCTTTCCGTCCTCATGCAAGTAATTCATAGCCCTGTCACCATGGAATATTCCCATCCTCTCGCATTCAGTGTAGACACTTAGACGCTTGTACACACACGCACAGTCAGTATAGAATAGATTCTGTCCGAGAGTCCTTCCTTGTGGATAACATAGTTCTCTAAACATAGGATGTTAGATATGATTTGGGATTAGGTTGACTTGACCCCCCAGACTTTTCGTCTCCACATGTAGAGCTAAATGTCAAGTCCCCTTCACCCCCTAGTTGCACGTCAATTACACGTCATGCTGCTGCGCGCGCATCTATGTTAAGTATTATCTTATAGATCCACCTATGTATGATAATCAGAGCCAATCATGTTTCTTTTTGCTCATTATTACGCCTAGTTTCGATTACGTATTTACTATGTCATTTCTCTTATCAATTGTTACGCCTTCTACATACGTTTCATTGTAATGTATGACCTATAAAAGCTACTTCTTGTCAATAAAGTATTGTACTTCACTTCCTGAACCCTCGTGGTGACGGAACCTGAAGGCCGCCACTCGAGTCGGCCATTTTGGAATAAAGCCCATTCAGAAAACCTCTTATACCACGGATTCTGCCTCTTATTATTCTGAGCTATTTTACTTTATTTTAGATTCCGTATGAAATTCAGTCTAGGTAAAAGAATATTTACCACATAATGGCGCCCGAACAGGGACACTTTCTCATCTCACGCGCCGGTGGTGCGTTGCAGGCCCGGTCTCCTGCCACAGCTGGACGGACCATAACGCGTACCAGCAGGATTTCCTGTAGCTCCCTCCGGTCAAGCGGGGGCGACTGAGGCTGCGATCAACCCAGACGAGGCGGTGAGAAGTGCGAAGTATCCCGACCAGAGCCTAGCTGAGAGAGCAAGATCCGAGGTATACAGAGGCCCACCAGGTTTTCGAAGTCCCGATGTCCAGAGGGTCCGCTGTCCGCAGTCATCGAGTCCCGTCCATTCTCTGAGGCCTTCCGTTTCAAGGAGCTACTCGGTGAGTACCATCGCCGGGGAGGCGTGTTGACGCGCACATAGGTTGTGCCGGTCAAGACGGATTTGGGTACACAAATCCGGTCTGCACTGTTTAGCAGTGTATATGTACTGTTTAGCAGTATATCAAGTATTCCGAAGTATTCAGTTATTGTCAAAGAATTCAGCTTGGTGATTAGTTATGCAGACTGTCATCATTGTCGGTCATTTTTAAAATGTTTAATGTTTAATGCTTAAAGTGTTTAAATGTCTTGCATATTGTGGTATGAATGATTGTTCATTGTTCACTGTTCATTATTGTGTTTTTTCGTATTAAGTGAGTTCAAGAGTAAGTATCAGATCAGTTGTCAATATGCCGCTCTTCTCGAAGTTAAGACAGATTACTACTAGAAAAGGGGTGCTTGAAGAAGCAGTTCCTATTCCTCCTAGGGACACTCCAGGGCATTTTATGTATCACAAGCATGGCTTAGATGCCATATTATTTCTTGATTTATGGGTAGATTATACCAAGGGATTGCCAGAAAGTCAAAGGTGGCCCGCAGCGGGAACCTGGGATGCAGAGTGCATCATGAAAGTGGAGGAAGAGTTATGGAAAAGAAAAGTCAGACAGTCACAGAAAGACGCTGTTGAGTTATGGCGTAAAGAATCTCATAGACGTACAGAAAAAGCACGTAGACAAGAAGAGAGGAGTAAAGAAAGTTCAAAGGAAGTTCAAGAAAATCTATTAATTGAGGAAGGTATCCGAATGAAATCAGAACAAGTAGATGGACAAAGAAATGCTCTTATGAATGGTATGTATCCCCTTCTAGCCGAAGGACTACCTAAGGCTGTTCCAGAAATGCCAAAAGACTTGCCACCCCCATTATTTCCAATTAAGGTACATCCTAAAGGGCATCCCAGAACCGCAGAAGATGTTTTTCTTTCCTCATATCTAGATGACGCAGCTCCCGAGTATGTTAACCCCGCACCACATAGACCGTCTGGCGGAGGGGTTCAACGTCAGGATCAGGTATCTGTTCCTGTGCAACAGCAAGTCCCGACACAAGCTCCGGCAAGCACATCTGTTTCCGCATCTGTTTCCGCAATCGATTCTACAGTGGTATCGACACCTATAGTTGCTGTGTCACGTTCGACGAATCCATTCACACCCGACGCCCCAGATGGGGCCACGGGAGGTGCTAGCAATACTTTTACGCCACCTAGAATAAATAAACTTGTTTTTCAAGAGTCAGCGCATTCACGTACACCCAAATTCGTAAGTGAACGTGCGCTTAAGGAACTCCTTATAGACTGTAGATATGACCCGGTGGTCGGTAAAGAGGACGAAATGGTCCTGGCATCATTACGTATCAGACGAGCCGCAGAGTATTTAGCGAGGTTACCAGGAATGACTACGCATCTAGATAAAATATATCATTTTGTTCAAACAGGGCGAGATCCAGAATGTATTAACAGAGCTATGGAATTCCAGAAAGTAGAGATACAGGGGGAACTGTTACGTTTCCTCATAAACTGTATGATCAGAAATCAAGACCGACCGGGGGTAGACCCGAATGCAATGCTTATTCTTACAAGATGGAGCCAGAATATATCAGAAGGGAGACACGATAAGCAAAACTGTATAATAGCCATGTGCCGAAAAATCCGTAAAGAAATAGAACGTATTCATGAAGAAAGATTGGAAACAGACGAGTTCGAGCAAGATGAAGTGTCCGAATCAGGGAATTCCGCAAGACAGTCAGAGACCATAGCCTACGTAGGCAGAGGAAGATCCTGTAATAATACTAGATGCTTTTCTGATCCCATACACTCTGTATGTCCAAATAATAGCAGAACGTATCCGACGCCTGTAATAAATCTAAAGTCTCCTGAACATTTGTTTCAAGCCGCAGATAAAATACTACGAGAACGAAGGGGTTACGACCTCCTCGATTCCATGGATGAGAAAGAATTAGCCAGATCAGCCGTTCACTGGATTGACAGTCCTGAAAAATACGGTGATGAGACCGTAGCACACACGTTTTTTAACCTCAGTGCAGATGAACAACGTTTAGCTGGAATCTATATGATTCAGCAACTCCTTATATTATATAAAAGCCAACATGCTGACCCTGGTCCTTTACCTAATATATTAACGGAACTACTCGCGAACAGATGGAGAGGTTCTAGTAACAAGTTAATTAAAGAAATATTAGTGTCACGTAAACAGTATGTCCTTTTTGTAAGTCCGGATTCTTTATCGCTGCCCCGCAAAGAAAGAATGCCGTATTATATGGATAGACAAAATCCCTTACGAGAAGTGCACCCAATAAAAGGCGAAGACAATCAGTTTCACCGTGTATTTGTATACACACCCATAACAAAAATTGAATTGTTAGAAATGAAGAAAGTAGTACCCAGTCATGACAAAGACCCAGCGGGTTTCCACCGAGAAATTAAGGACATGTTACTGATGGGAGAGTATACCTATCCTGATATTATGACGATATTAAAGGTGCTCTTGCCTGCTGGCATTTATGAAAAACTGAAAGAAAAAGAGTGGGAAGTGGGAGACCAAAAGATAGATTGGACAGCATTAGAAACGGAAGAAAAGGCCCGAACTGCAGGTTCAGGGCTCGGGGATAAAGTTAAAGCATTACCAGGTTTACTAGTACAAGTACTGCCACGTTTATTAACTACGAAAAAGGAAGATTGGGGTGCAATCTCAGCCTGTAAACAAAAACATGATGAAGACACAAGTGATTATTATGCCCGATTTGAAAAATGTTTTGGAATAAATAGTGGTATAAAAACAAGTAGTGAGTCGTATCCACATTTATTTGTGACAAAATTAGTAGAAAATGCATTACCTCCAGTAAAGAATAGAATATTGAAATTCGAGAGTACCTGGCAAAGTAACACTCCGTCACAAATGCTACAAATGTTACAGTATCATCACAATAGAATTAGAGATGAACAAGAGCACGAACAAAGACGTATGAAAGATACAAAAATGAAAATGCTAGTGTCTCAGACAGTACCAGCTGAAGGACATAAAAAGGGTATGATACATTCCGATTCAGCAGGACCGGTAAAAGGGACATGCAATTATTGCAAAAAGCCAGGTCATTACGTACACGATTGTCCAGTTTTAAAACATAATATCGCCATAGGTAAAACACAAGAAAGACAACGGCCACTCAGACAGGATCAGAATGAACAAGGAGCTATGCAGCATGCCCAGGCCATGCCAGCCGCACAACAGCCAATACAGTTTGTGCCAGCTGCACCACCGTTGCCTGCTACTGCCACACAAACCACAACACGACAAATGTATCAGACCGCACAGTATGAATACCCTGAGTATCAGCGTTACGCATGAGCCAGCCTAGAGAGGGAAGTTGACTTACCACTTATCGAGATTCCTGTAGATCAAGAAGGACCTTATGTACATAGTGAATTATTAGGTCAAGATAGAAAATTCTTACTCGATACAGGGGCAAGTCGAACAACTATAAAACGTAGTGAAGTTCCAGGGGCACCCCTCTCAGGCTCTCAGAATATCTCCCTTGGTTTTTCAGGAAAACCTATTGTTAATGAAGTATCACAGCCTCTTCCACTTACGATAGGACCTTTGACACGAACTACAGATTTATTGCTTACTAAATCATGCCCAGAAAATCTGTTAGGAATTAAAACTCTGAAAGCCCTAGGAGCCATAATATGTTGTTCTCCGGAAGGAGTAAGGTTGTTTTTACGCGATTTTAAAGGTCACTATGTGTCTAGAGACATGGATCCCCGACTACAGACTTTACCTACACATCTATGGGCACAAGGCCCTACTGATGTTGGTTGCATGAATATTACACCATATCGAGTCACACTCAAGGCAGGAGTGGTACTACCACGAATGCGACAATACAAGTTACCGCAAGATGCTGTAGTGGCTTTGCTGAAAATCATTGATGAGCTAATTGCCCAAGGAGTAGTTGTAGAAACAGACTCCAATGTATGTAATTCACCGATAATTCCGATTCTTAAACGAACTGATCTTACTGCTCCGCCAGTATACCGATTGGTTATTGATTTGCGTGAACTAAACAAGTGCATTGTGCCACAATTTCCTGTGGTCCCCGATATATCATCATTATTGACAGCAATTGATTCCGAAGCAACATTCTTTACTGTAATTGATCTCAAGAATGCCTTTTTCAGCGTCCCCATAGATCCGGAAAGCCAATATTTGTTCGGATTCAGTTTAAATGGGCGCAGTTTTAAATTCTCACGCGCTCCCCAAGGATTCACAGAAAGCCCCAGCATCTACAGCCAAGCACTGAAACGAGAACTTGACAGTATCCACATGCCAGTCAATACTGCACTACTTCAATATGTCGATGATCTACTGATCACCGCGAGAAGCGAACCCGAATGTGAAAAGGCTTCTCTGACAGTTTTACATTTTCTAGCCGACAAGGGGCACAAGGTGTCTCCTTCTAAGCTGCAATTCTGTGTCCAGCGAGTTATTTATCTTGGTCACTCGCTGTCCAAGGAGGGAAGGCAGCTTACACCAGATCGCATCCAGTTAATTGCTAACATGTCAATACCCCAGACACAAAAGGAGGTGCGGGCTTTCATAGGCCTCACTTCATATTGTAGGCAGTGGATCCCTCAATATGCATTCCTAGCAAAACCACTCATTCAGTTAACCACACAGGAGGCAGCCACATCGACTGTTCTCCCTTGGACTCAGGAACATACACAAGCTTTTGAAAGCTTAAAGAAAGCTTTATGTCAAGCACCTGTTTTAGCAACACCATGTTATAGCAAACATTTTACACTCTTTGTTACAGAACGCGAAGGTACTGCCTTGTCAGTACTCACTCAGGAACAAGCAGGATCACGCAAGCCATGCGCTTATTTTTCCAGTACATTAGATCCCGTAGCTCAGGCTTTGCCTGCGTGCCTGAAATCAGTGGCAGCAACAGCTTTAGCAATCAGACAAAGCGATGCCATAGTGTTAGGACATCCATTGACAGTACAAGTACCACATGCAGTAGAGGTTCTTGTGAACCGAACGCAAACACAACACTTGACCATAGCAAGACTTACCGGTTATGAACTGACATTGTTTCAGCCACACATAGAGATCCGACGTTGTAATACATTGAATCCTGCTACACTGTTACCTGTAATTGGAACAGACCCACTAGCTCATGATTGTGTTGAGATTATTGAAATAAAGACGAAACCTAGACAAGACTTGACAGACGTTCCATTGTTAGATCCAGACCTGACGTTGTATGTAGACGGATCGTGCATGAGAACAAGTACAGGAGATTTAGTGGCCGCGTATGCAGTCACAACAGACACTGAAGTTATTGAGACAAACTGTATAGATACTTTGTCAGCCCAAGCAGCAGAACTTATTGCTCTAACACAAGCCTGTATTCAAGCCACAAATAAGAAAGTTAATGTATACACTGACTCACGTTATGCATTCGGAGTTGTACACGACTTTGGCGTGCTGTGGCGAGAGAGAGGTTATTTAACTTCCCATGGTGCCCACATTCAGCACGGACCCCTCATTCATGCCTTGTTAGACGCAATACATCTACCCACTGCTATATCGATTATGAAATGTAAAGCACACACGAAGGTTACTGATATCATTTCTCAAGGCAATGATTTAGCTGACAGAACAGCTAAACAGACTGCTCAGACTCGCACATTCGACATGACAAAGCCAATAGTTCAGACACCAACACAGTGTATGACAATTAAGGATCCCGCACTCGACGTAATTGACATACAGACACATGCTACTGCAGAAGAATTAAAGAAATGGACTGAACTAGGAGGGATCCAGACAGATCAGGGATGGATGACGAAGGAGAAATCTGTATGGTTTCTTCCTGACTCTATGGTCCAAGCCATTATAGCTACAATTCACAGTCCGGCGCATTTAGGGGAGAAAGCTATGCTAGATAGCATTCAACACCTTTGGTTCAATAAACATTTACGAGCAGCAGCTAAACAAAAAGTCCGTACCTGTATGATATGTTGTCAGTTCAACCCAGGAAAAAGTGTTCCCGTAGAACAGGGTGGATTTCAGACTCCTGATCATCCTTTTGAAGTGCTCCAAATGGATTATATCCAGATGGAACGATGTCGAGGATTCAAATATGTTCTTGTAGTTGTCTGCGCTCTCTCCCGATGGACTGAGGCGTACCCAGTATCAGATTACACGGCCCCGACTACTGCCAAACAGTTAGTTCGAGAATTCTTCCCACGGTACGGTTTACCACGTGTTATATATTCAGATAACGGCCAGCCTTTCTCATCCGAATTAATGAAACATGTCTCACTTTTGTTGGGATATCAGTGGAAATTCCACTGTGTCCGACACCCCGAGGCAGCAGGTCTCGTGGAACGACATAATCAAATTTTGAAAATCAGATTGTCTAAAATATGTAAGGAGAAAGGTGTTGACTGGATAGTAGCCTTACCAGTTGCACTATTTTACATAAGAATGGTAGCACACTCTCGAACAGGGCTATCCCCGTTTGAGGTGATCTTCGGAAGACCACCAAATATGTGGGGGACGCCTATACCACGTAAAATAACTGATGTTAATTGTAATATGCTAACAGATTACTTGGCTTCCTTGATGTCTGCACTACAATCTTGTCGTTCACAGGTAGCTGCAGCCTTTCCTGACAACACTGAGGTGAAACCCCATGACGTTGTTCCGGGTGATCTGGTGTTTGTGAGGAATTTCGACCGCAAGACCCAGTTGGAGCCCAGGTGGAAAGCACCTAAGCTAGTCCTGTTGACCACAAGAACAGCCGTGAAAGTTGAGGGCCGCAAGGGCTGGATACATTCCAGCCACATCAAGAAATTTCATGGACTATCCTCGGATATAGACACTGTGCCCTGCACTCCCTCACAGACTGATTCAAAACTTCCCTTTGTTGAACAGAATGACTCTCAGAACTATAAATTAAAGCTTAGGCCCAAACAGTCGAGCAATTTGATTGTTTAAGTCCTCTCCAAGGTGAAGCGGTTGAATTGTCTCTGACATGTATCCCTTGGACCTGAGTAGAGAAAATACCCGAGAAATGTTGAAACGACAGGCGTATTGTAAATCACTGTGTAGCTACTGTATGAGGACATTATTAATTCTGTTTTTATTGAGTCTTTTAATAATTATTACGAGTGTGATTTTGCACATATATCATCCTATTTCTAGACATGTTTATAATGTTGCTGCTGAACATTCTTTTAGTGACCTACCGCCACATGAATTATCTTATAGACTTGCGCTGCGCAATAACACTTTCATTAGTATGTTACATCATTCCCATCAGACTAGTAATGCCACCAATTGTTGGGTGTGTGGCCGACTCCCTCCCTATCAGAATAACAAAGGAGTTCTGCCTTTCTTTCCACATCCGTTCACACATAATGGCTCCTGTGGAGCATGGTTTAGCTTACTAAATTCCATAGACCCAGACACAGCAGTTTATCAACAACATTGGATATGGGGAAATCTGAATCTAGTTTTATTCAACGTCTGTCACCCTAATAAGGAGGGTCACCCCAGTAGAACAGGAACTGATCTAGAAAATGAAGTGTATAAATTAGGTAATTTTACACCTAATCTTATGATTCTGAATGTCAAATCCGAAGTTGAACTAATTCTGCCCACTATGTCAGTATTTCCAGTTAAGGGTGAATTATGTGTAAGAAAAGTTGGTTCCATACATATGGGCCATAGCAAATGCGTTACTACAGTAGAATATAGTGATCAAGGTAAATCTTCATTTAGAGCTTCTCGCCATTCTTACTTTATATGTGGTCAGACGGCATATATGCGTCTGCCTCTAGATTGGGATGGTACCTGTTACATAGCATTCCTTTTGCCACCTGTTTTCCTAGCTCCTCCTGATTATTATCGAAATGTTCATTTAGTACACAATAGAGAGCGAAGAGATCTCCCAGTTGTCGATTATACTGAGACGGCATGGGACAAGTATGTAGATTTCAATAAAGGTATCTTTCCCTATATAGGTACAATATCAAATAGTAAGCTGATACGTAGACTAACCAAGACTCTTGAAGCTGTAGTAAACGAGACTATAGCCGCCCTAGGCAATCTGACAGAGGAACAATCAGTGATGAGAATTGTTGTTCTTCAGAATCGTCTTGTCCTTGACGTCATCCTGGCCGATAGGGGCGGAGCTTGCAGGGTCATCGGATCCAGCTGCTGCATATTCATACCAGAAAATTCGCCATCTGTATATAAAGCTATAACACGCCTTCATAAGATTGTGAGCCAGATACACGAGAATCCAGGCACTTGGACGTGGTCCGGGTGGTTTTGGAGTGTGATATCAGCCTGGGGATGGAGAGTTCTATCCTTCCTAGGTATTGGCCTTCTTATGCTCTTCAGTTGCTGTTTATGCCTGCAATGTGGACCAGCGATTTGTGGTCTGTGTGCCACATCGTGCATTCCATATCAGGGTTCTCGTTCAAAATGCCGGAAGAAGAAGGAAGAAGAAATGATGCTCCATGAGCAAATCGATGGAATAATGAAGATTGATATCTCTTGAAGGGCAAGTAGGGGACAAGGAGGGAATGTGGAAATGTGGATTTTCCTGATCAGTTATGTCCCCTATCTTGGACCCCAACGGTTCTATATGCATGTTACAAGTACATGTATGTTCCCTCCAGTTCCAGTTTCCAAGACGCAAACATATGTGCGTCCACCATCAACATGTTCTCTGTCAGATCCGCCATCAATGGGCTGGATATTCGATTCCTAAGTATGAAAGGCCACCGACTTTATATGGCTAAGTTACCCTATTTTTACAGTTCAGGCAGAATAGGCCCGATTCTGTCCTCAAAGCCTTTCCCTGCTCTCTGTCTCTGACAGCTTCAGCTTGAGCTCGCATCTGTATCCATGAACTTTGTCCTACTCCCTGTGCAGCTAACGGTGCCTGCCTCGGCCAGTTTCGCCTGCCTGCCAAGAAGCTGTATTTCACCTTCGAATTATCTACTTTGCTTTTCAGCCGATGCATTCCTGTCTAGTGATTTAGGTAAACATTTCCTTTAGCTCCCAAGCAAAGGACTCGGCCTTTCCGTCCTCATGCAAGTAATTCATAGCCCTGTCACCATGGAATATTCCCATCCTCTCGCATTCAGTGTAGACACTTAGACGCTTGTACACACACGCACAGTCAGTATAGAATAGATTCTGTCCGAGAGTCCTTCCTTGTGGATAACATAGTTCTCTAAACATAGGATGTTAGATATGATTTGGGATTAGGTTGACTTGACCCCCCAGACTTTTCGTCTCCACATGTAGAGCTAAATGTCAAGTCCCCTTCACCCCCTAGTTGCACGTCAATTACACGTCATGCTGCTGCGCGCGCATCTATGTTAAGTATTATCTTATAGATCCACCTATGTATGATAATCAGAGCCAATCATGTTTCTTTTTGCTCATTATTACGCCTAGTTTCGATTACGTATTTACTATGTCATTTCTCTTATCAATTGTTACGCCTTCTACATTCGTTTCATTGTAATGTATGACCTATAAAAGCTACTTCTTGTCAATAAAGTATTGTACTTCACTTCCTGAACCCTCGTGGTGACGGAACCTGAAGGCCGCCACTCGAGTCGGCCATTTTGGAATAAAGCCCATTCAGAAAACCTCTTATACCACGGATTCTGCCTCTTATTATTCTGAGCTATTTTACTTTATTTTAGATTCCGTATGAAATTCAGTCTAGGTAAAAGAATATTTACCACAGCCCTATTATATACTAGGGGCTTACAGAGGAGGTCATGCTAATCACAGGGGGACCCCAACGCATAATGTTCCCTAGTGTATGTAGGTGTTTTCACTGTAATCTAAGTGTCTTTTAACATAGCACTGGCTCTAGGACTGGTTAGTCAGACTCAGTTACCACCAGTATCCGTCTGAAAAAGTTGAGGGACCAGGATGATTTTGCAACAAGGCTTCTTTCTGCTCTTCTTTTTGTTCTTTCTGCACGTTATCCTTCTTCCTGCAGTTTTCTTCGTCATTGAGGACTTCTGTTGCTTCTTTCTGCACTTCTTTTTTTTATTTCTGTGCATTTTTTCTTCTTTCTTCACATGTCCTATCTCTGTAGGCATAGTTAGAAATTAGCATTTAAAAAACCTTTGAAATTCACAGAAAAAACCATAGGTTTCAGGCACGTTATAGTTAGGAATTAGCATTTAAAAAACCTCAGAAATTCACTGAAAAAACCATAGGTTTCAGGGGTGTTATAGTTAGCTGGACTTTTCACTTGTACAAAACCATTGAAATTCCCCCGTTATAGTTAGTTCAGCTAACTATAACTCGCGCGCCCGCAATGCACTGCTGATGACGTCACATATTACATCACTCATGACATGGTCAGTGACATCACTCATGACATCACTGATGACATCTCAAATGACATCACTGATGACATCACTGATGACATCATCCTTGTGATAGAGTGGCAGACCTCCTCTCACCCTAATATAACCTTTGATACACACATTCAAAAATAGAGACTAAACTTTTCAAAACAATGGACATACCAATACCAGTTACAACAACCTCTTCAGTAATTCTAAGATCCACATACACATCCACTCATTCACCAACAGTCCTATACAGTCACTCATACATGTATTCACTCATCATATGTACTCATACACCTATACATCCTGTTACACAATGCCACTCATCCATAGAGTTACTCACACACATAGTCACTCATGCTAATAAAGAATCAAACATACATTTATGTGCATATACAGTTATACACACACCACCACACTTACTTCTACGGAAACTTACACATACTTAGTCTTTTAAACAATCACTTATAGAAACACATACTTATTCATACAGGAACTCTTTCAATCTCTCACTCACATATACTCACTTATATACACCAATAGTCACATATACTAGTTTAAAACATATGTAGTTACTCATAAAGACACTATTGAGACAGTCATTCACTCACTAACACACCCATACACACACTCATCCACCCATACAGTCCTGCACACATGCTGTCTTCAACACATACAAAGAGTGAGTAACTCATTCATGCACCTATTCACTACGTAATACCCCCACCGAACCATGCAGACACTCAGACTGATACTCAAAAAACCACCTAATAACCTATATAGACACCCATGTAGCTACTCACCAACCCATGCAGCCACTTATACACAAAGTGAGAGACTGATACAGATATTTACATATTTAAACATTACTCACTAAGCCATGTATTCACTATGATACACTTAATCAGTCAGTTACACAAAAAAAATTTCAAAAACAAATCATCCATTTAGACACTTATATACCCATTTATTCTTCCATCGACCTTGAGATATACATATATAAAACATATTTAATTTTCAGAAAAACACACATTCACTGGATGATGTCATCAGTGATGTCATTTGAGATGTCATCAGTGATGTCATGAGTGATGTCACTGACCATGTCATGAGTGATGTAATATGTGACGTCATCAGCAGTGCATTGCGGGCGCGCGAGTTATAGTTAGCTGAACTAACTAGAACGGGGGAATTTCAATGGTTTTGTACAAGTGAAAAGTCCAGCTAACTATAACACCCCTGAAACCTATGGTTTTTTCAGTGAATATATATATATATATATATATATATAAATATATATATATATATATATATAGTTTTCCAAGAAGTCGTTATCCAAAACTGCAGAATAACTCCCAGCGGCACACCAAAGGACGAGTTCAATAAAGATTTATTGCCTCAAAAACAAAACAGTACGACGCGTTTCGGCGAAGCCTTTGTCAAGCAATTTGACCTGTGCCCAATTCGTGATAGCACTGATTTTTTACGTCGTATTCACGACATCACGTGGGAGGATAGCTATCACAGGATAGCACTCGATGTATGCTCACTTTACACCTGTATCGAACAAACTAAAGGAGTAGAAGCATGTATGTACTTCCTAAAGGAAAGACATATCTCCCTATGGGATCACACACAAATGTTAAAAACGATGATGCTTTACTGCTTTAATGAAAACATCTTTCTTTTTGATAAGTCTCTCTATCGCCAGAAAGCAGGAACTGCGATGGGTACATGCTTTGCCCCCAGTCTGGCGAATCTCTTTCTTGGCTGGTGGGAGGAGCATGTAGTCTGGGTAGAGGCCAACGACAAGTACACTGAAAACATCCCCATCTGGATCAGGTACATTGATGACCAGTTCCTGATTTGGGATGGCCCGGTGGATTTGGCATTGGAGTTTATACAGGAACTGGGCAACAATGACCTTAACCTCAAATTTACCCAGTCCATTAGTCGGTCATACTGCGAGTTTCTTGATGTTGCCATCACCATTGAAGGAGGTAAAATGACTACGAACCTCCTTCGTAAGGAAACGGCTGGGAACACTTTACTGCATGCCGGAAGCAACCATCCTGCCCCATTAAAAAACAGTATTCCCTATGTGGAATTCCTTCGGGCTCGGAGGAATTGTAGTACCGATAGTAATTTTGATAAAGAACAACATATCATGACAGATAGATTCAGGCAAAGGGGTTATCAATATAAGACCATTGAAGCTGCAAACAAAAAAGTCAAAGCCATTACTCGAAATGAGGCACTTTTCTCAATCAAAAATAGGGCTATAGACAGCAGTGGGCCCGCAAGACTCATCACTACCTTTAATGGGAGATCAAATCAGTTAAGGACAGTGATGAAAAAACACTGGGGATTCATAGAGATGGATCCCATCATTGGTCAGCATGTGGGAAAAGCCCCAGCGATAACCTATAGGAAATCCAAATCACTTCGAGACTACTTGGTCCACAGTTATCAGCAAATACCTAGCACTCCCACTTGGTTGGGAATGGCTAAGGGTTTTAGGAAATGTAATTCCTGCAAAGCCTGCAGAAACAGTGTAAATCGAGACAGCTACTTCACAGGTCAGAACAGAAAAAAGAAAAAAGTAATCAACAAATTCATAACATGCACCAGTGAGTTTAGCATCTACATCCTAGAATGCCCCTGTGGTCTAAACTACGTGGGTAGCACAAAATTACAACTAAAAATGCGAATGATACAACACATGAGGGCAGTAACCAATGCGGATCTGAATTACCCCGTCGCAAGACACTTTCAAGAAAAACATCAAGGTAATGCAGATCTCCTTAAATTTTATGGCATTGACAGGATTCTGCCACACCCTGGAGGTGGAGACCGGGAGAAACTTTTACGTATTATGGAATCGAAATACATCATAGATCTAAATACTAAAATCCCATATGGCATGAATTATGGAGAAGAACTGGCAACTCACATAGGTCATAAATAATAACATTTTATGCTTCTACATTTCCTCATTTTTCCTAAATGCTTGCGCAGCTTTTGCTGTTCCAATTCACTATATTGCACTTTCATTACAGGGTTGTTCTTGACAGTGACCAAATTGATGGGTATAGGTTTCTGAGGTCCTAAAATTAGATTGGACCAGCTGACCCAGTACCTCTGCTTACTGCAATATGAGCAGTGTAGAATGGCTGAATGCTGTAATCTCTGTGTATTCGGCTTAACCCTGAGTCACTTTCGTTTCTACCCTTACGAATTTAATTTTACATTTTATTATACACTTTCTCACTCTTTATATCCACACATTGTAGAATCACTGTATATATTCTCATCACTAACAGATGTACACCTTTGCCCTCATTGACAGTGGGACTACTAGGTTATTTTTATGGCTGTTGTACGTAATATCAGTGGGGTGTGCCTTTAAGATAGTACATTACTACGAATATTATTTGGTATATATTAGGGTACATTACCCTATATGCACAGGTCCACTCTCCAATCAACGTTTAGATTGTAATATCTGTCGTAGAACCAACCGTCTGTGATTAATGTTAATAGGCATTATCCATTGGAAAACATATGTTGCACTTAGGATCTATGCAATGGGCATACGAATTATTGTATATTATGTTTAGGGTACATTACCCTTTGATTGGAGAAAAATATATCGTCCAAGTGTGATTTAGGCAACCAGGAAATGTACTACTCTGCATAATTTTTTGTATATAACACAGATGATTTATTGGGTACATTACCCTCTGGTTATTGGTTTGACCTCAATGAATTGATAAACGTGATTATTTTTAAATAATTGTAATAAGCATGAGATGATTGTAACCGCCATTTTGCACCCATAATATGATTAACCACATGCTTTCGTCTTAAAATTTTGTCCCTAATATTATTGGCTAAATGAAAATACTGTCATTGCAATGACCGCAATTGCAGGAGTGTGCTGCCTAGATTTCAATTTATATATCTATTTCTCTTTGATTACGAAGTAATTCTGTGCAACAAAATTTCAGTCTGTTTTTCAACAATGCCTTTACTGGGGAAGTATTGTTTCACTGTCTATAAACTGTAACCCCTATTTCTATGGGGAATTGGGCACAGGTCAAATTGCTTGACAAAGGCTTCGCCGAAACGCGTCGTACTGTTTTGTTTTTGAGGCAATAAATCTTTATTGAACTCGTCCTTTGGTGTGCCGCTGGGAGTTATTCTGCAGTTTTGGATAACGACTTCTTGGAAAACAATAATAGCGGGACTGTGTCCGCTGCTGGCACCGGCGTCGTCAGGAGGGTGAACGGCTCTTCACAGTGACTTTCGTATACATATATATATATATATATATATATATATATATATATATATATATATATATATATATATATATATATATATATATATATATATATATATATATATAATTCACTTAAAAAACCATAGGTTTCACACATGTTATAGTTAGGTGGATATATATATATATATATATATATATATATATATATATATATATACATATATATATATTCACTGAAAAAACCATAGGTTTCACACATGTTATAGTTAGCTGTACATTTCACTCGTAAAAATCCAATGAAATTCCACGTTATAGTTAGATCAGGTAACTATAACTCGCGCACCCGCAATCCACTGCTGATGACGTCACATATTACATCACTCATGACATGGTCAGTGACATCACTCATCACATCAATGATGACATCTCAAATGACACATTGTGGATTGCGGTCGCGCAAGTTATAGTTACCTGATCTAACTATAACGTGGAATTTCATTGGTTTTTTACGAGTGAAATGTACAGCTAACTATAACATGTGTGAAACCTATGGTTTTTTCAGTGAATTTGCAAGGTTTTTTAAATGCTAATTCCTAACTATAACGTGTGTGAAACCTATGGTTTTTTCAGTGAATTTGTACGGTTTTTTAAATGCAAATTTTTTTGGGAGATTTTTTGTAAACCTATGTATAAAATAATATATGTACTATATCCTGCATTTTGGAAAGGTTTTTTTTTTTTATGCATTTTTTTCCGTGCGCGTACGGTAAGCTGACGCTATGCGCTCCGTACGTCATAAGTAAAGTGCGCGTACGTAATAGGATACGCGTACGGTAAGCTGACGCTACGCGCTCCGCACGTCATAAGTACAGCGCGCTTACGTGATACGTACGTGACGTACGCGTACACGCGGAAGCAACGTCACAGACAAAATGGCGGCCGACACTTCCTGATTTCGACCAATTCGAATGTTTACTTTGATCTAACAACCAATCAGAATCGCGCTCGCGCACGGCACCGTGCGCGTACGGTAAGCTTACCGTAAGTGCACGGTAAGCGCTCGGAGCGCGCCCACAGATATATATATTGATTTAAATGCTATTTTCTCAGGAAATACTGAACAGATTTACACAAGACCTGCAAAAGGCACATCCCTGACCTGAGGGCTACCTCTCTGCCAAATTTCACATAATTCTGTTCAGCCGTTCGGGCTGTAGCTCGGACTAAAGGTCCTATGGAAAAATGCATGGGGAAAACGCGTTTTGGGACCCCTCTTTTTTCTCAGCCCCTGCTTGACGAATCACCCCGAAACTTTCAGGGTAGGAGCGGGGCGTAGTGCCCCATTAGTTTTGAAAAATTCGCGAGGATTCGTCAACCGACGCCAAAGTTATTCCAAATAGAATGTTGCGGATTTCCTATGGAAAGACGGTCTTAACTACAACTATCTACTGGCGACCGCCAGTAGATAATATATATATATATATATATGTATATATATATATATATGTATATATATGTATATATGTATATATATATATATATATATATATATGTATATATATATATATATGTATATTATCTACTGGCGGTCGCCAGTAGATAGTTATAGTTAGGACCCTGTTTCCATAGGAAATCCGCAACATTCTATTTGGAATAACTTTGGCGCCGGTCGATGAATCCTCGCGAAATTTTCAAAATAGGTGGGGCGCTACGCTCCGCTCCTACCCTGAAAGTCTCGGGGGGATTCGTCAAGCGGGGGCTGAGAAAAAAGGGGGGTCCCAAAACGCGTTTTTCCCATGCATTTTTCCATAGGACCTTTAGACATAGCTACAGCCCGAACGGCTGAACAGAGTTACTTGAAATTTGGCAGAGAGGTAGTCCTCAGGTCAAGGAAGTGCCTTTTGTAGGTCTGGTGTAAATCTGTTCAGTAGTTCCTGAGAAAATAGCATTTAAATCAATATATATATGTGGGCGGAGCCTAACCACACATCTCATCCTGAGATCTGATTGGCTGTCAGCACTTCATCCAAGAAGTGTTGGCAGCCATCTTGGGACCAATATATATGATAGCACCTCATTAAAAAGCATTGCAGTTAATAGAAGATTTTAAGACTTTAGTTACATTATAAATCATTTGTTGATGGTACCATACTCATTTTAGGAATTGTGGTATGTTCTAAGGTGATTTCACCATGTGAAAAAGCCTTCTGCTGGGATATCATGATTGAGAGAAAAATATTTTCTCATGCTTTTACCACAGAGGTTTGGAAGGTGATCTATAAGCTAAACTGAGAGCTTAATTTCTGTAAATTCACATTATCTTTCTCAGTCATGTGAGAATGAAGTCTGACATTCTCAGTAAAACATGTACATCCAACAAGGGCAGAGACTGTCAGTTGATTCCTTTGTGTTCTACTGCAGCTTTCCAGAGTGTTCCAAAGAACTACTAGAGCGCTAACCGTCCTACTTATGATAAATGTATGGCACACCTGAAGCCATCTTGCTTGGATTAAAGTGGTAACTCTTAAAACATTTAATTTAAAAAGGAACAAAATGAGGGGGTTCATTTTTCCATAAAAAGTATGATTAGTGCTGCAGAAAGAAAAATTAGGGCACATTTTGAGTGACTTCTCAAATCCTGGCATGCAGACTGAAACATGCACTTTCAATACCAGCAGCAGTTTTCCCTGGTGAGCAGTAGCTTTACTACAGTGATCTAATGAGCAAAAAGAGTGCTAACATTCTGATTTTATGGCAAATGTGTGACACATTTGAATGCCTTCTTGATGGAATCAAAGTAAAAAACTGAAAGTATTTCCTACTGAGGAGACTGCAGTAAATGAGGAAATTAGGAAACTTCATAACAAATAAGTCTCCCAAGATGGCCACCAGAGACAAAAGAGCCCAAATGTAGCCCAAATATCACCCAGATGTAGCCCAAGTATAGCCCTATGACAGAATGTCCAAGAATGTTCTTAAAAACAACTAGAGCACTTACTGTCTTCATTATGACAAAAGTATGGCACACCTGAAGCCATCTTGATTGGAATAAACTGGTAACACTTAAAACATTTAATTTAAAAAGGAACACAATGAGGGGTTCATTTTGCCATAGAAATTATGATTAATGCTGAAGAAAGAAAATAAGGGCACATTTTGAGTGACTTCTCAAATCCTCTTCTATTTCATTAAAAAATTCTGACATGCAGACTGAAACATGTACTTTTAATACCAGGAGCAGACTTCCATGGTGAACAGTAGTTTTACTACAGTGATCTAATGAGCAACTAGAGTGCTAACATTCAGAATTCATGGCAAATGTGTGACATATCTGAATACCTTCATGATGGAATCAAAGTAAAAAACTGAAAGCATTTCCGACTGAGGAGACTGCAGTACATGAGGAAATTAGGAAACTTCATAACAAATAAATCTCCCAAGATGGCCACCGGAGACAAAAGAGCCCAAATGTAGCCCAAAATCACCCAGATATAGCCCAAATATAGCCCAATGACAGAAGTGTGCAAAACACTTATTATTTTGTGTTTTTGCAGTGTTATATAGTGCAGACTTGTCAGGTATTGGAGTGCTTTACATGAGCATTGGTTACATCACACAAGAACAAATTCATTTTGGTTGTAGACATGGGGAGACTAAGTGATTTGACCAGAATCACAGAATGTCGAGCTGAAGCAGAAACTTCAACCTGGTTCCCCAGTTGCAAAGTCTGCAGTTCTGGAAGTAACACCACATCCTCTCCCCTAAGTGCAACATTTAATCAAGTTGTCAACTAGATAAAAAAACATAAAGATAACAAATAATTTAAAAGTGCTTTGTCGCTATTTGAAAACTCAGAAAATATGTCCTTATTTTAGTCTTTTAGAGCACTAACCATAATTTTGATGCCAATAAGACCCTCTCATATATGTAATTTCTAAAGGAATGCTCTAGGTATTACAGTTTTGATTACATCAAGATGATGTCAGGCGTTCCACACTTTTGTAATAAATATAGAATGTTAGCAATCTAGTTGTTCATTAGGATACTGTTGAGAGGCAGAGGCCAGGGGCACGGACTCTGAAAATTGAAGGCAGGTAGGAGGGTGCAAAGGCAACAATTTAACCACACTGAGCAGGCAGGAAGGGCAGTGGAAGCACAACAGACTATGGAGGGCAGTGGAAAGGGGGGCAGGGGCAACAAACCAACAATACAGGACTTGCAAGAGAGGCTGTTGGAGGGAAGATCTATTACGGGTCAAGGAAGCTAGGGTCGGTCCCCAGAGCCCCGGGAGCCACCACAGAACTGAGCAGGAGAGTGAGTCAGGGACAAAAGGGGCACCTTAATTTGAGCCGGGGTGCCTAGGAACGCTTGCTCCAAAAATGAAGAAAACAGACATATGAGACATGGAATTGGAGGCAGAATACAATGGCAGTTTAATGAGAAGATGCAACTTCAAAGAAACCGCAGAATAGAGACATAAAGTACAAAATACAGAATCCAGATAATCATACAGCTGTCATGATATTCTCTGTATCTCAATTAATGGACTGACAGAGAGAGAGAGAAAACACATCTATAAATGCATCATGAGAAACAAGTTACACCAAGGAAAATGTTACCTAGGGACACTCACATTTACTCTTAGAGCAAGCATTCCTGCAATTACAATACAACATCTTTTAAATGCAAAAGTAAAGAGAACAATGGTTAAACATAACATGACATTTCATATAGGTAAAATAGAATAAGATACTTCAAGCAAAGCAGAGCAAGACATTTTAAGCAAAGGAAGACAAGAGCTCCCAGTTCTTGGGGAAAACCTGCACAGCCTGTTAACCTACATACAGACGGCGAGGTTGTCCGTCGATATCTGTGGGTGCTCCCTTTTTATATCATTTTGTGGGCTCCTTTGCACGCTACATCTACCTACGTATGCTACCCAAAAGCTTCGTCTGCAGATTTTACCAGACATTTCGTCATTTACCCACTTAATGCTGACAATGGACTGGGTGAAAAGGTCAGTCTCTCAGGCCAATCGCTTATCGTAAGTTCCATAGAGCAAGCAGAAAATAATGGGTATTGTACAGGAATTCAATATATTCATGTATAAAATCTCCTCAGTTCTCCTAACTTGACGCTCTGCGGTTGCCACTTCCTTAAAAGCGGGAAACCTGCCCAGGAAGCAAGTACCAGTCCAGGATGCAGCCTACTGTATGTCGACAGCTTCAGGGGGATGTTGAACTTTGATACCGAGCACGGAGCACTCGGGTAGGGTGGGGGCTACTAGTTTGGAGCAGAAGGCCTCGCAGACCTGCCTTCAGACTGCTATACACTAAAATTGCAGAGCTATGGTCAATTTAACAAAGAGGCCTACATATTGAACAGAAGGGCCTACACAGGGGTTTTATGCTGGCTGAGTGGTAAGGATGTCTCAGGATAATTATATAGCAACACAGGACCCGCTGGTCAATTTAATACGGCCTACAAATGCGGCTGGCAGGGCAAGGACAAGGGTCTCATACTTCAGGTGTGGACAGAACGGGCCAGGGGCCCCCTGTGATACAAAATCTACCCTCCTTCAAGGCTGTGGCAATGTAATAGACCATTGTGGGCAGAAGAAAGAGGCAATGGTAGTACAACCATACATGCCAACAGACCCGATTCAGCCAGGAAACGTCCAATGTTTTTAAGCTCAAATGGGCTTTATTTGATCTGTCTCCTGTCTACAATATCCTCTTTTTCAATGTAACTCAAAGGGGAAAATCAATACCCCAGTTTTTTTTCAAAATCTCCCTCTTACCAAGTTCAAAATGTTCGCAAGTATGGTACATTGGATCATGGAAGGAAATGGGATAGGGACATGGACTTGGATAACAGAGGACAGGAGAGACATGGAGAGGTGCACCAAACTGACCCTGCAGGGCAGGCATCAGGGTTTGCAGCAGCACAATACACCACACAGGGCATGCAGGACGGGAGTGCAGCACAACAATCCATAGAAAGCAAGAGGGAGGGGACAGGACCATGCACATGGACAACAGAGAACAGAGGGGCAAGAGGCAATGGTAGCTAGCTGACCATAATGGACAGACAGGAGAGAAGGCTGCAGCATAACAGACCATAAAGGGCAGGAGGGACGGATCAGGGGCATTACAATGGAACAGACAAGCCAGGAGGGAGGGAGTAGGGGTCTGCACATGTAAACAGAGGGCTGGGGGCAAGGGGGCAGGGCAGGAGCAGCAAGATGGCCATGGAGGTCAGGCAGGATGGGCACTAGAAGCAAGACACAACATGAAGAGCAACAGTGAGACTGTGATGGCATACACACAGACCATGGAGGGAAGGTGGGAGGGGGTCAGGGGCAGCTAACTGACCACACAGGGAAGGTGGGAGGGGCCATGGCAGCACAGAAGACCATGCATGGCAAGTGGTAGGGTTAGTGGCAGCACAATGGCTATGATGGGCAAGAAGGAGGGTGCAGGGGCATGCACAAAGGACGATGGAGGATAGAAGGGAGGGTCAGGACCTGTGCACAGACAAGAAAGTTCAGGGGAAGGGGCCTCACAACAGACCACACGGGGCAGGCAGGAGGAGCAGTTGCAGCACAACAGACCAGGGAGGGCAGAAGGGTGTGGCAGTACAATGGACCATGTAGGACAGGAGGAAGAGGATAGAGGCATGGCATGTGGACAGGCAGGGTGGAGGTGGCAGGGACAGGTTACAGTCATCTGACAATGCTAGGCAGGTGGGAGGGGAGTGGCAGCTCAACAGAACACTCAGAGTAGATAGGAGTGGCAGGTCCATGGGACATGGTGGGCAAAAAGGATGGAGCAGGGGCATGCACAAAGACATCGGAGGGCAGGGGGAAGGAGAATAGGGGCAGCAAGCTAAGCACAGAGTTTAAGCAGGAGGTCAATGATGGGGCATAGAATTGGGCAATGGAGGGCAGGAGGAGTGGACTGGTACATCATACTAAATTGAGGGCAGTGGCAGCACATCAGACCATGCATGGCAGGAGGGAGGAGGCTAGTCCATGGATTCACACAACAGAGGATAGGGAGGAGGGGGATGGGGCAGCAAGCTAACTGTTCAGAGAAGGCGGGTATTAGAAACTTTATTGTTTTTAAAACATTTTGTCTGTGCAAACTACTTAAAATATGAACAAGTATGCAGCATAATCTCACTTTTATTCAGGAAGAAGAAGACGTTAGTGACTGTGACTCCGGGCTCACTTGGCAAAAACACCCCCTGACCCTCCACCCCCTATCGCAAAATGTAATGCCCGTGAAAAGGGTAGGTGAACACAGTGTTATATAGAACATAGTCCTGAGAGCACGATTGAAAATGAAAACTAGATATAGTGTATGGTATAAACTATGCACCAAAAAGTGTGATATAAGATGAACCAGGCGTGAAATATAATATGCAATACATTGTGCGCAATGACAGATTCATTGGAGAGCGCGAGATAGCACAGGCACTAGCGCGTGCTATGCGATATGCGCCTTGGAGTGTAATATGCACAGGGCAGTGTTGTGTAACCTAACTAGTCTCTAAAGTTGTAATATAAAATATGTGCTGGGGAGTGTAACGTTGCATATGCACTGTGACAAAGATATGGATCCCAAATTGTAATATGTATGGCATAGCACTGTGCGTTATAACATAGGCATCGAGGAAGGCACGTTAGATGGGGCAATATAACCCGTGCGAAGACAAGTGTGGCATGACATTTTCACGGGGTGGTGTTACAGTGCACATGGGCTAGAGAGTGTCATAGCATATGCACTAGCTAGTGGAATACAATACAGAGGTGTGTGGCACTCGGCAGGCAATGGTGGGTGTAACACAGCATTGGGCTCTGTCAGGAGCGCGCTGTGACTCGCAAGTGATGTTCGTCCCCTTTCCAGAGAGTAAAATAAAAAGTATTACACATCCGGCAGTGGATGTGTGTTTTATTAACTGTGAGGGGGGTTTCTTGCATAGTTTTGGTCGAATTTTTGTCGAATCCCCTTTGAATGGCTTGGTGTGCATGTGTATTAAATGTGCCCGTCAATAGCTACCCATGTTTGTATAAATAAACGACAAGGGTGTCTACCGGGATTAGGCACGGTAGAGCATCAGACATGTCAGAGCTTCACTAGTGGTGTAAATACATTCCACGTGGATTAATTGCATGCATAGTCGCCTTTTAATGAATATCACGCAAATCGTCATGGTGATAGGTACGTACGGTTTGTCCAGCATGTCCTAGGTGTGTCTATAAATATATATTTTTTAAAAATAATAAAAAACAGTGGCCGGCCCTGGGGATTGGGGTCAAAAAAATATAATTAGGAGACAGGCCCTGGGGGATGGGGTCATCAGGGCCAATAAATTAGAATAAGAAGGGGAACCACACAGCCCCCCTTCTTAAAAAAATAAAATAAATAAAAGACTGGCATCGTGCCGGAGGCCATGCCCCCTCCATGCAGCACTCTGCAAACGCGCCCCCAACAGGCATCTCCAGTATGCGCCAGGGAGCTGCGCTGCAGACAGGTGTTCTGAGGCCAAGCCCCTTTTTACACCTCTCTGCAACGTCTAGTGTGACCCTAGGGACCCTTAGGATTCAAGGGGACTTAATCTCTCAACTTAGAACAGCCACAGGGCGCGTTTACACAGTGGTGAAGGGAGGGGACGGGGCCTGAGGTGACGTGTGCAAACACGCACCATGGCACGTTTTAAATTGGGGATATAATTTCCCTTCAATACTGAGGGCCCCTGGGGGCTAACTAGCCCACCAAGTGCTTCCAGTAAGCGCCACTGAGCTGCATTGCAGAGAGGTGGTCCAGGCCGTGCCACTTTTTACACCTCTCTGCAACGCAGCTCTGTGGCACTTACTGGAGGTACCTAGTGGGCTAGTTGGACACAAGGGACCCTCAGGACTCAAATGAACTTAATCTCCCAACTAAAAACGGACACAGGGCGTGTTTACACAATGGTGAAAGGAGGGGACGGGGCCTGAGTTAACGTGTGCAAAAACGCCCTGTGGCCTGTTTTAAGGCTAATCACAGGGGGACCCCAACGCATAATGTTCCCTAGTGTATGTAGGTGTTTTCACTGTATTCTAAGTGTCTTTTAACATAGCACTGGCTCTAGGACTGGTTAGTCAGACTCAGTTACCACCAGTATCCGTCTGAAAAAGTTGAGGGTACAGGATGATTTTGCAACAAGGCTTCTTTCTGCTCTTCTTTTTGTTCTTTCTGCACGTTATCCTTCTTCCTGCACTTATCTTCGTATTTGAGGACTTCTGTTGCTTCTTTCTGCACTTCTTTTGTTTCTTTCTGTGCATTTTTTCTTCTTTCTTCACATGTCCTATCTCTGTAGGCATAGTTAGAAATTAGCATTTAAAAAACCTTTGAAATTAACAGAAAAAACCATAGGTTTAAGGCACGTTATAGTTAGGAATTAGCATTTAAAAAACCTCAGAAATTCACTGAAAAAACCATAGGTTTCAGGGGTGTTATAGTTAGCTGGACTTTTCACTTGTACAAAACCATTGAAATTCCCCCGTTATAGTTAGTTCAGCTAACTATAACTCGCGCGCCCGCAATGCACTGCTGATGACGTCACATATTACATCACTCATGACATGGTCAGTGACATCACTCATGACATCACTGATGACATCTCAAATGACATCACTGATGACATCACTGATGACATCATCCTTGTGATAGAGTGGCAGACCTCCTCTCACCCTAATATAACCTTTGATACACACATTCAAAAATAGAGACTAAAATTTTCAAAACAATGGACATACCAATACCAGTTACAACAACCTCGTCAGTAATTCTAAGATCCACATACACATCCACTCATTCACCAACAGTCCAATACAGTCACTCATACATGTACTCACTCATCATATGTACTCATACACCTATACATCCTGTTACACAATGCCACTCATCCATAGAGTTACTCACACACATAGTCACTCATGCTAATAAAGAATCAAACATACATTTACTTGCATATACAGTTATACACACACCACCACACTTACTTCTACGGAAACTTACACATACTTAGTCTTTTAAACAATCACTTATAGAAACACATACTTATTCATACAGGAACTCTTTCAATCTCTCACTCTCACATATACTCACATATATACACCAATAGTCACATATACTAGTTTAAAACATATGTAGTTACTCATAAAGACACTATTGAGACAGTCATTCACTCACTAACACACCCATACACACACTCATCCACCCATACAGTCCTGCACACATACTGTGTTCAACACATACAAACAGTGAGTCACTCATTCATGCACCTATGCACTACGTAATACCCCCACCGAACCATGCAGACACTCAGACTGATACTCAAAAAACCAACTAATAACCTATATAGACACCCATGTAGCTACTCACCAACCCATGCAGCCACTTATACACAAAGTGAGAGACTGATACAGATATTTACATATTTAAACATTACTCACTAAGCCATGTATTCACTATGATACACTTAATCAGTCAGTTACACAATCAATTTTTCAAAAACAAATCATCCATTTAGACACTTATATACCCATTTATTCTTCCATCGACCTTGAGATATACATATATAAAACATATTTAATTTTCAGAATAACACACATTCACTGTATGATGTCATCAGTGATGTCATCAGTGATGTCATTTGAGATGTCATCAGGGATGTCATGAGTGATGTCACTGACCATGTCATGAGTGATGTAATATGTGACGTCATCAGCAGTGCATTGCGGGCGCGCGAGTTATAGTTAGCTGAACTAACTATAACGGGGGAATTTCAATGGTTTTGTACAAGTGAAAAGTCCAGCTAACTATAACACCCCTGAAACCTATGGTTTTTTCAGTGAATTTCTATATATATATGTATATATATATATATACATATATATATTCACAGAAAAAACCATAGGTTTCACACATGTTATAGTTAGCTGGACATTTTACTGATAAAAAACCAATGAAATTCCCCCGTTATAGTTAGTGCAGGCAACTATAACTCACGCGACCGCAATCCTCTGCTGATGCTAATACTGTATTTAGACACTTATTTGCCCATGTCTTCTTCCATTAAATTTTAGCTATACATATATTACAAATATTTTTTTTTCATAAAGACACATATGTCATCAGCAGAGGATTGCGGTCGCGTGAGTTATAGTTGCATGCACTAACTATAACGGGGGAAATTCATTGGTTTTTTATCAGTAAAATGTCCAGCTAACTATAACATGTGTGAAACCTATGGTTTTTTCAGTGAATTTGCAAGGTTTTTTAAATGCTAATTCCTAACTATAACGTGTGTGAAACCTATGGTTTTTTCAGTGAATTTGTACGTTTTTTTAAATGCTAAGTTACTTTACGCCATTCGTGGCGTGCGCGCCCACTTAACGCAGTTCGTTCCGTGCGCGCACGGTGCGCTTCGTGCACCGTGCGCGCACAGTGAGCACGCGGTGCGCTCTGCGCACCGCGCGCCCACTTTACGCAGTTAGTGCCGTGGATGGGCCATGTACGCACGATGCGCTTCGCGCACCGTGCGCACATGGAGGACATATTATGCGCTTCGCTGTGAAAGGTAAGCTTTTACATTTTCTATAACAATTATATTCCATGCACAAATGGTGCCCTTCGGCCACCATTTGCACACGGGGTGGCGCCCACTTAACGCAGTTCGTTCCGTGCGCTCACGGTGCGCTTCGCGCACCGTGCGCGCACAGTGAGCACGCAGTGCGCTTCGCGCACCGCGCGTCCACTTTACGCAGTTAGTGCCGTGGATGTGCCATGTAAGCGCGATGCGCTTCGCCCACCGTGCGCACATGCAGGACATATTATGCGCTTCGCTGTGAAATGTAAGGTTTTACAATTTCTTCTGGTTCGATATGTCATGCACAAATGGTGCCCTGCCCACGGGGTGAGGAGAGTGGGGATATTTTTTTTTTTTTTTTTTTTACCGTATCCGTACGGTAAGCGTAATCGGCGATTTTTCGTAAAAAAAAGAAAATGAATTTTCGACCTTGGGGTAATTGTGGGGACCCATTAGTCAAGGCTAGGTGGTAAGGAGCTGTCTAAACAGTCCCTTTACATGTTTTTTGGCTTTGTTTTTCCGCTTAAGAGTGCGAGAGAGAAAATGGCGGCCGCCGCTTCCTGGTTTCGGACGATTCGAATGTTTACTAAGATCTAACAGCCAATCAGAATCGCGCGCGCGCACGTCACCGTACGCGTACGGTAAGCGCACCGTAAGCGCACCGTAAGCTGGCTCAGATATATATATTGATTTAAAGGCTATTTTCTCAGAATCTACTGAACAGATTTACACCAAACCTACAAAAGGCACTTCCTTGACCTGAGGACTACCTCTCTGCCAAATTTCAAGTAACTCTGTTCAGCCGTTCGGGCTGTAGCTGTGTCTAAAGGTCCTATGGAAAAATGCATGGGAAAAACGCGTTTTGAGACCCCCCTTTTATCTCAGCCCCCGCTTGACGAATCCCCCCGAGACTTTCAGGGTAGGAGCGGAGCGTAGCGCCCCACCTATTTTGAAAATTTCGCGAGGATTCGTCGACCGGCGCCAAAGTGTTTCAAAATAGAATGTTGCGGTTTTCCTATGGAAACAGGGTCCTAACTATAACTACCTACTGGCGACCGCCAGTAGGTAATATATATATATATATATATATATATATATATATATATATATATATATAATCTACTGGCGGTCGCCAGTAGATAGTTATAGTTAGGACCGTGTTTCCATAGGAAATCAGAAAATTCTATTTTGAATAACTTTGGCGCCGGTTGACGAATCCTCGCGAAATTTTCTAAACTTATGGGGCGATCCGCTCAGCTCCTACCCTGAAAGTCTCGGGGGGATTCGTCAAGCGGGGGCCGAGAAAAAAGGGGGGTCCCAAAACATATTTTCCCCATGCATTTTCCCATAGGACCTTAGTCGAAGGTACAGCCCGAACGGCTGAATAGAATTACTTGAAATTTGGCAAAGAGGTAGTCCTCAGGTCAGGCATGTGCCTTTTGCATATATGGTGTCAATCTGTTCAGTAGTGCCTGAGAAAATTGCATTTAAAAGCACATGCATATCTATAGCCGTGCACCGTACGCGCACCGTACGCGCACGGTGCGTGCACCCTAACGTGCACAAGCGTAATTCTGATTGGTGGATTCATGACAGTCAACTTTCGAATCGGTCGAGATCAGGAAGTGTCGGCCACCATTTTGTGTGTTGTGTGTGTGACATGGAAAAAGAAAGGTGGAGAACGTGAAAAGGGGGCAGGGTAGAGAGTTCCTGACCCCCTAGCCATTGTCAGTGGGTCCCTGAAGGACCCTTAAGGGTGAAAAAAACATTTTATTTTTTTTGAAGGATATCGCGTGGTGCGCGCACGGTGTGTGCACCCCCAGCCGCTATTTTGAGTTTTAGAGGTAGAAGAGAGCTAAAAACACAAGTGGAGAACGTGAAAAGGGGGCAGGGTAGAGAGTCCCTGACCCCCTAGGCCTTCTCAGGGGGACCATGAAAGACCTCTTAGGTCTCAAAAAAATAAAAAAAATTACAAAAAATATTGCGGGGTGCGTGCACGGTGTGTGTACGGTGCGTGCACGGTGGCAAGAAAACCATAAAAAAAATAGATTAAAAAATCAAGTTTAAGTGTTTAGATGTTGGTTGGCTCTAAAAAGAGCCATTGTGTTAATTGAGTGTTTTTTGGTACCTACAAGTAAGTACCGATGCAGAGTCTAAAGTTCAAGAGGAAGACTCTGTTGCCTTCATCTGTGAAATGAACACCGTCTCCTCTATAAATGCCTTGCATGTTGTAATGCAAGTTGTTGTGGTATATAGAACCCATACCATAGTCTCTGAGGAAAGCAGAAACAGACTTATTGACGTGCTTTCTTGCTTTGTCAATCTGTGGACAATATTGGTTGGACCAGTTCCACTTTTGCCTTTGGCATATATTAGAATATACAAAGGTAGTTTGTGGAAAAAGTGACATCAATTGCACAAAGGTGTCCTTAACAAGCATTTCCAGACCTACCCCAGTTAAAGTGCCTAGGTCATTTTCACCACAGTGCACAATTATAAGGTCAGGCTGTGGAAGATTTAGAAAGGATTTCACCAAAGGCATTAATTGGTGCCACTTTAACCCTCTCTGACCAATCCATTTAATGTCTACATTTGGCAAAGCAAGGTCTTTGAAAATACCTCTTTTTTCTGCATACTTTTCACTCCAGAAGACATAGCGATGACCTACAATCCACACTGTGAACATCTTTCAAGGTGATCTGGATGCACTCAGAAGGTGTCTTTCAGTAGAATGGCAATATGAAAAGAAAGATAGTTGTAAAATGGAGGCTTACAAACTTTTTTTTTAATAAAAAGAGCTCATTGGCTGTTTCAGATCATTCTACACTAAAAACTAGGCTGTAAGTTTAAATTTTTAAAAGCATGTTTTGTATTGGTTCAGATTTTTTTTTTCCCACAGAACATTACTTTGGATTTGCTGTTAGGTTTGAAAAGTCAAGCACTCTTGCTCTTTGGATTAGAAACATTGTGTGCTGAACTTCTGACCTCTCTGCTCACACCAGTGTTCCATGACCTGTTGCTATGGTAGGAGGCAGAAGTCATGTTGGGGGTAGGGATCATTTGGAAAGGGTTGAAATTTGCAACCAATAGAAATGTGTGTTTCCATTTGAAAAAATGTGGGAAGCACTGTGATTTGAAGTTAACATGTATATGTGTGAAAAAAGAGAGGGAAACATTGCCATTTACTGGTTCTGCTGAGAGGTGTACAGTTCAGAGATTCTGGCTCTGATAATCTGCTGTGTGAGTGCCACATTTCTTTCTCAACTAACTACTTTTAAAGGTGAGTTATGAATTTGAGAGGGGATGTATGTGGTGCATTTTGATAAAAAAAATTAAATGAGATGCTTGTTTTAAAGTTGTTTTACATTTTATGTTTTGGAAGATATTTAACTGCCTTGAACTTGTCAGATATTATGGAGTATGTCTTCACCATAAGTAAAGGTGTACTGGTATCACCCAGGAATATTGTTTTCTGCCTAGAATCACACCATGAGTCTGTGTGCAAAAAGGAATTTGTTGTCAGAGATTTAATTTGTGGTGGTCTGGTTCTGTAAGACTTGCATTCGTAGGAAAGGGGCAGCTTGTTTTCTTGAACTGTGATGGTTTGCATTCAGCAGAGATCACTATCTCACAAATGAGAGGCAAATGCTAACACATTTGAAAACAACAGGGTAGATTTTCTTTCAACTCCTGCCATGGGTGAGGTAGATCCTACATGTTCAAAGCTGCAATTAACCCTTACCCCACATGTACTCTTACATACATCTGTACAGTCTTCATGCAGTTCTGCAAGCGTCCATACAGATCTCTCTTGCACCTGACAATACACAGTCTCCAGAAGCACGCTCTTATCACCCGGCAGTAGCTTCTCCTGCACTCCCATGCTAAGTACTCAGCACTGTGTGGTATTTTAGATAGTAGTGTGTAACGCTAACACATTCAATATCACCAAGGCTCATTTCCTTTGCTCTAGTCTAATCACTCACTCAGGTTCCACATGCTCATGCTCTCAAGTAGCAGTTAGGACATGTGCTCTTTTCTGCCTCTCTAAACTATAAGGAAAATGTGTCAGGCTCTTACAGTAATTATCACTTGCAAAACCACAGCGGTAAATGTGCTTTGAAATTGCCAATGAAAAATCGTTTTCTGTCTAGAATCACACCATGAGTCTGTGTGCAAAAAGGAATTTGTTGTCAGAGATTTAATTTGTGGTGGTCTGGTTCTGTAAGACTTGCATTTGTAGGAAAGGGGCAGCTTGTTTTCTTGAACTGTGATGGTTTGCATTCAGCAGAAATCACTATCTCACAAATGAGAGGCAAATGCTAACACATTTGAAAACAACAGGGTAGATTTTCCTTCCACTCCTGCCATGGGTGAGGTAGATCCTACATGTTCAAAACTGCAATTAACCCTTACCCCACATGTACTCTTACATACATCTGTGCAGTCTTCATGCAGTTCTGCAAGCGTCCATGCAGATCTCTCTTGCACCTGACAATACACAGTCTCCAGAAGCACGCTCTTATCACACCGGCAGTAGCTTCTCCTGCACTCCCATGCTAAGTATTCAGCACTGTGTGGTATTTTAGATAGTAGTGTGTAACGCTACCACATTCAACATCACCAAGGCTCATTTCCTTTGCTCTAGTCTAATCACTCACCCAAGTTCCACATGCTCATGTTCTCAAGTAGCTGTTAGGACATCTGCCTCACTAAACTATAAGGAAAAAATGTCAGGCTGTTACAGTAATTATCACTTGCAAAACCACAGCGGTAAATGTGCTTTGAAATTGCCAATTAAAAATCGTTTTCTGCCTAGATTCACACCATCAGTCGGTGTGCACACAGGAATTTTTTGTCAGAGATTTAATTTGTGTTGGTCAGGTTCTGTAAGATTTGCATTCGTAGGAAAGGGGCAGCTTGTTTTCTTGAACTGTGATGGCTAGCATTCAGCAGAAATCAATATCTTACAAAAGAGAGGCAAATGCTAACACATTTGAAAACAACAGGGTAGATTTTCTTCCAACTCCTGCCATGGGTGAGGTAGATCCTACATGTTCAAAACTGCAATTAACCCTTAACCCACATGTACTCTTACATACATCTGTGCAGTCTTCATGCAGTTCTGCAAGCGTCCATGCAGATCTCTCTTGCACCTGACAATACACAGTCTCCAGAAGCACACTCTTATCACACAGGCAGCTGCTTCTCTTGCACTCCCATGCTAAGTATTCAGCACTGTGTGGTATTTCAGATAGTTGTGTGTAACGCTACGACATTCAACATCACCAAGGCTCATTTCTTTTGCTCTAGTCTAATCACTCACTCAGGTTCCACATGCTCATGCTCTCAAGTAGCTGTTAGGACATGTGCTCTTTTCTGCCTCTCTAAACTATAAGGAAAATGTGTCAGGCTCTTACAGTAATTATCACTTGCTCAATCACAGTAGTAAATGTGCTTTGAAATTGCCAATCAAATATTGTTTTCTGCCTAGAATCACACCATGAGTCTGTGTGCACAAAGGAATTGTTGTCAGATTTAATTTGTGTAGCTTTTATTGTGTAAGACTTGCAGTCATAGGAAAGGGATAGCTCATATGATATGTTTTGAAAAGCTCATAAAAAATATAGTAATATATATAAATTACATAAAGGTATTTTTTTTTAGTTTCTTTCAGGTATTGCTGAACAAGACTGAAATAAATTAAAGATGTCTATCAAATCAAGAAAGAGAAAAATACAGCAACAACATCTATATTTGAAGACAACTGGACAAAAAAAATTTGTTAAAGAACCTCATGTTGGAAAAAAGAAAAAGCCTTCTGGTAAGCAGACTAAGGATTTTTTTTAAAATATCCTCAAGCAAAGAAAAAATGTAAACAATATATCCACTGGAAATAGTGTTTCAAGTAGAAAACAACAAGACAATCGACAGAATATACTAAATGCTAATGTACAAACAGAAGTAAGAAAGAATGACTTAAAAATAAAAATAGATTTTAAAAACATTTGTAGAAAAATGTTTGAGAGAAGAGTGATGTTCAATTTGCTAAAGGATGTGAAAAAATATAGGAAGAAAGCCAAATTTTATAAGAAAAAGAAACCTATTGAAACAATTGTTGCCAAGGCTTTGGAGTTAAAAAGGAAACTATTCATTTTAATTTTGAACAGGATCCGTACATTAGATAAATTAGTGAATGTAATGAAGTCAAAAAGAAAAAGAAAAAGAGAAGTGAAAAAAAATAACTTTTGTGAAGTGTTCTTAGGAGAATGGAAGCATAGTTCAAGTACTGAACCATTTTTTAATGAAGAGAGTTATCTTCAAAGTAATAGTTTGCTGCATGCAGTTGACACCATTGGTCGAGCATATGAAGTTAAGGATGGTTGTGTAATGGAAAAGGAGAAAATGGTTCCAAGAAATGAGGAAGAAGTGTTAGCTGATGAGGTTATGGGGAGACGTCCTAAAGCCCCATCTTACACTTGGAATTGTAGTAGTATTTGTACTGTACGACAGGAATTTATTGATACATTTCGTGACTTTCTAAGAGAATATAGTAAAAAAAAGTGTTAAACAGAAGATTAAGGTGCTTCAAAGACTAGATCCATGCAGAGTGAGAGAGAATACTGGTTTGCAAGGACATTCTCTGGCTTGTCTTTCTAGGAAAGTTTGTCAAAGTGTTATTCACCATTTTAGGATGCTGGCAGTTCATCATACTGAAATGAGAAAGTTTGTGAGAAGATTGTATTTTGCTAAAAGTCCAGCACTAAAGTTACATGAGTTGAATAGTGCTCTGTTTCGTGGATGTGTAACAGATGTGAAGAAGGTTTGTGAGGATATTGAGTTTTGTTACTTTGGTCCAGAGCAAGAAAGTGCAGGAAATGACACAGTTATTGAAGAAAATGTGGAAGAGAATGTAGAACCCACTGTTAGTAAAACATTTGAAGATCAAATGACAACATTTACTATCATCTCTAATGAAAGACCAAATATTTGTTGTATTTGTTGCCGGAGAAGCAATTACAAAAATCAAACAAGGAATTCTAAGTGGAAGGATTTTGCTACATATTTGTTGCTGGAAAATTGTTTTGATTTGGGTGAAGATCAGCGTATTTGTAAATACTGTTATAACAAGTTAGAAGAAAATAAAATGCCTGCTAGAGCTGTATATAATAATTTAGAATTGGTTGATATTCCTGCAGAACTTAGTGATTTAAATACGTATGAGTCTATACTCATTCAATGTGTGCATCCGTTTCAGACTATAGTTCGTATGGAGCCCAAAACAGGCAAATTACCTCCTGCAGATTTACAAAGAGGTTTAAAAGGAAGAGTTGTCTATTTGCCATTAGATTTGAAAAAAAATATTGAAACAATTGATGCAGATAGTTTGGAAACTGAACCATTAGTTATTCTGGTTAATGGTGTACCTACAAAGAATAAGAAAATTTGGCAGGAGCTGGTGGATGTACGAAAAGTACAAAGAGCAAATTTATATTTGAAAAGAAATAATAAATGGTATGAATCAATTTATATGGATGAAGATGAAGAAGATTTACTAGCAGACACAGGAATACCAACTGGGCAAATTGAAAAAGTGGATAAGTCAAAAGAACAAGAAATTTATGAACATTTCAGCATACATCCTCTTCATTCTAAAGAAGTTATGTGAAACACTATTGATCTCTTTCAGATGAAAAAAGCAAAAGGAACTCCCGTGAGTGTATGGGAGGGGAGCTTGGAAGCTCGTTGTTTTCCCCAGCTGTTTCCTACAGGAAAAGGTGGAAGATATGATGAATGTCCAGTACAGATTCCTGCTTCTGAGTATCGGACTACAAGATTATATGCAGAAGATCCAAGATTTCGTCAAAGTATTCCTTATTTGTTCCATCTTTTATTTGAAAGTGACTTATCAGCACTATCTTATGTAGTAAATCATATTTTGAAAACTGGAAGACATCTACATAATGTGTCTGCAAAGGATTTTCTGAATAAAGTGCCACAGCGAGATGATCATTTGGAATCTCAATTGATTAATCTAATGGCTTGTCAGCGTGGGACTAATGAATATTGGTACCGACGCCATGGAGAATTGAAATGTATGTTACGGAATTTAGGAACTCCGACATGGTTCCTTACCCTAAGCTGTGCAGAGTACGCTTGGGATGATTTACTGGATTTTCTTCGAGAGGCAAATTCAAATATTGAAAACATCTAATACAAGACGGCAGGAGAATTGTGCTCATTGGATCCGGTTAATGTTTGCAGATATTTCAATCATAGATTTGAGGCTATGATGTCCTTCATCTGCAATAAAAAAAATCCACCTCTTGGAGAAGTTGTGGATTTCTTTTGGAGAAAAGAGTACCAAGCAAGAGGTGCTCCTCATATTCATATGCTGTTGTGGATCAAGGATGCCCCAAAATTTGGAACAGATTTTGATGATGCAGTTTTATCTTTCATTGAAGAATATGCAACATGTGCTATACCTAAAAGCACAGAAGAAAAAAATTTAAAAGAGCAAGTTTTACGTTTCCAAAGTCATCGGTGTGGAAAATACTGTCGACGAAAGTACAAGAGTAAAGATAAATTCTACACAAAATGTCGATTTGGATTTCCACGACCTGTTCTTTCAAAAGGAAGAGTAAACAGTTTCATGTCAGCTGCGCGACATACTATTACAAGAAAATCACCTAAGAATACCTACAACCTACGAAGAAAAGAAGAGTCAAAATATATAAATGACTACAACCCAGTCATTTTATCCATGTGGAATGCTAACATGGATATTCAGTGTGTAGCTGACAATTCTATTGCTGTTGCTCGGTATGTCACATCTTACATCACTAAATCTGAGAAAACGGAATTGAAAGAAATGTGGGAAGAGATTTCTCACGAGAAGACTGTCAGTAAAAAGCTATACAGTTTCAGTTTAAAGATGTTATCACATCGAGAAATTGGCTCTTACGAATGCTCAGATAGGTTATCATCTGCAAGTCTGTACTCCAAATCCAGAAGAATAATTTGGGTAAGTTTAGGCCTTGCAGGAATGCGAAATCGGGTACTGAAATCTATTCGAGAAATTGAATATTTAGCAGAGTACGAACCTGAAAGTACAGACATTTTAAGAACAAACTTGTTGGACACATATTACCCAAAGAGAAGTCATCATCTTGAGAACATGTGTCTCTATGAAGTGCTGCAGAACTACATTTATAAATGGAATGCCACAGAAGACATCAACAATGGAAAATATAAAGTCATTGGTGAGGAAGGATGTTTGGTAAAACAAACAAAAGGAAGTTTGATTAATCACAGAAAGCTGAGTTGCGACACAACTGACAAGAAGGAATTTTACCACTTAGCACTTTTACAGTTGTTTAAACCATGGCGCTCAGAGGATAAATTACTTGGACATTTTCAAAGCTATGAAGATTCCTTTAATGCATGCAAAGATACCATCGAATGCAGTACTTTCACAACTTATGTACAAATGTTAAATGAAGAAATTGAACAAGAAGCAACAATTGCAGCTGAAGTAGCTAGAGACAGTTCTCAAGACAGTCAAAGCTCTGGGATGCTCAGTCAAGATCCCCTAGGACAACCAATCGTAGAAAATGAAGCTGCAATAGCCATGACTGAAGTGGAAACAGCTATGAATCAAGCTCAGGAAGATTTAATAAACTTACCAAGTTTGGAACAGCAACTGAATGATGAACAACAACAAATTTATGAGGAAGTCACAAAACAAATTGATCATGGATTACTACATGAAAATGATTTGAACCAATCAGAATGTATGTGAGTGGACAAGCTGGAAGTGGAAAAAGTTTCTTGATTAAAGTAATTAGAAGCTACCTACAGAAAAAAACGGATTCAACTTTGTCTTGTGTTGTTACTGCTCAAACTGGGTTAGCAGCATATAACATAAAAGGAATTACCCTCCATCGTTTGCTAATGTTACCAGTAGAGCATGAGAACAAAATACAATACCACAAGCTAACAGGAGAAGCATGGTTTGAAGTTGCAAGAGTATTGAAAAAAATGAAAGTTCTCATTATTGATGAGGTGAGCATGGTATCAAACTTAATGCTTGCCTTTGTGCATTTAAGAATGCAGCAAATTCTAAAGACAAACTATGATGTGCTATTTGGAGGAAAACATGTTATAGTTTTAGGGGATCTACTGCAGCTCACTCCAGTTAAAGGACAACCAGTATTTCATACTCTTACACATGAAGACACGAAAAAGTCATTAGGAAGTATAGGTAATGTGAATATTTGGACATACTTTGAGTATAAAGAACTCATTACCAATATGCGGCAAGCAAATGATGATGATTATGCAAATATTCTCAAAGATATCAGAACTGGACTACTCACAGAACATGGCAGAAAAGCTTTACAGAGTTGATTGCTATGTAATTTGTTTCCAACAGAACAAATTGTTCCAGAGAAAATATACAAGAAAATTGCTGGAAAAAATACTGTAATCTGCTTAATGCCAACACTACATGAATGCTCTATATTCAATCAAGAACTTTTGAAATTGGAAAATGAAGAGATTGTAAAACTGGAAGCTGTGGATAAAATACAACATGAAGGAATAACTATTATATTGACAAGCAAATTGACAACTATATTGGATTCTCTAGAGAAAAACATATCAAACAGCTGGTTTAGAAAAAAATATTTATGTATGTATGAACTGTCGAGTAATTTTAAGACGTAATTTGGATGTAGAAAAAGGTTTAGTGAATGGAGCTATGGGTAAAGTTGTGGGTTTTGTTAATTACCAGATAAAAGATGGAATTGAATTTTTAAAAATAAAATTTGATCAGATTGAAGAGGTTAAAGACATTTGTCGTTGTTCAGTTTGTTTCTTGCTTGTGAAAGACTTATATGTACGTAGGAAGCAGTTTCCATTTTCTCTAGCATATGCTGTAACTATTCACAAATCTCAAGGATTAACTGTAGATAGTGCTTTTGTAAACATTGGATCTACTGTGTTTAAAGAAGGTATGGCATATGTTGCTTTGTCACGCGTGAAAAAAATATCTGGTTTATTCATGATAGACTTTGATGAGTCAAAAGTTAGTGCTGATGCAAACTGTGTAAAGGAATATAATAGATTAAGAAGAAGCTATGCTCCTCATTTAGGTCAGTATCCTGTGTTTGAAAAATGTGTTGTTTGTCGGAAAAGGAGAATTGAGAATATCTGTAATGAGGATGTACAGAAAAGAAAACAAAAGGAGAGTGATGTGATTCCAAGCAAAAAGAAAAAGGACAATGTTGAAGAGGTTGTTGGTTGTCATTTTGAAAATAGCTCTGGTGTCAACTGCTACGCTAATGTAGTGCTGAATGTTGTATTTTATCTTGAAAGTTTGCAAGAGCAGATAATACTAAATCATGAAAAAAGATTCTGTTCTCTGCTGAGTTTTCTTTTTGAGAAGCTGAGTAATGATAAAACTAAAATAGAAAGTGCTTCTGATGTTAAAATCTTTTAGATGTATGTTCAGTATGTACACAGTTTACTCAAAATGTCCAGCAAGATGCACAGGAATTCTTAATGTATATGCTTAGGGTACTGGAAGATGAAGGGGTAGAAATAAAAAATATGTTTGGTCTCTCTTATAAATGGGAACATAGTTGTGAAAACTGTTTGAACACATGTAGCTCTAATGTTGATTCTGAAAGGTTCATATACTTAACATTATCAGAGAGTAAATCAGTGACTTTTAGTAAATTAGTTAAAGATGCAAATCACAACATGGAATGTTCTCAATGTAAATCAGACATGTTATCAACGTTATTTTTAAATAAATATGGACAGTATGTAATTTTAATGATGCAACGTTGTAGAGCTGATGGAACAAAATTGGACTCTTTAATAAAGAAGTTTACAGGACATCAATTATCAATATCAGGAAAAACTTTTGTTGCAGTTGCAATAATTTTCCATGATGGACTTTCAATAACTTCTGGTCATTACACAGTTTATCTAAAATATGAAAGAGGCTGGACACTGTGTAATGATTCTCAATTGATTTTCAAGCAACGTTTGCCTGCAGAATTACCAAATTCCTACTTAATTTTTCTAGAACCAAAATTTTAGATACAAATTGCAGTATCTGAAGAAACCATTATTTCGATTTTATTGGATTACCATTGGATATTTCACCAAAAAAGTATTTTAAAATTACCATTTGGCCTCATGGAAAGGTAAAAATTTCTATTGTGGACTTCTTTGACAGATATTATTTAGGTGTATGAGCTTAAGCAACAAGATTTACAGACGTTATTTATTGCAAATAGTTATTGTTCTTAGATGATATTTTTAATATATATGTTACATTTCTATCAAGGTATGTTTTACTGAGAAGAGATTCAGGGCTTTTTTTAAACAATCTTTCAGATTGTTAATTTTTTTGCCCGCTGTTAAGTGATGAATGCAATTGATTTCACAATTTGCAGTGAAATTAAATATATTCTGAAAACAGCAAAAAAAGGGCAAAAAATTACTTTGTTAAATATGAAAATATGTGTACTGTATTCTAAAATGTATTGTTAAATATTAATACTTTTTTTCTTTTTTTTCAGATAGAGAAAGAAAATTTAGGAAATTTAATCCTTTTTTCTAGCGATTAAATAAAACAATTTATTTATAATTCAGTTATTTTGTTAGTCAGGTAAGTTTGAAATATCTGTATTTCTCACCCCTTCACTTTCATGCTCCCTTTTCTTCACTTCTCCTCACTCTGCTTTTCTCATTCCCCTTCTCTCTGTCTTCTTCCTTTACTGCTCTTTCGTAACTCCCTCACTCCTTCTATACTACTCCCCTAGGTTTACTGCCTCCATCACTACTTTTTCAACCATGTATCTCTCCCTGTCTCCATGTGTCTCAGTCATTCTAACTGCCTTACTCCTTCTCAGTTCCTTCTCAGTTCCTTGCTCTCTTTCTCTGTTTCTGTCTCTCTCTCCATTTGTCTGTCTTACCCTTAATTTCCTTTACATCTCTGGGGCAGATTAACAAGGCCTCTGCGCCACCACTACGTCACTTTTCATAACATACTGGTGGCGCAGGGAGCTCCTTCATATATACAATGAGAGGAAAAGCCACTCTGCGTGACTTTTCCTCTCCACATAAATACAGCCACTTCACACGCAGCACTGTGTGCTGAAGGGGCGTTCCATGGGTGTTGTTGTGGGTGTTCCCATGCAACACACAAAGAACTAGACACATCTCCAGGTTTACGAGAAATCGTAACTCTGGAGATGCGTGTGAATGCTAAGCCACCCTAGAGGTGGTGTTGCGAGGCACAACGAGAAGAAATGTTTTTATTTCTCCTAGTTTTTTCCTCTTTTAGTGCGTCCTCCATTCTACAGCATGCATTGAAAGAGGAAAAAGCCTCTTGTGATTGTGTTTGTTCAGGAAGGTGTCCCTTCCTGCACAAGAACGATCTCCCCACCACGCAGGCATCCTTGTACCATGGTGCAAGGGAGCCTGCGCTGGCGCATGGCTGCAGTTTGTACGCCTGCGCAGGGGAAGCATAGAGATGCGACACAAAAATCTTTAAAAAATTAGAATTAAAAAAAAAGTTTACGTGTTTTGGTGTTGGCTGGCTCTAAAAAGAGCCATTGTGTTAATTGAGTGTTTTTGGTACCTATAAGTAAGTATCGATCCAGTGTCTAAAGATCAAGAGGAAGACTCTGTTCCCTTCATCTGTGAAATGTACTCTTGCTCTTTGGATTAGAAACATTTTGTTCTGAACTTCTGACGTCTCTGCACCCACAACTGTTACATGATCTAATGCTATGCTAGCAGGCAGAAGTCATGTTGGGGGTAGAAATCATTTAGAAAGGGTTAAAATATGCAAAAAAAGAAATGTGTGTTTCCATTTCAAAAAAAGGTGGAGAACGTGAAAAGGGGGCAGGGTACAGAGTTCCTGACCCCCTACCTTTTGACAGGAGGTCCCTGAAGGACCATGAAGGGTGAAAAAAACATTTTATTTTATTAAAAAAAACAAGGGGTGCGCGTACCGTGCACGCATGGTGCGCGCACGGTGCACGCACGGCGGGGAAAAAAAATGATTAAAAAAAATATATATTTTATTAGATGTTAGGTGGCTCTAAAAAGAGCCGTTGTGTTAATTGAGGGACAGAGGAAGGAAAGAATGGCAAAAATTATAGGGTGCCGCACGTGTGCTGCTGTATCTTGATATCTATTAGGGGAATGCTGGTCTCCCCCAAAGCAAGAAGAGCATTACACGTATTGCACCGTATATGCACCCTCTCAAACAGAGGGTGAATGTCCAGAGGAGCAGAAGAAGGTGAAGCTGCCACCGCAGATGAAGTGCTCGGCTGAGCTGCTGATGATGTACTCGGCTGAGCTGCTGCGGATGTGCTCGGCTGAGCTGCAGGAGGGTTTTCTCTAGCAGCTCGAGCATAAGCCACAGGATGTACATCCCTAACGTTCCTGATCATAGTGAAGATACTAAAAGAGTATTTCTTTTTAGGATCTCCTCTTGATAAGACACGACTACAAAGAGAGCAGGTGATTTTGGGAGCATTGACTTTCTTCTGCCTCTCTGGAAATGTTAAATATTGCCAGATAAAAGAATCTTTCTGTTTCCTCTGTCTCTGTCTCACAAGAGTCTCCTGCTCACTCCCAGAAGATGACTGCTGCTCTGCCATTCTGAAGTACTGAAGTACTAGAAAAGCTGCTCAGCTCCTTCTCCCAGGGAATCAGAAGAAATAATGAGGGGAGTGGGTGTGGTGTTGGAAGTTTCTGGAACTGAAACTACTATAAACCAATGAAAAGTGATAAATTAGTGCATCTTCTCACACCCTAATATAACCTTTGATACACCGACTCAAAATTACAGAGTTCAATTTTCAAAACCATACATACTCCAATACCAATAACTACATACCCACTTATTAACTGTTAGGTCTACATACACCTCCACTCATTCACCTGTACAGTCACTCATATTTACAGTCACTCCATACAAGACTATCATATGCATTTATACACATATATAGATACTCACACACTGCCAATCAACCATTGAGGTACTGACACACCTAGTCAGTCGTACAAGTAATTAAACACAGTCCAATTTACTCACCTATACAGTTAAACACACTCAAATTCACTTACTCATAAAAATAGTAACACATTCTTACACTCTTATAGAATCATTGATACAAGCACACAATCATCCATACAGTCACTGTCACAATCACACACTCTCACATCTATCCACTTATATACTCTTACACGCATATATACTGCCTTTCACATATGTAGTTACTCACAAATGTACCACTGAGATATACATTCAATCCCTAACACACCCATACATACACTCACTCATACATACAGTCCATCACAGATACACTCTTAAAACCATGCACCCATAGAATCACCCACTCACACATCTAGTCACAGAGTCACACACACCCTACCCACACAAACACTCAGGAACCCATACAGATACTCAGATAAGCAATCAATAACTCATATAGACACTCATATAGCTATTCACAAAACCATGCAGCCACTTATACACCAACATAAAGACACAAACTGACATTTACACAGTTTAGTCAGAAGTCTGCAGTAAGATACATTTAATGACTCACTTATAGAGTCACTTACGCACCACAGAAAATCATCCATTTACACACTTGTACGCCCACTTATTCTTCAACAGGCCTTTCCCTTTAAATATTAAACATATTAAAATTGTTCAGAAACACATACTCAATGGATGATGTCATCAGTGATGTCATGAGTGATGTCATTTGCGATGTCATCAGTGATGTCATGAGTGATGTCACTGACCATGTCATGAGTGATGTAATATGTGACGTCATCAGCAGTGGATTGCGGGCGCGCGAGTTAGCTGAACTAACTATAACGGGGGAATTTCATTGGTTTTGTACGAGTGAAATGTCCAGCTAACTATAACGTGTGTGAAAACTATGGTTTTTTCAGTGAATATATATATATATATATATATATATATATATATATATATATATATATATATATATTACCTACAGGCAGTCGCCAGTAGGTTGTTATAGTTAGGACCTATTTTCCATAGGAAATCCGCAACATTCTACTTGGAATAACTTTAGCGCCCGTTGACGAATCTTCGTGAAATTTTCAAAACTTTTGGCCATCTCTGGTCCGCTCTTATCCTGAAAGTCTCGGGATGATTCAGGTAGCAGGAGCTGAGAAAAAATTGGGGTCCCAAAACGTGTTTTCCCCATGCAATTTCCCATAGGACATTTAGCCGCAGCTACAACCCGAACTGCTGAACGGAATTACACCAAATTTGACAGAAAGGTAGACTTTGGTTCAGAGTTGTGCCTTTTGCTTAAATTGTGTAAATCTGTTCAGTAGTTCCTGAGAAAATCAAAATCAAAATCACATATATATCTGGGCGGAGCCTAACCACACATCTCATCGTGAGATCTGATTGGCTGTCAGTACTTCATCCAAGAAGTGTTGGCAGCCATCTTGGGACCAATATACACGATAGCACCTCATTAAAAAGCATTGCAGTTAATAGAAGGTTTTAAGACTTTAGTTACATTATAAATCATTTGTTGATGGTACCATACTCATTTTAGGAATTGTGGTGTGTTCTAAGGTGATTTTACCATCTGAAAAAGCCTTTTGCTGTGATATCATGAATCATGTTTGAGAGAACTACTTTCTCATGCTTTTCCCACAGAGGTTTGGAAGGTGATCTATAAGCTAAACTGAGAGCATATTTTCTGTAAATTCACATTATCTTTCTCAGTCATGTGAGAATGAAGTCTGACATTCTCAGTAAAACATGTACATCCAACAAGGGCATAGACTGTCAGTTGATTCCTTTGTGTTCTACTGCAGCTTCCCAGAGTGTTCTAAAGAACAACTAGAGCGCTAACAGTCCAACTTATGACAAACGTATTGCACACCTGAAGCCATCTTGATTGGAATAAAGTGGTAACTCTTAAAACATTTAACTTGCAAAGGAACAAAATGAGGGGGTTCATTTTGCCATAGAAATTATGATTAGTGCGGCAGAAAGAAAAATTAGGGCACATTCTGACTTTTCAAATCCTCTTCTATTTCATAAAAGAATTCTGACATGCAGACTGAAACATGCACTTTCAATACCAGCAGCAGACTTCCCTGGTGAGCAGTAGCTTTACTACAGTGATCTAATGAGCAAGTAGAGTGCTAACATTCTGAATTGATGGCAAATGTGTGACATATCTGAATACCTTCTTGACGGAATCAAAGTAAAAAACTGAAAGTATTTCCTACTGAGGAGACTGCAGTAAATGAGGAAATTAGGAAACTTCATAACAAATAAGTCTCCCAAGATGGCCACCAGAGACAAAAGAGTCCAAATGTAGCCCAAATATCACCCAGATGTAGCCCAAGTATAGCCCAATGACAGAATGTCACAGAGCATTCTTAAGACCAACTAGAGCGCTTACTGTCTTACTTATGACAAAAGTATGGCACACCTAAAGCCATCTTGATTGGAATAAACTGGTAACACTTAAAACATTTAATTTAAAAAGAAACAAAATGAGAGGGTTCATTTTGCCATAGAAATTATGATTAGTGATGAAGAAAGAAAAATTAGGGCACATTTTGAGTGACTTCTCAAATCCTCTTCTATTTCATTAAAACATTCTGACATGCATACTGAAACATGCACTTTTAATACCAGCAGCAGACTTCCGTGGTGAGCAGTAGCTTTACTACAGTGATCTAATGAGCAACTAGAGTGCTAACATTCAGAATTTATGGCAAATGTGTGGCATATCTGAATACCTTCTTGATGGAAGCAAAGTAAAAAACTGAAAGCATTTCCTACTGAGGAGACTGCAGTAAATGAGGAAATTAGGAAACTTCATGACAAATACATCTCCCAAGATGGCCACCAGAGATAAAGAGCCCAAATGTAGCCCAAATATCACCCAGATGTAGCCCAAGTATAGCCCAATGACAGAATGTCCCAGAGTGTTCTTAAGAACAACTAGAGCGCTTACTGTCTTACTTATCACAAAAGTATGGCACACCTGAAGCCATCTTGAGTGGAATAAACTGGTAACACTTAAAACATTTAATTTCAAAAGGAACACAATGAGGGGGTTCATTTTACCATAGAAATTATGATTATTGCTGAAGAAAGAAAAATTAGGGCACATTTTGAGTGACTTCTCAAATCCTCTTCTATTTCATTAAAAAATTCTGACACGCAGACTGAAACATGCACTTTTAATTCCAGCAGCAGACTTCCATAGTGAGCAGTAGCTTTACTACAGTGATCTAATGAGCAACTAGAGTGCTAACATTCAGAATTGATGGTAAATGTGTGACATATCTGAATACCTTCTTGATGGAATGAAAGTAAAAAGGTGAAAGCATTTCCTACTGAGGAGACTGCAGTAAATGAGGAAATTAGGAAACTTCATAACAAATAAATCTCCCAAGATGGCCACCAGAGACAAAAGAGCCCAAATGCAGCACAAATATCACCCAGATGTAGCCCACATGTAGCCCAATGACAGAAGTGTGCAAAACGCTTATTTTATGTGTTTTTGCAGTTTTATATAGTGCAGACTTGTCAGGTATTGGAGTGCTTTACATCAGCATTGGTTACACCACACAAGATCAAATTCATTTTGGTTGTAGACATGGGGAGATTAAGTGATTTGACCAGAATCACAGAATGTTGAGCTGAAGCAGAAGCTCCAACCTGGTTCCCCAGTTGCAAAGTCTGCAGCTCTGGAAGTAACACCACATCCTCTCCCCTAAGTGCAACATTTAATCAAGTGGTCAACTGGATAAAAAAACATAAAGATAACAAATAATGTAAAAGTGCTTTGTCGCTATTTGAAAACTCAGAAAATATGTCCTCATTTTAGTTTTTTAGAACACTAACCATAATTTTGATTCAAATAAGACCCTCTCATATATGTAATTTCTAAAGGAAATGCTCTAGGCATTACAGTTTTGATTACATCAAGATGACATCAGGCGTTCCACACTTTTGTAATAAATATAGAATGTTAGCAATCTAGTTGTTTATCAGGATACTGTTGAGAGGCAGAGGCCAGGGGCATGGACTCTGAAAATTGAAGGAAGGTAGGAGGGTGCAGAGGCAACAATTTGACCACACTGGGCAGGCAGGAAGGGCAGTGGCAGCACAACAGACTATGGAGGGCAGCGGAAAGGGGGCAGGGGCAACAAACCAACAATACAGGACTGGCAAGAGGAGCTGTGGCAATATAATAGACCATTGTGGGCAGAAGGAAGAGGCAGTGGTAGTACAACCATACATGCCAACAGACCCGATTCAGCCAGGAAACGTCCAATGTTTTTAAGCTCAAATGGGCTTTATTTGATCTGTCTCCTGTCTACAATCTCCTCTTTTTCAATGTAACTGAAAGGGGAACATTAATACCCCATTTATTTTTCAAAATCTCCCTCTTGCCAAGTTCAAAATGTTTGCAAGTATGGTACATTGGATCATGGAAGGCAGGAGGAATTGGGGTAGGGACATGGACTTGGATAACAGAGGACAGGAGGGACATGGAGAGGTGCACCAAACTGACCCTACAGGGCAGGCATCAGGGTTTGCAGCAGCACAATACACCACTCAAGGCATGCGGGACAGGAGTGCAGCACAACAATCCATAGAAAGCAATAGGGAGGGGACAGGACCATGCACATGTACAACAGAGAACAGAGGGGAAAGAGGCAATGGTAGCTAGCTGACCATAATGGACAGACAGGAGAGAAAGCTGCAGCATAACAGACCATAAAGGGCAGGAGGGACGGATAAGGGGTATTACAATGGAACAGACAAGCCAGGAGGGAGGGAATAGGGGTCTGCACATGGAAACAGAGGTCTGGGGGCAAGGGGGCAGGGCAGGAGCAGCAAGATGACCATGGAGGTCAGGCAGGATGGGCACTAGAAACAAGACAAACCATGGAGAGCAACAGTGAGATTATGATGGCATACACACAGACCATGGAAGGAAGGTGGGAGGGGGTCAGGGGCAGCTAGCTGACCACACAGGGAAGGTGGGAGGGGCCATGGCAGCACAGAATACCATGCATGGCAAGCGGGAGGGTTAGTGGCAGCACAATGGCTATGATGGGCAAGAAGGAGGGTGCAGGAGCATGCACAAAGTACCATGGAGGATAGAAGGGAGGGTCAGGACCTGGGCACAGACAAGAGAGTTCAGGGGAAGGGGCTTCACAACAGACCGCATGGGGCAGGGAGGAGGAGCAGTTGCAGCACAACAGACCAGGGAGGGCAGAAGGGTGTGGCAGTAAAATGGGCCATGGAGGACAGGAGGAAGGGGATAGGGGCATGGCATGTGGACAGGCAGTGTGGAGGTGGCAGGGCCAGGTTACAGTCATCTGACAATGCTAGGCAGGTGGGAGGGGAGTGGCAGCTCAACAGAACACTCAGAGTAGATAGGAGTGGCAGGTCCATGGAACATGGTGGGCAAAAAGTATGGAGCAGGGGCATGCACAAAGACTTCGGAGGGCAGGGGGAAGGAAAATAGGGACAGCAAGCTAAGCACAGAGGCTAAGCAGGAGGTCAATGATGGGGCATAGAATTGGGCAATGGAGGGCAGGAGGAGTGGACTGGTACATCATGCTAAATGGAGGGCAGTGGCAGCACATCAGACCATGCATTGCAGGAGGGAGGAGGCTAGTCCATGGATTCAGACAACAGAGGATAGGGAGAAGGTGGATGGGGCAGCAAGCTAACTGTTCAGAGAAGGTGGGTATTAGGAACTTTATTGTTTTTAAAATGTGTGTCTGTGCAAACTACTTAAAATATGAACAAGTATGCAGCATAATCTCACTTTTCTTCTGGAAGAAGAGGGTGTTTGTGACTGTGACTCCGGCTCACTTGGCAGAAACACCACCTGACCCTCCACCCCCATCCCAAAATGTAATACCCGTGAAAAGGGTAGGTGAACGCAGTGTTATATAGAACATAGTCCTGAGAGCACGATTGAAAATGAAAACTAGATATAGTGTATGGTATAAACTATGCACCAAAAAGTGTGATATAAGATGAACTGGGGCGTGAAATATAATATGCAATACATTGTGCGCAATGACAGATTTATTGGAGAGCGCGAGATAGCACAGGCACTAGCGCGTGCTATGCGATATGCGCCTTGGAGTGTAATATGCACAGGACAGTGTTGTGTAACCTAACTAGTCTCTAAAGTTGTAATATAAAACATGTGCTGGGGAGTGTAACGTTGCATTTGCACTGTGACAAAAATATGGATCCCAGATTGTAATATGTATGGCATAGCGCTGTGCGTTATAACATAGGCATCAAGGAAGGGACGTTAGATGGGGCAATATAACCCGTGCGAAGGCAAGTGTGGCATGACATATTCACGGGATGGTGTTACAGTGCACATGGGCTAGAGAGTGTAATAGCATATGCACTAGCTGGTGGAATACAACACAGAGGTGTGTGGCACTCAGCGGGCACTGGTGGGTGTAACACAGCATTGGGCTCAGCCAGGAGCACGCCGTGACTCTCAAGTGAGGTTCGTCTCCTTTCCAGAGAGTAAAATAAAAAGTGTTACACATCCGGTGGTGGATGTGTGTTTTATTAACCGTGAGGGGGGTTTCTTGCATAGTTTTGGTCGAATTTTTGTCGAATCCCCTTTGAATGACTTGGTGTGCGTGTGTATTAAATGTGCCCGTCAATAGCTACCCATGTTTGTATAAATAAACAACAAGGGTGTCTACTTGGAGAGTACCCACCGGCGGGGGCGCCGGGATTAGGCACGGTAGGGCATCAGACACGTCAGAGCTTCACTAGCAGTGTAAATACATTCCAAGTGGATTCATTATATGCATAGTTGCCTTTTAATGAATATCACGCAAATCGTCATGGTGATAGGTACATACAGTTTGTCCAGCATGTCCTAGGTGTTTCTATCAATATATATATTTTTTAAATAATAAAAAACAAAGGCCGGCCCCGGATGATGGGGTCCCCGGGCCATAAGTGGCCTGAGGGGGGCAACGCAGCCCCTCTCCTAAAGAATAAAAACAAAAACGGCCATGCCCCAGGGGTTGGGGTCCCCGGGGTCGATTAAGGCCATGGGAGGGGGGCCACGCGGCCCCCTTCCAAATTTTTTTGTTCCCAAAAAAATATTAGGGGGCAGGCCCTGGAGGATGGGGTCACCAGGGCAAATAAATTAGAAAAAGGAGGGGGGCCACACAGCCCTCCTTCTTAAAAAACATAAAATAAATAAAAGACTGGCATCGCGCCGGAGGCCACGCCCCTTCCTTGCAGCACTCTGCAAACGCGCCCCCTGGCCAGTTGGATGTTGGGAAATTAATTCCCCTTCAATACTGAGGGTCCCTGAGGGCCAACTAGCCCAACAGGTATCTCCAGTATGCTCCAGTGAGCTGCGTTGCAGACAGGTGTTCTGAGGCCATGCCCCTTTTTACACCTCTCTGCAATGGCGCTTACTGGACGTACCTAGTGGGCTGTTTTGCCCATAGGGACCCTCAGGATTCAAGGGGACTTAATGTCCCAACTTAAAACGGCCACAGGGCGTGTTTACACAGTGGGGAACGAAGGGGACGGGGCCTGAGGTGACATGTGCAAACATGCCCTATGGCGCGTTTTAAGTTGGGGAAATAATTCCCCTTCAAACCTGAGGGCCGCTGGGGGCTAACTAGCCCACCAGGTGCTTCCAGTAAGCGCCACTGAGCTGCGTTGCAGAGAGGTGGTCCAGGCCATGCCACTTTTTACACCTCTCTGCAACGCAGCTCTGTGGAGGTTACTGAAGGTACCTAGTGGGCTAGTTGGACCCTAGGGACCCTCAGGATTCAAATGAACTTAATCTCCCAACTTAAAATGGCCACAGGGCATGTTTACACAGTGGGGAAGGGAGGGGACGGGGCCTGAGGTGACATGTGCAAACATGCCCTATGGCGCGTTTTAAGTTGGGGAAATAATTCACCTTCAATCCTGAGGGACCCTCGGGGCCAACTAGCCCACCAGGTGTTTCCAGTAAGCGCAACTGCGCTGAGTTGCAGAGAGGTGGTCTTGGCTGTGGCCCTTTTTACATCTCTCTGCAAAGCATCTCTGTGGCGCTTACTGGAGGTACCTAGTGGTCTAGTTGGACCCTAGGGACCCTCAGGATTCAAGGGGACTTAATCTCCCAACTTAAAACAGCCACAGGGCGTGTTTACACAGGGGGGAAGGGAGGGACGGAGCCTGAGGTGACGTGTGCAAACACGCCCTGTGGCGCATTTTAAGAGGTAGTTTTAATCCCCCTGCCATATTATATACCAGGGGCTTACAGAGGAGGTCATGCTAATCACAGGGGGATCGGAACGCATAGTGTTCCCTAGTGTATGTAGGTGTTTTCACTGTATTCTGAGTGTCTTTTAACATAGCACTGGTTCTAGGACTGGTTAGTTAGACTCAGTTACCACCAGTACCCGTCTAAAAAAGTTGAGGGTACAGGATGATTTTGCAACAAGGCTTCTTTCTGCTCTTCTGTTTGTTCTTTCTGCACATTATCCTTCTTCCTGCACTTTTTTTCGTCTTTGAGGACTTCTGTTGCTTCTTTCTGCATTTCTTTTTTTTCTTTCTGTGCGTTTTTTCTTCTTTCTTCACATGGCCTATCTCTGTAGGCATAGTTAGAATTTAGCATTTAAAAAACCTTTGAAATTCACTGAAAAAACAATAGGTTTCAGGCAAGTTATAGTTAGGAATTAGCATTTAAAAAACCTTAGAAATTCACTGAAAAAACCATAGGTTTCAGGGGCGTTATAATTACTTGAACTTTTCACTCATACAAAACCATTGAAATTCCCCTGTTATTGTTAGTTCAGCTAACTATAACTTGCGCGCCCGCAATGCACTGCTGATGACGTCACATATTACATCACTCATGGCATGGTCAGTGACATCACTCATGACATCACTGATGACATCTCAAATGACATCACTGATGACATCATCCTTGTGATAGAGTGGCAGACCTCCTCTCACCCTAATATAACCTTTGATACACACATTCAAAATTAGAAACTAAAATTTTCAAAACAATGGACACACCAATACCAGTTACAACAACCTATTCAGTGATTCTAAGATCCACATACACATCCACTCATTCACCAACTGTCCTATACAGTCACTCATACATGTACTCACTCTTCATATGTACTCATACATCTATACATCCTGTTACACAACACCACTCATCCATAGAGTTACTCACACACATAGTCACTCGTTCTAATAAAGAATCAAACATCCATTTACTTGCATATACAGTTATAAACACACCACCACACTTACTTCTACAGAAACTTGCACATACTTAGTATTTTAAACAATCACTTATAGAAACACATACTTATTCATTCAGGAACTTTTCCAATCTGTCACTCTCACATACACTCACTTATATACACCAATAGTCACATATACTAGTATAAAACATATGTAGTTACTCATAAAGACACTATTGAGACAGTCATTCACTCACTAACACACTCATGCACACACTCATCCACCCATACAGTCCTGCACACATTCTGTCTTCAACACATACAAACAGTGAGTCACTCATTCATGCACCTATGCACTACGTAATACCCCTAACCGAACCATACAGACACTCAGACACTCATACTGATACTCAAAAAAACAACTAATAACCGATATAGACACTCATGTAGCTACTCACCAACCCATGCAGCCACTTATACACAAAGTGAGAGACTGATACAGATATTTACATATTTAAACATTACTGACTAAGCCATGTATTCACTAAGATACACTTAATCAGCCAGTTATACAATCAATTTTTCAAAAACAAATCATCCATTTAGACACTTATATACCCATCTATTCTTCCATCGACCTTGAGATATACATATATAAAACATATTTAATTTTCAGAAAAACACACATTCACTGAATGATGTCATCAGTGATGTCATCAGTGATGTCACTGACCATGTCATGAGTGATGTAATATGTGATTTCATCAGCAATGCATTGCGGGTGCGTGAGTTATAGTTAGCTGAACTAACTATAACGTGGGAATTTCAATGGTTTTGTACGAGTGAAAAGTCCAGCTAACCTATGTTTTTTTCAGTAAATATATATATATATATATATATATATATATATATATATGTATATATATATATATATATATATATATATATATATATTACCTACTGGCGGTCGCCAGTAGGTAGTTATAGTTAGGACCCTGTTTCCATAGGAAAACCGCAACATTCTATTTTGAATAACTTTGGCGCCGGTCGACGAATCCTCGCCAAATTTTCAAAATAGGTGGGGCGCTGCGCGCCGCTCCTACCCTGAAAGTCTCGGGGGGATTCGTCAAGCGGGGGCTGAGATAAAAGGGGGGTCCCAAAACGCGTTTTTCCCATGCATTTTTCCATAGGACCTTTAGACACAGCTACAGCCCGAACGGCTGAACAGAGTTAAATGAAATTTGGCAGAGAGGTAGTCCTCAGGTCAAGGAAGTGCCTTTTGTAGGTTTGGTGTAAATCTGTTCAGTAGATTCTGAGAAAATAGCCTTTAAATCAATATATATATCTGAGCCAGCTTACAGTGCGCTTACGGTGCGCTTACAGTGCGCTTACCATACGCGTACGGTGACGTGCGCGAGCGCGATTCTGATTGGCTGTTAGATCTTAGTAAACATTCGAATCGGTCGAAACCAGGAAGCGGCGGCCGCCATTTTGTGTGTTTCACTCAGAAAAAAAAGGGTGATAACTTGAAAAGGGGGCAAGGAATAGAGTTACAGACCCCATAACATTTGAAAGGGGGTCAAAGAAGGACAGAAAAGTACAAAAAAAACATTTATTAATTTTAAAAAAAAATCGCGGGGTACGCGTACGGTAAGCTTACGGTAAGCTTACCGTACGCGTACGGTAGAAAAAAAATAAAAAAAGAAATGAAATGCAGATTTAAGTGTTTAGATATTAGGGGGCTCTAAAAAGAGCCGTTGTGTTTATGAAGTGATTTTTTAGTGGTACCTACAAGTAAGTACCGATGCAGAGTCTAAGGTTCAAGAGGAAGACTCTGTTCCCTTCATCATTGAAGTGTACACCATCTCCTCTATAAATGTCTTGCATGTCGTAACGCAAGTTGTTGTGGTAAATGGAACCCATACCATAGTCTCGGAGGAAAGCAGAAACAGATTTGTTGACGCGCTTTCTTGCTTTGTCAATCTGTGGACAGAAATGATTGGACCAGTTCCATTTTTGCCTTTGGCATATGTTAGAAAACACAAAGGCAGTTTTAGGGAAAAGTGAAAACAGTTGTGCAAAGGTCTCCTTCATAAGCATTTCCAGACCTACCCCAGTCAAAGTCACAGTGCACTATTATGAGGTCAGGGTGTTGGATTTGCATGAAGGATTTCACCAATGGCATCAATTGGTGCCACTTTAACCCTCTCTGACCAATCCATTTAATGTCTACATTTGGCAAAGCAAGGTCTCTCACCATACCTGTTTTCTCTGCATACTTTTCACTCCAGAAGACATAGCTGTGCCCTACAATCCACACTGTGAACATCTTCCAAGGAGATCGGGGTGTACTCAGGAGGTGTAATTCAGTAGAATGGTAAAAAGAAATGAAAGACAGTTTGGAAATGGATGCATACATATTTTTTTTTTTAAACTGATTGGCTGTTTCATACCATTCTACAATAAAAACTAGGCTGTATGTGGAAATTTATAGAAGCATGTTTTGTATTGGTACAGAAAAATGTGTTACCAAAGAACAGTACTATGGATTTGCTGTTAGGTTTGAAAAGTCAAGCACTCCTGCTCTTTGGAAATGAAACATTGTGTGGTGAACTTCTGACCTAACTCTAAAAAGCAGTGTTTCAAGAGCTGTTGCTATGGTAGCAGGCAGAAGTCAAGTTGGGGGAAGGGTACTAGGCTGAAGTCAAGTTGGGGGAAGGGTACTTTTGGAAAAGGGTTGGTTTTCAACCAATAGAAATGTGTGATTACATTTGAAAAAAAGGGGGAAGCACTGAGATTTGAAATTAACATGTATATGTGTGGAAAAAAAGAGGGAAACATTGCCATTATCTGGTTCTGCTGAGAGGAGAGAGGTGTACAGAACAGAGATCCTGGCTCTGATAATCTGCTGTTTGAGTGCCACATTTCTTTCCCAGCTAACTAATTTTAAAGGTGAGTTTAGAGTTTGAGAGGGGATGTATATGGTAAATTAAGAAATGAATAATAGAATTGGAATTCCTTTTGTTGAAGTTGTGTTTATCATTTTCTGTTTTGGGAGAAATTTAAATGTGAGGACCATGTAAAATAATATGGACTATGTTTTCACGATAAATTAAGGTGTACTGGTATAAATAAGGAATACTTTAAGGGTTTGAGGTTGCACTCAGTAATGCAAATACATTCAGCATCAGTAAGGCTGGTTGCCCTTGCTGGAGTGTAGTCAGTCACCCAGGCTACACATGTTGTTGGTCTCAGAAAGCTGTTTGGTATTGCTCTGGTGATTTTACATTTGCATTAGATGGAAAGGGGGAGGTATTTTTTTCTGCAGAAGCAGACTCTTAGCACACAGCCAGCTGCATATCCTGTGGAATCATGCATAGTATTCACAACCGAGTGGGGTTTGAGGTTTTAGTCAGTAATGCAAATACATTCAGCATCACTAAGGCTGGTTGCCCTTGCTGGAGTGTAGTCAGTCACCCAGGTTACACATGTTGCTGGTCTGAAAATGTTGTTTGGACATGTGCTTTTTTAAGAATCTGAAAAGTGGATTCATAATGTGTCAGTCTGTAAAAGTACTTATCACTTGCCAAAAAAAAGAGTAGTAAGTGTGCTTTCAAATTGGCAAAGAAATTTCGTTTTGTGACTAATATGAAAACATGACTCTGTGTGCAAATAGGAATTACAGGCAGAGATTTATTGCGTATTGCTCTGGTGATTTTACATTTGCATTAGATGTAAAGGGGGAGCTATTTTTTTGTGCAGAAGCAGACTCTTAGCACACAGCCAGCTGCTTATCCTGTGGAATCATGCACAGTATTCACAACCGAGTGGGGTTTGAGGTTGCAGTCAGTAATGCAAATACATTCAGCATCACTAAGGCTGGTTGCCCTTGCTGGAGTGTACTCAGTCACCCAGGTTACACATGTTGCTGGTCTGAAAATGTTGTTTGGACATGTGCTTTTTTAAGAATCTGAAAAGTGGATTTAAAATGTGTCAGACTGTAAAAGTATTTATCACTTGCCAAAAAAAAGAGTAGTAAGTGTGGTTTCAAATTGGCAAAGAAATTACGTTTTCAGACTAATATGAAAACATGACTCTGTGTGCAAATAGGAATTACAGGCAGAGATTTATTGCGTATTGCTCTGGTGATTTTACATTTGCATTAGATGTAAAGGGGGAGCATTTTTTTTATGCAGAAGCAGACTCTTAGCACACACCCAGCTGCTTATCCTGTGGAATCATGCACAGTATTCACAACCGAGTGGGGTTTGAGGTTGCACTTAGTAATGCAAATACATTCAGCATCACTAAGGCTGGTTGCCCTTGCTGGAGTGTAGTCAGTCACCCAGGTTACACATGTTGCTGGTCTGAAAAAGCAGTTTGGTCATGTGCTTTTTTAAGAATCTGAAAAGTGGATTTAAAATGTGTCAGACTGTAAAAGTATTTATCACTTGCCAAAAAAAAGAGTAGTAAGTGTGGTTTCAAATTGGCAAAGAAATTACGTTTTCAGACTAATATGAAAACATGACTCTGTGTGCAAAGAGGAATTACAGGCAGAGATTTATTGCGTTATGCTCTGGTGATTTAACATTTGCATTAGATGTAAAGGGGGAGCTATTTTTTTATGCAGAAGCAGACTTTTAGCACACACCCAGCTGCTTATCCTGTGGAATCATGCACAGTATTCACAACCGAGTGGGGTTTGAGGTTGCACTTAGTAATGCAAATACATTCAGCTTCACTAATGCTGGTTGCCCTTGCTGGAGTGTAGTCAGTCACCCAGGTTACACATGTTGCTGGTCTCAGAAAGCTGTTTGGTATTGCTCTGGTGATTTTACATTTGCATTAGATGGAAAGGGGGTGTTATTTGTTTATGCAGAAGCAGACTCTTAGCACACAACCAGCTGCTTATCCTGTGGAATCATGCACAGTATTCACAACCGAGTGGGGTTTGAGGTTGCAGTCAGTAATGCAAATACATTCAGCTTCACTAAGGCTGGTTGCCCTTGCTGGAGTGTACTCAGTCACCCAGGTTACACATGTTGCTGGTCTGAAAATGTTGTTTGGACATGTGCTTTTTTAAGAATCTAAAAAGTGGATTCATAATGTGTCAGACTGTAAAAGTACTTATCATTTGCCAAAAAAAAGAGTAGTAAGTGTGCTTTCAAATTGGCAAAGAAATTTTGTTTTTTGACTAATATGAAAACATGACTCTGTGTGCAAAGAGGAATTACAGGCAGAGAATTATTGCGTATTGCTCTGGTGATTTTACATTTGCATTAGATGTAAAGGGGGAGCTATTTTTTTGTGCAGAAGCAGACTCTTAGCACACAGCCAGCTGCTTATCCTGTGGAATCATGCACAGTATTCACAACCGAGTGGGGTTTGAGATTGCAGTCAGTAATGCAAATACATTCAGCATCACTAAGGCTGGTTGCCCTTGCTGGAGTGTACTCAGTCACCCAGGTTACACATGTTGCTGGTCTGAAAAAGCAGTTTGGACATGTGCTTTTTTAAGAATCTGAAAAGTGGATTTAAAATGTGTCAGACTGTAAAAGTATTTATCACTTGCCAAAAAAAAAGAGTAGTAAGTGTGGTTTCAAATTGGCAAAGAAATTACGTTTTCAGACTAATATGAAAACATGACTCTGTGTGCAAAGAGGAATTACAGGCAGAGATTTATTGCGTACTACTCTGGTAATTTTACAGTTGCTTTAGTAGAAAAGGGGAGCTATTTTTTTATGCAGAAGCAGACTCTTAGCACACACCCAGCTGCTTATCCTGTGGAATTATGCACAGTATTCACAACCGAGTGGTGTTTGAGGTTGCACTTAGTAATGCAAATACAAACATGTAAAATAATATGGACTATGTTTTCACCATAAATTAAGGTGTAGTGGTATAAATGAGGAATACTTTTAGGGGTTGAGGTTGCAGTCAGTAATGCAAATACATTGAGCATCAGTAAGGCTGGTTGCCCTTGCTGGAGTGTAGTCAGTCACCCAGGTTACACATGTTGCTGGTCTCAGAAATCTGTTTGGTATTGCTCTGGTGATTTTACATTTGCATTAGATGGAAAGGGGGAGCTATTTTTTTATGCAGAAGCAGACTCTTAGCACACACCCAGCTGCTTATCCTGTGGAATCATGCACAGTATTCACAACCGAGTTGGGTTTGAGGTTGCAGTCAGTAATGCAAATACATTCAGCATCACTAAGGCTGGTTGCCCTTGCTGGAGTGTAGTCAGTCACCCAGGTTACACATGGTGCTGGTCTCAAAAAGCAGTTTGGACATGTGCTTTTATCAGAATCTGAAAAGTGGATTCAAAATGTGTCAGACTGTAAAAGTACTTATTACTTGCCAAAAAAGTAGTAGAATGTGTGCTTTCCAATTGGCAAAGAAATTTAGTTTTCTGCCTAATTTCAAAGCATGACTCTGTGTGCACACAGGAATTGTTTTTAGATATTTAATTTGTGAATGTGTTATTGTGATGTTCACTTCTAGGAAAGGGGTACTTATTATTTTAAGATTTGAAAAGATCATAAAAAATGTAGTAATATATTTAAATATAAAAAAGGAATTTTTTTAAAGTTTTTTTCAGGTATTGCTGAAGAGCAGTGAACAAAATTTAAGATGCCTACAAAATCCAGAGTAAGGAAAAACCACAAAAAAAAACTATATTTGAAGACAAGTGGAGGACCTAAGTTAGTTGGAGATGCTCATGTTGGGAAAAAGAGAAAGTCTTCTGGTAAGCAGACAAAAGATTTTTTAAAGAACATCTTCAAAAAAAGGAAAAATGTACAAAATGTCTGTACTGGAAAGAATGTTTTCAATAGAAAAGAACAGGAAAAAATTGAGAATTTAGTTAATGCAAATATACCTTCTGCAATAACAAAGATTAACTTAAACAGAAAAACAGCGTTTAAAGAGATACGTAGAAAAATGTTTCAGAGAAGAGTTATGTCCAATTTGATAAAGGATGTGAAGAAATATAAGAAAAAGGCAAAATATTACAAGAGAAAAAAAGAAATTGAAGCCATTGCAGCAAAGGCATTAGAATTAAAAAGGAAACTATTCATTTTAATTTTGAATAGGATGCGTACATTAGATAAAATGGTTAATGTATTGAAATCACAAAGCAAAAGGAAAAGAGTAGTGAAAAGAACAAACTTTTGCAAAGTGTTTTTAGGAGAATGGATGCATAGTTCAAGTAGTGAACCTTTTTTTAATGAAGAGAGTTATTTTCAAAGTAATAGTTTGCTGCATGCAGTTGACACCAGAGGTCGTGCTTATGAAGTGAAAAATGGTTGCATAATGGAGAAGGAGATAATGGTTCCAAGAGATGAGGTACAAGTGATGGCGGATGAGGCTATGGGGAGACGTCCTAAAGCCCCAGTGTACACTTGGAATTGTAGTAGTATTTGCACTGTGCATCAGGAATCTATTGATAAATTTCGTGAGTTTCTAAGAGAATATAGTAAAAAAAGTGTAAAACAGAAGATTAAGGTGCTTCAAAGTCTAGATCCATGCAGAGTGAGAGAGAATACTGGTTTGCAGGGTCATTCTCTGGCTTGTCTATCTAGAAAAGTGTGTAATAGTGTTTTCCATCATTTTAGGATGCTGGCTGTTCATCATACTGAAATGAGAAAGTTTGTGAGACGGTTGTATTTTGCTAAAAGTCCAGCAATAAAGTTAGATGAATTGAATAGGGCTCTGTTCCGTGGATCGGTATCAGATGTAGAGAAGGTTATTGATGAAATTCAGTTTTGTTACTTTGGTCCTGAACAAGACAGTGCAGAAAAGGACACATTAAATGAGGAAGAAGTGGAAGAGAATGTAGAACCCTCTGTAAGTAAAACATTTAATGATCACATAACAAAATTTGCAATAATCTCTAATGAAAGACCAAATATAACTTGTATTTGTTGCCGCAGAACTCATTATAGAAAACAAACTAGGAATGTTGATCTCTACAGAAAGAGTGAAAATGAAGATAATTATAAGTGGAAGGATTCTGCCACATATATATTTCTTGAAAATTGTTTTGAATTGGGTAAAGATCAGCGTATTTGTAAATACTGTTACAACAAGTTAGAGGAAAATAGAATGCCAACCAGAGCTGTACATAATAATTTAGAATTGGATGCTATTCCTGCTGAACTTTCTGAATTAAATACATATGAGTCTATACTCATTCAATGTGTTCATCCGTTCCAGACCATAGTACGTATGGAGCCCAAAACTGGTAAATTACCTCCTTCAGATTTACTGAGAGGTTTAAAAGGTAGAGTGGTGTATTTGCCCTTGGATTTGAAAAAAAATATGGAAACTATTGATGCAGATACTTTGGAAACTGAACCATTAGTTATTCTGGTTAATGGTGTACCTACAAAGAATAAGAAGATTTGGCAGGAGCTGGTAGATGTACGGAAAGTACAAAGAGCAAATTTGTATTTGAAAAGGAATAACAAATGGTATGAATCAATTTATATAGAAGAAGAAGAAGAAGATTTACAAGAAGACACAGAAACACCAACTGGACAAATTGAAAAAGTGGACAAGTCAAAGGAAGAAGACATTTATGAACATTTTAGCATACATCCTCTACATTCAAAAGAAGTTATGGGAGACAATATTGATCTGTTTCAGATGAAGAAAGCAAAAGGAACTCCCGTGAGTGTATGGGAGGAGAGCTTGGAAGCTCGATGTTTTCCCCAGCTGTTTCCTAAAGGAAAAGGAGGACGATACGATGAACGTCCAGAACAGATTCCAGCTTCTGAGTATCGGACTACAAGACTATATGCAGAAGATCCCAGATTTCGACAAAGTATTCCTTATTTGTTCCATCTTTTATTTGAAAGCGACTTGTCTGCACTATCTTATGCAGTAAATCACATTTTAAAAAGTGGAGTACATTTACAAAATGTGTCTGCTAAGGATTTTATGGAGAAAGTGCAGCACCGAGATGATCATTTGGAAACACAACTGATCAATCTGATGGCTTGTCAGCGTGGGACAAATGAATATTGGTACCGACGCCATGGTGAATTAAAATGCATGTTACGGAATTTAGGAACACCAACATGGTTCCTTACCCTAAGCTGTGCTGAGTACGCTTGGGATGATTTACTGGATTTTCTACGAGAGGCAAATTCAAACATTAAAAACATCGAATACAAGACAGCAGGAGAACTGTGCTCATTGGATCCGGTTAATGTTTGCAGATATTTCAATCATAGATTTGAGGCTATGATGTCCTTCATCTGCAATAAAAAAAATCCACCTCTTGGAGAAGTAGTGGATTTCTTTTGGAGAAAAGAGTACCAGGCAAGAGGTGCTCCTCATATTCATATGCTGTTGTGGATCAAGGATGCCCCAAAGTTTGGAACAGATACTGATGAAGCAGTGTTATCTTACATTGAAGAATATGCAACATGTGCTATACCAAAAAGCACAGAAGAGAAAAAGTTAAAGGAGCAAGTTTTACGTTTCCAAAGTCATCGGTGTGGAAAATACTGTCGACGGAAATACAAGAGCAAAGATAAATACTACACTAAATGTCGATTTGGATTTCCTAGACCTGTTCTTTCAAATGGAAGAGTAAACAGTTTTATGTCATCTGTGAGACATACTATCACAAGAAAATCACCTAAGAATACCTATAATCTAAAAAGAAAAGAAGAATCAAAAAATATAAATGACTACAACCCAGTCATTTTATCCATGTGGAATGCTAACATGGATATACAGTATGTAGCTGACAATTCCATTGCTGTTGCTCGATATGTAACGTCTTACATTACTAAATCTGAAAAAACTGAATTGAAAGAAATGTGGGAAGAGATTTCTCACGAGAAGACTGTCAGTAAGAAGCTGTACAGTTTCAGTTTAAAGATGTTATCGCATCGAGAAATTGGATCCTACGAATGTTCAGATAGGTTATCTTCTGCAAGTCTCTACTCGAAATCAAGAAGAATAATTTGGGCAAGTTTAGGCCTTGCAGCAATGAGAAATCGGGTACTGAAATCTGTTGGAGAAATTGAATATTTGGCCGAGAATGACCCAGAAAGTACAGATATTTTTAAATCAAACATGTTGGACACATATTATCCAAAAAGAAGTCATCATCTGGAGAACATGTGTCTCTATGAAGTGCTGCAGAACTACATTTATTCACGTAAAGCCGCAGAAGACATCAACAATGGAAAATATAAAGTCATTGGTGAGGAAGGATGTTTGGTGAAGCAAACAAAAGGAAGTTTGATAAATCACAGGAAGCTGAGTTGCGACACTACTGACAAAAAGGAATTTTACTACTTGGCTCTTTTACAGCTGTTTAAACCATGGCGTACAGAGGATGAACTACTGGGAGAATTTCAAAGCTATGAAGATTCTTTTAATGCTTGCAAAGACAGCATACAATGCAGTACATTCTCAACTTATCTGCAAATGTTAAATGAAGAAATTGAACAGGAAACTACAATTGCAGCTGAAGTAGCTAGAGACAGTTCTCAAGACAGCCAAAGTTCAGGAACACTCAGTCAAGATCCCCTAGGACAACCAATCGTTGAAAATGAAGCATCAATAGCCATGAATGAAGTGGACAACCAGTGTGTAATACTGTGACACATGAAGACACAAAGAAGTCATTGGGAAGCATCGATAATGCAAATATTTGGTCCTTCTTTGAGTACAAGGAACTTACTACTAATATGAGGCAAGCAAACGATGAAGAATATGGAAGTATTCTGAAAGATATCAGAATTGGACTACTCACAGAAGTTGGCAAAAAAGCATTACAGAGTCGGCTGCTACATAATTTATTTCCAAAGGAAGAAATAGTTGCAGAGAAGATATACAAGAATATTGCAGATAAGAAAAGTGTCATCTGCTTAATGCCAACTCTACGTGAATGCTCAATATTCAATGAGGAGCTTTTAAAATTGGAAAAGGAAGATATCAGGAAATTGGAAGCAGTGGACAAAATTGAGGATGGAAGAATTACTATCACATTAACAGGCACACTGAAAAATAAATTGGATTCACTAGAGAAGAACATTTCCAAAACAGCTGGATTAGAAAAAAATCTATATGTTTGCATGAACTGTAGAGTATTTTTAAGGAGAAATTTGGATGTTGAAAAAGGTTTAGTTAATGGAGCTATGGGAAGAGTTGTGGGTTTTATTAATTATCAGAAAAAAGATGGAATTGAATGTTTAAAAATAAAATTTGATCAGACAGAAGAAGTTAAAGACATTTGTCGTTGTTCAGTTCGTTTCATGCTTGTGAAAGACTTATATGTACGTAGGAAGCAGTTTCCGTTTTCTCTAGCATATGCTGTAACTATTCACAAGTCTCAAGGATTGACTGTAGATTGTGCTTTTGTGAACATTGGTTCAACTGTGTTCAAAGAAGGTATGGCTTATGTAGCTTTGTCACGAGTGAAAACATTATCTGGTTTATTCATGATAGACTTTGATGACTCAAAAGTTAGTGCTGATACAAATTGTGTAAAGGAGTATAATAGATTAAGAAGAACCTATGCTCCTCATTTAGGTCAGTATCCTGTGTTGGAGAAACGTGTAGTTTCTTGTAAAAGGAGAAATGAGAATATCTGTAATGAAGATGTAGAGAGGAGGAAAAAAAAGAGGAGTGATGTAATTGCAAGCAAAAAGAAAAAGGAAAATGAAGAAGAGGTTGTAGGATGTCATTTTGAAAATAGCTCTGGTGTCAACTGCTACGCTAATGTAGTGCTGAATGTTGCATTTTATCTGGAAAGTGTGCAAGAGCAGATAATAGTAAATCAGAGAAAAAGATTCTGTTCTGAGTTGAGTCTCCTTTTTCAAAAGCTGAGTAATGATAAAACTCAAATAGAAAGTGCTACTGAAATTAGAAAACTTTTAGATGTATGTTCAGGACGAACACAGTTTTCTCAAAATGTACAGCAAGACGCACAGGAATTCTTGATGTTTTTTCTTCAGGTTCTGGAAGAAGAAGGGGTTCCCATTGAAAATATGTTTGGTGTCTCTTATAAATGGGAACATAGTTGTGAAAACTGTTACAATACATGTGGCTCTAATGTTGATTCTGAAAGGTTTATTTATTTAACATTGCCAGAAAGTAAAACAGTCACTTTTGCTAAATTAGTTAAAGATGCTAATCATAACATGGAATGCGGTGAGTGTCAATCTGAAATGTTTTCAACGTTAATTTTAAAGGAATACGGACAATATGTAATTTTAATGATGCAACGATGTAAAGCTGATGGTTCAAAATTGGATACTTTAATAAAGAAGTTTACAGGACAGCAATTATCAATTTCAGGAAAAACTTTTGTAACAGTTGCAATAATTTTCCATGAAGGACCTACTGTTACTTCTGGACATCACACAGTTTATCTTAAATGTGAAAAAGGCTGGACACTGTGTAATGATTCCCAATTGATTTTCAAGCAACGTTTGCCTTTTGATTTAGCAAATTCCTATCTAATCTTCCTGAAACCTAAATTTTAGAGAGACTTGGCAAGATCTGTACAAAACAATTTTACCATTTTATTGGATTACCATTGTAATTTTCAAAAAAAATGATTTTTCAAATTATCATTTGGCCTAATGGAAGGGTAAGCAATTGTAATGTGGACTTTTTAAATTTTTAATGGAACTTTGGAAAACCAAAAATTTAGACAAAATCGGTAACATCTGCACAATTTAAATTTTGGAATGTTATTGGATTGCCATTGGAAATTTATTCAAAAAAGATTTTTTAAATTACTATTTGGCCATGAGGAAAGGTAAACAATTGTATTGTGGACCTATTTAATTATTAATTAATCTTTCGGAAACCAAAATGTTACAGAGAATCGGTGAGATCTGTACAATTTAAACTTTAGAATGTTATTGGATTACCATTGGAAATGTAATCAAAAAAGAATTTTACAATTACTATTTGGCCTAAAGGAAATGGAACCAGATGTTTTGTGGAGTTATTTGAGATATATTTTTGTGATTATACTTCTGAAACAAAAATGTCAGACGGTATTTTAAAGAAATAAGTATTGATATTAGATGATATTTTTTTAGAATATTATGCATTTCTATAATGTTATGTTTAAGTAAAAAGAGATTGTGGGCTTTTTTAAAACAATCTTTGAGATTGTTATTTTTTTTTGCCCGCTGTTAAATGATGAATGCAATTGCTTTCACAATTTATAGTGAAATGCAATATATTCTGAAAACAGCAAAAAAAAGGCAAAAAAATTTTGGGGAAAAATATGTAAATACGTGTACTGTGTTATATATTGATTTATTAAATATTAATACTTTTTTCTTTTTTTTCATATTGTGAAAGAAAATTTTCAAAAAAAACCAACCATTTTTTCAAGTAATTTCAATTACATTTTAATTAAAAATTAAATTGTTGCGTGGGTCAGGTAACTGAGAAATTAGAAGGTCTCTTTCTTCCACTTTATCTCAAAAAGATTTTTAGTATTTAGTTAATAATTCCTCAAGGATCTTGAGATGTGGTAATTGATTTTTAGTGTTTTTAAAAAAAAAAACACAAAAAAATACGCTTACCGTACGCGTACGGTAAAAAAAAAAAAAAAAGTTTTAAAGAAAAAATAAAAAAAAGTTGAGAGGTAAGGTTGGCTCTTAAAAGAGCCGTTGTGTTCATGCAGGGACAGAGGAAAGGAAGTATGGGAACATTAGCTGGTTGGACATTTGTGCTGGTCTATTTGTTGTTAATGAGGGGAACACTGGTCTCCCTATGAACATTTAGATCATGGCAAAATGAACACCGCATAGTAACCCTACCAAACCGAGGGTTCGTTTCCAAAGGATCAGAAAAAGGTGAATGTGCCCCACAGATGAAGGGCTCTGCGGAGTTTCCGAAGAAGAACTCGGCTGAGCTGCTGTGGATGTGCTTGGTTGACTTACTCTAGGGTTGCCCCTAGTATGTCTAGCATGTGTCCTAGGGTGTACGTCGTGAAGGTGTCTCAACATCGTGTGATTCCCGAAGGAATACTTCTTGTTGGGATTACCTCGCGAAAGTACACGCTGGCACAGCTTGCAAGTCACCAAGGCAGCATTGACTTTTTTCTCACCCTCTGGAAAACTGAAATACTCCCATATGAAAGAGCTCTTCTGTTTCCTCTTTCTCTGCCTGATGGTGGTGCTGCTAGCCTCACTCTCAGTAGAAGAGTGCTGGTCTGCCATCGTATCACAAAGACAAGTCAGCTCCTTCTCCTAAGGGATCACAAGCAGAAATGAGGGGAATGGGTGTGGCGTAGGAGAGTTCTAGAACTGAAAGTAGTTTCAACCAATCAAAAGTTGTGTTTCATGATCACATGACCCACCGTGCGCGTACGTTACGCTTACGGTGCGCTTACGGTGCGCTTACGGTAAAAGTACGCATGCGCGTAAAAAAGACACGGGCTCGAGCGCATGCGCAAAACAGTCACTCCACAACACTTCCGCGTAACGTGCGCGTGTTGCGTACACGCCTACGCGCCCCACGCGCAGTACGCACGGCTACGCAAATTGCGTAACTATACGCAAACAGAGTAGATAAATTACGGACATTGCGTAAACTGTACGCTTACCGTACGCTTACCGTAAGCGCACTTAAAAAAAAAAAATAATAAATAAAATATTTTCTATGTTATACTAATATATCTTACCTGTTTTGTAAAAAAAAAAAGAGAAAACTTGATATATTGCTGATTTTTTTTAAAAAAACATAGTGTTTTAAGAGAATAAAAAGTTTAAACACATTTAATATAAGAATTTATAATAAAAAAATCATACAAAATCAATAAAAAAAAATTTGGGAATCACATATGTTATAGGTAAGAATTAGCATTTAAAAAACCATACAAATTCACTAAAAAACCATGGGTTTCACACACGTTATAGTTAGAAATTAGCATTTAAAAAACCTTGCAAATTCACTGAAAAAACCATAGGTTTCACACACGTTATAGTTAGGAATTAGCATTTAAAAAACCTTGCAAATTCACTGAAAAAACCATAGGTTTCACACACGTTATAGTTAGGAATTAGCATTTAAAAAACCTTGCAAATTCAGTGAAAAAACCATAGGTTTCACACACGTTATAGTTAGCTGGACATTTCACTCGTAAAAAACCAATGAAATTTCCCCGTTATAGTTAGTTAAGCTAACTATAACTCGCGCGCCCGCAATGCACTGCTGATGACGTCACATATTACATCACTCATGACATGGTCAGTGACATCACTCATGACATCACTGATGACATCTCAAATGACATCACTGATGACATCACTGATGACATCATCCATGTGATAGAGTGGCAGACCTCCTCTCACCCTAATATAACCTTTGATACACACATTCAAAAATAGAGACTGAAATTTTCAAAAAAATGGACATACCAATACCAATTACAACAACCTCTTCAATAATTCTAAGAACCACATAAACATCCACTCATTCACCAACAGTCCTGTACAGTCACTCATTCGTGTACTCACACATCATATGTACTCATACACCTATACATCCTGTAACACAATGCCTCTCATCCAGAGTTACTCACAGACATAGTCACTCATGCTAATAAAGAATCAAACATACATTTATTTGCATATACAGTTATACACACACCACCACACTTACTTCTATGGAAACTTACACATACTTAGTATTTTAAACAATCACTTATAGAAACACATACTTATTCATACAGGAACTCTTTCAATCTCTCACTCTCACATACACTCACTTATATACACCAATAGTCACATATACTAGTTTAAAACATATGTAGTTACTCATAAAGACACTATTGAGACAGCCATTCACTCACTAACACACCCATACACACACTCTTCCACCCATACAGTCCTACACATATGCTGTCTTCAACACATACAAACAGTGAGTCACTCATTCATGCACTTATGCACTACATAATACCCCCCACTGAACCATACAGACACTCAGACACTCATACTGATACTCAAAAAACCAACTAATAACCTATATAGACACTCATGTAGCTGCTCACCAACCCATGCAGCCACTTATACACAAAGTGAGAGACTGATACAGGTATTTACACATTTAAACATTACTCACTTAGCCATGTATTCAATAAGATACACTTAATCATTCAGTAATACAATCAATTTTTCAAAAACAAATCATCCATTTAGACACTTATATACTCATTTATTCTTCCATCGACCTTGAGATATACATATATAAAACATATTTAATTTTCAGAAAAACACACATTCACTGGATGATGTCATCAGTGATGTCATCAGTGATGTCATTTGAGATGTCATCAGTGATGTCATGAGTGATGTCACTGACCATGTCATGAGTGATGTAATATGTGACGTCATCAGCAGTGCATTGCGGGCGCGCGAGTTATAGTTAGCTTAACTAACTATAACGGGGAAATTTCATTGGTTTTTTACGAGTGAAATGTCCAGCTAACTATAACGTGTGTGAAACCTATGGTTTTTTCACTGAATTTGCAAGGTTTTTTAAATGCTAATTCCTAACTATAACGTGTGTGAAACCTATGGTTTTTTCAGTGAATATATATATATATATATATATATATAAATGCAGTAAATAATTTTTTAAGTAAAAAAAATGGCCTCCAATATACTACCTTGTCATGATACAGGGGAATGATTGGTTGAGTGCATGGGAAGTGCCTGAGTGATTGCATAAGTGTGTGGGTAGTACCTGAGAGAATGCAGGAGTGTATGCATGGTGCCTGAGTGAATGGTTGAGTGTAAGGATAGTGCCTGAGTGATTGGATGAGTGCATGGGTAGTACCTAAGTGAATGACTGAGTGCAAGAATAGTGTCTGAATGATTGGATGAGTGCATGGGTAGTATTTGAGTAAATGCATGATTGCTAGGATACTGACTGAGTGATTGGATTAGTGCATCAGTAATGCATGGGTAATTGGATGAGTGCAAGGGTAGTGCCTGGGTTATTGGATGAGTGCATGGGTAGTGCCTGAGTGAATGGATGAGTTTAAGGGTTTTACCTGGCTCATTGGATGAGTGTGTGTGTAGTGCCTGAGTGATTGAATGAGTGCATGGGTAGTACCTGAGTGAATGGATGAGTGCAAGGGTAGTGCCTGGCTCATTGGATGAGTGTATGGATACTGCCTGGGTGATAGGATGAATGCATGGGTAGTGCCTGAGTAAATGGATGAGTGCAAGGCTAGTGCCTGGGTGATTGGATGAGTGCATGGGTATTGCTTGAGTGAATGGTTGAGTGTAATGGTAGAGCCTGGGTCATTGGGTGAATGCATTACTTGTGTGTGTGATTGCAAGAGTGCATTTGTAGTGTCTGGTTGATTGGATTAGAGCATGGGTCATGCATGAGAGAATGGAGGAGTATATGTGTAGTTTCTGTACAAGAAAGTGTTCATTCCTTTCTGCTCATAATAAAGGGCATGTGAGTATTCAACAGTCTGTTTGATGGGTTCTGTGACACCTACATAGGTAACACAAATGTATTCTCATGCACAGCCTCCGGATGTTTGCGTTGGATGAAGTTGATCAAAGTTTGATTTGCTACTGGGGTATCACTCATTGATCAAGAGCGTAGTTAAATTAGATCAATAGTCCAACCCACATTGGGTTGGATCCCCCGGTGCACAATCTTAGCCTCTAGATCACTAGAGGATTTTAAAATTTGTATGATTTTCAAAAAAACAGTAATCAAGGTTTTTCGATCCAATTGCTTTTATTGGATGAACTTGAATTGAGTCCATTATTGTATCGTATTCAAAGTACCATCATCATTATCCTTTTTAGATTTCCAAAATCCAATGCATTTCGGGCTGGTGCCCTTCGTCAGGGATCACTCTAAAGTTAAATAAAAAATGCTGTGAAGGATGGGAGAAACCATCATGTCATTAATAAAATGTAAAAATCTAAAGTCTGATTCAAAGATCTGATGAATGTATTAGCTAGACGATTGGTGAAAAGAAAGATGAACAGCTATGTGGTCAAAGGAACATAATCATGAACTGACAAGTAGTGTAAGTGAATGTTAAATGGCCTATATTAAGAATCTGATTAAATTATCAAAGAAGAGTCACAGATTAGCATTGAGAGCATGCCCGTTATTAAGCGATGTGCATTAGTGCATAGGTAAGACATGTATCCCTCTGCGACTGGATGATGGAGTGGAACTAAGAAGATTTGTGCACCTGTATGAGAAGCTACCAGGTTTTTAAGCTAGGATCTTCAGATGCACAGCACATGTCAGAATACATGTACAAGTAGACACAAAACTGAGTTACAAGAACAAGCAGTGCTTTGAACTTGACAGATTTCACTTCCCATTGAAAGCAGAACTACTTCAAGTGTACCTTTCCAGAGACTCATATGAAGTAGCCTAATCCCTCAGCCAACATGTCCTAAATCTCACTTTCTCTGGCAGCGTCACTATTCAACGACTGCTCAGAATGTTGGGCCTAGCCAAATATGAAAACAGCAACCTTTCCTATGTCACTGTTGTAAGTCGTTTCATGTTTCCGAAGACACACCCACTCATACCACTGTAGAATCATTTATACACCCACTGTCGCTCCCACATAACCATTCACAAACCCATTCACAAATCCATACCAGTACTTACACACCCACTTACTGATTCATTGTTCTATAAACACATCCACTCGTTCACCCATACTGTCACTCATTGACCCTCTCACTTACTTATACAGCCATTGACATATCCACTCATACAGGCACCCAGGTGCTGACACACTGAGTGAGTCACCCTTAAAACTACTCACACCCCTAGACACTCACCCACACAGTCAATCATACAGCCACTTACTCACCAAAACAGTTATACACCTACCCACTTACTCATAGAAATAGGAACATATACTCACTCAGCTATACAGTCACTGACAGAAGCATGCACTCATCTATATAGCCACTCTCACAATCACTCTCTCATGCATACAGCCACATATATATGCTGTCACTCACTTATACTACATTTCACATACTCAGTTACTCACCCATACTGACACATGCACTCAATTACTGACACAGCCATACAGACACTCAATCACTCATACAACTATTCATGCACACAACAGTACCCCATACAGCCACTGACTCACCCACTCACTGATCCATGTAGGCAGTCACACACCTCCTCACCCACATACACAGACACCCAGACAACCATAGATGTAGTTAAACAACCAATCAATCACTGATATAGCCATTCACATAGCCACTAACACACTCATACCCCCACTTAGACATTAACTGACAGACAGATACACACATTCATACAACCAGTCGCTCACCCATACATTCACTGATACACCTAATCACTCACTTATACAGTCACGCACACACTGAGTCATCCATACAGTCACTCATAAACCCACTGTTTCACCAATAGACCTTGGTATATATATTTAACACTCATAAGCTTTTAAAAAACACTCACAGTCACTGGAACCAGTGCTCAGGCATTCTGCTGCGTAGTTGGTGCCAGGAGAGCTTCTTGGCCCCAATGTCACTCAGAAGTAAAGTGGACTTCATCCCCCAATCAGTAGTGCACCAAGAGGCATGTTTGCAGAGTGGTGGAGAAAGAAGGCATGGCCTTAGAAAACCTCTTAGCAATCCCACTGCATGGCACTTACTAAAGGTAACAAGAGGGGTAGTTGCCCCCCAAATATATCCCTGTGGGGACAACTACCCATCTATTACCTTCAGGAAGTCCCACACAGCAGCATTGCGGAGTGCTGATACCAGGTTACAGCCCCTTTGTCCACCACTCTGCAAACGCACCTCCTGGTATGCTTTTGGTTGGGGGATGAAGTCCCCTTTGCTACTGGAGGTCCTTAGGGGCCAACTAGCTACCTGATACCTCCAGTAAGCAATAAACAGCAGCATTTCTGAGTTATGATACCAGGCCATGGCCCCTTTGTCCACCACTCTGCAAACGCACCTCCTGGCATGCTCTTGGTGTTGGGATAAAGTCCCCTTGCCTCTTGAGGGGGCCTGGTGGCCAACTAGCCATCCTGTTACCTCCAGTAAACCCCATGCAGCTGGATTGCTGAGAGGTGGTCAGAGGCCATGCCCCCTTTAAACACCACTCTGCAAAACTGCTTCCTGATGCATTTCTGCTTGGGAAGAAGTCCACTTGAGTCCTGAGGTTCTCAGGACACAAGGGGCCCACATCGCCCAACTAGCAGTGGGCCAAAAAGTGCATTAGCAGAGTTACATAAAAAGGGGCATGGCCTCTGAGCAAGTCTCAGCAATCCCACAGTGTGGGGCTTACTGGAGGTAACCGGTGGACTAGTTGGCCCCTAATGACCTCAGCAGCGATGGAGACTTCATCCCCCAACCAAGAGCGTGCCAGGAGGCATGTTTGCAGAGTATTGCAGAAGTGGGCGGGGCCTCTGGCGATTTGCCGGTTCCAATATATATTTTTTTTTTGGGGGGGGAAAGGGGGCTAAGTGGCCACCCTTCACTTGGTGCTTTAGGGCCCCAGGGACCCCATCCCTGAACTTTAAAAAAAATACTTTTTAAGGGAGGGCGCCCCATCCCCTGAGGCCTGGCAATTTAAAAAAAAAAAGGGAGTCCCCCCAACCGGGACAATTTTTGCCCTGGGGACCCCTTCCCTCAGGGCATGGCCACTTCATTGTGGACCTCAGGGGGAGCCCTAATGCCCCCGCTGTCCCTGCCGGCTCCCCGCCTCCTTCTGTGTAGCCCGGTGGAGGTGGTGGTCCCTGGGGCCAGCAGTCTGCAAGGGACTCCCGCATTTAATTAATTGGTGCCCCGGGGTGGTGGTGGTACCCGGAGCTGTGTGGGGGGGCTCAAGACCCCCACACTTTACCAGGGGCTGCATGGGGGTAGAAGCCCCCCACTCCTTTGTTTTAAAAATAAAGCCCTGGGGAGGTGGCAGTACCTGGGGCTTGATAACTATAGCTCGGGCAGTGGTGGTCCCCAGGGCTACATGGGGGCAGGTGCCCCCTATGCATTTTTTAAAAAAGCCCCTTGGAGGTGGCGGTCCTGTGGGCTGCAAGCGGGGCATATGCCCCCGCATTTTATGAACATAGCCCCGTGGAGGTGGCGGTCCACGGCGCTGCAAGAGCCCGCATGGGCCCCAGTGGACCTCGGCATGTATTTTTATAATTGCCCCCGGGACCTGGCTCACTCGGGGGCTTAAAAGAAACAAGGTACGGGAGCCTGTGCTTCGTTTTTTAAAAACTTTTGAGCAGGATTTGCTGACCCAATGCGACTCCTGCTGATTTTTTTTTTACGTCTTTTCTTGGCCGTGGGGGTGCCTTTGGGACACTCCGAGCAGGCCTAGGGGGTTAGCGGATATCTACACTGCCCCTGTTCTTGTGTTTTTAATCCTTTTTTTACCTTTTTTCTTGTGACTTGGTTCAACTGAGTTACAAGATGGCTGCCAACACTTCCTGATTGGAATTGTTGGCAGCCAAATAGATTGCAGGCTTGAGATCTGGAGGGTTCACCGGTCCTCTGCTGGGATATTTGTATATCTGAGAAACGTTTACATTTCTCAGGAACAACTGAACGGATTTACATCATTTAACAAAAAGGGTGCTTTCTGAACCAAGAGCTAACTTTTTGACAAATTTGGTGTTTTCTGTTCAGCTGTTCGAGCTGTAGCCATGTGGAAAGTTCCATGTGGAAATTAACATGGAAAAACGCGTTTTGGGACCTCTCTTTTTTCTCTGTCCCCGCTTGACAAATCACCCAGAAACACAGGAGCTGACCTGAATGCCCCATCAGTTTTGAAAGTTTTGCGAAGATTTGTCAAAAGGCGTCAAAGATATTGGCAAAAGTAAAAACACTTTTTAAATAGAAACAAGGTCCTAATTATAACTACCTACAACCGACCACCAGTATGTATGTATGTATGTATGTATGTATATATATATATATATATATATATATATATAACACTGAAAAAAACATAGGTTTCAGGGACGTTATAGTTAGTTGGACATTTCACTCGTACAAAACCAGAGAAATTTCACCGTTATAGTTAGTTCAGATAACTATAACTCGCTCCCCCGCAATGCACTGCTGATGACGTCACATATTACATCATTCATGACATGGTCAGTGACATCACTGATGACATCACTGATGCATCTCAAATGACATCATTGATGGCATAACTGATGACATCATTCAGTGACTGTTTCTGTAAAGATTAAATATTTTTTTATATATATGCCAAGGTGTATTGAAGAATGAGTGGGTGTATAAGTGTCTGGATGGAGGATTTAGTAGGTGTGACTGACTGTATAAGTGAGTGATTAAACATGTCTTACTGAATGCATGGGTTAGTGACTAAACTGTGTAAATGTCTGTATCAGTCTGTCTGTTGTGTAAGTTGCTACATGGGTTGGTCAGTAGCTACATGAGTGTCTATATGGGTTATTGATTGGTTGCCTGAGTAGTTGTATGGGAGACTTAGTGTGTGTGTGGGGGGGTGGGTGGGAGGTGTTTGACTCCGTGCATAGATGTGTGAGTGTTTGATTCACTCGGTGTATGGGTTCAAGAGTGCATGTGGAAACAGCTGTATGGGTGGGTGAGTGTGTGTATGGATGTGTTGGTGAGTGAAAGAATGTCTCAGTGGTACATGTCCAAGTAACTACATATGTAAAAGGCAGTGTATGTGAGAGTTGGAGTATATAAATGACTATACCTGAGAGTCAGCGAGTGTGAGAGTTGCTGTATGAATGAGTGTGTACTTGTGTCAGTGATTGTATAAGAGAGTAAGTATGCATTAGTATCTGTATGAATAAGTGAGTTGGTGTTTGTATAACTATTTAGGTGAGTAAATGGGAGTGTGATTGATTCTTTGCATGACTGGCTAGGTGTGTGAGTAACTCCATGGATGAGTGGTGGTGTGTGAGTGTCTGTATAGGTGTATAAGTGCATATGATAGTGTTGTATTGATGAGTGACTGCATGTATGAGTGATTGAATGGGTGAATGAGTGGATGTGTATGTCGACCTAGAAATCAGTGAGTGCGTATGTTATAACTGGTATTGGTGTGTCGATGGTTTCGAAAATTGTAGTCTGTATTTTACAGTGGGTGTATCAAAGGTTATATTAAAGTGTGAGGAGGTGCATCAGATTATCACGTGGATGATGTCATCAGTGATGTCATCAGTGATGGCATTTGAGATGTCATCATTGATGTCATCAGTAATGTCACTGACCATGTCATGAATGATGTTATATGTGACATCATCAGCAGTACATTGCGGGGGCGCAAGTTATAGTTAGCTGAACTAACTCTAACAGTGGGATTTCCCTGGTTGTGTACGAGTGAAATGTCCAACTAACTATAACGTCCCTGAAACCTATGGCTTTTTCAGTGAATTTCTAAGGTTTTTTAAATGCTCATTTCTAACTATAACGTACCTGAAACCTATGTTTTTTTCAGTGAATTTCAAAGGTTTTTTTAAACAAAAAATTCTAATTATAATGTACCTCAATCCTATGTTTTTATAGTGAATTTCTAAGGTTTTATAAATGCTAATTTGTAACTTTAACATCCCTATTAAGTCCCCATGAATCCTAAAGGTCTCTGGTGGCCAAGTAGCCACCCAGGTACATCCAGTAAGCACCACAGAGCTGCATTGTAGAGAGGTGTTCCTAGGCCATGCCCCTTTTTACACCACTCTGCAAACGCAGCTTCTGGCGCACTGCTGCTTGGACAATGAAGTCCACTTGTGTCCTGAGGTCCTCAGGACTCAGGAGGACCTCATCACCCCATCAGAGTGCTTGGAAACGCGTAAGGCCGATGAGACTGAAAACGAGATGTGAAACCGCATGTGCATGAAATAAAGTATGTTACTTACCTACTACAGAGTGCGGCTTCATATCTGGGCAGCTTGTTGAAATACAATATCGCGGCGGTACCAGGCCGCGGAAGCGACGCACCACCTAGGAATTTGTAAAGGACCCGCAGGAATGGCAAAGTCCGGTTCTTGTTTGGGCGTAGCAGGTGGCTTGAATTACATGCGCTATCCCATCCCGGAGCCCACCAGAGGGTAAGAATTGTGCCTCAATATGGGTGCCAGAAACCTAAGCCCACTGGAGGGTAATTACTGTAAATTGACTACATCTACCAGCGTGCAGTGCGAGTATGGAATTATTCTAATTGGCGCACCGGAAGCCAAGGGAAGCCATAGAACATGTAGGGGTATGAAGCAGCATGGTGAAACAGGGCTTCTGACACAGCCTCTGAGGAAGAAGCTGAGAGTGCTTTGAAACGCGTAAGGCCGATGAGACTGAAAACGAGATGGGAAACCGCATGAAATAAAGTATGTTACTTACCTACTACGGAGTGCGGCTTCATATCTGGGCAGCTTGTTGAAATATATATATATATATATATATATATATATAGCTTTCCAAACGACCAAGTTTCCAAAGTCTGTGGCCCGTAGACAGGTGGCGAGTCAAACCGGGCAGGTCTCCCGGTATAATTATCACACGCTGCAGACTTCTTCAAAGAAGGACTCGCACTCAGGGAAAACCAAGATTTATTCACCACGGTAACGCGTTTCGACAGACAAGCTGTCTTGCTCACACAAAGTCGTGTACATTTCAAAGGAAACTTTATAGGTACAAACATGAAAAAAGGACTACTGTTTGTCAAATGGTCTCGACCTACGAATGTGGCGGCCATGTCTGAATGTCTAAAAAACAAATGATACGTTATGTTTGATACTCAATAGATCAATTGGAATAGACAAAACAGGTATACATTAAATGTAAAATATATACAATAGAATTTCGTTATTGTAGACCCATAGTCCTCTAACTGTGATCATATTCTGTCAAAAAGTGAGTCTGGTCGAATCAGTATAATTACTTAAGACGGCCAATAGTGCTTGACAAAATTTAAGATAAACATACAGATCACATATAGTCAGGTGATCAAACTTATATCTAGAGCGGGGAAAAATCAGACTTGATACCTTTGTTTTTGCATCAATATACTGGCGGCTTAGTGCCCCTGATGTATTAGGCTGATTACCCACTAAGTAGAATATATTGTTCCTGACTTGATAATATATTACAGAGGACAGATCAAAATTGACAACTTGACTAAGGTTGTCAGCAAACATAAGTAGTACACAGTTCTAACCGTTTTAAAGATTCAAGAAATGCAAGGAAGAAACAATGGATATAGTGCACAACACAACGATTCAGAATAAGGAAAAAATAATATATATAGTAATCTTATCTGGGAAAGACCCATGGATTGCGGAAGAAAAGGGTAGGGTAACAGGAACGGAAGAAACAATCCACAACTGGAATAACCCTTCCTTTCTTCCTGTGTAAAGATAGCAAACATGAAAGAAAATATGTAAAATCACATATTAAAATATATCGGCACACACTATTACATCATAGTAAGTACTTCAATATAAAAGCAACAACAGAATGAATGCTAGGAGCTTTATACACAGACAGCTAAAGTGTAATATAGGTCTAATTATCCCGTAAGTGGGTGTTTAATTCTTCATCAAGATTATGCCCCTTAGGGTACATAGTTTCCAGTTCAATGATCCATCTAGATTCTCTTTTCCGTAACAATAATGTTCTGTTACCTCCCCTGGGACCAGTATGTACTTGGTCGATCACAAAGTAGCTAAGTAATGAGCTATTAGATAGGTGGAACAATTCAAAGTGTCTGGCAATGGGATAGTGAGTATCTTTTTTGTTTATAGCCCGCATGTGTTCTAGCACACGTTTTTTAGCCATCAATGTAGTGCTTCCCACATACCACTTTTGACATGGACAGACCAAGACATAAACACAGTATGTAGAGCTACACGTTAGAAATTGTTTGATACTCTTGGGAGACCTGTGACCTGGAATTTGTATAGTTTTCTTCATGCTACTGTTACGACAGGCTTTGCAGTGCCCGCAAGGGAAAAAACCTTTAAGATTATGTTCACTTGAGGGTTTCCTAGATGTAATGTCGTTGTGTATTAAGATATCTCTGATGTTATGGCCTTTTCTGTAGGTAATTCTAGGTCTACGCTCCATTGTTTACCCTATGATTGAGTCGCTGGTCAAAATATCCCATTTGTCAACCAGTATTTTGTGTATTTGGTTGGAGTTAGTATTGTAGGTAAGAATTACTCTACCTGTTTCTTGGATGTTGTCATTTTTGTCAGAGCTAGTTTGTGTCTGGGGATTTAATGTCTGGGTGCGATCAATTTCGTCTACTCTTTTGATGGCTCTTTGGATTACCCAGGCAGGGTAGCCTCTGTCTTTGAATCTTTGAATCATGATTTCTTTTTCTTTTTCAAAAGTGGCAACGGTACTACAATTTCTTCGTGCCCTGAGCAGCTCACCAAACGGGATACTCCACTTAAGGGTTTCAGGGTGGCTGCTAAGGGCATGAAGAAGAGTGTTACCGGCTGTAGTTTTGCGAAATAAACTGGTTTGCAGTGTGTTAGCCTGAGGTGTTATTACAAGGTCCAAAAACTCAACTGATTGTCTACTCATATTGCTTGTCAGGACAATATTCTTATTGTTGATATTCAGTTTGTCAATAAATTCGACAGCTTGTTGTTCGGTGTCTGACCAGATGACAAAAAGGTCATCAATATATCGAAGCCATAATTTGACCTTTGAGAGATATTGATGAAGTGTGGTATCTGATTTAATGTCCTCCTCCCATTTGCCCAGAAAAAGGTTGGCAAAACTAGGGGCAAAACATGTCCCCATCGCCGTACCTTTGATTTGTTTGTACATAATACCATTGAACATAAAAATATTACTGGTAAGACAGAGTGACATCATCTCCAGCAACATATTCGTATGTTCAAGGTATTGGATGGGTCTGGTCTTCAGAAAATGATGGCATGACTTAACCCCTTCAGTTTGATCTATGATAGTATAGAGTGAGTTAACGTCTAGCGTTATCATAAGATCATTGGGTTCCCAGACGACATGTCGAAGTTTGGTCAAAAAATCGGTGGTATCCTTAACATGGGAAGGGAGTTCAGTGACGTACTCACGTAAGAAGTGATCCACATACTTGGATACAATCTCAAAGGCACTTCCTATTGAAGAGACAATAGGTCTCCCTGGTGGTACTGTGGGGTTTTTGTGGATCTTAGGCAAAAGATATAGGATGGATAGTTTGGGATAGTCCCGTTTGAGAAAACAGTATTCCTCCCACGTTAGATAACCTTTTTCCTCCCATTCCTTTAGTTTTTCCCAAATATTGCAAATGCTGACATTGTACATTTCCATATTGGCCTTCATATAGAAGTGGTGATCATTCAGTTGCCTTTCCGCCTCCAATATATATTGGTCTTTCTGCCAGAGGACGATGTTGCCACCTTTGTCCGCTGGGCGGATAACAATATTAGTGTCGTTGGCTAGTTCAATCAAAAATTCTCTTTGTTTATTGGAAAGATTAGATTGGATACGGTTGTTTGTTTTGTGTTTCAGTTTCAATAAGGCTTGGGTAACAACCTCCTGAAAAGTGTCGATGTTATCGTGAGGGAGGTTGGGGTAAAAGATCGATCGAGGTTTAAATTTGGTAGAGGCGATAGAGTCAGTGGGAATGTCAAGTTCCCATTCCTGGTTGTCCATAGGACATGGGGGGTCAAGTTCAGTTGCAAGATCCTGTATCATGTGCAACGTTTGGGCATCAGCAATAGTTAGATTGGAAAAGGGTTGATTCATAGTGGTGTCTTCGTCTCTGGATAGTGTATTGGAGCTATCCTTTTTGTACAAGGCATGCCATTTTTTTAGTTTCATTTTTCTAATGAATTTATACAGATCAATCCGTGTATCTGCATAATTAAAAGTTTCTGAGGGACAGAAAGTCAATCCCAGACACAATGTACTTTTTTCAGAGAATGTTAATTTTCTCTTACTCAGATTGACAATGGTTTTATTTACCGTATCGTAATCCATTATTGTTTACCTTTGGAGCCACGTATTCCGTTTCCCATGGGCTCTCTTGCATTGATCTTTTGTTTGTCTCTGTTTTCGTCGCTTCCGTCTCTGTTTGCTCCTCCCCTCCCTCTGCCTCTTCCTCTTCCCCGGCCTCTGCCACGTTGTTTTCCTCTGTTTGATGTTGTTTGTGGGGTTGTTCTCGGTGTCTGACGGCCTTTTCTCAAGACCCGAAATTCGTCTAAAAAAGTGGCAGTTTTTAAGGCGATCGGTCTTTCAGAAATCGAGCTCACTGTGGAGATTGAGGTGTCATTGTCTGATCCACTTGTTTCAACAGTGGAGTTCTCCACTTCTGTTAATGGGGGTTCCGTTGTTTCCTTTGGTTGTGGTAGATTTTCATATAGATGGTCATATTTATGACTATATGTTAAGGTGCGACCAGACTCATAGTCTACACAGTCTCTGTGCAATTTGCGTTGCTTCCGGTTTTTTATATCTTCCTCGTGTTGTTGCAGTTTAATTGTTAGATCCTTCATGAATTTATTGATTAGGTCTTGTTCTTTGTTTTTTGATAATTCGTCTTCCAATGTTTTTATTTCAGACAGAATGGTTTCTCTGTCTTCCCAAGCATATTTTATCAGGATGTTCAACATGGTTCGGGAGCTGTTGGCTGAATTCTCTTGCCAATCCTGCAACATCCTAGGATTTAAGGATTCATATGAGGGCATGATATAAATACGGAGGCCTCTAGGGACCATTTGTTTGTCCACATAGTCCTGTAGTGAGACTGCTTCCCACCATTTTGCTGTTTCTGATTTTTTAAGTTTTTCCAATCTCCTTAGTTTCGCATTGAGTGAGACGTCTGTTGAGTTTTGTCTCGTACTGGTTCCTGTGCCCGGCGCCCGTGCAAGCAGCGTGGCTGCTGCTGCGCGCCGTTCAGCTTCTGCATTCATTCTGTGTTTATCAATGAATCCTTATATGTGCGTATATAGGATCCAAGAGCAATCCAAAGAAATCGTTGTGAACTATAAAGGGATACTCTCCCTTTGTTTACTTGGTTAGACCCCCCTCCACATACTTGGAGGTTCCTGTTGCCGATAGTTCTGCTAGTTCTCAGGTTGCCGATCAGTATAGGCGCACAGTTCCTATTCTTTCTGCTGCATAAATCAGGGGTCGTGTCTCCTAAAAAAGCAGTAAGGCGGGCGGGGGACCGGGCGCGTCTGCTCCCAAACGTACTCCCGCCCCTCCTGTTAGTTACCCCGTCTCACGCTCCCCAGAACCCGGGCATAGGAGACACTCACCGTGAGATATGTGTGTAGATCTGTTGGTCCTGAGAAATCCGTAGGTATTACTTCTCGTGTTGAGTGACGGCCGGCCGGTAGACTTTTCCGTTTTGTAGCTTTCCAAACAACCAAGTTTCCAAAGTCTGTGGCCCGTAGACAGGTGGCGAGTCAAACCGGGCAGGTCTCCCGGTATAATTATCACACGCTGCAGACTTCTTCAAAGAAGGACTCGCACTCAGGGAAAACCAAGATTTATTCACCACGGTAACGCGTTTCGACAGACAAGCTGTCTTGCTCACACAAAGTCGTGTACATTTCAAAGGAAACTTTATAGGTACAAACATGAAAAAAGGACTACTGTTTGTCAAATGGTCTCGACCTACGAATGTGGCGGCCATGTCTGAATGTCTAAAAAACAAATGATACGTTATGTTTTATACTCAATAGATCAATTGGAATAGACAAAACAGGTATACATTAAATGTAAAATATATACAATAGAATTTCGTTATTGTAGACCCATAGTCCTCTAACTGTGATCATATTCTGTCAAAAAGTGAGTCTGGTCGAATCAGTATAATTACTTAAGACGGCCAATAGTGCCGTCTTAAGTAATTATACTGATTCGACCAGACTCACTTTTTGACAAAATATGATCACAGTTAGAGGACTATGGGTCTACAATAACGAAATTCTATTGTATATATTGTACATTTAATGTATACCTGTTTTGTCTATTCCAATTGATCTATTGAGTATAAAACATAACGTATCATTTGTTTTTTAGACATTCAGACATGGCCGCCACATTCGTAGGTCGAGACCATTTGACAAACAGTAGTCCTTTTTTCATGTTTGTACCTATAAAGTTTCCTTTGAAATGTACACGACTTTGTGTGAGCAAGACAGCTTGTCTGTCGAAACGCGTTACCGTGGTGAATAAATCTTGGTTTTCCCTGAGTGCGAGTCCTTCTTTGAAGAAGTCTGCAGCGTGTGATAATTATACCGGGAGACCTGCCCGGTTTGACTCGCCACCTGTCTACGGGCCACAGACTTTGGAAACTTGGTCGTTTGGAAAGCTACAAAACGGAAAAGTCTACCGGCCGGCCGTCACTCAACACGAGAAGTAATACCTACGGATTTCTCAGAACCAACAGATCTACACACATATCTCACGGTGAGTGTCTCCTATGCCCGGGTTCTGGGGAGCGTGAGACGGGGTAACTAACAGGAGGGGCGGGAGTACGTTTGGGAGCAGACGCGCCCAGTCCCCCGCCCGCCTTACTGCTTTTTTAGGAGACACAACCCCTGATTTATGCAGCAGAAAGAATAGGAACTGTGCGCCTATACTGATCGGCAACCTGAGAACTAGCAGAACTATCGGCAACAGGAACCTCCAAGTATGTGGAGGGGGGTCTAACCAAGTAAACAAAGGGAGAGTATCCCTTTATAGTTCACAACGATTTCTTTGGATTGCTCTTGGATCCTATATACGCACATATAAGGATTCATTGATAAACACAGAATGAATGCAGAAGCTGAACGGCGCGCAGCAGCAGCCACGCTGCTTGCACGGGCGCCAGGCACAGGAACCAGTACGAGACAAAACTCAACAGACGTCTCACTCAATGCGAAACTAAGGAGATTGGAAAAACTTAAAAAATCAGAAACAGCAAAATGGTGGGAAGCAGTCTCACTACAGGACTATGTGGACAAACAAATGGTCCCTAGAGGCCTCCATATTTATATCATGCCCTCATATGAATCCTTAAATCCTAGGATGATGCAGGATTGGCAAGAGAATTCAGCCAACAGCTCCTGAACCATGTTGAACATCCTGATAAAATATGCTTGGGAAGACAGAGAAACCATTCTGTCTGAAATAAAAACATTGGAAGACGAATTATCAAAAAACAAAGAACAAGACCTAATCAATAAATTCATGAAGGATCTAACAATTAAACTGCAACAACATGAGGAAGATATAAAAAACCGGAAGCAACGCAAATTGCACAGAGACTGTGTAGACCATGAGTCTGGTCGCACCTTAACATATAGTCATAAATATGACCATCTATATGAAAATCTACCACAACCAAAGGAAACAACGGAACCCCCATTAACAGAAGTGGAGAACTCCACTGTTGAAACAAGTGGATCAGACAATGACACCTCAATCTCCACAGTGAGCTCGATTTCTGAAAGACCGAGCGCCTTAAAAACTGCCACTTTTTTAGACGAATTTCGGGTCTTGAGAAAAGGCCGTCAGACACCGAGAACAACCCCACAAACAACATCAAACAGAGGAAAACAACGTGGCAGAGGCCGGGGAAGAGGAAGAGGCAGAGGGAGGGGAGGAGCAAACAGAGACGGAAGCGACGAAAACAGAGACAAACAAAAGGTCAATGCAAGAGAGCCCATGGGAAACGGAATACGTGGCTCCAAAGGCAAACAATAATGGATTACGATACAGTAAATAAAACCATTGTCAATCTGAGTAAGAGAAAATTAACATTCTCTGAAAAAAGTACATTGTGTCTGGGATTGACTTTCTGTCCCTCAGAAACTTTTAATTATGCAGATACACGGATTGATCTGTATAAATTCATTAGAAAAATGAAACTAAAAAAATGGCATGCCTTGTACAAAAAGGATAGCTCCAATACACTATCCAGAGACGAAGACACCACTATGAATCAACCCTTTTCCAATCTAACTATTGCTGATGCCCAAACGTTGCACATGATACAGGATCTTGCAACTGAACTTGACCCCCCATGTCCTATGGACAACCAGGAATGGGAACTTGACATTCCCACTGACTCTATCGCCTCTACCAAATTTAAACCTCGATCGATCTTTTACCCCAACCTCCCTCACGATAACATCGACACTTTTCAGGAGGTTGTTACCCAAGCCTTATTGAAACTGAAACACAAAACAAACAACCGTATCCAATCTAATCTTTCCAATAAACAAAGAGAATTTTTGATTGAACTAGCCAACGACACTAATATTGTTATCCGCCCAGCGGACAAAGGTGGCAACATCGTCCTCTGGCAGAAAGACCAATATATATTGGAGGCGGAAAGGCAACTGAATGATCACCACTTCTATATGAAGGCCAATATGGAAATGTACAATGTCAGCATTTGCAATATTTGGGAAAAACTAAAGGAATGGGAGGAAAAAGGTCATCTAACGTGGGAGGAATACTGTTTTCTCAAACGGGACTATCCCAAACTATCCATCCTATATCTTTTGCCTAAGATCCACAAAAACCCCACAGTACCACCAGGGAGACCTATTGTCTCTTCAATAGGAAGTGCCTTTGAGAATGTATCCAAGTATGTGGATCACTTCTTACGTGAGTACGTCACTGAACTCCCTTCCCATGTTAAGGATACCACCGATTTTTTGACCAAACTTCGACATGTCGTCTGGGAACCCAATGATCTTATGATAACGCTAGACGTTAACTCACTCTATACTATCATAGATCAAACTGAAGGGGTTAAGTCATGCCATCATTTTCTGAAGACCAGACCCATCCAATACCTTGAATATACGAATATGTTGCTGGAGATGATGTCACTCTGTCTTACCAGTAATATTTTTATGTTCAATGGTATTATGTACAAACAAATCAAAGGTACGGCGATGGGGACATGTTTTGCCCCTAGTTTTGCCAACCTTTTTCTGGGCAAATGGGAGGAGGACATTAAATTAGATACCACACTTCATCAATATCTCTCAAAGGTCAAATTATGGCTTCGATATATTGATGACCTTTTTGTCATCTGGTCAGACACCGAACAACAAGCTGTCGAATTTATTGACAAACTGAATATCAACAATAAGAATATTGTCCTGACAAGCAATATGAGTAGACAATCAGTTGAGTTTTTGGACCTTGTAATAACACCTCAGGCTAACACACTGCAAACCAGTTTATTTCGCAAAACTACAGCCGGTAACACTCTTCTTCATGCCCTTAGCAGCCACCCTGAAACCCTTAAGTGGAGTATCCCGTTTGGTGAGCTGCTCAGGGCACGAAGAAATTGTAGTACCATTGCCACTTTTGAAAAAGAAAAAGAAATCATGATTCAAAGATTCAAAGACAGAGGCTACCCTGCCTGGGTAATCCAAAGAGCCATCAAAAGAGTAGACGAAATTGATCGCACCCAGACATTAAATCCCCAGACACAAACTAGCTCTGACAAAAATGACAACATCCAAGAAACAGGTAGAGTAATTCTTACCTACAATACTAACTCCAACCAAATACACAAAATACTGGTTGACAAATGGGATATTTTGACCAGCGACTCAATCATAGGGAAAACAATGGAGCGTAGACCTAGAATTACCTACAGAAAAGGCCGTAACATCAGAGATATCTTAATACACAACAACATTACATCTAGGAAACCCTCAAGTGAACATAATCTTAAAGGTTTTTTCCCTTGCGGGCACTGCAAAGCCTGTCGTAACAGTAGCATGAAGAAAACTATACAAATTCCAGGTCACAGGTCTCCCAAGAGTATCAAACAATTTCTAACGTGTAGCTCTACATACTGTGTTTATGTCTTGGTCTGTCCATGTCAAAAGTGGTATGTGGGAAGCACTACATTGATGGCTAAAAAACGTGTGCTAGAAGAACACATGCGGGCTATAAACAAAAAAGATACTCACTATCCCATTGCCAGACACTTTGAATTGTTCCACCTATCTAATAGCTCATTACTTAGCTACTTTGTGATCGACCAAGTACATACTGGTCCCAGGGGAGGTAACAGAACATTATTGTTACGGAAAAGAGAATCTAGATGGATCATTGAACTGGAAACTAAGTACCCTAAGGGGCATAATCTTGATGAAGAATTAAACACCCACTTACGGGATAATTAGACCTATATTACACTTTAGCTGTCTGTGTATAAAGCTCCTAGCATTCATTCTGTTGTTGCTTTTATATTGAAGTACTTACTATGATGTAATAGTGTGTGCCGATATATTTTAATATGTGATTTTACATATTTTCTTTCATGTTTGCTATCTTTACACAGGAAGAAAGGAAGGGTTGTTCCAGTTGTGGATTGTTTCTTCCGTTCCTGTTACCCTACCCTTTTCTTCCGCAATCCATGGGTCTTTCCCAGATAAGATTACTATATATATTATTTTTTCCTTATTCTGAATCGTTGTGTTGTGCACTATATCCATTGTTTCTTCCTTGCATTTCTTGAATCTTTAAAACGGTTAGAACTGTGTTCTACTTATGTTTGCTGACAACCTTAGTCAAGTTGTCAATTTTGATCTGTCCTCTGTAATATATTATCAAGTCAGGCACAATATATTCTACTTAGTGGGTAATCAGCCTAATACATCAGGGGCACTAAGCCGCCAGTATATTGATGTAAAAACAAAGGTATCAAGTCTGATTTTTCCCCGCTCTAGATATAAGTTTGATCACCTGACTATATGTGATCTGTATGTTTATCTTAAATTTTGTCAAGCACTATTGGCCGTCTTAAGTAATTATACTGATTCGACCAGACTCACTTTTTGACAGAATATGATCACAGTTAGAGGACTATGGGTCTACAATAACGAAATTCTATTGTACATATTTTACATTTAATGTATACCTGTTTTGTCTATTCCAATTGATCTATTGAGTATAAAACATAACGTATCATTTGTTTTTTAGACATTCAGACATGGCCGCCACATTCGTAGGTCGAGACCATTTGACAAACAGTAGTCCTTTTTTCATGTTTGTACCTATAACGTTTCCTTTGAAATGTACACGACTTTGTGTGAGCAAGACAGCTTGTCTGTCGAAACGCGTTACCGTGGTGAATAAATCTTGGTTTTCCCTGAGTGCGAGTCCTTCTTTGAAGAAGTCTGCAGCGTGTGATATATATATATATATATATATATATATATTCACTGAAAAAAACAAAGGTTTCAGGGGCGTTATAGTTAGCTGGACATTTCCCTCGTACAAAACCCTAGAAATTCCCCTGTTATAGTTAGTTCAGCTAACTATAACTCGCGCCCCCGCAATGCACTGCTGATGACGTCACATATTACATCACTCATAACATGGTCAGTGACATCACTTTTGACACCACTGATGACATCTCAGATGACATCACTGATGACATCATCTAGTAGATGTAATATGTGACGTCATCAGCAGTGGACTGCGGGCACGTGAGTTATAGTTAGTAGAACTAACTATAACGTAGGGAATTTCAATGGTTTTGTACGAGTGAAATGTCCAGCTAACTATAACACCCCTGAAACCTATGTTTTTTTCAGTGAATATATATATATGTATATATGTATATTCACTGAAAAATCCATAGGTTTCACACATGTTATAGTTAGCGGAAATTTTACTGATAAAAAACCAATGAAATTGCCCCGTTATAGTTAGTGCTGGCAACTATAACTCACGCGACCGCAATCCTCTGCTGATGCTAATACTGTATTTAGACACTTATTTGCCCATGTCTTCTTCCATACATTTTTAGCTATACATATATTAAAAATATTTTTTTTTATAAAGACACATATGTCATCAGCAGAAGATTGCGGTCGCGTGAGTTATAGTTGCCAGCACTAACTATAACGGGGCAATTTCATTGGTTTTTTATCAGTAAAATTTCCGCTAACTATAACATGTGTGAAACCTATGGTTTTTTCAGTGAATTTGCAAGGTTTTTTAAATGCTAATTCCTAACTATAACGTGTGTGAAACCTATGGTTTTTTCAGTGAATTTGTACGGTTTTTTAAATGCTAAGTTACTTTACGCCATTCGAGGCGTGTGCGCCCACTTAACGCAGTGCGTTCCGTGCACGGTTTTTATCAACTTTAATAAGCCCTGTACATTTGGTGGCCTTCGGCCACCAAAAGCACAGGGGGTGGGGTCAATGTGGATAGTGTTTTTTTTATTTCGATTTTATAATTTCATGTTGCCAAAATATAGTTTTTTTACTGATGTAATAAGCCCTGTACATTAGGGGGCCTACGGCCACCAAAAGCACAGGGGGTGGGGTAAGTGTGGAAAGTGTTTTTTTTATTTCTATTTTTTACCGTACGCTTACGGTAAGCGTACGGTAAGCGTACTCGACGAAATTGCCGAAAAAAAAATAAAACCGTTTTTGCTCTTGGGGGATGTTTGGGGACTCCCTCAGCATGACTATGTGGGAGGGAGTTGTCAAAACAGCCCCGTAACATGTTTTTGGGCATCATGTTTGATAAATAACACTCAGTGCGAGAGACAAAATGGCGGACGCCGCTTCCTGGTTTCGGCCGATTCGAATGTTTACTAAGATCTAAGAGCCAATCAGAATCGCGCTCGCGCACGCCACCGTACACGTACGGTAAGCGTACGGTAAGCGTACCGTAAGCGGGCTCAGATATATATATTGATTTAAAGGCTATTTTCTCAGAATCTACTGAACAGATTTACACCAAACCTACAAAAGGCACTTCCTTGACATAGGGACTACCTCTCTGCCAAATTTCTAGTAATTCTGTTCAGCCGTTCGGGCTGTAGCTCTGTCTAAAGGTCCTATGGAAAAATGCATGGGAAAAACGCGTTTTGGGACCCCCCTTTTATCTCAGCCCCCGCTTGACGAATCCCCCCGAGACTTTCAGGGTAGGAGCGGAGCGTAGCGCCCCACCTATTTTGAGAAATTCGCGAGGATTCATCGACCGGCGCCAAAGTTATTCAAAATAGAATGTTGCGGATTTCCTATGGAAAAGGGGTCCTAACTATAACTACCTACTGGCGACCGCCAGTAGGTAATATATATATATATATATATATACATATATATATATATATATATATATATATATATATATATATATATATATATATATTTATAGCAAGAGAGAGTGAGAGAGCCTGATTTATAGTACTCACACTTACACTTTCGTTTGAGTTGACATTTCTTTTGGTATTCACAAACTACTAGTTAATAGTAAGTTTATAACTACCGAGACTCCCCAGTTGCGGCGAGGAACTCCAAACATAAGCAGATAGGCCCGTTTCTGCAGTCATAATACCAAAACACTGCAAACTTACACAACAATGTAAGTTTACCTTAGAGAATCAGGCCCAAATAGCTTGAAATAATAATAATAATATAACAATGTTTCAGTTTGCAATATTTTTGTTTTTGTGGCTTTGGTTATATTTTTTTAAACATTAAGACACATTTTTATTGTAAAATATAACTTTATTTTCACATTTTTTATTGGGTTTTGTAAACCTGCAAAATGTGCATTAATAATTTCTTTTGCAGAGCCCTCAATAATGAGGAGTCTCACAGAATGTGCACAGATAACGTACTCAGACCCTTTAGTTCTAGCAATAATTTAAGTAAATCTAACAATCTAACAATTAACTTCCCCCACAATAGACACATTAATATGAGAGATGGGTAGGCATTGCAGTTGTATTGTGACTGCTAAAGGACACAGCATCTGGGCAAACATGCCAAACTCCAGTGAGGTGATAGAGTAAAACTTGCACAGGGTGAAATGGTATAGTGGTTTGGCCACCCACCTGAAAAGCAGGTGACTGCAGGGGCTATGAATGCCCCCCGTCCTTCTGAGACACCTCTCGGCACTGCTGGAGTGTTACAGGAGTCCCGGCCGCAGAGAGGGAGAGAAACACACTGCCACACCTTGCCACCTCGTCCAGCTGGGCACCCAATGCCTCGGGAGTGCAGGAGGTTGTCGTCAGTGTTGTTGTTGGGGAATATCAGTTCTATGTGGTGGAAGCGAACAGGTATCAGTGACACATAGCACTTACACAGTGACTAACATACAACATATAATCATATAATAATCACCTGGCACCCAAATGGGCTTTCATGTGTATGCTTTCTTCACTGGGTTAGAAAGTCTTTTAGCGGAAGTAAGTGTTCCTAGTACACACAATCACTGTCCAGGAGCTTTCATACTATCCTTGTGCTTTCAAGATAGTAGTGTCTCATCACAAGTCATTGCACACTGCCAAATAGTATTATACTCATGCCAGAAAATAACAGGAAAGGGCTGAAAACAACAGGAAAGGCCCACAGCCCTTAACAGGAGCCTGGTGCACTCTGAAAAAATATAACAATAACAAAATCAACAAAACAGTATGCTAGATGTGCATTCACAGCACTGTAGCACAGAGATTATCCCAAAAAGAGAAAGGTCTCAAGGTCCCAGCAATTGCCAAACGGACTGCTTTACTCTGTTTAAGTTTGTGATTATGGAAGCGCTAGTGCACCCTTCAAAACACACAACTAGTCTTTCTGAGCAATTCAAAACACACAAGTCTCTGTGAGCACACTCCACTTAGCTATAGGCCAGTGAGGGCTTATTCTACAATCTGTTCTGTCTGCTGCAAGATGCTGCGAGGAATGAAGCAGAGGAATTTCTCTGTGGGCGTTGCCAGGAAACGGAGCTGATCAGTATATGGACCCTAGGTCATGGGTGGGTTATGTGACCAAGTGTTGCTGTTTTAGAATTGTGTTCAAGCATCCGCCGCTGATCTTGGGGGAGGAGGAGAAGGAAGTCATGTCCATTTTAGAGACAGTGTTTCTCTGTTGTGAAAGGAAATTTGATCCCCATGTAGGGTAGCATAGTATTGTCTTTCTCTGTTTCTTTCAGAGCATTCTTCATGGTCTCCCACCCCTCAGAGGTGGTTCTATAGTTCTTTTCTGCCATCCTCTGTATTCTTCCCATCTCACTGCTTTGCATTCTGAGTCAATTCAGTATAATGTGCTGGTAATTATAAATTAGGCTGTCCTACTAATTTTAACATTTCTTCATTAGGAACTGTGATATATTCAAAAGTGGACAACAAGCAGACAGCATTTTGTAACAGTCCTATAATGGTTTTCATCACGCATGTTCCATATGTGATAAGTGAGAATGAGTTGGAACTTATTCTTGACTGAGCTGCATTATGGGAGGAAACAGACCAACTGGGGCTTTGTGACATTTGGAGGGATTCCTACCCAAATATACATGTTACTCCTCAACACATGGAAGTTACAGCAGACTTGACCTCTAGGGTGCTGTAGGTGATGCACATGTCCCGCTTTCTCTCCGATTACGCCTCTTCATGCTGTGTTATTAAATGGGGCAGAAGAGCTTGGTCCCCATATACTTGGATGTTGTCCCTGGATCTGCTGCATGATTCCATAGGCACAGAGACCTTGGTGCCTGCCACTACGGAGGTCTTTGAGCTTAATGGGTCCTCTATATGTAGTAGGGCCACTGAATGGGAGACCATGATGGCTGTGATCCGGGAGTGATGCATTGAGCTCTCATGTTTAGTAAGGCATGCATTTCAGGTAGAGCTCATACAGAGGGAGGAGGAGCTGGCACTTATCCAACAGCCTAACCCAGATGATGATGAGGGGTGCAGGGGGTAAATATAGACTCAGAGGCTGGTGATCTCTGTCCGAGATAGGTTGGAGAAATATACTTTGAAATATTACTGGCAGCTACTTCACATGAAGGGGGACAGGTTTAGGTGCCTTTTAGCCCAGATCCTACACCACGAGACAGCTCGCCTTCCCATTCTCCACCTCAAGTCCTCTCAGGATTGAGGAATACACACCCAGAAGGGCATAGTGGACATCTTTAAGGACCATTTGGAGTTAGTGTACAGTAGTACACAGCCACCCGACATGAAGCGACATGCTGGTTACTAGGTTGCTATGCTGCTTCTGCACCTGGGAGACGATGCAGCCCAGGAACTGGACATGCCCTTACCTTAGAGGAGGTTTGGACTGCACTTTCTGGCCTTCCCAGTGGGAAGACCCCTGGCAGTGACAACCTTTCTACCAAATTCTATCAAGCCTTTGCACCGGGGCTTACTCAGCGACTGCTGGAGGTATACCAGAAGGTCAAGGACACTGGAGTATTACGTCCTTCTATGTGGGAGGGCTGCATCCCTATACTCTTGAAGCCTGACTCTAGCATGTCCCATCCATCAGCCTACTGCCCTCTCACAATGAACAATACAGACACGAAAGTCCTATGCAAAGCACTGGCCCTCAGACTGAGCCTGGTGATTTCTCAATTGATTCAGATGACAAGTGTGGCTTCATACCTGTGCAAAATACTACTATGACCCTGCGGAAAGTAATGCATGTCCTACGTTAAGTAGAGGACATGGACAAGGAACTGGCACTTGGCTTTATAGATATTGCCAAAGCCTTTGACACAGTAAATTGACATTACCTCATGAAGGCACTGGAGGTGATAGTGTTTGGTGTGCACTTCATGGCTTGGGTGTGCCTCTTGTATACTGATCCTATAGCACAAGTGAAGGTCAATTATATATGCTCAACTCCATGATCGATGGGCAGGAGCACACAACAGGAGTATCTGCTGTCCCCTCTTCTCATTGCCATAGCACTGGGGCTGCTAGCCATCCAGATTCTATCGGATATGTCTGATTAGGGTATTAGAGTCTGATCAGTTAATCATCTGGTGTGCCTTTATGCAGATGATACTTTTTTTAATCTATCAGCATCAAGGAGATCCCTTCCTTTTCTATTACATCACTTCAATACCTTTGGGGAACTCTCTGGTCTTAGGGTCAACCACAGAAAATCATTAGACGCCCTTCTGGGGGCATATCCCCCCCCCCCCAGGTGCCGAGCACCCTTCCAGAGCTGCCCATAGACTGAGAAACTGATCAGTTCCGTTATCTTGGAGTCATAGTGGCACAAACACCCAATAAATCCATGCAGTTCAACATTGAGAGGGTTTCTTTTATTTTATTTGAGAAGTTTTATAAAGCACAAACAAAACCTGTACGGGTATTAGAGCGCTGTACAAAGCAGTGAAAGGTGGAAGGAGGAAAAAGCATAAAGGTACATGTGAGGTACCAGAATAGCAACAAAGTCATAAGGAGCACGAAGAAAAACAAAATAACAATGTTTAACCGAGGTAAAAACCCATCTTGCATGTAAAGTTCCAGAAGTGCAACAAATCTCATAGGGCACATGAAGAGACAGAAATTTGAGCTTTTGAACAAAAGTTTTAAAGAGTGTCAACAGGAAATACAAGTAAGTTAAAATGGCTACGGTTACGGAGGCCTTGCATTCCTCTAACCTCTTCTGAACTGCTCCCCTATTATCCATTTAGGACAAGTGGCTATCGCCAATATGGTGTTTCTGCCATGTTGCCTTTACACAATGCAATACTCATTTGACTTTCAATTCCGTTCGGTCCTTTTGAGATTTCACTCCTCTTTACTACCTGAATATGGGCCAGAGGTAGAAGCACAGTGGTGAGAACTTTTCTTGTCCTTCCATTAGAAAGGGGGGACTGGCAGTCCCCAACCCAACCTGGAATGGTACACCTTTTTCATCACAAATTCAGCACATGGAGCACTGGCTCACAGAGGGCAGTAACTTGGTGAAATCACTCATGAGAGATGACACACGTGTTCTGTCACTTACGGAACTTTTGATGGAATGTTATCGTGAAGTGTCGACGATCCCATACTTTATAAAGCCCTCAGCCACACTGTGGGAGAGGAATGTTAAAGTAGTACTGGGGAGGGCTTCCTTTGTCAGGGAGGTTAGGTTTTGAGCCCTACCAGCATTTCGAGTTCATGCAAAATCGGTGGATAGGACTACATGGAGAGAAAGGGGTTGTGAGACCGTGGGTGATTTGTACCCTAACAAGGGGTTCTTATCCTTTGAGGCAGCACAGGATTCTTATGGAGTGGGGCCCGGGCAGTTATTAACTCACACTGGTATAGCAGCCATAGCCTGGGATATATGGCCCACTTTCAGAGTGGCCCCATCCTCGTCGCTCACTTTTCGAGGACTGCTGGAGCTGGGTGGGGGTTACCATGTAGTCTCTTATTTCCACAAAGCCATGATGGGTGATTGTGTGCTCGGGCAGCCTGGGATAGTGACCTGGAGACCCCACTGGAGGCTGTACAGTGGAATAGGATGTGCACACTAGTCCTATCCATCTCCAGCAATGCCAGGTTTTTAGCTCACCCAATTTTTACACCCCACATATGTTACACCCCTAGTCCTACACAAAACGACCCTTTTAAACCCAGCACCTGTCCTAGATGTTCACCCCATGTCGCCTCCTTTTTACTCTTGGTTTGGGATTGCCGGGCTGCCCATTCCTTCTGGTCAACTCTAGTGACGTGATTGGCTACCATGGTGCGGATGCCGATCCCAATGGACCCTGCTGCTTGTCTTTTAGGTAACATTTGATGATGAAAGGGCAGGAAAATGGAATTTAAGTGTTTGCACCTATACTTCCGGTCAAACGGTGGGTTGCCATTACTTGGATGCCTCAGGCCACTCCCAATTAAAACATGTGGGTGTCTGATGTGGTTGAATGGGCTGTGGTGGAGGAGGCACAGTTACGAAAATGCCGATGAAATTGTAAAGCAGAGGTGGAACTGGGAGTGTGGGCAAACCTCCTGGCCATATTTATGGACATGGGGAGTTCGCAGTTGCCTTCTTCAACTATTGCTGATGACCCCACAGACAATGATACTTGAAGTCTTACCCCATGGAGATGGAGGGGATTTTCCTTTAGGTGTGATAATCCTGTATCATTTCACCTTACGAACTGTACTGACTGCTCTCTTTTATTCCCTGATCAAAGACGGCGTTTTACATTTTGTACTTGTTACCCTTGAAACAATAAAATCAATAAACAATGTATTGAAAAAAAGAACAAAATCTTGACTTTCAATTTTTTGGACAGAGTGGCTTCATTTGTAAATGTGAATATCTTGTTATATTTGTTCGTATTCAATGTTCTTGCTTTCCCTCATATTTTCTGTAAAATCCTCAAGTATGTCCGTTAACTGAATTTACCAGTACTTCTATGATGGATGCCGCAGCGTAGTGGTTGATTAACATTGGAAGAAATGGTAGCCTTTGACTAGTATTAATTGTAGATCTTCAAGAACATTAATGTGTGTTTTGTTTGTTTTTGTTTATTAACATATTTTATTGATTTTACATATCGAAAAGTAAACCAGAAGACACAAGCTGGTAGTTGTACATGACATCATAGAAAATCCCACAAAAAACATCAGTGCAAGCATATAGCAAAGTAGTACCCCAAGTATGTAACAAATCAGCAGTTGACATATAACAAGGTAAGGTAGCCCCACCACTACACTTCTTTTCGGGCGTGAACATTAATGTGTTTATTTCCAAAAATAATATTGCTTTTGTCTTAAAGCCCTCCCTGAATCCTCAGAAACGTAAGTGCTAACATCAAATTGGAAACCATGCTAATTTCATCAATAAAAAACATTTTCTTTGACCATAAATTGTGACCAACTTCCACCATGGTCCACTAGCAGCACCTCCATTGTTGAAACAAGCAAGTCCTAATGGATCATACAAGGAATGATACCTTTGATTAGGAAACCTTTTCCAATTCCCACTTTCCCACTAATGCATAATATTAGTTGTATCATGCATTGCTTTTTGTGTTGTATTGTAGATCTCGGATTTGCTAAAAAAAAATACGGCATTGCCAATTATTGAGATGCCGTGCATCAAAAGCCTCTTCAGCTGATAAGAACTAGAGCATTGTATTTTCAATCTCAAACAAGGCTTTTTTTGAGGAAAATGGGTTTTGTAATGATGCTTGAGTTGTTTCTGTGGTTTCGTGTTATTTGATTGTTTGGTTATGATGTGTTTGTCACAATATGATGTACGTTTTTAAAATTGGACGTCTACACTCAAAGATATTTTCATAACTGTTATAATTTCCCAGTGGTGATGTTTCCTCTTACCATGGTTTCAAAAGTTGATGTAAGCAAAACTAGAAATGTTCCTTTTGTGAGTGTCTTCACAAATTAATTGACAGCGATTAATAAATTAGCTTTAGAATGTAAATCTGACATCATAGTCTTTCACAACGTATTTATGATTGGTTTAATCTGTTGAGACTTTTTTGTGTCTATTTCATAGAAGCCCAGATTCTAATGCAGTTGAACGATTGGGATAGGCAGCAGAAAATTGAATGTGCCTTTAATGTGACTACACTTTACACATTTTCCCATGATAAATGTTCACTTTCTGATTTAGGTTTAAGGACCTGTTTGTAAATGTCAGATGTTTTAAGAGCATAACTGTTGTAATTTCCAAGGGATGTCGTTTCCTCTTACTATGATTTAAGTTGGTGTAAGCAAAATTAGAAATGTTCCCTTTGTGAGTGTCTTGACAACCTAATTGACAGCGGTTAAGTAATGTCGGGTTAGAAAGTTTTACAAAGCTGCCATCATGGTTCACAACGTATTTATGATTGATTAATCTGTTGTGACCTTGGGTAAAAGTTATGTGCAATTTCATATACGCACAGCGTCTAAAGCTAATGGATTTAATTTGCATATTTTTCATGATAAATGTTCAATTTCTGAATTAAGTTTAGGGACACTTTTGCATATGTCAGATGTTCAAAGAGCAAACCATATAATGGCAAGGCGTACCTTTTTTAAAAAAACGATCATATGTCCCTCTTCTCTGTGGCTAAGCATTTTCAATTCAAAATATTACAGATTTTGTCCTAACGTTTTCATTAGGACCGTGCAGAATTTAATTGATGCTGGGTAAATGATACCGGGGTAATTGGAGTAATTTGAGCAATTCCACATTACTCTCTGATGCAGAATTACGGATGACTATGATATTGTGTAATTTGGGGAAAAATCCTCACTCAAGAGCACATTTATAAAGTGCGAGCGGCTGCTAAAGTTCGTTCTTTGTGGTCTGCTGCATTTAGCACTGTTTCTTAGCGCAAAATGCATCCTCGTGCCAATTTTGGGCATGAGGGGGCATCCTCGTGCTCATTTTGGGCACGAGGGGGCATTTTATTACTCAGACTTATGTTAAATGCAGAATTACTCTTCTTCCATAGTTCAAGCATAATCTTGGTGAATTTTCAGATAATTCAGCATGATGACGCTACACTGAATTACCCCAGATATGCCCACCCCTAGTTTTTTATTCGATAGTTCTTTTGGGTCCAATCTTTCTGTTTTTCTGGTGCAGGAAGTAACATATCAAGCAGTAGCTGAGCAATGTTCACTGATAAACTAAAAATCAGTATTTACATCTGTTGGAAAATGGCCCTATCAGAAGGGTTACCCCAATCTTTTTACTTTCCTCCTCCTCTTTTTCTGACCTCGTTTTTGTTGGTTTTAGGACTCTAAGCACTTTACCACTGATAACCAGTGCTTAAATGCATGTTCTCTCTGCTTACAACATGGTAATTTTGGCTTATCCATAATTGACATATTTAATGTACTAAGTCCCTAGTAAAGTGCACTACATTTACCCAGGGCCTGTAACTTAAAATGCTACTAATGAGCCTGCAGCAATGATTGTGCCACAGACTTTAGTAGCCCTTTAAGCATGCCTCAGGCCTGTCACTGCAGAGCCTGTATGTGCAGTTTTAAACTGCCATGTCGATCTGGCATTTTTACCCTTTTGCCAGGACCAAATCTTTCTTTTTGATACATGTAAGTCACCCCTAAGTTAGGCCCCGGACAGCCCAATGGCAGGGTGCAGTGTAATTAAAAAGTAGGACATGTACTTTTAAGTTTGACATATCCTGGTAGTGAAAAACTCTAATATGCATTTTTCACTGCTGCAAGGCCTATCTCTCCCATAAGTGAACATTGGGATTACCTTATTACATCATATAAGTGTAATTTCCAATTGGTAAGAAATGAGACCCCCGTTTGGTGTCTAAGGATTCACAATTTAAAACCCGAATTTATAGTGAAGTTAGATTTTAAATTGTAATTCTGAAAATGTTACTTTTAGAAAGTTGCCATTTTTTTTACTTTAGACATTTGATGCCTTCTGCCTGTTTCTGGATACACGTCCGGAGTGGGTGTCAGCTGGGCTTTCTGCATTCCCACTAAACAGCTACACACAAACAGAACTTAGGTGTGACTGATGAGCAATCCACATCCTGATGGGTCATCCTGTCCATGATGAAAAGGAGGAGCTGACACTTACACCTGAATAGACAGTGTCCTGTCCCCACACAAAGGGCTACATACCCCCCTGTAGTGAGTCTAAGGCCATATATGGGAGGGAGGACATCTGTGCTTCTTTGAAGTTATCCATACTTCAAAGGAACCACTGGGTATAAGAATTGGACTTCTGACCCTACCATGTCAGTACTCTAATGGACCTGTGAAGAACTCTACTTTATGATGCTGCTACAAGGACTGCCACTCTGCCAAACTGCTGCTCTGCAAGAACTGCTTTTCTGCTGTGCTGCTGCCTGCTACCCTTTGCCCTGACTGAGGAAGGACTGGACCCATCTCACTTGAACCAAAGGTGACTCTAAGGGCATGATGGCTTGTCCCCTCTTCTATGTATCAGGAATATCAAGGACTTGAAATCATCCTGCAACAGCACATGGACTTTGCTTGCCAGTGATGCCATTCCAGTCAATGGCCCTTGGAAGTGGGTAGAAAGTGATGCTTCTACCAGAATCCACGCATTGATGATGTTATCCTATCAGAACCGGAGCATCTGCCTCAATGCTGACTCATCACCGCTGCTGCAAGGGCTGCGGACATCACATTGCCGACTGCGTGGCACAGCGTCCCCAGTTTCTGATGCATCTCCAACTTTGCATGACTTGGGCAGACCCAACGCCTTCAATCCGATGGTTCGCCAATGATGCTTCGCCTCCTTGCTTCCAGCACCTCGAGTCCATTGATGACTCAACTAAGGTACTTTTCTGTGGGCAAAGGCTGGTCCCTGCATCAGTCCCATGCTCCATCTCGGTCAACCTAAAGTTTTGAAGTTACCCTGGTCTAGCCAACCAGAAAGCCTCTTTTGGTGCTTTAAGCTTTTTAGCTCTACAATTTCATTTAATGTTTAAAAATTCATAACTCCGGTTATACTTATTGGATTTTTGTCGTTTTGGTCTTCTTTTTTCAATAAATTAAGCTTTCATTCTCTAACTAGGTGTTGTATATTCTCATGTGGTTTATTCACTGTTCTACTGTTTGAAGTGGTGCACTAATACTTTACACATTGCCTCTAAGTTAAGCCTGGCTGCTCTGTGCTAAGCTACCAGAGGGTGGGCAATACTCAATGGAGGCTGTTTATCTGACTTACTCTGACTACTAATTTCTAACAACATTACATAATTTAGTAGTAGACAATCGGCTTATAGTAATTGATCCATTTTGTTTGGACAGAAAAGTCCCCTTTATGCTGATTGACATGTACCTCCACACTGAATGCCAAAGCTGCTTGGATATTCTAGACCTCTGGTTCAGAGTTTTGGTCATGGGCGTGCACGGATCAGGAGTGAATATCAAGACCTTGGCTGTCTCATTGAAAAGCAGTCTTGTTAGACCTGGAGGGGCGCACAAATCCCTTTTCTTATAGTGTTAGAGGGCAGCTGCCCTTGCCAGGAGTTAAATGACGTGAGTATACTGGAGGCAATATACACATTTGGTGTTTCATAGAGTCAATAGTCTGAACCTGCCTTTTCACCTTTATCACTGGAGTGGTACATACTGGACCAATCATGTAAAGTTCTGCTGCTCTTAACTCAACTCGTTCTTGACCTACATGAAGACCATATATAGTACAGGGCAGAATATTGCTTCTGTGTGCATGCTGTGTTGTATATGTGTCAGTGCATGGTACATAACATGAGGACATGTGGGTACCATTTTGAAAGCCCAGAGCCTGGAAAGGCAATTTTAAGAAGAAAATTGCAACCCCAGGCAGGAGATATGAATTGCTGTACACTCACATTGGGGGAAGGGGAACAGAGAAACCTCTGTGCACATCAAAGATCTCTTTGCTGTGAGGCATATTTTAGTGGAGGATGGCAGCAAAGTGTTATCCCCAGTTGCTCCCTTGAGCTGTGTTGTAGGTCAATCTAAAGTGCTGACACTTCTTCTGTGGCAGACTGTCCCTTCCATAAAGGACAAGACTTAACAGAAAGAGGAGACTTCAAAGGAGTCGACACCCGTAAAATATAAAAATTTAACACTTTCACTACTGTTGCGATGTTTGACGTGGTAATAGTATATGTAACGGCTCCAAAGTCCTAAGCTTTCTCTACTCTTGTGCTTTTTGGTGTGGGAATAGTAAATGTAACCCTTACGGAGATTAAGACCTTCCCTACTGTTGTACAGACTGGACCGTGAATAGTACATTTTACACCTCCGAAGCCCAGCAACTTCCCAACTGTTGTGCTGTTTAGAATGGGAATAGTAGATTTAGCTCCTCTATAACCCAAAACTCTCTTTACTGTTTTACAGACTGGAATGGAAATTGTCCTCTCCACCCACCGTAGTCCAACACTTTCTCTACTCTTGTGCTGTTTCGAGTGGCAATACTAAATTTTAACCCTTCAAAGTTTGAAACTTTCCCTATTGGTGCACAGATTGGAGTCGATATAGTAAATCTTTCCACTCGAAAGTCCAGCACTCTCACTACTGTTGCGCTGACTGGAGTAGAAATACTATAGCTAATATTCCAAGGCAGCAATAATTTTTAGAATATTGGTTTGTTATATTTTACAGTATTTGTTTTATATTTTATATTGTTTATCATTGTATTTTTTTATAAAATGTTTATAAAATTTTTTTAAATGAGTTGTTTGGATTTAAAAAGTTTTATAATTAATTTTCTTAGTATTTTATTTAATATTTTGAAATACAATTATTTATATTTTTATGTTTAATTTTATTTGCGTATAGATAAATAGATAGAAGAGTACATTAGCAAATTTAAAGATTTAAATAAAAGACATTCATATAATTTCAAATATACATCCATAATAATTTTGATACAGTATAAATATAGATAGATAGCTAGATAGATAGATAGATATCCACAATCCTGTTTTGCCCGAGTTCCCCCAACAGACAGGTACGGACCACAACGTGGTTTTTTTCCTAGCTTCAATGCGGTTTACTGCATAGATGTCAGCAGTTTCTTCGACAGCAAGTGCCCAGCATATATATATATACTTGGAGAATTTCACGAAAATTCGTCAAACGACGCCAAAGTTATTAGCAAATCAAAAAATGCTTTTCCTATGGAAACTAGGTTGCAACTATAACTACCTACTGGTAATATATATATATATATATATATATATATATATATATATATATATATTACCTACTGGCGGTCGCCAGTAGGTAGTTAAAGTTGCAACCTAGTTTCCATAGGAAAAGCATTTTTTGATTTGCTAATAACTTTGGCGTTGTTTGATGAATTTTCGCAAAATTCTCCAAAAAAGTCTATCCAGATCAACTCCTATCCTGAAAGTTTGGGGGTGAATCGTCAAGCGGGGGCTGAGAAAAAAGGGGTGTCCCAAAACGTGTTTCCCCATGTTACCTTCCATAGGAAATTTTGCAACGAGCTTCAGCCCAAACTGCTGAATGGAATTACTCCAAATGTGGCAGGCAGGTAGAGCTTGGCTCGGAAAGTGACCTTTTTTTTAAATGGTGTCAATCCGTTCAGTAATTTTTGAGAATTTGAAAAAATAAGACTGAAAAAATCAATTTCCCATAGGAAACTTTGTGCAAGGCTACAGCCGGAACTACTGAACGGAATTACGCCAAATTTGGCGAAAAGGTGGTGCTTGGATCAGAAAGCGTCTTTTTTAAAAATGGTGTAAATCCGTTCAGTATTTGCTGAGAAAATTGAAAAATAAAAGTTTTGATATCTGGGCAGAGCCTAAGTCCTGTGCATGAGCTTCACTGTGATTGGCTGTCAACACTCCAAACCGGGAAGTATTGGCAGCCATCTTGTGACTTGGTAGAAGCGAGTCATCAGAAAACTGAGAAACAAAGATATAAAACAAGAGAAGGGGGCAGGGAAGAAACTCTCTGACCCCCTAGTCCTGCTTAGGGGGTCCCAGAAGGACCCCCATGGCCCACCATTTTTTTTTTTAAATCGGTGCAATTCGCGCTGGGGTTGCGGGTTCTTGTGTTTCATTTTAATAAGGCCCCTGGGTGGGCTAGGTCCCGGGGGTATTTCTGAGAAAAATAAAAGCAGGGGCTGGCTGGGGCACCCGCAGTCCCGGTGCTTCACTCATGTTGGGAGGGGGGTACAGTAGGCTGTGAAAATTATATCGGGAAAACAACAATGCGCCTTATTGCGGCCTTCCTTTAATATGATGCGGAATAATGTTGACTTATTATGCAGTATTCACTGTTATCACGGATAGAGTCACTTTGTTACAGGAAATTTATTAATATGTGGTAGGGAGTGTTCTCTATCCCAGGGGCATTTCTTAAAAAATAATAGTGGGGGCCCGCTGGGTCCCCCGCAACCCCGGGGCTTCAATTATGTTGGGAGGGGGGTGCAGTAGGCTGTGGAAATTATATCGGGAAAACAACAATGCGCCGTATCGCGGCCTTCCTTTAATATAATGCGGAATAATGTTTACTTATTATGCAGTGTTCACTTTATCACGGATACGGTCACTTTGTTACAGCAAATGTATTATTATGTGGGAGGGTGTGTTCTGTATCTGTGCGCGGAACAAAATTAGCGTTTAATTGGCTGTGGTGTTCTAACAACAAGCTTAATGTTCATTAGCTGCAAACCATCGATGGTAGAAGTATTTCCTGCCATTCACTTCCCCTCCGCTTAGTAGCAAGGACATCTAATTGCCTCACATGTTGTAAGGAGGACCTTCCAGAGCTTAATGTTGATTGGTTGCGAACTTTTGAAAGTAGAAGTGTTTCTAGGTATGCCCTACTCCTCTGCGGAGTAGGAGGGACATCTGATTGGCTGACGTGTTCTAAGGAGGAGCTTCCAGAGCTTCATGTTGATTGGTTGGAAACTATTGAAAGTAGAAGTGCTGGCAGCTATTTACTTCCCCTCCACAGAGTAGGAGGGACATCTGATTGACTGACGTGTTCCAAGGAAGAGTTTCCCAAGCTTCATGTTGATTGGATGTAAACCATTGAAAGTAGAAGTGTTGTCAGCGATTCCTTTTCTCTCCATGGAGTATTAGGGACATTGCTTTGGGTAACGGGTTCCAAGCGGGACCTTCCCAAGCTTAATGTTCATTGGCTGTGAAGCATTAAAAGTAGAAGTGATGGCAGCCATTCCCTCCTCCTCTGCGGAACAGCATGGACATTTTATTGGCTAAAGTGTTCTGAGTACAAGTTTGTTCCTTATTGGGTGGGAACGGTTCACTGTTGTCAGCCATTTTGTGACGCACTTCCAAAGGAGTACCGGAAAGCAAAGTAGTAGAGGGGAAGAACACTATTATCTCTGTACAGTGGTCACAAGGTGGTGGAGAGGGATTGTGAAGGTAAACATTTTTTTGATATATTTTAAGGACCATTTATATCATTGGCGTGGGGTGTGCAAATCATGGCGGAAAAATAACAGAGTGTGTTGCAGCCTTCTTTTTATTAAATTTGCGGTGGGATACTTCCCAGGAGCACTATTTACTTATAATGTTGTGTTTACTTTTCTGACGGGGAGGTGTGGTTGCGCAGCAAACATTTCTGTCTAGGTTTCAAACAGTTTTTATTTAGCAATTACAAATGAACTTTCTTCTGATACTGACGCTGTATATATTAAATGGGGTGACAAATAAAAATGGAATTACATAAAATATCACTTAAGCATGGCCACACCCTCCTTTTTCTGCTTTAGTTTGTAAAAGTGTTACCCCATATTCTTGATAATTTAAGAGGACATCAGTTACTTTAAGATAAAGTAGAAAAGAAGTGCTTCAACAAACACTTCCGCACTACATCATCTGAGGTCAGAAGAACAAGTAAAAAACTGTTTATCACAAATGACTTCATATTACATAGAAATGTAGGCATTATCATTTTTCAAGTTTGTATTTTGTATAATTCGGGAACGTTCTGTCGAAGTGCTTAGAGGTCGCACACTGTTCCGCTAACAAGTCACGTACTCATTTAAGAATATATAGGATACTACTATTATAATATACAGTACTGATCTTATATATTCTTTAGAGAGAAGGTGAATAGGAACCGTAATTGAGAAAAATAGAAATTAGAAAATAACATTCAGAAATCTAGGGTTTATCAAATGTTTAAAGTAAGAAAGTATGTATGAAAGCTATATTTTTTTAGACTGCAATTTCGTAAAATATGCTCACTGAAAAAATATCTGATCAAGTATGTTATAAAGCTTAGTAAGCTGTATTTCAGATGGCGCCGACGAATCTCCAATTCCTCTTCTGCAACAATAGGACAGTATATAACGAGTGAAACCATTGTTGGAGTAAAAAGAAAAGGAAAATAAAATTATGAATACAACAGAAGATCAATAACGAAGTACTTTCGAGCGATGAATATTTTCAGAGCTTCTTTTCGCCGGGACTTCAAAATGTTTGATCTTTGTGGCGACGGGTCATAAACTCCTCTGAGATCATTATGACTGTGAAAATTATAATATACATATACACAGTATATGATCAAAAGGGGGCAACAGACTAAAAACCGGAAGCTGGTGACGTTGCTTACATATCTTTACTCTTTGCTCTGACGGGTCATGAACTCCTCTGAGATCACCATGCCTGTTCATATTATAATATACATATTGACAGTATATGATCCCCAGGGGAAAACAGACTAACAACTGGAAGCTAGTGACGTTAATTATAAATTTTTAGGGTTTGCACCGACGGATCACCAACACCTCTAAAATGAAGTACAGTCTCAATATTATAATATAGAAAGTCACAATATATAAGCTGAAAGGAGCCAGAAAAGGATCAATGTTTGCTGTAATCTGTCTGTTTCTGAAAACAAGTTGCTGACGTTATAGAAAAAAAGGCAAAAACATGTAATAACACTTTTTTCTAGATATAAACGTTTAAATATTGACAAATAGCTACATATTATAAATATCTACTATGCCATAATCAAACAACTTACAACTCCGGAATATGTTTTGTTGCCTCAAAACAAGAATCCGACAGTAGAAAAGGGAACCTGCATCTCAGAATGGACATGGATAAATAACTCACGAAAATGAAACTAATCGAACAACGGTGTGGTTTATATACTTATTGGTTATTGAGTAGTCTATGGAAGGAAGATGTGGCTCCGCCTATTTAGATGTCACGTTTTATAGTTTACACGTGCTCACATTTTAACTGTTTAACTTGTGAACGTTTTGGGAAAAGTTACAAAACGTGAAGCTGTAAAGGTTTTGATTCCCATCGTAACACATATAAGGTCCTTAATATGTACATACGTTGGCGAGTTTAAAAACTTTTACCCGGCAAACTGTGTCATTTGCATTCTCATGATTAAAAACATCTAAATAGAAGACATAAAAAAAATATTGTTCATAATAGAAGAAGCAAAAATACGTGCTAATATTTGTCATCACTATGCTGTTAATTTTAAAAAATGCCAGCATTTGTAAAGCGTACAGCTACCTCCGGAAAGGTGTGCCGGCACTAGGGGCGTTGGGAAGATTAAGCAAGGTGTTGCCCACGGTGAGATAGTGGTGGACTAACATGCTGCTCGAGCTGGGTATCGAACTGTGAACACTGTTGTTCGAAGTCAGGTAGTATAGGTGCTGCATCACACTTTTACTACACTTATATGTTAATTACTGCTAATTAAGTTGTACACATTGTTAAACTATAAGTAGGGCTTCCTGTTTATGCCATTTATGATGTAATATGTGACATCATGAGGAGTGCATTGCGGAGGCGCGAGTTATAGTTAGCTGAACTAACTATAACGGTGGAATTTCTATGATTTTGTATGAGTGAAATGTCCAGCTCACTATAACTCCCCTGAAACCTATGTTTTTTTCAGTGAATTTCTAAGGTTTTTAAAGGCAAATTTCTAACTATAACTTCTGTAAAACCTATGTTTTTTTCAGTGAAAAAAAATATATATACATATATATATATATATTCACTTAAAAAAACATAGGTTTCACACACGTTATAGTTAGGAATTAGCATTTAAAAAACCTTGCAAATTCACTGAAAAAACCATAGGTTTCACACACGTTACAGTTAGCTGGACATTTCACTCGTACAAAACCATTGAAATTCCCCCATTATAGTTAGCTCAGCTAACTATAACTCGCGTGATCGCAATCCACTGCTGATGACGTCACATATTACATCACTCATGACATGGTCAGTGACATCACTCATGACATCACTGATGACATCTCAAATGACATCACTGATGACATCATCCAGTGAATATGTGTCTTTCTGAAAAATAAATATTTTTTATATAGGTATATCTAAAGGTTAATGGAAGAATAAATGGGTAAATAAGTGTCTAAATTGATGTTTTTTTGTGAAAATTAATTGTATAACTGACTTATTAACAGTATCTTAGTGAATACAAGTATTAGTGAGTAATGCTTAAATATTTAAATATCTGTATCAGTGTCTCACTTTGTATATAAGTGGCTGCATGGGTTGGTGAGTAGCTACATGAGTGTGTATATGGGTTATTAGTTCGTTTTTAGAGTATCAGTATGAGTGTCTGTATGGTTCAGTGGGGGATGTTACTTAGTGTATAGATGCATAAATGAGTGACTCACTGTTTGTATGTGTTTTGAAGACAGTATGTGAGCAGGACAGTATGGGTGGATGAGTGTGTGTATGGGTGAGTAGGAGAGTGAATGACTCTCTCAATAGTGTCTTTATGAGTAAGTCCATATGTTTTAAACTAGTATATGTGAGTATTGATGTATATAAGTGAGGATATATGAGAGTGAGAGATTGGAAGAGTTCCTGTATAAATAAGTATGTGTTTCTATAAGTGATTGTTTAAGAGAGTAAGTATGTGTACGTTTCTGTAGAAGTAAGTGTAGTGGTGTGTGTATAGCTGTATATGCAAGTAAATGGATGTTTATTTGCATGTGTGAATATGTGTGTGAGTAACTCTATGGATGAATGTAGGTGTGTAACAGGATATATAGGTGTATGAGTACATATGATGACTGAGTACATGTATGAGTGACTATATAGAAGTGTTGATGAATGAGTGGATGCGTATGTAGATTTTGGAATTACTGAATAGGTTGTTCTAACTGGTATTGGTATCTCTATAGTTTTCAAAACTTTAGTTTGTATTTTTCAATGTGTATATCAAAGTTTATATTAGGATAAGAGGAGGTCTGCCACTCTTACACAAGGATGATGTCATCAGTGATGTCATCAGTGATGTCATTTGAGATGTCATCAGTGATATCATGAGTGATGTCACTGACCATGTCATGAGTGATGTAATATGTGACGTCATCAGCAGTGGATTGCGGTCGCGCGGGTTATAGTTAGCTGAACTAACTATAACGGGGGAATTTCAATGATTTTGTGCGAGTGGAATGTCCAGCTAACTATGTTTTTTTCAGTGAATTTGCAAGGTTTTTTAAATGCTAATTCCTAAGTATAACGTGTGTGAAACCTATGTTTTTTTAAGTGAATTTGCAAGGTTTTTTAAATGCTCATTTCTAACTATAACGTGTGTGAAACCTATGGTTTTTTTAGTGAATTTGTAAGGTTTTTTAAATGCTAATTTATGTATGTATTATTATTGTTTTTTATATATTTATTTTACAATAAACTACCTATGTATATAGTTATAGATTGACTGTATCCTGTAATATAGAATGGCTCAGCTCTTTTTTTTGAATTTGGATAAAGTTGAACAGCATAGTTAATATCTTCTATAAACTTCTAAACAGTTTAAAAAGGTTTTTTTTTAAGGGTTTTTCACGGTGCGCGCACCGTGCGCGCACCGTGTGCGCAGAGGCAATTTTTTTTATTAAAGGAAATGGGTTTTTTTGATTTACGAGGTCTTTTAGGGACCCCCTGAGAAGGTCTTGGGGATCAGGGAGTGTCTTCCCTGCCTCCTTTTCATGTTTTAGAAATCGGGTTAAAAGTAATTCATGTCTGATGCGTGCGTGCACCGTGCGCGCATGTGTGCGAGCACCGTACGCGCACCGGCAATTTTTTTTATTAAAGGAAATGTTTTTTTTTGATTTACGAGGTCCTTTAGGGACCCCCTGAGAAGGTCTAGGGGGTCAGGCAGTGTCTTCCCTGCCTCCTTTTCATGTTTTAGAAATCGGGTTAAAAGTAATTCATTTCTGATCCGTGCGTGCACCGTGCGCGCATGCGTGCGAGCACCGTGCGCGCACGGCAAGTCATGTGTTTACGAAACAACACTTTTCATTGGTTCATAGTAGTTTCTGTTCCAGAATCTTCAAACACCACACCCACTCCCCTCACTATTTCTTCTTATTCTGGGACAAGGAGCTGAACAGCTACTCTAGTAAAATTTTACTGGAAAATGGCAGAACAGCAGTCTACTTCAGGGAGTGAGGAGGAGACCTTTGTGGTACCACCAAGGAAGACGAAACAAAAAGACTCTTTCATCTGGAAATTTTTCACCTTTCCAGAGGGCCAAAAGAAGGTGAATGCTCCGAAGGTGACATGCACCATTTGTGGAACTGTCTTATCCAGAGGAGATCCCAGCAAGAAATACTCATTTAGTATTTATTCAATGCTGAGGCACTTCAAGACAGTGCATCCTGTACCTTATGCTCGAGAGACAACTAGAGCCTTAAGGGACAACCCTCCACCTGCTCAGCCGAGCACATCATCTGCGGCCGCAGATTCAACGTGTACCAGGCCACTGGACATCCGCCCACTTTTTCAGAAGGTGCACATACACTGTAATGTGTGCAATGCTGTTCTTTGCTACGGTGAGAGCAGTATTAACTTGATTGAAAACAGAATACAGCAGCACACATGCTCCAGCCCATAATTTTTTTTATTTATTGTTTTTGTTCCTGTTGAACAGTTTTTCATTACCAGTTTTTTTTTGGTGCTCTAAAAAAATAAAAAAAAATACAAAATTGTTAAAAAACTAAAATAAAATACAAAACAAAAAAGACAAAAAAAACAGTTCGTTTCAGAACTCACTTCACTTCTCCAAGACGAGCTATATTCCTAATATACTGTGTTGTAATTTTATTGAATGAATGTGTAGTATATACATGAATGATTGAAGTGATTGAAATGACTGAGTGAAGAGTAGGAAAGGACAGACAGAATGAGTGAGAAAAGAAAAGTATGATCAGTCATGAAAGGGAAGTGAAAGACTGACTGCAACAAAAGGACTAAGGGTAGAGGACACAGGTAAGAAGAGTTAATGAGTAAGGGAATGGCAGTGAGTAATGGAGAGTGATGGAGGGGGATTGAGAAAAGGGGAGTAAGGGACGGAGATAGGAAAAGGGAGTAACAGATGAAGCAGATGAAGTACAGCAGGGTAAAGGGATTGAAAGTAAGAGAAGACGAGTGATGGTGAGATAAGGGGTATGAGGATTAGAAAAGGGGGTAAGGGAAAGTGAGAGATGGGGAGTGAGGGGATGAAGGGATTTAGGAAACTGGAGTGATAGAAAGGGAGTCAGGATTTCAATGAGCAAAGGAGAGTGAGGGAGAGTGAAGGAAAGAATGCGAAAAGATGAAGGGGTGTGAGATACAGACAGGAGGAAGTGAAGTAGGAGAATAGGAGTGACTATGAGTAAAGGATAGTGACAGTTAGGGAAGGTGAGGGAAGGGGAATGACGGAGAAGGTTACAAAATTAACATAGATGGAAAATGAGTGATGGAGAGAGGAGGAGTGGTAGAAACAGAGATGTTAAGGAAATTAAGGGTAAGACAGACAAAGGGAGAGAGACAGAAACAGAGACAGAGAGCAAGGAACTGAGAAGGAGTAAGGCAGTTAGAATGACTGAGACATATGGAGACAGGGAGAGAAACATGGTTGAAAAAATAGTGATGGAGGCAGTAAACCTAGGGGAGTAGTAGAGAAGGAGTGAGGGAGTTACGAAAGAGCAGGAAAGGAAGAAGAGAGAGGGAAGGGGAATGAGAAAAGCAGAGTGAGGAGAAGTGAAGAAAAGGGAGCATGAAAGTGAAGAGGTGAGAAATACAGATATTTTAAACTTACCTGACCAACAAAAAACCTTAATTAGAAATAAACGTTTTTTTTTAATTACAAGAAAAATGGATTCAATTTCCTACATTTTCTTTCTAGATCTGAAAAAAAATTAAAAAAGTAGTAATATTTAACAATTCATTTTAGAATACAGTACACATATTTTCATATTTAACAAAGTAATTTTTTGCACCTTTTTTGCTGTTTTCAGAATATATTGAATTCCACTGAAAATAGTGATATCAATTGTATTCATCACTTAACAGCGGGCAAAAAAATAAACAATCTGAAAGATTGTTTAAGAAAGCCCTGAATCTATCCTCAGTAAAACATACCTTGATAGAAATGTAACATATATATTAAAAATATCTTCTAAGAACAATAACTATTTGCAATAAATAACGTCTGTAAATCTTGTTGCTTAAGCACATACACCCAAATAATATCTGTCAAAGAAGTCCACAATAGAAACATTTACCTTTCCATGAGGCCAAATGGTAATTTTTAAATCCTTTTTACGTGAAATATCCAATGGTAATCCTATAAAATCGAAATAATGGTTTCTTCAGATGCTGCAATTTGTATCTTAAATTTTGGTTTTAGAAAAATTAAGTAGGAATTTGGTAATTCTGCAGGCAAACATTGCTTGAAAATCAATTGAGAATCATTACACAGTGTTCAGCCTTTTTCACATTTTAGATAAACTGTGTATTGACCAGAAGTTATAGAAGGTCCATCATGGAAAATTATTGCAACAAAAGTCTTTCCTGATATTGATAATTGATTTCCAACAAACTTCTTTATTAAAGTGTCCAATTTTGTTCCATCAGCTCTACAACGTTGCATCATTAAAATTATATACTGTCCATATTTCTTTAAAAATAACGTTGATAACATTTCTGATTTACAATGAGAACATTCCATGTTGTGATTTGCATCTTTAACTAATTTACTAAAAGTCACTGATTTACTCTCTGGTAATGGTAAATGTATGAACCTTTCAGAATCAACATTAGTGCTGCATGTGTTCATACAGTTTTCACAACAATGTTCCCATTTATAAGAGAGACCAAACATATTTTCTATTTCTACCCCTTCATCTTCCAGTACCATAAACATATAAATTAAGTATTCCTGTGCATCTTGCTGGACATTTTGTGTAAACTGTGTACATCCAGAACATACATCTAAAAGATTTCTAACATCAGAAGCCCTTTCTATTTTAGTTTTATCATTACTCAACTTCTCATAAAGGAAACTCAGCAGAGAACAAAATCTTTTTTCATGATTTAGTATTATCTGCTCTTGCAAACTTTCAAGATAAAATACAACATTCAGCACTACATTAGCGTAGCAGTTGACACCAGAGCTATTTTCAAAATGACAACCAACAACCTCTTCAACATTGTCCTTTTTCTTTTTGCTTGCAATCACATCACTCTCCTTTTGTTTTCTCTTCTGTACATCCTCATTACAGATATTCTCAATTCTCCTTTTCTGACAAACAACACGTTTTTCAAACACAGGATACTGACCTAAATGAGGAGCATAGCTTCTTCCTAATCTATTATACACCTTTACACAATTTGCATCAGCACTAACTTTTGAGTCATCAAAGTCTATCATGAATAAACCAGATAATTTGTTCACTCGTGACAAAGCAACATATGCCATACCTTCTTTAAACACACTAGATCCAATGTTTACAAAAGCACTATCTACAGTTAATCCTTGAGTTTTGTGAATAGTTACAGCATATGCTAGAGAAAACGGAAACTGCTTCCTACGTACATATAAGTCTTTCACAAGCAAAAAACAAACTGAACAACGACTAATGTCTTTAACCTCGCCAATCTGATCAAATTTTATTTTAAAAAATTCAATTCCATCTTTTTTCTGGTAATTAACAAAACCCACAACTTTACCCATAGCTCCATTCACTAAACCTTTTTCTACATTCAAATTATGTCTTAAAATTACTCGACAGTTCATACATACATAAAGATTCTTTTCTAAACCAGCTGTTTTCGATATGTTTTTCTCTAGAGAATCCAATTTAGTTTTCAATTTGCCTGTCAATATAATAGTTATTCCTTCATGCTGTATTTTATCCACGGCTTCCATTTTCATAATCTCTTCATTTTCCAATTTCAAAAGTTCTTCATTGAATATAGAGCATTCATGGTGTGTTGGCATTAAGCAGATTACAGAATTTTTTTCTGCAATTTTCTTGTATATTTTCTCTGGAACTATTTGTTCTGTTGGAAACAAATTACATAGCAATCGACTCTGTAAAGCTTTTCTGCCATTTTCTGTGAGTAGTCCAGTTCTGATATCTTTGAGAATACTTGCATAATCATCATCATTTGCTTGCCGCATATTGGTAATGAGTTCTTTGTACTCAAAGTGTGACCAAATATTCACATTACCTATACTTCCTAATGACTTTTTTGTGTCTTCATGTGCAAGAGTATTAAATACTGGTTGTCCTTTAACTGGAGTGAGCTGCAGTAGATCCCCAAAAACGATAACATGTTTTCCTCCAAATAACGCGTCATAGTCTGTCTTTAGAATTTGCTGCATTCTTAAATGCACAAAGGCAAGCATTAAGTTTGATACCATGCTTACCTCATCAATAATGAGAACTTTCATTTTCTTCAACACTCTTGAAACTTCAAAACATGCTTCTCCTGTTAGCTTGTGGTATTCTATTTTGTTCTCATGCTCTACTGGTAACATTAGCAAACAATGTAAGGTAATTCCTTTTATGTTATATGCTGCTAACCCAGTTGGAGCAGTAACAACACAAGACAAAGTTGAATCCTTTTTTTTCTGTAGGTAGCTTCTAATTACTTTAATTAAGAAACTTTTTCCTGTTCCAGCTTGTCCACTCACATACATTCTGATTGGTTCAAATGATGTGCATGAGCACTCTTTATTTTCATGTAGTAATCCATGATCAAATTGTTTTGTGACTTCTTCATAAATTTGTTGTTGTTCATCATTCAGTTGTTGTTCCAAATTTGGTAAGTCTATTAAATCTTCCTGAGCTTGATTCATAGCTGTTTCCACTTCAGTCATGGCTATTGCAGCTTCATTTTCTACGATTGGTTGTCCTAGGGGATCTTGACTGAGCGTACCAGAACTTTGACTGTCTTGAGAACTGTCTCTAGCTACTTCAGCTGCAATTGTAGCTTCTTGTTCAAATTCTTCATTTAACATTTGTACATAATTTGTGAAAGTACTGCATTCTATGCTATCTTTACATGCATTAAAGGAATCTTCATAGCTCTGAAAATCTCCAAGTAATTCATCCTCTGAACTCCATGGTTTAAACAGCTGTAAAAGTGCTCAGTAGTAAAATTCCTTTTTGTCAGTAGTGTCGCAACTCAGCTTCCTGTGATTAATCAAACTTCCTTTTGTTTGTTTCACCAAACATCCTTCCTCACCAATGACTTTATATTTTCCATTGTTGATGTCTTCTGTGGCATTCCGTGTAAAAATGTAGTTCTGCAGCACTTCATAGAGACACATGTTCTCAAGATGATGACTTCTGTTTGGGTAATATGTGTCCAACATATTTGTTTTAAAAATGTCTGTATTTTCTGGTTCGTTCTCTGCTAAATATTCAATTTCTCAAATAGATTTCAGTACCCGATTTCGCATTCCTGCAAGGCCTAAACTTACCCAAATTATTCTTCTGGATTTGGAGTACAGACTTGCAGATGATAACCTATCTGAGCATTCGTATGACCCAATTTCTCGATGCAATAACATCTTTAAACTGAAACTGTATAGCTTTTTACTGACAGTCTTCTCGTGAGAAATCTCTTCCCACATTTCTTTCAATTCCGTTTTCTCAGATTTAGTGATGTAAGATGTGACATCCCGAGCAACAGCAATAGAATTGTCAGCTACATACTGAATATTCATGTTAGCAGTCCACATGGATAAAATGACTGGGTTGTAGTCATTTACATATTTTGACTCTTCTTTTCTTCTTAGGTTGTAGGTATTTTTCGGAGATTTTCTTGTAATGGTATGTCGCACAGCTGACATAAAACTGTTTACTCTTCCTTTTGAAAGAACAGGTCATGGAAATCCAAATCGACATTTTGTGTAGAATTTATCTTTACTCTTATACTTTCGTCGACAGTATTTTCCACACCGATGACTTTGGAAACGTAAAACTTGCTCTTTTATGTTTTTTTCTTCTGTGCTTTTAGGTATAGCATATGTTGCTTATTCTTCAATGAAAGATAAAACTGCATCATCAGAATCTGTTCCAAATTTTGGGGCATCCTTGATGCACAACAGCATATGAATATGAGGAGCACCTCTTGCTTGGTACTCTTTTCTCCAAAAGAAATCCACAACTTCTCCAAGAGGTGGATTTTTTTTATTGCAGATGAAGGACATCATAGCCTCAAATCTATGATTGAAATATCTGCAAACATTAACCGGATCCAATGAGCACAATTCTCCTGCTGTCTTGTATTGGATGTTTTCAATATTTGAATTTGCCTGTCGGAGAAAATCCAGTAAATCATCCCAAGCGTACTCAGCACAGCTTAGGGTAAGGAACCTCCCAGACTGTTCGCAGCCTGGCCCGAGGTACCGACGGATAGAGCGGTGCCTCTTCCTCCGAGCAGTCAGCTGGGTGAGGTGAGGCGGTTCTCCCACACAAAGCTGGGAAAGAAGAGGTGATTCCCACCTTCCTACTACTAGGTCCGGTTATCTGGTAGGGTGGCTATTGCCACAGACTGGTCGGACCAGTACATATATTATCATTTGTTATAAGAATTGTCTTATGTATACACTTGCACGATTTACGTTCATTTTGCAGTAGCTATCTTTATTTATTCCTTATATTTTTTAGGTCCTGAAGAAAGCCGGGTCGAGTGACCCATCCGGCTGAAACATGTCGACCACAAATGTATCTAGTCAGGAATTAGTCTATATATTTTAAGACTATTAGGTGATTTTAGACATGACACTTGGACACACTTACAATAAACATAGTTTTTTGCCCCAGTAGTCATTTTTAACTAGCACTTGCACTAGAGCACTGCACACACACTTATATATATTCTTTGGAGTTCACATAGTTGGGACATACATCTGGTTAAGAGTTTCTACAGGAGCGTCAGGGTCAGGATCCCAGTTGGGCCTGTTGGCTCAAAACTAAGGCCGGAATCCTGTTCTCCTATGGGTCCAGATGACGAGGCTCCGCCATCAATGGTGGGCTGATGGACTCTATAATCTTACTGATTTGTGAACAAACTATCTGATCTCTTAGTTTTCTACTTTTAGTTTCACTATTCTCTTTCACTAGTCTCAGCAGGTATCTGTTTAGTTTAAATAGGTTGAGTATCTCTTGTTAATTGTCAGGAGTTCCTAAATTCCGTAACATACATTTCAATTCTCCATGGCGTCGGTACCAATATTCATTAGTTCCACTCTGACAAGCCATCAGATTAATCAATTGAGATTCCAAATGATCATCTCGCTGTTGCACTTTGTTCATAAAATCCTTTGCAGACACATTATGTAGATGTACTCCAGTTTTTAAAATGTGATTTACTGCATAAGATAGTGCAGACAAGTCACTTTCAAATAAAAGATGGAACAAATAAGGAATACTTTGACGAAATCTTGGATCTTCTGCATATAATCTTGTAGTCCGAAACTCAGAAGCAGGAATCTGTACTGGACATTCATCATATCGTCCACCTTTTCCTGTAGGAAACAGCTGGGGAAAACAACGAGCTTCCAAGCTCTCCTCCCATACACTCACGGGAGTTCCTTTTGCTTTTTTCATCTGAAACAGATCAATAGTGTTTCCCATAACTTCTTTAGAATGAAGAGGATGTATGCTGAAATGTTCATAAATTTCTTCTTCTTTTGATTTATCCACTTTTTCAATTTGCCCAGTTGGTATTCCTGTGTCTGCTAGTAAAACTTCTTCATCTTCATCCATATAAATTGATTCATAGTACTTATTATTTATTTTCAAATATAAATTTGCTCTTTGTACTTTTCGTACATCTACTAGCTCCTGCTAAATTTTCTTATTCTTTGTAGGTACACCATTAACCAGAATAACTAATGGTTCAGTTTTCAAACTATCTGCATCAACTGTTTCAATATTTTCTTTCAAATCTAATGGCAAATAGACAACTCTTCCTTTTAAACCTCTTTGTAAATCTGAAGGAGGTAATTTACCTGTTTTGGGCTCCATTCGAACTATAGTCTGAAATGGATGGACACTTTGAATGAGTATAGACTCATACCTATTTAAATCACTAAGTTCTGCAGGAATATCAACCACTTCTAAATTATTATGTACAGCTCTTGCTGGCATTTTATTTTCTTCTAACTTGTTATAACAGTATTTACAAATACGCTGATCTTCACCCAAATCAAAACAATTTTCCAGAAACAAATATGTAGCAAAATCCTTCCACTCATAATTATTTTCTTTTTCACTTTTTTTATAGAGATCAACATTCCTTGTTTGAGTTTTATAATGGCTTCTCCGGCAACAAATACAAGTAATATTTGGTCTTTCATTAGAAATGATAGTACATTTTGTCATTTGATCTTCAAAATATTTACTAACAGTGGGTTCTACATTCTCTTCCACATTTTCTTCAATAACTGTGTCATTTCCTGCACTTTCTTGTACTGGACCAAAGTAACAAAACTGAATATCATCAGTAACCTTCTCTACACCTGATACAGATCCACGCAACAGAGCACTATTCAACTCATTTAACTTTAGTGCTGGACTTTTAGAAAAATACAATCTTCTCACAAACTTTCTCATTTCAGTATGATGTACTGCCAGGATCCTAAAATGGTGAAAAACACTTTGACAAACTTTCCTAGAAAGACAAGCCAGAGAATGTCCTTGCAAACCAGTATTCTTTCTCACTCTGCATGGATCTAGTCTTTGAAGCACCTTAATCTTCTGTTTAACACTACTATATTCTCTTAGAAAGTCACTTAGTTTATCAATAGATTCTTGTCGTACAGTACAAATACTACTACAATTCCAAGTGTACACTGGGGCTTTGGACGTTTCCCCATAACCTCATCAGCTAACACTTCTTCCTCATTTCTTGGAACCATTTTCTCCTTTTCCATTACACAACCATCTTTAACTTCATAACTTCGACCACTGGTGTCAACTGCATGCAGCAAACTATTCCTTTGAAGATAACTCTCTTCATTAAAAAATGGTTCAGTACTTGAACTATGCTCCCATTCTCCTAAGAACACATTACAAAAGTTTTTTTTTTTCACTACTCTTTTCCTTTTGCTTTTTGGCTTCATTACATTGACTATTTTATCTAATGTACGGATCCTGTTAAAAATTAAAATGAATCGTTTTTTTTTTAATTCCAAAGCCTTTGCAACAATTGATTCAATATGTATCTTATTCTTATAAAATATTGCTTTCTTCCTATTTTTTTTCACATCCTTTAGCAAATTGAACACCACTCTTCTCTGAAACATTTTTTTGCGAATGTTTTGAAATTCTGTTTTTCTTTTTAAGTCATTCTTTCTTGCTTCTGATTTAGTATTTTCTTTCTATTGTCTTGTTGTTTTCTTCTTGAAACACTATTTGCAGTGGATATACTTTGTACATTTTTTCTATGTTTGAGTATATTTAAAAAAAAATCCTTAGTCTGCTTACCAGAAGACTTTTTCTTTTTTCCAACATGAGGTTCTTCAACTAATTTCTGTTGTCCAGTTGTCTTCAAATATAGATGTTTTTGCTGTTCTTTTCTCTTTCTTGATTTATAGGCATGTTTAATTTACTTCAGTGTTGTTCAGCAATACCTAAAGGAAACAAAAAAAAAAATACCTTTATGTAATTTAAATATGTTACTATATATTTTTTGAGATTTTCAAATCCTATCATATGAGCTGCCCCTTTCCTACGAGTGCAAGTCTTACAGAACAAGAGCAACACAAATTAAATCTCTGACAACAATTCCTGTGTGCACACAGACTCATGGTGTCATTCTAGGCAGAAAACGATATTTGATTGGCAATTTCAAAGCACATTTACTACTGTGGTAGAGCAAGTGATAATTACTGTAACAGCCTGACACATTTTCCTTATACTTTAGAGAGGCAAAAAAGAGCACATGTCCTAACAGCTACTTGAGAACATGAGCATGTGGAACCTGGGTGAGTGATTAGACTAGAGCAAAGGAAATGAGCCTTGGTGATGTTGAATGTGTTAGCGTTACACACTGCTATCTGAAATACCACACAGTGCTGAATAGTAAGCATGGGAGTGCAGGAGAAGAAGCTGCCTGTGTGCTAAGAGTGTGTTTCTGGAGACTGTGTATTGTCAGGTGCAAGAGAGATCTGCATGGACGCTTGCACAACTGCATAAAGACTGCAGAGATGTATGTAAGATCACCTGTGGTAAGGGTTAATTGGAGTTTTGAACATGTAGGAACTACCTCACCCATTGCAGGAGTGGAAGGAAAATCTACCCTATTGTTTTCAAATGTGTTAGCATTTGCCTCTCATCTGTGAGATAGTGATTTCTGCTGAATGCTAACCATCACAGTTCAAGAAAACAAGCTGCCCCTTTCCTACGAGTGCAAGTCTTACAGAACAAGAGCAACATGACATCAATTCCTGTGTGCACACAGACTCATGATGTGATTCTAGGCACAAAACAGTATTCCTGGGTGATACCAGTACACCTTAACTTATGGTGAAGACATACTCCATAATATCTTACAAGTTCAAGGCAGTTAAATATCTTCCAAAACATAACATGTAAAACACAACTTTAAAAGAAGAAACACATTTCTATTATTTATATCAAAATACACCACATACATCCCCTCTCAAATTCATAACTCACCTTTAAAAGTAGTTAGTTGAGAAAGAAATGTGCCACTCACACAGCAGATTATCAGAGCCAGAATCTCTGAGCTGTACTCCTCTCACCAGAACCACTAAATGGCAAATTGCCCTCTCTTTTTTCACACATATACATGTTAACTTCAAATCACATTGCTTCCCACATTTTTTTAAATGGAAACACACATTTCTATTGGTTGCAAATTTCAACCCTTTCCAAATGATTCCTACCCCCAACATGACTTCTGCCTGCTACCATAGCAACCGATCATGGCACACTGGTGTGAGCAGAGAGGTCAGAAGTTCAGCACACAATGTTTCTAATCCAAAGAGCAAGAGTGCTTGACTTTTCAAACCTAACAGCATATCCAAAGTAATCTTCTGTGGGAACACATTTTTCTGAACCAATACAAAACATGCTTTTAAAAATGTAAACATACAGCCTAGTGTTTAGTGTTGAATGGTCTGAAACAGCCAATGAGTTCTTTTTATTAAAAAAAAAGTATGTAAGCCTCCATTTTACAACTATATTTCTTTTCATATTGCCATTCTACTGAAAGACACCTTCTGAGTGCATCCAGATCTCCTTGAAAGATGTTTACAGTGTGGATTGTAGGTCATAGCTATGTCTACTGGAGTGAAAAGTATGCAGAAAAAAGAGGTATTGTGAAAGACCTTGCTTTGCCAAATGTAGACATTAAATGGATTGGTCAGAGAAGGTTAAAGTGGCACCAATTAATGCCTTTGGTGAAATCCTTTACACATCTCCCACAGCCTGACCTTATAATTGTGCACTGTGGTGGAAATGACCTAGGCACTTTAACTGGGGTAGGTCTGGAAATGCTTGTTAAGGACACCTTTGTGCAATTGATGTCACTTTTTCCACAAACTACCTTTGTATATTCTAATATATGCCAAAGGCAAAAGTGGAACTGGTCCAACCAATATTGTCCGCAGTTTGAAAAAGTAAAAAAGCACGTCAATAAGTCTGTTTCTGCTTTCCTAGGAGACTATGGTATGGGTTCTATATACCACAACAACTTGCGTTACAACATGCAAGGCATTTATAGAGGAGACGGTGTTCATTTCACAGATGAAGGGAACAGAGTCTTCCTCTTGAACTTTAGACTCTGCATCGGTACTTACTTGTAGGTACAAAAAACACTCAATGAACACAATGGCTCTTTTTAGAGCCAACCAACATCTAAACACTTAAACTTGATTTTTGATTCTATTCTAAGGCCTAGGGGGTCAGGGACTCTCTACCCTGCCCCCTTTTCACGTTCTCCACTTGTGTTTTTAGCTGTCTTCTGCCTCTAAAACTCAAAATGGCGGCTGGGGGGTGCGCGCAACGTGCGCGCACCCCGCGATTTTTTGAAAAAAAAAAAATGTTTTTTTCACCCTTCGGGGTCCTTCAGGGACCCCCTAACAAAGGCTAGGGGGTCAGGAACTCTCTACCCTGCCCCCTTTTCACGTTCTCCACCTTTCTTTTTCACTGCCACACACAAAATGGCGTCCGACACTTCCTGATTTCGACCGATTCGAATGTTGACTGACATCTAACCACATTTGGTGCGCGCACCGTGCGCGCACGGTGCGCGCATATAGATATTTATGTACATTTAAATGCAATTTTCTCAGGAACTACTGAACAGATTAACACCATATATGCAAAAGGCACATGCCTGACCTGAGGACTACCTCTTTGCCAAATTTCAAGTAATTCTGTTCAGCCGTTCGGGCTGTACTTTCGACTAAAGGTCCTATGGGAAAATGCATTAGGAAATAGCGTTTTGGGACCCCCCTTTTTTCTTAGCCCCCGCTTGACGAATCACCCCGAGTCTTTCAGTGTAGGAGCTGAGCGGAGCGCCCCATTAGTTTTGAAAATTTCACAAAGATAAGTCAACTGCCGCCAAAGTTATTCAAAATAGAATTTTCAGATTTCCTATGGGAACTCGGTCCTAACTATAACTATCTACTGGCAACCGCCAGTAGATAATATATATTACCTACTTGCCGTCGCCAGTAGGTAGTTATAGTTAGGACCTATTTTCCATAGGAAATTCGATACATTCTATTCCCAATAAGTCTGGCGCCGGTTGATGAATCTTCGCAAAATTTTCCAAACTTTTGGCCAGCTCCGGTCCACTCCTATCCTGAAAATTTCGTGGTGATTCATCAAGCGGGGGCTGAGAAAAAAGGGGGTCCCAAAACACGTTTTCCCCGTGCAATTTCCTATAGGACCTGTTGACGCAGCTACAGCCCGAACTGCTTAACGGAATTACACCAAATTTGGCAAAGAGGTAGTCCTCAGTTCAGACTCTTGCCTTTTGCATAAATGGTGTAGATCCATTCAGTAGTTCCTGAGAAAATTAGAGTAAAAAAGATAGATATATCTATGGCCTCGGAGGATCCGCGCACCCTATGCATACCCTAAGCGCACCCTCTGCGAATGCGAGCGCGCACCCTCCCGATCACGTGCTGAATGCTAATTGGCTATCAAGTGTCTGTCTACATTCGAAACCAGGAACTGTTGGCAGCCATTTTGTGCCTCGGTAGAAGCAAGGCTGATTAAGTAAGGGAAATAAGTGTGTGAAAGATGTAAAGGGGGCAGGGTAGAAATACTCTGACCCTCTAGTGTTGCTTAGGGGGTCCCAGAAGGAACCCCATGGGCCCCCTTTTTTTTTTTTTTAAACAGCGAAATGCGCGCAGGGTGCGCGGATTTTGATGTGAAAATACTGCAGTACTGATATTTCTCACTTTTATGTATTGGGGAGAATCATCATTTAAACTATTGATGTTAAAACTTTTTATTTGACTTATTAAATAAGTAAGTGAACATATACATGCAGAATTGTGGTTGATATTTAAATTTAGCCATTAATAATAAAAAAACAGCATTTTGGGCTAAAACCACGCAATATTTTGTGTACACAAGTATAGAGATGTACAAAGTTCACCAATTGCTAGATGTCTTGTTCAAATATAGACCATTTTGAGATGAAATAATATTGGGTACAAATACCACTAAATCGTATATATCACATAGGTGCCCAGTTCATTGATATTAGAACAAACACTTAGCATTGATGATGTGCTAGGCTAATACAATAATATGTTGCTGTGCAAAACCTGCAATTGTTGTTAAAATCCCCAATTTTTGGGGCTGTTTAAGTTCATCTTATCTCACCTAGTATGCCAGTTAGTTCTAGCATGTATGAATATATAATACACAGTAGCTGCCTCCATGTTTCAAATATAAAGTGCATAGTGCAATTCTTTTATACATATGGCGCAACATCATATTAAAACATTCATGAATCATCGAACTGGCAAATACTAAAACAGTGAGTCTAAGTGTCCTATTGCGCCTGTTAAACACTGTCTCATGGATCTTAATACTAGGTTCTGCATGGGCCTAGATAAAATAAATCTAAGCATCAGGTTTTAGTTCTTAATACCCAAACAGGTTTTATATATATATATATATATTCTCTGAAAAAACCATAGGTTTCACACATGTTATAGTTAGCTGGACATTTCTCTCATACAAAACCAATGAAATTCCCCCGTTATAGTTAGTTCAGCTAACTATAACTCGCGCCCCCGCAATGCACTGCTGATGACATCACATATTACATCACTCATGACATGGTCAGTGACATCACTCATGACATCACTGATGACATTTCAAATGACATCACTGATGACATCATCCAGTGAATGTGTGTTTTTCTGAAAATTAAATATGTTTTATATATGTATATCTCAAGGTCGATGGAAGAATAAATGGGTATATAAGTGTCTAAATGGATGATTTGTTTTTGAAAATTTGATTGTGTAACTGACTGATTAAGTGTATCATAGTGAATACATGGCTTAGTGAGTAATCTTTAAATATGTAAATATCTGTATCAGTCTCTCACTTTGTGTATAAGTGGCTGCATGGGTTGGTGAGTAGCTACATGGGTGTCTATGTAGGTTATTAGTTGTTTTTTTGAGCATCAGTCTGAGTGTCTGCATGGTTCGGTGGGGGGTATTACGTAGTGCATAGGTGCATGAATGATTGACTCACTGTATGTGTTGAAGACAGCATGTCTGCAGGACTGTATGGGTGGATGAGTGTGTGTATGGGTGTGTTAGTGAGTGAATGGCTGTCTCAATAGTGTCTCTATGAGTAACTACATATGTTTTAAACTAGTATATGTGACTATTGGTGTATATATGTGAGTATATGTGAGAGTGAGAGATTGAAAGAGTTCCTGTATGAATAAGTATGTGTTTCTATAAGTGATTGTTTAAAAGACTAAGTATGTGTAAGTTCCCGTAGAAGTAATTGTGGTGGTGTGTGTATAACTGTATATGCAAGTAAATGTATGTTTGATTCTTTATTAGCATGAGTGACTATGTGTGTGAGTAACTCTATGGATGAGTGGTGTTGTGTAACAGGATGTATAGGTGTATGAGTACATATGATGAGTGAGTACATGTATGAGTGACTGTATAAGACTGTTGGTGAATGAGTGGATGTATATGTGGATCTTAGAATTACTGAATAGGTCGTTATAACTGGTATTGGTATGTCCATTGTATTGAAAATTTTAATTTCTATTTTTGAATGTGTGTATCAAAGGTTATATTAGGGGGAGAGGAGGTCTGCCACTCTACCACAATGATGTCATCAGTGATGTCATTTGAGATGTCATCAGTGATGTCATGAGTGATGTCACTGACCATGTCATGAGTGATGTAATATGTGATGTCATCAGCAGTGCATTGCGGGGGCGCGGGTTATAGTTAGCTGAACTAACTATAACGGGGGAATTTCATTGGTTTTGTATGAGAGAAATGTCCAGCTAACTATAACATGTGTGTGAAACCTATGGTTTTTTCAGTGAATTTGCAAGGTTTTTTAAATGCTAATTCCTAACTATAACGTGTGTGAAACCTTTGGTTTTTTCAGTGAATTTGTACGGTTTTTTAAATGCTAATTTTTGATTTATTTAATTAAATATATATTTTTTTATAATAAAAATAAAATTCCGATGTATTCATTTATATATTATCTGTATCCTTTTATTTGTTTTTGCTCTTTTTTTTAATTTCAATTAGGATAAAGTTGAACAGTTTATTTATTTTTTGCAATTAATTTTTCTCCACTTTTTTTTTTTATATAAATTCTTGGGGTGCGCGCTCTGAGCGCGCTCCTAGTACAATTTCGTAAGTTTTTTATGAATACCGTTGTACGTTATTTACGTACGCATATATATGTCATAGTGCGCGCTGGGAGCGCGCACCCAGTACGCATGCGTACGTACGTACGCATGCGTGCGTGCGTCCTACGCGCTCCACGCGGTTCACTTCTGCATACGCTTAAATTACGCGCAATAACGTTCGCGTATACGCGTGTTCAACGTATGCGCGCTACGTTCGCGCATATGACGTATGCACATGCGCTCGTAAGCGTTCGCGCATGCGTAATCACAAGGTGTGCGCTCGGAGCTTGCGCAGTGTGCGCACCTCGGGTTATATGCTTAATAAAACAACACTTCTTATTGGTTATCATTACTTTCAGTTTCTGAATCCCCTCATGGCAAGTCATGGCAAGTCATGTGATCAAGAATCATCACTTTTGATTGGTTTGAAGTACTTTCAGTTCCAGATTCTTCCCAAACCACACCTACTCCCCTCATTATTAGTTCTGATTCCTTTGGAGAAGGAGCTATTCTGTTGTTGAGAGACAATGGCTGAAGAGCAACCATCTTCAGACAGTGACCAGGACACTCTTGAGAGGCAGAGGAGCAGGAAGCAGAAAGACAGCTTTATATGGCAGTTTTTCACTTTTCCAGAGGGACAAAAAAAGGTAAATGCACCTAAAGTTACTTGTGTACTTTGTCAAAAAGTCTTGTCACGTGGGAATCCTAACAAGAAGTATTCTTTTAGCATTCACACTATCTTGAGGCATGTTGACAAAATGCATCCAGTGACTTTTCGTCGAGCTTCTGGAGCAAACCCTCCACCTGCTCAACCGACGACATCTGCAGCAGCTCAGCCGAGCACATCTTCGGCAGCTCAGGCGAGCACTTCTTCTGCAGTGGTGCCTTTGCCTTCTTTCACACCTCGTTTTGGACCACCTTGTTTTTCGAGGTTGTCCACACGCTGCACTGATTGCGGTAAACTTATTTCTGTGTGTGAGACCAGTCTTGATCTCTTTCAGAGAAAATTTGATGCGCATGAGTGCAGTAGGCCATAGATGTTTTTTCTTTTTTTTCGTTTTTCTCTTCCTGTTTCCCTCCATTAACTCAAGGGCTCTTTTAAGAGCCACTTAAAAACTAAACCGCAAAAAATTTTTGGGGGGATTTATTATTTTTTTGGGGGTGCGCGCACCCTGCGCGCACCCAAGGATGTTTTTTAAATGTTTTTTTTTTTTAATTTAATGTACAAAAAGAGGTGAAGAAATGGAAGCATGAAAAGGGAGGATTGAGAAATACAAATATTTTTCACTTATTTTTAAAAAAAAATTATTATTTTGCAAGGGAACAGAATTTTTTTTTATTTTTTCTTTCCAGTTCTGCAAAAAAAGAAAAAAAGTATTAATATTCAATCATACATTACAAAAAGCATTACATGTTTTTACATATTTTACAAAGCAATTTTTTGCCCTTTTTTTGCTGTTTTCAGAATTTTTTATTTTTCACTTAAAATAGTGAAAACAATTGTATTCATCATTTAACAGCGGGCAAAAAAAAACTATCTGAAAGATTGTTTAAAAAAAGCCCTAAAACTTATATACAAATATACCTTGTTAGAAATATTACATATATATTACAAGTACTTTTCTAGATAAATAAAAATTTTCTAGACAAACCGTCTTTAAACCTTGTCGCAAAAGCACACATGCCAAAATAATTTCTGTCAAAGGAGTCCACAATTGTTTTTATTACTTTTCCTTTAGGCCAAATAGTAATTTGAAAATCCTTTTTAAGTGATATCTTCAATTATAATCCTTTAAAATTACAAAAAATGCTTTGTTCAGATGCAGTTTTTAGTTTTCAAAATTTAGGTTTCAGAAAAATTAAATAAGAATTGGGTAAATCATAAGGCAAACGTTGCTTGAAAATCAATTGGGAATCATTACACAGTGTCCAGCCTTTTTCCCATTTAAGATAAACTGTGTAATGTCCAGAAGTTACAGTAGGTCCTTCATGAAAAATTATTGCAACTGTAACAAAAGATTTTCCAGAAATTGATAATTGTTGTCCTGTAAACTTCTTTATTAAAGTATCCAATTTTGAACCATCAGCTCTACAACGTTGCATCATTAAAATTACATACTGACCATATTTCTGTAAAAATAACGTGGAAAACATGTCAGATTTACATTCAGAACATTCCATGTTGTGATTGGCATCTTTAACTAATTTACTAAAAGTCACTGATTTACTTTGTGGTAATGGTAAAAATATGAACCTTTCTGAATCAACATTACTACTACATGTGTTCATACAGTTTTCACAGCAATGTTCCCATTTGTAAGCGACACCAAATAAGTTTTCTACTTCTACTCCTTCATCTTCAAGTACACTCAAAATATATATTGAGAATTCCTGTGCATCTTGCTGGACATTTTCTTTAAACTGTGTAGAACCACAACATACATCTAAAAGATTTCTAACATCAGTAGCATTTTCTATTTCAGTTTTATCAGTACTCAGCTTCTCATAAAGGAGACTCAGCAGAGAACACAATCTTTTTCCATGATTTACTATTATCTGTTCTAGCAACTTTTCAAGATAAAATACAACATTCAGCACTACATTTGCATAGCAGTTGACACCAGAGCTATTTTCAAAATGGCAACCAACAACCTCTTCAACACTGTCCTTTTTCTTTTTCCTTGCTATCACATCACTGTCCTTTTTTTTTTGGTTCTGTTCATCCACATTACAGATATTTTCAAATCTCCTTTTCCGAGAAACAACATGTTTTTCAGTCACAGGATACTGACCTAAATGAGGAGCATAAGTTCTTCTTAATCTATTATACTCCTTTACACAGTTTGTATCAGCACTAACTTTTGAGTCATCAAAGTCTATCATAAATAAACCAGATAATGTTTTCACTCGTGACATATGCCATACCTTCTTTGAACACAGTAGAACCAATGTTTACAAAAGCACTATCTACAGTCAATCCTTGAGACTTGTGAATAGTTACAGCATATGCCAGAGAAAACGGAAACTGCTTCCTACGTACATATAAGTCTTTCACAAGCATGAAACGAACTGAACAACGACAAATGTCTTTAACTTCTTCTATCTGATCAAATTTTATTTTTAAACATACAATTCCTTCTTTTTTCTGATAATTAATAAAACCCACAACTCTTCCCATAGCTCCATTCACTAAACCTTTTTCTACATCCAAATTTCTCCTTAAAATCACTCGACAATTCATGCAAACATATAGATTTTTTTCTAATCCAGCTGTTTTGGAAATGTTCTTCTCTAGTGAATCCAATTTATTTTTCAGTTTGCCTGTTAATGTAAAAGTAATTCTTTCATGCTGAATTTTGTCCTCTGCTTCCATTTTCTTAATCTCTTCCTTTTCCAATTTCAAAAGTTCCTCATTGAATATTGAGCACTCACGTAGTGTTGGCATTAAGCAGATTACAGTATTTTTTTCTGCAATGTTCTGGTATATTTTCTCTGCAACTATTTCTTCATTTGGAAATAAATTATGTAGCAACCGACTCTGTAATGCCTTTTTGCCAACTTCTGTGAGTAGTCCAATTCTGATATCTTTCAGAATACTTGCATAATCTTCGTCGTTTGCTTGTCTCATATTGGTAGTGAGTTCTTTGTACTCAAAGAACGACTAAATATTCGCATTACCAATGCTTCCTAATGACTTCTTCGTGTCTTCATGTGTCACAGTATTAAACACTGGTTGTCCTTTAACTGGAGTGAGCTGTAAAAGATCTCCAAAAACTATGACGTGTTTACCTCCAATTAACACGTCATAGTCTCTCTTAAGAATTTGTTGCATTCTTAAATGCACAAAGGCAAGCATTAAGTTTGAAACCATGCTCACCTCATCAATAATGAGAACTTGCATCTTCTTCAAAACTCTTGAAACTTCGAAGCATGCTTCTCCAGTTAGCTTGTGATATTCTCTTTTGTTCTCATGCTCCACTGGTAACATTAGCAAGCGATGTAAGGTAATTCCTTTTATGTTATAGGCTGCTAACCCAGTTGGAGCAGTTACCACACAAGACAAATCTGAAGCTGTTTTTTGCTGTAGGTAGCTTCTGATGACTTTTATTAAGAAACTTTTACCAGTTCCAGCTTGTCCACTCACATACATTCTGATTGGTTCAAATGATGTGCATGAGCACTCTTTCTTTTCATGTAGTAATCCATGATCAATTTTTTTAGTGACTTCCTCATAAATTTGTTTTTGTTCTTCATTCAGTTGTTGTTCCAGATTTAGTAAGTCGATTGATTCTTCCTGTGCTTGATTCATAGCCGTTTCTACTTCAGTCATGGCTACTGCAGCTTCATTTTCTATGATTGGTTGTCCTAGGGGATCTTGACTAAGTGTTCCTGAACTTTGGCTGTCTTGAGAACTGTCTCTAGCTACTTCAGCTGCAATTTTTGCTTCATGTTCATTTTCTTCATTTAACATTTGAACATAAGTTGTGAAAGTACTGCATTCTATGCTATCTTTGCTAGCATTAAAAGAATCTTCATAGCTTTGAAATTCTCCCAGTAGTTCGTCCTCTGAACGCCATGGTTTAAACAGCTGTAAAAGAGCCAAGTAGTAAAATTCCTTTTTGTCAGTAGCGTCGCAACTCAGCTTCCTGTGATTTATCAAACTTCCTTTTGTTTGCTTCACCAAACATCCTTCCTCACCAATGACTTTATATTTTCCATTGTTGATGTCTTCTGCGGCTTTACGTGAATAAATGTAGTTCTGCAGCACTTCATAGAGACACATGTTCTCAAGATGATGACTTCTTTTTGGGTAATATGTGTCCAACATGTTTGTTTTCAAAATATCTGTACTTTCTGGGTCATTCTCGGCCAAATATTCAATTTCTCCAACAGATTTCAGTACCCGATTTCTCATTCCTGCAAGGCCTAAGCTTACCCAAATGATTCTTCTGGATTTCGAGTAAAGACTTGCAGATGATAACCTATCTGAGCATTCGTAGGATCCAATTTCTCGATGCGATAACATCTTTAAACTGAAACTGTACAGCTTCTTACTGACAGTCTTCTCGTGAGAAATCTCTTCCCACATTTCCTTCAATTCTGTTTTCTCAGATTTAGTGATGTAAGATGTGACATACCGAGCAACAGCAATAGAATTGTCTGCCACATACTGAATATCCATGTTAGCATTCCACATGGATAAAATGACTGGGTTGAAGTCATTTATACATGTTGACTCTTCTTTTCTTTTTAGGTTGTATGTATTTTTGGGAGATTTTCTTGTTATAGTATGTCGCACAGCTGACATAAAACTGTTGACTCTTCCTTTTGAAAGAACAGGTCTAGGAAATCCAAATCGACACTTTGTGTAGAATTTATCTTTGGTCTTGTACTTCCGTCGACAGTATTTTCCATACCGATGACTTTGGAAACGTAAAACTTGTTCTTTTAACTTTTTCTCTTCTGTGCTTTTAGGTATAGCACATGTTGCATATTCTTCAATGAAAGATAACACTGCTTCATCAGCATCTGTTCCAAACTTTGGGGCATCCTTGATCCACAACAGCATATGAATATGAGGAGCACCTCTTGCCTGGTACTCTTTTCTCCAAAAGAAATCCACTACTTCTCCAAGAGGTGGATTTTTTTTATTGCAGATAAAGGACATCATAGCCTCAAATCTATGATTGAAATATCTGCAAACATTAACCGGATCCAATGAGCACAGTTCTCCTGCTGTCTTGTATTCAATGTTTTTAATGTTTGAATTTGCCTCTCGTAGAAAATCCAGTAAATCATCCCAAGCGTACTCGGCACAGCTTAGGGTTAGAAACCATGTAGGAGTTCCTAAATTCCGTAACATACACTTCAATTCTCCATGGCGTCGGTACCAATATTCATTTGTCCCACGCTGACAAGCCATCAGATTGATCAGTTGTGTTTCCAAATGATCATCTCGGTGCTGCACTTTCTCCATAAAATCCTTAGCAGACACATTATGTAGATGTACTCCACTTTTTAAAATGTGATTTACTGCATAAGATAATGCAGACAAGTCGCTTTCAAATAAAAGATGAAACAAATAAGGAATACTTTGACGAAATCTTGAATCTTCAGCATATAGTCTTGTAGTCCGATACTCAGAAGCTGGAATCTGTTCTGGGCGTTCATCGTATCGTCACCTTTTCCTGTAGGAAACAGCTGAGGAAAACATCGAGCTTCCAAGCTCTTCTCCCATACACTCACGGGAGTTCCTTTTGCTTTCTTCATCTGAAACAGATCAATAGTGTCTCCCATAACTTCTTTTGAATGAAGAGGATGTATGCTAAAATGTTCATAAATTTCTTCTTCCTTTGACTTGTCCACTTTTTCAATTTGACCAGTTGGTGTTTCTGTGTCTTCTTGTAAATCTGCTTCTTCTTCATCTACATAAATTGATTCATACCATTTATTATTCCTTTTCAAATATAAATTTGCTCTTTGTACTTTCCGTACATCTACCAGCTCCTGCCAAATCTTCTTATTCTTTGTAGGTACACCATTAACCAGAATAACTAATGGTTCAGTTTCCAAAGTATCTGCATCAATAGTTTCCATATTTTTTTTCAAATCCAAGGGCAAATACACTACTCTTCCTTTTAAACCTCTCAGTAAATCTGAAGGAGGTAATTTACCAGTTTTGGGCTCCATACGTACTATGGTCTGGAACGGATGAACACATTGAATGAGTATAGACTCATATGTATTTAAATCAGAAAGTTCGGCAGGAATAGCATCCAATTCTAAATTATTATGTACAGCTCTGGTCGGCATTCTATTTTCTTCTGACTTGTTATAACAGTATTTACAAATACGCTGATCTTCACCCAATTCAAAACAATTTTCAAGAAATATATATGTTGCAAAATCTTTCCACTTATAATTATCTTCATTTTCACTTTTTTTATACAGATCAACATTCCTTGTTTGAATTTTATAATGGCTTCTGCGGCAACAAATACAAGTAATATTTGGTCTTTCATTAGAGATGATAGTAAATTTTGTCATTTCATCCTCAAAATTTTTAGTAATAATGAGTTCTACATTCTGTTCCTCATTTTCCTCATTAACAGTGTCCTTTTCTGCACTTTCTTGTTCTGGACCAAAGTAACAAAACTGAATCTCATCAGTAACCTTCACTACATCTGATACAGATCCACGGAACAGAGCATTATTCAACTCATTTAACTTTACTGCTGGACTTTTAGCAAAATACAATGTTCTCACAAACTTTCTCATTTCAGTATGATGAACAGCCAGCATCCTAAAATGATGAAAAACACTTTTACACACTTTTCTAGATAGACAAGCCAGAGAATGTCCCTGCAAACCAGTATTCTCTCTCACTCTGCATGGATCTAGTGTTTGAAGCACCTTCATCTTCTGTTTTACACTCTTTTTACTATATTCTCTTAGAAAGTCACGTAATTTATCAATAGATTCCTGACGCACAGTACAAATACTACTACAGTTCCAAGTGTACACTGGGGCTTTTGGACGTCTCCCCATAGCCTCAGCAGCCATTACTTCTTCCTCATTTCTTGGGACCATTTTCTCTTTTTCCATCACACAACCATCCTTAACTTCATATGCTCTACCATTGGTGTCAACTGCATGCAACAAACTATTACTTTGAAGATAACTCTCTTCATTAAAAAATGGTTCAGTACTTGAACTATGTTTCCATTCTCCCAAGAACACTTTACAAAAGTTACTTTTTTTCACTTCTCTTTTCCTTTTGCTTTGTGACTTCATTGCATTCACTAATTTATCTAATCTACGCATCCTATTCAAAATTAGAATAAAAAGTTTTCTTTTTATTTCCAAAGCCTTACTTACAATATTTTCTATAAAAAAAAAATTCTTAATAAATTTTGATTTTTTCTTATATTTTTTCACATCCTTTAGCAAATTTAACATCACTCTTCTCTGAAACATTTTTCGACGAATGTTTTTAAAATCTAGTTTTCGTGTAAAATCAGTTTTACATACTTCTGATTGTACATTAGCTTTTGTTTTTTGCTGTTGACTCTGTTGTTGCTTTGTACATAAAACACTGTTTGTTTACATTTATTTTTGCAATTTTTTTGTTTTTTGAAGATCTTTTTTAAGAAATCCCCACTCTGCTTACCAGTAGACTTTTTCTTTTTGCCATTACCAGCTTCTCCTCCTATTTTTTTTTTCCCAGTTTTGTCCAGATATACTCGTTGTTGCTTTTCTTTCCTCTTTCTTGTCCTTAAAGGCATTTTTTTATTTTTTCACTGTTGCTCAGCAATACCTGCAAGAAACTTAAAAAAAAATCTTTTTTGTAATTATAATTCATTAAAATATTTTTTAAGCTTTTCATTAATTTCAAATGTTTTTCCATTTGCCTCTCATTTGTGATTTACTAATTTGTGCACAGTGCTAACCACCACAGTTGAAAAAAAACAAGCTGCCCCTTTCCTGCAAGTGCATGTTTTACAGAACAACTGCAACACAAATTATATCTGTGGCCACAATTCCTGTGCGCACACAGCCTCATGGTGTGCTTCTAAGCAGAAAACAGAATTTGATTTGCAAATTCAAAGCACATTTACTACTGTGGTAGATCAAGTGATAATTGCTGTTACAGCCTGACACATTTTCCTTATAGTTTACAGAGACAGAAAAGAGCACATTTCCTAACAGCTACTTCATACCATAAGCATCTGCAACCTGGGTGAGTGTGTAGAGTAGAGCAAAGAAAATGAGGCCTTGATGATGTTTTTATGTGTTTGCGTTATACACTGCTTTCTGAAACATCACACAGAGATAAGTACTACGCATGGGAGTGTTGGAGAAGCTGCTGCATGTGTGCCAAGAGTGTGTTTCTGCAGACTATGTATTGTCAGCTGCAAGAGAGATGAGCAAGGAGACTTCCAGAACTGCATGAAGACTGCAGGGATGTATGTAACAGTGCATGTGTGCTAAGGGATAATTTGTGTAAAGACAACAGGCTGCCCCTTTCCTGGGACTGCAATTCTTACTGAACAACAACTTCACAAATTAAATCTCTGCCCACAATTCTTGTGCGCACACAGACTCATGCCATCATTTTAGGCACATAACACAGGCTGCCCCTTTCCTGGGACTGCAATTCTTACTGAACAACAACTTCACAAATTAAATCTCTGCCCACAATTCCTGTGCGCACACAGACTCATGCCATCATTTTAGGCACATAACACAGGCTGCCCCTTTCCTGGGACTGCATTTCTTACTGAACAACAACTTCATAAATTAAATCTCTGCCCACAATTCCTGTGTGCACACAGACTCATATCGTCATTTTAGGCACATAACACAGGCTGCCCCTTTCCTGGGACTGCATTTCTTTCAGAACAACAACTTCACAAATTAAATCTCTGCCCACAATTTCTGTATACACACAGACTCATGCTATGTTTTTTGGAACAAAACAGTGTTCCTGAATAGTACCAAATTACTGTTACAGCCTGACACATTTCCCTTATCATTTACAGAAGCAGAAAACAGCACATGTCCTAACAGCTCCTTGAGACCATGACCATGTGTTACAGGGTGAGTGATTAGACTAGATCAAAGAAAATGAGGCCTTGGTGACGTTGAATGTGTTTGCATTACACAATGCTATCTGAAACATCACAGAGACCTGAGTACTACGCATGGGAGTGTTGGATAAGCTGCTGCGTGTGTGCCAAGAGTGTGTTTCTGCAGACTATGTATTGTCAGCTGCAAGAGAGATGAGCAAGGAGACTTCCAGAACTGCATGAAGACTGCAGGGATGTATGTAACAGTGCATGTCTGCTAAGGGATAATTTGTGTGAAGACAACAGGCTGCCCCTTTCCTGGGACTGCAATTCTTACTGAACAACAACTTCACAAATTAAATCTCTGCCCACAATTCATGTGCGCACACAGACTCATGCCATCATTTTAGGCACATAACACAGGCTGCCCCTTTCCTGGGACTGCATTTCTTTCTGAACAACAACTTCACAAATTAAATCTCTGCCCACAATTTCTGTATACACACAGACTCATGCTATGTGTTTTGGAACAAAACAGTGTTCCTGAATAGTACCAAATTACTGTTACAGCCTGACACATTTCCCTTATCATTTACAGAAGCAGAAAACAGCACATGTCCTAACAGCTCCTTGAGACCATGACCATGTGTTACAGGGTGAGTGATTAGACTAGATCAAAGAAAATGAGGCCTTGGTGACGTTGAATGTGTTTGCATTACACAATGCTATCTGAAACATCACAGAGACCTGAGTACTACGCATGGGAGTGTTGGAGAAGCTGCTGCGTGTGTGCCAAGAGTGTGTTTCTGGACACTGTGTATTGTCAGCTGCAAGAGAGATGAGCAAGGAGACTTCCAGAACTGCATGAAGACTGCTGGGATGTATGTAACAGTGCATGTGTGCTAAGGGTTATTTTCAGTTTTGAACATATGGCAACTACCTGTGCCTTTGCTATTTTGAAAGGGAAATCTACCCTGTTGGTTTAAAATGTTTTAGCTTTTGCCTCCCATTTGCGATTAAGTGATGTCTGCTGAGTGCTAACCACCACATTTGAATTAAACAAGCTGTCCCTTTCCTGCAAGTGCATGTTTTACAGAACAACTGCAACACAAATTACATCTCTGGCCACAATTCCTGTGCGCACACAACCTCATAGTGTGCGTCTAAGCAGAAAACAGAATTTGATTTGCAATTTCAAAGCACATTTACTACTGTGGTAGAACAAGTGATAATTACTGTTACAGCCTGACACATTTTCCTTCTAGATCACAGAGGCAGAAAAGACCACATGTCCTAACAGCTACATCATACCATGTGCATGTGCAATCTGAGTGCACTGCACTAGAGCAAACGAAATGTGCCTTGATGACGTTGAATGTGTTTGCGTTACACAGTGCTATCTGAAACACCACACAGACCTGAGTACTACACATGGGAGTGTGAGAGAAGCTGCTGCGTGTCTGCCAAGAGTTTGTTTCTTGAGACTGCGTATTGTCTGGTACAAGACAGATGAGCAAAGAGACTTCCAAAACTGCATGAAGACTGCTGGGATGTATGTAACAGTGCATGTGTGCTAAGGGTTATTTTCAGTTTTGAACATATGGCAACTACCTGTGCCTTTGCTATTTTGAATTGAAAATCTACCCTATTGGTTTAAAATGTTTTAGCTTTTGCCTCTCATTTCAGATGAAGTGATTTCTGTTGACTGCTAACCACCACATTTGAAGAAAACAAGCTGTCCCTTTCCTGCAAGTGCATGTTTTACAGAACAACTGCAACACAAAATACATCTCTGGCCACAATTGCTATATGCACACAGACTCATGCTGTGTTGGTAGGCACAAAACACAGGCTGCCCCTTTCCTGGGTCTGCAATCCTTACATAACTAATGCTAATTTCAAAGGTGCTACCATTTTCCTCTCTTTTCTTTCAAAGTGATTTCTGCTAAATCCTAACCATCACAATTAAAAACAAGCCGTCCTTTCCTTTCAACTGCAAGTCTTACTTTTCAACAGCAACGCAAATTAAATCTCTGTAAACAATTCTTCTCTGCACACAGACTCATGGTTTAATGGTAGGCACAAAACAGTATTCCTCATTCTTACCAGTACACATTAACTTATTGTGAAAACATACTCCATAATATCTTACAAGTTCAAAACAGTTAAATATCACGCAAACCTCAAAATGTAAAACATAACTTTTGAAGACGATTCACAATTCTAATATTTATCTCAAAAATCACCACATACTTCCCCTCTCAAACTCATAACTCACCTTTAAAATTAGTTAGTTGTGAAAGAAATGTGCCACTCAAACAGCAGACTATCAGAGTCAGAATATCAGAGCTCTACACCTCTCTCCTCTCTCCAGAACCAGTAAATGGCAATGTTTCCCTCTCTTTTTTCACACATATACATGTTAATTTCAAATCTCAGTGCTTCCCACTTTTTTTTCAAATGAAATCACACATTTCTATTGGTTGAAAACTTCAACCCCTTTCCAAATGTACCCTTCCTCCAACTTGACTTCTGCCTGGTACAATAGCAACAGGTCATGGAACACTGCTGTGTTCCATGATCCATGACATTTGATATGTCATCAGTGATGTCATCAGTGATGTCGCTAACCGTGTCATGAGTGATGTAATATGTGACTTCATCTGTAGTGCATTGCGGGGGCGCGAGTTATAGTTAGCCGAACTAACTATAACGGGGGAACGTCTATGGTTTTGTACGAGTGAAATGTCCAACTAACTATAACTTTCCCTAAAACCTATTGTTTTTTTAGTGAATTTCTAAGGTTTTTTAATGCTAATTTCTAACTATAACGTGCCTGAAACCTATGTTTTTTTCAGTGAATATCAAAGGTTTATTAAATGCTAATTTCTAACTATAATGTGCCTGAAGCCTATGTTTTTTTCAGTGAATTTCAAAGGTTTTTCAAATGCTAGTTTCTAACTATGCCTACAGAAGTAGGACATGTGAAGAAAGAAGAAAAAACACACAGAAAGAAGCAAAAGAAATGCAGAAAGAAGCAACGGAAGGCCACAAAGACGAAGAAAAGTGCAGTAAGAAGCAAGACAAGTGCAGAAAGAACCAACAGAGGAGCAGAAAGAGGCCTTGTTACAAAATCATCTTCTGCCCACAACTTTTTAAGATGGGTACTGGTGGTAACTGACTCTGACTAACCAGGCCTACAGCCAGTGGTATGCTTAAAGACACTTAGAATACAGTGAAAACACCTGCATACACTAGGGAACACTATGCGTTGGGGTACCCCTGTGATTAGCATGACCTCCTCTGTAAGGCCCTAGTACATAATAGGGCAGGGGGATTAAACTACCTCTTAAAAAGCGCTACGGGGTGTGTTTGCACAGTGGTGAAGTGAGGGGGGCTGAGGTGACATGTGTGCAAACACATCCTGTGGCCATTTTAAGTTGGAAGATTAAGTCCCCTTGAATCCTGACAGTCCCTAGGGTCCAACTAGCCAACCAGGTACCTCCAGTAAGCGCCACAGAGCTGCATTTCAGAGAGGTGTAAAAAGAGGCATGGCCAGGACCACCTCTCTGCAACGCACGCCTCTGGCACTTACTGGAGGTACCTGGTGGGCTAGTTGGCCCCAGGGACCCTCAGGATTGAAGAGGAATTAATTCCTAAACTTAAAATGCGCCACAGGGCGCGTTTGCACACATGTCACCTCAGGCCCCTCCCCCTCCCTTCACCACTGTGCAAACGCGTCCCGTGGTGCTTTTTAAGTTGGGGGATTAAGTCCTCTTGAATCCTGAGAGTCCCTGGGGTCCAACTAGCCCACCAGGTACGTCCAGTAAGCGCCGCAGAGCTGCATTGCAGAGTGGTGTAAAAAGGGGCGTGGCCTGGACCACCTCTCTGCAACGCAGCACTGTGGCGCTTACTGGAGGTACATGGTGGGCTATTTTTCAGTGGGAAGAGGAGTTGTGTGGCCCCCCTTCTTTTTACTTTTTGGGGCCCTGGGGACCCCATCCCCCGGGGCATGGCCAAATATTTTTTTTTATTATGGAGCGGGGCTGCGTGGCCCCCCTCCTGAGGCCTCCATTGGCCCCGGGGACCCCATCCCTGGGGCCGGTTTTGATTTGTTTATTTATTTTTTTCTTTGGGAGGGGGCCGTGTGGCCCCCCTCCCGGCCCACTTCTGGGCCCGGGGACCCCATCCCCGGGGCCTGGCCATTGCTTTTTTATTTTTTTCGGAGGGGGGCCACGTGGCCCCCTCCCGGGCCACTTCTGGCCCCGGAGACCCTATCCCCCGGGGCTCGCCCTATCCGTTGGGGACCATGGGGGGTCCTCAAATCCCCCCACAGTCCCGCCGGCACCCCACGTCCTGCGGGAGCCGGCATTGCTTTTCCACATGGGGAGCTGCTGTCATGCAGCTCTCCGTGTGGAAAAGCAATTCTGCTTTGCTTCATTGAAGTGAGAGCAGGTTTCCCTGCACTCGCTTCAATGAAGCAAAGCAGTTTGCAGTGACAGAGCAGGAGCTGCGAGGCTCCCGCCCTGTCCTTGCAAACAGCAGTGTCCCGGGGGTGGACACCCTGGGACACTGCAGGAGCCGGCCCTGGGGGGTGGCGGTCCCCAGGGCCATCACTGGCTCCAGGAGGGGGGCCGCGTGGCCCTCTCCCACCATTGGCAAAGCCCCGGGAAGGTGGCGGTCCCCGGGGCGTGTGGTGGGGCTTGAGCCCCCCCACACAGGTATTATTAAAAAAATAAGAGCCCCGGGAGTGGCGGTTCCTGGGGCAGCGGGGGGCCGTGTGCCTCCCGCAAATTTATTAATGAAAGCTCCAGGGGGTGGCGGTCCCCAGGGCTTGGAGGCCCCCACAATTAAAAAAATAAAGCCCCGGGGGTGGCGGTCCCTGGGGCTGCGGGGGTTCATGTGCCCCCACAAATATTTGTGCAAAGCCCGGGGGGTGGAGGTCCCTGGGGCAGTGTGGGGGGGATTGGGCCCCCCACACATTTTTTTACATGCCCCCAGGATTTGGCCCAACCGGGGGCTAATCAATACCGAAGCGCGGAAGCCCGCACTTTGTTTTATTTTATTTTGGCGGCTGGATAAGCGAATCCTCTGTGCATCTCGGCGATTTTTATTTATTTTAAAAAAGGTTGTTTCTACCCTGTCCCCTTTTCTTGTTTTACGCGTTTGTTTCCCTGGTGTCTTGCGCCTCGGTTCTACCGAGGCACAAGATGGCTTCCAACACTTCCTGGTTTGAAGTGTTGACAGCCAATTAGAATAAAGCTTATGGTCAGGAGGGTGTGTGGATCCACCACGCCGCTACATATCGAAACCTTTATTTTTTGATTTTCTCAGCAACTACTGAACGGATTTACACCATTTAAAAAAGGGTGCTTTCTGAACCAAGCACTATCTTTTTGCCAAATTTAGTGTAATTCCGTTCAGCAGTTTTGACTGTAACCGTGTCTAAAATTTCCTATGGGAAATTGATTTTGGTACCTCTATGTTTTTTATTTTCTCCGCAACTACATAACGGATTTACACCATTTAAAAAAGGGTGCTTTCTGAACCAAGCACTATCTTTTTGCCAAATTTGGTGTAATTCCGTTCAGCAGTTTTGACTGTAACCGTGTCTAAAATTTCCTATGGGAAATTGATTTTGGTACCTCTATGTTTTTTATTTTCTCCGCAACTACATAACGGATTTACACCACTTAAAAAAAGGGTGCTTTCTGAACCGAACGCTACCTTTTTGCCAAATTTGGTGTAATTCCATTCAGCAGTTCGGGCTGTAGCCATGTCTAAAGTTTCCTATGGGAATTAACAGTTTGGGACCCCCCCTTTTTCTCGGCCCCCACTTGCTGAATCACGCAGAAACTTTCAAGACAGGAGCTGACCGGAGCTCCCCACTAGTTTTGAAATTTTTGAGATGATCCGTCGCCAAAGTTATTGGGAAAACAAAAAACGCTTTTGCTATGGAAACTAGGTCCTAACTATAACTACCTACTGGGGACCGCCAGTAGGTAATGTATGTTTATATATGTATATATATATATATACTGAAAAAAACATAGGTTTCAGGCACGTTATAGTTCGAACTTAAAATTTTAAAAACCTTGGAAATTCACTAAAAAAAACAGGTTTCAGGGACGTTATAGTTATTTGGACATTTCACTTGTATATATCCAGAAAAATTCTGCCGTCATAGCTAGTTCAGCTAACTATAACTTGCGCCCCCGCAATGCACTGGTGATGACGTCACATATTACATCATTCATTACATGGTTAGTGTCATCACTAATGACATCTCAAATGACATCACTGATGACATCACTGATGACATCATCCAGTGACTGTGTGTTTCTGTAAAGTTTAAATAAGTATTATATAAATGCCAAGGTGTATTGAAGAATGAGTGGGTGTATAAGTGTCTGGATGGAGGATTTAGCGACCTTTGACGCTGTCACCAGGCAGGTCGCTCCCCCATCCGCCACGCAGCCCCCTGTGGGTTGAACCTCCGTTGCCGCTTTTGCCGCCTGACTGCTCGCTCCCTTTTTTATTCTGTACCCCTGCGCTTGGCTTTCTGTGCCACTTTGTTTTTTCATTTTGTGCCCCTGTGTTTTGCTTTCTGTACCCCTGTGCTCTGTTGTCCCTCTCCTGCCGTCTTTCCCGCCATTTTTTCCCCGGGTTTTCCCCCGCCGCAGAGCACCTGCGGCCCGCCCCTTCACTCCCATTGGCCGCCCCGCTCCCACCTCCCAGCTGCTCCTCCCTCCCTCTGCCCTCATATGGAAGCCACAAAGCGGTGTTAGAGAGCGACCTTTGACCCTGTCACCAGGCAGGTCGCTCCCCCCATCCACCATGCAGCCCCCTGTGGGTTGAACCTCCGTTGCCGCTTTTGCCGCCTGACTGCTTGCTCCCTTTTTTATTCTGTACCCCTGCGCTTGGCTTTCTGTGCCACTTTGTTTTTTCATTCTGTGCCCCTGTGTTTTGCTTTCTGTACCCTTGTGCTCTGTTGTCCCTCTCCCGCCGTCTTTTCCCGCCGTTTTTCCCCGGGTTTTCCCCTGCTGCTGAGCCCCTGCGCCCCCGCCCCCTTCACTCCCATTGGCCGCCCCGCTCCCACCTCCCCGCTGCTCCTCCCTCCCTCTGCCCTCATATGGAGGCCGCGAAGTGGCCGCGCGCAGCGGCCGCGCCACTGGCGCGCCGAAAGCGCGCCTAAGGCAAGCCCGTCTGCGCCCGTCCATGCCTGGACCGCACCCAGCGCCAGAACCCCTGGACCTCGCACCCCCGCGATGCCAGACTGCACTACGACGCAAGCACCCTCCACGCACTCAACACCAGACGAGACCACCCATGCTACCGGGCCACCCCGAAACGCACCCAGGGGCCTTTCACCTGCTGGAACTGCAGATTCACCAGCATCCAACCCTCCACACCACCAGCCAGAGAACCCAACCACCTCCGCTGCATCCTCCTCAACACCCGCTCCACTCGCAAGTACGCCATCGAACTCTGGGACCTCCTAGACTCCACCGCCCCCGACGTCGCCTTCCTGACGGAGACCTGGCTGAACGCCACCTCAGCACCAGACATCGCAATAGCCATCCCACAGGGCTACAAGATCTCCCACAGAGACCGCACCAATGGAGTGGGAGGAGGAATCGCCATCATCCACAAAGACTCCATCAAAATCTTAACGAACACCGATGACACCCTCACCACCGCCGAGCACATGCACTTCCAGATCCACACCGACCCCAACACCACCCTCAGAGGAACTCTCATCTACAGACCTCCCAGACCCCGCCAACAGTTCAGTGACACCATCGCCGACCTCATCAGCACCCACGCCCTCGCTTCCACGGACTACATCCTCCTCGGGGACCTGAACTTCCACCTCGAGAAGAACAACGACGCCAACTCCACCACCCTGATCGACAACCTCGCCAACCTCGGCCTCAAACAGCTCATAACGACACCTACTCACGCCGCTGGACACATGCTCGACCCCATCTTCTCCGCAAGCCCCCACGTCTCCTTCAACCGCACCACTGAACCACACTGGACCGACCACAGATGCGTCCACTTCACCTTCAGAAAACCCACCACACACCACCACACCCAACAGCTACCACGCTGCTGCTGGGGCAAGGTCACCGAGGACCAACTGACTACCGCCCTCGCCCTGAGACCACCCACCAACCCCACCGACCCAGACACCGCCGCAACCAACCTCAAACAGTGGATCAATGACTGCGCCAACACCCTCGCCCCTCTCAAGACCTCTACAACCAACCACACCAACAAGAAAGCCACCTGGTTCACCGAGGACCTCCGGATCTCCAAGCACACCTGTCGGAAGCTGGAGAAGAAATGGCTCCACGCCCGAACACCAGACAACCACACAGCTCTCAAGAGCACCACCCGCAGACACCACCAACTCATCAGGACCGCCAAGAAGACCGCCTTCAAGGACCGCCTAGACAACAACGCACACAACACCAAAGAGCTCTTCAGCATCGTGAAACCCCAGCTACAACACCAACGACATCCCGCCATCTCAAGACCTGTGCGACTCCCTGGCCATCTTTTTCCACCGCAAGATCACTGACATCCACGACAGCTTCAACTCCGACCACCCCGCACCCACCACCGAGTCCACCACCCCTGCGACTACCACTCGCACCAGTCGCCTGACCGTCTGGTCCATCATCAGCGACGAAGACACCATCAAAACCATGAACTCCATCCACTCCGGATCCCCATCGGACCCCTGCCCTCACCACGTCTTCAACAAAGCCAGCGCAACCATCGCGCCCCACCTCCGGAAAACAATCAACTGTTCCTTCGAGACAGCAGCCTTCCCAGAAAGCTGGAAGCACGCCGAGATCAACGCCCTTCTGAAGAAGCCCAAGGCGGACCCCAAGGACCTCAAGAACTTCCGGCCCATCTCCCTGCTCCCTTTCCCGGCAAAAGTGACCGAGAAGATTGTCAACAAACAGCTGACCCGCTACCTCGAAGTTAACAACATCCTGGACCCTTCCCAATCCGGTTTTCGCAGCAACCACAGCACCGACATTGCCCTCATCGCCGCCACTGACGACATCCAGACCCTGATGGACAAAGGAGAAACAGCCGCCCTCATCCTCCTGGACCTATCAGCAGCCTTTGACACGGTCTGCCACCGCACCCTATCAGCACGCCTCCATGATGCCGGTATCCAAGAGAAGGCCCTGGCCTGGACCACATCCTTCCTCTCCGTCAGAACCCAGAGCGTCCCACCCTTCCGCTCCAAAACCACCGAGATCATCTGCGGCGTCCCACAGGGATCCTCCCTCAGCCCGACGCTGTTCAATATCTACATGGCCCCCTCGCCCACGTCGCACGACAACACAACCTCAACATCATCTCCTAAGCCAACGACACCCAGCTGATCATATCCCTCACTGAAGATCCCCACACCGCCAAAGCTAACCTCCACAGAGGAATGAAGGCCGTAGCCGACTAGATGAAGGACAGCAGACTGAAGCTGAACTCAAACAAGACAGAGGTCCTCATTCTCGGACCCACCCCATCAGCCTGGGATGACTCTTGGTGGCCCACGTCACTAGGCACAGCCCCGGAACCCCTGGACCACGCACGTAACCTGGGGGTCACCCTCAACTCCACTCTCTCCATGACCAGGCAAGTCAACGCCATCTCCGCGTCCTGCTTCAACACCCTCCGTATGCTCCGCAGGATCTTCAAATGGATCCCCCTCGACACGAGAAAAACCGTTACCCAGGCCCTCATCACCAACAGACTCGACTACGGGAACGCCCTCTACTCAGGAACTACAAACAAGCTCCTGAGACGACTCCAACGCATCCAGAATGCCTCAGCCCGACTCATCCTCAACGTCCCCCGCTGCAGCCACATCACACTCCACCTGAGAGGCCTGCACTGGCTCCCCATCAACAAAAGGATCACCTTCAAGCTCCTGATCCATGCACACAAAGCACTGCACAACACCGGACCCACCTACCTCAACAACCAACTAAGCTTCCACACCCCCACCCGAAGCCTCCTCTCAGCCAACCTCGCCCTCGCCACAGTCCCTCGCATCCGAAAAACCACCGGCGGCGGCAGATCCTTCTCCTACTTCGCTGCCAAGACCTGGAACACTCTCCCCACCATCCTACGACAGACCCAGGACCTGCTGGCCTTCAGAAGACTCCTCAAGACCTGGCTCTTCGACCAGTAGCACCCCCCCCCCCTCCCCAGCGCCTTGAGACCCTCTCGGGTATGTAGCGCGCTTTACAAATGCAGTGATTGATTGATTGATTTAGTAGGTGCGTGACTGACTGTATAAGTGAGTGAAAAATGTTTTTTTTCTGAATGCATGGGTTAGTGACTAAACTGTGGGAATGTCTGCATCAGTCTGTCTGTTGTTGTGTAAGCTGCTGCATGGGTTGGTCAGTAGCTACATGAATGTCTATATGGGTTATAGATTGGTTGCCTGAGTATTTGTATGGGAGACTGAGTGTGTGTGTGGGTGGGTTGGAGGTGCGTGACTTTGTGCATAGATGTGTGAGTGGTTGATTCACTGGGTGTATGGGTTCAAGAGTGCATGTGGAAACAGCTGTATGGGTGGGTGAGTGTGTGTTGGTAAATAAATGGATGTCTTAGTGGTACATGTCCAATGAACTACATATGTAAAAGGCAGTGTATTTGAGAGTTGGAGTATATAAATGACTATCAGTGAGAGTCAGTGATTGTGAGAGTGGCTGTATGGATGAGTGTGTACTTGTATCAGTGATTATATAAGACAGTAAGTATGCGTTAGTATCTGTATGAATAAGTGAGTTGGTGTGTGTATAACTGTATAGGTGAGTAAATGAAAATGTGATTGATTCTTTGCATGACTAACTAGGTGTGTGAGTAAATCCATGGATGAGTGGCGGTGTGTGAGTGTCTGTATAGTTGTATGAGTGCATATGATAGTGTTGTATTGATGAGTGACTGGATGTTTGAGTGATTGTATGGGTGAATGAGTGGATGTGTGTAGACCACGGAATCAGTGAGTGCATATGTAGTAACTGGTATTGGTGTGTCGATGGTTTCAAAAATGGTATTCTGTATTTTACAGTGGGTGTATCAAAGGTTATATTAGAGTGTGAGGAGGTGCATCGGATTTTCACTTGGATTGTGACCCTTTGACTAGACCAAAGCATTTGCTGCCTATGCTTTGCCACTGGTAGTTAAATAGCTGCGAGGACAGCTGGTGGAACCAACGTACATTCATATACAGGCTGAAAGGGGCCGGTGAATAAGTCACCCACAGGCTGACCAGTGCTCTATGTAGTGAGGATGCATAGCCAGTTCATGTAAGTTGCAGGCAACATATATAGTAAATAAATGAGTTGTAGAGAGAAATGAGAGAATTGGCATAAATCTGCAGGCAAGACAATGCTTACATATTTAGGGTGCATTATAAAAAGACAAGGCAGAGTGAGAGCAGTAAAAGCGCTGATGCGCAGTTTATTGACAAAATGGTAACTGAAAAAACTGGTAAAAGGTCTCAAAAGGTGCCCATGAGCAAAAATACCAGACTCCCCAGCATTTGCATCAATAATTATGCTCTACTCAGCCCCATCAGCCAAGAACTGCTGTCATGCACCAGTAAAGTGCTCGGAAGCAGTGAAGAACTCAGGGTATCAGTGGTATGTGTCAGAAGGAAATGGTGGTCAGCGTCCAGTTGTCCTTAGGGTGTGAAGTCTCCGGGAGTATTTCCACATACCAATCTAGATGTTTGTTAATTCATTGCTCAAGATGGCCGCCGAGTAGGTGCCTCTCCGAGGTGCTCCGGATTTTGGGATTACCAATTTGGTAGTTATCCCTGTTTAAACTGACTAACTGGCTCTGACGATCTCGGGGAACCGACTACACACCATTGCAGGAACACTCTGAAATCGGAATCTAAAATTGGATTTTTTTCTTACCTGACAAGTGACCGCTACGGGTGTACAATTCTGCACCTTTGTTGCCTGGGACTCCCTTACCTGCTCGAGGCATCATTCGGGTGTAGAGCCAGCACGTTTGGCCGTGGGTGGCTGCGAGTCATTGGTGCAGGGAGGATGACCCCCTGGTCGCGACCGTCGCCTGCCACCAGAGATTGGATGTCTCCCAGTGTCCATGGCCGACCCCAAAAGTCAAGCGCCATTTGCAAGGCTTCCCCCACTGCCCATATGATCCGGCTGTGTTTCTCCAGTCTGCGGCCGAAGATCTAAGTTTTTGAAGTCCCAGTGGTAGCCCGACTGCTGCGCCTGTGATAGATTGGAGCCTTTCTCCTCCGACCTCGATCTTCTTGACTGTCCGCCTGATGCCGACCGGTGAGCTGAGGGCACTGGCTCTTCTCTGGTTCCGGCGCCTTCTTGCGGCTGCGGACTGCGGCTGCCTCCTCGTTCTGCCAGAGGTCGCGCTTGCCCTGCTGCGGTCCCCGGCTTCCTCTGGTGTTGGGCTCCGCTTGTTGCCTCCTCCGTAGTTTTGGCGCGATCCTGCCCGGAGCCCGGTTGCCATGGCGATGAGCTTCTGATGCCGCTTCCACCGATCCTTATCACACGGGAGGCAGAATCAGACGCTGATTTGGAGCCATTCCTCCTATGCGTGTTTCAAAACGCGCACCAGGTATGGCCATCGTCTCTGGGATACTTCAACTCCTTGGAGGGTCCTCGGCCAAAGCTCCCAAGCACTTAAAATGGTGGCGCCTTGAAGTCATTACAGGACATTTCTCACCGCTCCTGAACCATACCGCAAATGAGGCGTTTCTGCAAACGCCCCTTAAATGAATAGCATTACTGCCCTTGAGTTGTGTTGGTCAGCTACGTCCTTGTACAGCTTCTCTGTATATTTTTTGCTGATCAATGCCTGACTTCAAAATGGCGACGGGTCAAGACATCCTCGATCACCCCACAGTGCCTGACTTTAAGATGGAGGTGCCACAAAACTTTATTGATTGACATCACAGTTTCATTGTTGTGCATTGAAGACTCGCCTGTTTTTGAATTTGCGGTGTTATAATATCATATTGTTTTCAACTAAACTCTCTTTACTGGTATGTGGAGAGTGACATTCCTGACTCTTGTCTCCTGAGATGCCGCCCCACCTTGGTGATTGATGAGAAACACTCCTGTGAGACATGCCTTAGTCACTATAGTTTCATCACGCCTGGGTACCGGTAGACCCATCCCCTCCGCTGCCTTTTTGCCCTTTTATTCACATTAGTGCCCTACCCTAACCAACATGTCACGTCCTGACCTGACTAGGACTGGGGAAAACTCTTATACTCTGGTCTACCCCCAACCTCTCCAAAACTGCTGCTAAATCATTCAAGCTCGCCACCCTAAAAAGCCACCCTGAGACGCTGATATCCGACCTGCGCTTCAACGCGGACACTGGCATATGCATAAATTACCTTATCTTCTATTTCAGAAGAAAAGCCGCCTGGTGCAAAACATTTGTACCGCTTTGTTCGCCATGAGTTGGCAGGGTATGCTCAGACGTGAGTCCCTTGCTCACTTTGCCACCGGATTCAAGCAAGCCTGGCTGAAGACGGCTGAAATGCCAGAAACCGGTCCTAGGAAGCTTGTTTCCGGTCCAGGGAAGGCATGGCTTGGCAGTTCGGGCTGGAATGTTCCCATGAGGCACAGGGTCAGACTGATTTGCATCTGACCATGTCTGAACTGGGGTGGCAGAGTGGGCTAAAGAACGGTGATGGATCAATCCCAGATCTGTTGACTGGGTGTGAGCGTTTGATTGGTTCTGATGCTCCGTCCATCACCATCCCCTTTTGTACCGCTTTGTTCGCCATGAGTTGGCAGGGTATGCTCAGACGTGAGTCCCTTGCTCACTTTGCCACTGGATTCAAGCAAGCCTGGCTGAAGACGGCTGAAATGCCAGAAACCAGTCCTAGGAAGCTTGTTTCCGGTCCAGGGAAGGCATGGCTTGGCAGTTCGGGCTGGACTGTTCCCATGAGGCACAGGGTCAGACTGATTTGCATATGGCCATGTCTGAACTGGGGTGGCAGAGTGGGCTAAAGAACGGTGATGGATCAATCCCAGATCTGTTGACTGGGTGTGAGCGTTTGATTGGTTCTGATGCTCCGTCCATCACCACCCCCTTTTGTACCGCTTGGTGCAAAACATTGGCGCAACTTCTTAACGTTCGCTCAACCTAAAACATTCCATATGGCACCAAGCTCACAATTGCACCCTCCTCAACCCTGCCAGCGGACCTCACCATCACCCTCTACAAAAACGGCATTGTTCTGATCCAAGCCTCAACCAATAACCTCAATAAATTTGCAGACCTTTTCACCCTCCTCAGAAACCATATGCACGACACTGATAGGGTAACTAACATCTGCACTAATGACCCACCATCCTGCCAGCCTAATGTGCCTAGCCACCCTCATAACCCCCCAAGGGCTTCCATCGCAGTTCATCCTATCCTCCCCAGCATGTCTCCTGACCCTCGCGATGAAATCTCCTCTCCTCCCACCTAGCGCCCCCTACCAACTGCGAGACTGGTACGGTCCCAAAGGCCACTGATTCAGATCGAGCTAGCCCTCCAACGGTTCCCAACACTGATCACCCTAACCTTTATAGCACATCCCCCAGCACCTCCAACAGAGTCATCCCCAGACCTCCGATCAACTCCCCGCCAGCCATCCACCAAAACCGCAAGCTTGGTACGCCTCCAAAGACCCTCAATTCGGCTCAAGCCAACCTTTCTCTCCTTCCACCTATACATGCTGCTTGTACTGCTCCTGAACCTTTGCCCCCCTGCCCTCTAGCACCTCCTGCTTATATTGATCTCGAAACTCTGCACTCCAGAGCAGCCAAACTAACCCAGAGCATCCATAGCTCCATTCTGGACCTTATGAACATCCTTCACCTTGCCGAACTCTCCCTTGCTAACCTCAAGCCACCTCAATCCACCCCCCCACAGATCTCCAAGCCTCCCAAGCACCCAGTACCGCTACCCATGAGACATCTTCACCCATGCAAGCAACCTTGCCACCTTTCAGATGAGGAATCTCGAGCTCTTGCCCTCTCTTACAACTCTACCACTGCCACCTCAAATCCACTAGACCTCATGGAAAACAAAATATTAGCCATCCTCCAAGGCCACAACCCTGTCCAAGTCATCCCTTGTCCACTAGATGCAAGTCCTGAACATCCCATCAGCACGGTGACCATCAACCCCAACAGGCCAGCTACCCACCATAACAGAAGTGTGGTAAAAGCAACCTTGCGCCTGTACTCCTGTCTGCCCAGACCCCTGACACTCCCCCAGACCCTCCCTATCTGGTCTCTTAATCAATTGCCGATTGGCAGTTAAGCATGTCGTTGATATTGCTGACCTCATCTTGAACAAACATTTAGACCTAGCTATACTAACCGAATCATGGCTCAATGAATACTCTTCCCCTTGCCTGGACCTATTAGTCCCTCCTAACTACAATATTGCTATACTGGACAGGCAATCCAGCAGGAAAGGAGGAGGCATCGCCTGCATCTACTGATCTTGCCTCCTTGTCACGGAACTCACGGCAGACACCACTGATTCCTGCAAATACCTCGCCCTCTCCATTTGCAGCAACTCATTACATCTGTGCAACTTGCACATCTTTTACCACCCCCCAGGTTTGAACGACTCTTTCACCGATCACCTCTTGGAAATCATCCCAACTAAGATTTCCTCCAATGCTAAAGAGATTTTCCTTGGTGATTTCAACCTGCACTGGAACGACCCTAAGGATCCCTACGTCAACGCCATCAAAGACCTCCTAACCGATCAAGCCCTGATTCAAGCGTGCTCTCTGCCAACTCACTCAAAAGGGACCTCCCTTGACTGGATCATCTCTAAGGAATCTTTAGTCAAGCTTATCTCCATAGGCCCGTGTGACTGGTCTGACCACCATGCCATTGCCTTCCTTTTACCTTGTACCCACAAGACAAAGGCACTGCAAATGGTGATTCACAAATGCTGGATCAGAGACACCAAGAACCTTGACCTTATGAAACTGGAGGTACGCTGCAAATCTGACCTCCCCCCCTCGCATATAACTACGGTCAATGACCTCAATGAACATTACTCAGTGACTATATCGAACATTCTGGATGACCTTGCCCCTCTAAAGCTAAAAAGAACACAGACAGAAACCCCTGGTTCACTGGATCCCTCAACATGGAGAGGAGATCCCTCCGGCAATCTGAAAGAATTTGGAGACAGCACCCCTCTGCTGTGCATCTATAACTTCTCCGCCAGGCGAGAAACTCCTACAACAAGAATATCCTCAATTAAAAAAAGAAGAATACTTCAGATCAGAATTGGGGAATGCAAATAATAGACCCCGGGGGGCGCTAGGTGGCGCACTAGCAAAATGGCCGCACTGCCGTGAGGCTCCTGCAGCCCAGCGCATTTTTCCGTTTAATTATCCTGTTTGGAGCGCAGAAACGTGACAAAAGATGGCTATGGGGTGCGCATCTACTGCTGCAGCCTCGACGAGGAGGGCGTCTTGATTGGAGCGGACCAGCCCGAGTTCTGCCGCGACGAACTCTGAGCCAGACTGGAGGGTGAAATGAGGCAGAGCCCTCTCCCGGCCTGAGAGACTACGTGAGACCGGGGCAGCGCATGAGGCAACTAGGCCTGAGAGGCCGAGTCGGGAGTCGGGATCGCCGCGGGAGGACCTGACTCCCTGCAGTGTGTGCTGTGTGAGTGCCTGCTGAGGCCCTGGACGGGGAGTGGCAACGAAGCGGTGGCATTGCAGCGAGGGGTGAGCCCTGGGACGGCGGCGAGACCCTGCGAACCTGAGCGCGCAGACTCGCCCATCGCGGCGCGGCCTCTGGATCCTGGAGGTGCGACCTGAGGGACGCGGCGACGGCAGAAGCTCCCCCGGCTACTGGTGAGTGCTGTCTGGGGGGGCGCTGCTGGCCTGCTCCCTGGTTGCCCCCCTGTCACGGGACTGGTAGTGGCGATGGCGGAGCCGGCTGCGGGGAAAAGCAGTGCCCTGCGGGCGAAATGCCGGCATCAGCGAAGCCTCCGGCAAGTGGCGCAGTGAGGTGAGCTGCGGAGCGGAGCGGCTGCTGGGGCTCGTGGAGACGAAGAGTGGCGGGACTGCTTGGACCACTACCTGGAACTGTTTGGCGCTGTGGGGGCTGAGGGGCCTGCAGGCGGCCCTGTGGAGACCCTGATTCGGCTGTTTGCGCTGCTCCTGTTTGAGGAGCGGGACTGTGTGCCTCTTCTCTGGTGCGAGGTGGGTTTTGGATCCCACTGCGGCGTGGGTGAGTCCGAAGGCTGTGCTTGGAGCGCTGGGCAGAGAGCTGCGCTTCTGAGTCTTCTGTGAAGACCTCGGGCTTCCTACTTCGAGCGGCCCTGAGAGGCTAGGGCAGTGAGAGGATTGAGGTGGCCCTCCGCCTGGGTGCAGCTTGACCGTGATACTTGTGGACTGGGCCCGGGCTCCCGAGAGTGGCTGCGACCAAGGAGGCAACATGGGAAAGTCGGATGCCAGGCAGCCCAAGCTGACCTTTGTGGCGCCCAAGAAAAACATGCGCGCCTCGCAGGAAGATCAGGAGCTGGGCGTTGTGGGGGGGACTCGGAGTGAGGGGCCCGCGACGGCTGCTGATGTCCAGAGCATCTTGCTGGAAGTTCGACAGGGATTCGCTACTATAGCGGATAAGATGGACGGGATGTCGTCGCGCATAGATGCTATCACGCACAAGCTGGACGGGCATGAAGATCGTCTTAGAGAGGCTGAGAGGCGCATCTCGGACGCTGAGGACACTTCTGCTCGGGTCACCACGCAAGTCAATCGCATGGAGAAATTGCTGAAGTTGGTGGCTTCGAAGAATGAGGATTTGGAGGCGCGCAGCCGGCGCAACAATATCCGCGTCGTGGGTATTCCAGAATCCACCAATACGGGGAGGATGGAGGACTATATAGAGAAGCTGTTGCTGGCCACCATTGGGGAGGCTGCTCTCTCGGGCCACTTCATTGTCGAGAGGGCACACCGAACACTTGGCCCGCGGCCGCCTCCGGGGAGCGCGCCTCGTCCCATCATAGCGCGACTCTTAAATTACAGGGACCGTGATGCTACTTTGCGGATAGCGAGGAACATAAAGCAACTGTCATACCACGGCAATACTTTTACAGTTTACCCGGACTTTACTCCGCTGGTCCAAGAGGAACGTCGCAAGTTCACGGCGGTCAAGTCCAAACTGCGGCAGGCCCAAACAGACTATGCGTTGTTGTACCCGGCGCGCCTTCGCGTAACTCATCAGGTCCAGCAGCGGTTCTTTATGTCGCCACAGCAGGTGGAGGATTTCCTCAAGCACCTGAAGCGGACTGGCCGCGGAGCGGACCCTGCTGCTGCAGTACGGCCCTCATCGCCATCGGGGGAAGATGCTGGCACACAGTAACTATAGTGTTGCTTCCTTTCCTTTACTAATTATTACTTTTTTTTGTCTCAGGAACAATTTGCATCAGACTGGGTTGCGGACAGTGAGATGCCTAGTGTGAATACGAGGGGTGAACATTTGTTGGGGGGCTTGTGCACTGTTCGCCTACTTGATCGCTCTAAAAGAATGACATTTGACAGGCTGGGCACTCTCGGCTCCACCTGGGTCTGGGAAGTGCGACACGTTGTGGACCGGTGGAGCTGGGAGTAATAGTGCAGCCACCTGAGCGATCCCTCATGGGTAACCCCCTGTGGTGGCAGACTGCATGGGCTGGGCCATGCGGGCTGGTCACTGCCTTACTGGAATTTTTTGGGGTTTTTTTTGACTCTTTTTGTTGTTATGTACTTTGTTGGGGAGGGATAGGAGGGTGGGTGAATACTTCTGGCACGTTGGGGATGCTTCAGTGGGTGCGGGGAGGGTGTACACAGGGTGTTTTTCAGACTTGCTTGTTCTTTCCAGATAGGAGCAATTTGCGACTAGTTATATTGAGCACGATGAGTGCGGGCAGACCCGAGCGTATGACACAGCTTGCATTATGGTATCGTATGGGTCCCCGCTTGCTGCTTTATGTTTGGCCGGCACGATCCTTGTTGATTATTACTGAACATGTATACTTATGCTGGATGAGTTGAGGGACAAGCTGAACATTATTACTTGGAATGTTCGAGGGTTGGGAGATGCACGTAAGAAACGACAGATACTAGCCTACCTCGACCGGCATCGGGTGCATATCGCTATGTTTCAGGAGACGCATTTTAGCCCTCGGCGGCCCAATGCCTTTGCCAGTAGATGGGCGGAACACCGAATCTTTTCCTCTTACTCCACTTATGCTAGGGGAACTGCTATTCTTATAAGGAAACGTACCCCATTTCAGCTGACGGGCGCTGCCTGGGACGAGCAGGGGAGATACTGCATAGCTTGGGGCCGGCTGGGCACTGACTCTGTCACCTTGGCTTGCTGTTATGGCCCTAATGTGGATACCCCCGACTTTTATTCTGCTTTGTGGAATAGAATACTTGAGACAGGCTCGAATCATGTTATTTGGGGAGGGGATTTTAATGTCACCTGTGACCCAGGGAAGGATAGATCTCACCCTGCTTCGCACCATTATACTCGGGCCCGAGCGGCCCTTCATGACATACTCTGCACTTATCAGTTATTGGATGCATGGCGGCACCTACACCCGCACATAAAGGAAGGTACACATTTTACGGCGCAGGCAGCGTCCTGGGCGCGGTTGGATTATGTCTTTGTGTCCCGTGGATTGGGCCCGCTATAGCACAGGTGCAGCACCTGGCGCGTACCTATTCCGACCACGCCCCGTTTCGACTCACCCTGGCATCGGCGGATTATGGTCCCCCGCGCAATAGCTGGAGACTGCGTGCATCTATATTGCTAGACCCGGTTTTTCAGGATGGGCTGGGGGAAGAGGTGAGCGATTTTTTTGCTCGAAATAAGGGATCAGTCGAGCATGTTGAGACCGTTTGGGAGGCCTTCAAGGTCACGCTCCGGGGATATTGCATATCTAAGGGCGCGGGTGTACTCAAGGATATCGTTGGCACATTGAGGCGGCTGGATAGTGACCTGAAAGACTTGGAGACGAGATTGGCCGCATGCCCGGATGGCGCTACCCGGCTCAAGTTTCGTGAACAGCTCACTGAGTATATGGCAGAGGCGCAACGGGAGACGCGCTTTCGGGGCACATTTTGGACGGCTCAGCAGTATGGGGAGGGGGAGAGACCGGGGAAGGCGCTGGCAGATGTTATCCGGAAACCACGATACTCCTCCCTAGTGCTGGAACTTGCGGGCCCAGGGGAGGAAGTGTACAGAGACACGGCGAACATCCTCAATGCCTTTGCCGCACATTATGAGCGACTGTATACCATGCAGAGGGCCGGAGAGCTAGACTTGGATGGTTACTTGGCCGATGTGGCGCTTGGATGGCTGAGCGATAGGCAACGGGAGTTCCTTTGCACCCCGTTTCAATTGGATGAGGTGCGGGAGGCCATAATGCAGCTCTAATCCGGAAAAGCCACTGGGACAGATGGCATACCGGTAGAATTCTATAAACTGTACATAGATCAGATGGCCCCCATATTGCGCGAAGTCTATGAAGATGCCCTGGAGGTTGGGCACCTCCCACCGTCTATGCGGGAAGCCTTGATAGTTTCCATATTGAAACCTGGGAAGGAGCCTCATCTGTGCGACTCATATCGCCCATTGTCGCTCCTTAATTGCGACGTCAAAATATTGGCCAAATTAATCGCCAACTGGCTTAATTTATTAATGGAGGCATTGGTTCTCCCTGACCAATCGGGGTTTGTGCCCGGCCGCGCGACTTCTCATAATCTACGCACCCTTTTTTCAGTCTTGAACAATTTTGCGCCCGAATTGCCTCTAGCGACAGTGTTTTTGGATGCCACGAAGGCGTTTGACTCTCTTGAGTGGGACTACATGTTTGGGGTGATGTTACGTATGGGCTTTCCACCTCTGTTTCTCTCTTGGATTCGGTTGCTGTACTGCATGCCCATGGCTAAAGTGCTCGTCAACGGGCGAGTGTCCCGATCCTTCTCGGTTACGAGGGGCATGCGACAAGGGTGCCCTCTGTCCCCTTTACTCTTTGCACTAGCTGTTGAGCCCTTAGCGGCAAGGTTGCGACAACATCACAGTGATAAGGCGCTGCGCTGCAACATGAGACACATATTAATCTCATTATATGCGGATGACATCACTTTGTATGTTCGAGAGCCGCATGTCAACCTAAACCCGATCCTCCGTGAGTTTATTGTATTCGGGAGACTCTCTGGGATCCAAATAAATTGGAGCAAGTCTTGTTCTTCTCTTTGACGGCCGCCGCAACTCGATTCCCGATGGATTACCCCCTGGAGTGGTGCGAGGATGAGGTGCGATACCTAGGCATTACGGTCTCGAGAGATAGGGAGGCGCTCATGCGCCTCAATTACGGCACGACCCTGACGCGTATTGAGGAATGCGCGGCGCGGTGGATCACCCTCCCGCTCTCGATGGCGGGACGAGCATCTCTGATTAAAATGGTGATTTTACCCCAGCTGCTCTATCTATTCCTCAATATACCATTCTATCCCGGCAATCACGTTTTTAAAACATTGAGATCTGAGTTAATACGCTTGGTATGGGGGGGCAAGCACTCACGACTGCGGTGGGATGTCCTTGCTCGACCGTACTCACAGGGAGGCTTCGGTGTGCCCAACCTTGAATTATATTACCTCAGTGCACAGGCGCACTATCCATATTTCTGGGTGCGCCAGCCGCGATATATGCCGCAAGTCGCGGCGGAGCATTGGCTGGCTCATCCCATCCCGATCGACGGCGCGCTGTATGAGGTGCATACTGGCAGGGACCTGCCGACGACGACAGTTGCCTGCACCGTGGCGGCATGGCAGCGTATCTGTAACATGCTGGATGCCCCTATGCTCTACTCTCCGTTGTTACCACTAGTCTACCACCCCACAATGCCCTTGTTACAGGAAACGGTGTTCCGCAGATTTGCGGAACGAGTGCACATTCAAACATGGGGAGATCTGGGCAAGATGGCTGCCGTGAGGTTGTGGTGAGAAGTCGCTCCAGAACTCTCTTCCCAAGATACCTGATGGCTGCTGTATAAGGACTATATACTTCTCCCATGGATTTGGCTGTTTGGCTCCAGGCAGGTCTGACCAGGATTTGCACAAAATATCCTAGCTCTAAAGCTCAAATCACCCAGTTTCTCATAAGATTAACCGAGTGGGAAGCTCTGGTCCGTGCTCAACTGATGAGGATGCCGGCGCGGCTAACGAAAACCAACAAAGAAAAGGAGAGGGATAAAACAAAAGCGCCGCAGGACATACCGGCAAATCAGCGTGAGTCGGGTGATAGAGGCATTCATGCAGATTCTAAAAGAAATAGCAATGACCCACCCCCGGGACTACAACAGCGGGGGCTAGGGGCTATACGGAAGGTAATACCTGCGCAGAAGACGAGGAGATTCGAGAATTTGACAAAACCAGAGGCAGAGGCAGCGGGGGAACGCTGAGTTATGTTCAAAATTGGACTCAACGCTAGCAGAAAGCACTGATCGACCGTGCTCCGGGCTAGTTACGGATCAGTCCGTGAAAGACATCTCTACAGGAATAAATCAAGGCACAATCAAAGGTAAAGAAGCGATATTAAGGCAGCCTACCCTCAAGGAGGTATTCATATCCAGGAAAGCCCCTCAGCCGGACACGGAGCAACCCGGGAGTCTGAACGTCCTCGAGGACGCAACGGTAGACGCTCCCGGCGCGGAGGCATCCGTCGCTAGGCAACCCTGAGTCTCAGCAGCGGCGCTCGCTAGTAGCTATGGCGGTGGTGGAGCTAACACAGAAGGTAACGCAGGAGCCACAGCGACCAAGGTAATGCAACCCACATCGCCTAATTGCAGTGATCTGAAAATGACAAAGGGGCCTAGTAAAAGCTTAATTCTGGATGCAGTTGGCGGTATATGCACACCCGGGGCAGCTGTAAACACGGACATGATGGAAGCGCTTAGACAGTTAGAAGCTGAGATGGCTAGTAAAAAGGGGAAAGAAACAAAGAACGATGCCACCAGCCTCCATTCAGCAGGAAAGAGCGTCGAGTCGGCCGCAGATAGCAAAACTATGGCGTTGGAAAAGAGAGAGGGAGCCTCAGCTGATTGGGAATGTTTTTTCTCACTCAATGAGGATACGGATATCTCCCAGACAAGCGATGTCACCTCAGAGGAGGGGGAGTTAGGCGGAGAAACAAGCTCCGGATCCAACTCATCTATGAAAGAGACCATGCAGAAAAAGAGAAGGGTAAAGGGCAGAAGGCACGGTAAAAGATCGGAATCACCTACAGTAGGGGGAAAGAAGTTAGCTTGGGACTATTCTGCAACGTCGCAATCCTACTCAGAGGAAGGTAACTCACAGCTCTTAGATAATACCCCCATTTCTGCGCAGTATTTGGCCCCCTTTAACATGATCTGCGCCACACTTAAGCAGATGCAAGGGGAAGCAAGGTCGGAAAGTCGAAGGGCTAGATAAACCACAAAAAAAATATACAATACCCTCAAGAAGGTCAATAAACTTTATGAAGGGATCGTCGAGAGGGTGACTGAGGTCGAGGAGCGGACTGGGAAATTGGAGGATGATTTTGGGGCATGGCAGGATTTCAAACTGGAGCAGGAAAAGCTGACTAGCGACTTACAATGGAAGCTGGAGGAGTTCGAAAACCGTCAGAGGCGGAATAACATTCGCATTTTGGGGGTGGCGGAAGGAAAAGAGGGAGACGACACTATGCATTTTATGGTTAACTTGCTGAGAGGTGCTTTCCCTGAATCAAATTGGGAGTGGGAGAAAGAGATTCAATGAGCCCACAGGTTCCCTTTTTCCATCAGAAAAACCCAAGGGGGCGAGGGGCAGGCAGGTCAACAGGCATATCCCAGAGCCATCCTGATATATGTTGGGAATTATCTGCTCAGGGAGGAAATCATTGACAAGGCTAGACCCGATAGGAAAAGGTCCTTTGAGGGAAACACCTTTTTCGCCAGGCCAGATTTCTGCCACGTAACGGTAGAGAGAAGATGGAGACTCAGACAGCTTATCAAACCTTTCCAGGCTCTTGGGTCTGAGGCATTTCTCTTATTTCCTGCAAGGCTTAAGGTAGTTTCCAAGGGTAGAACGATTATCTTCTTTTCTGAGATCAAGGCCCAACAGTTTCTAGAGGAGATTAAAACACAGAAAGGGGGCTGAGAAACCAAGGGGCTGAGAAGTCAGAGAAATGTTTAATTCTTAAGGGTTGGGAACATGAGGAAAAGGGGTGTACACACTGGGAGAGGAAGCTTATAGATATAGCCACATCGCCGGATGGATTATTGGTAAGGGGGTAGCACACACAAAAAGAGAAACAGTTAAGATAAAGATATTGTGGAGGAGTATATGATGTATGGGAGGGTCAGGTATTGGGGGGAGAGCGAGGAGCGATCCAAGCACGCTTCCGCGGCTACACATAGGTCTCACGGACCTATTTGCCAGTAAAGGGGGGGGAGGGGGGTAGAGGACAGAGGGAGGGTGGGGGGGAGGTAGGGGGGCTAGGGGGAGGGAAGAGGGGTAAAAAGGGAAAAAAAGGCGAGGTAGGGTTTAAGAAGCAGCACAGGAGAGCACAACCTATCGCACAGGGAGTTCACATTATACAATACGTACTAGACACAAAGAGGAGGACATACGATATGTATCAGATACACCTTCACAGCAAAGTGATAGAGCAAGTAAGGTATGCAGAGTTGGATAAATCCTATGATGTATTTTAATGACTTGTAGGATTGCTACTATCAATATCTGTGGACTCAACAATCCGGGTAAAAGACTTAGGGTGGCGGAATTACTTAGGACATTCAAGCTAGACTTGGTTTGTCTCCAAGAAACACATGTTGAAGCTTCTAAGGGCTATCTTTTGGACCACCTAGGCTTTGCTGTGTTAGCAAATACTAAGCAAGGGACGAAGCATAGGGGGGTGGCTGTACTTGGGAGATCCACTGATGTGGAGGTGATAAGGAAAATGGAAGATCAATGGGGTAGGTGGGTAATAGTGGAAATAAGTTTAAAGGGAGAAAAATGTACCATAGTTTCTGTGTATGGTTCGACAGAAGATGACCCTGATCTTTTTCAATTTTTAGACACCGAGTTGGCACTATGGCCCGAACCAATTATATGCTGCGGGGACTTTAATATACATGATCCCAGTAGCTCATTTGTTCAGCCACGGAGGATCTACGCAGGGAGGAAAAAGAGATCACATAGGGCATTGTCAGATATGGTGTCAAATAATTCCTTGGTCGATCCGTGGATTAAGCTGAACCCTGGTATTGATGGTAGTACCTTTTATTCCGCCCCTCATAAGGTACTTGTAAGATTGGACTACTTCTTGATTTCAATTCCCCTGATGGCTGAGGCACAAATAGAAAAACAACCTCGTATTGTCTCAGACCATAGCCCTTTGATTTTAACTATTAGAATGGGTCAGATACGACGGAAAGATATGCAGTGGTCATTTGATAGAGCCCTTTTGAAGGATGAAGGATATAGGGTCTACATGACTGATTGGATTAGGACCTATTGGGAAATTAATAAAGGTACGGCTCCCTTGGGAGTAGTATGGGATGCCTTTAAGGCCGGGGTTAGGGGCGAGACGATGAGCTATGTGTTTTCATCCTAGAAAAAGGCAAGACTTAAAATTAAGGAGGTTTACCAAAAGTTGTTGAGGACAGAGGAGGAACTGGTCCGAGATATAAGAGAAAAGGCACCAATAGAAGATCATCTATTGAAAATAGTGGCTCTTAGGGCGGAGGCGGCAGAATGCATCTCAAAAAAAGCAGCAGAGAATTATTTAACAAAGAGGGAAGTTGCTTACGAATTAAGCGAGAAGGTAGGCCGCTTATTAGCAGTACGTACCAGACAGAGACTAGCAGCATCAGATATTGCGGAGATTACGGATGGGAATGGAATTAGGGTTACTGAAACGACTGAAGTAAGGGAAGCGTTCAGGCAGTACTATGAAGACTTATATACCAGAGGTAGGGGAGGATCTATAAGTGAGGCTCAAAGTTATCTTAGCGATATTACTCCTCCAGGTATATCTACGGAAGAAAAGGATAGGTTGGATTCCCCCTTTAGTCTTGAGGAATTCTTCACGGCATTAACTAGGCTACCAGCAGGTAAAGCAGCCGGTCCAGACCAGCTCCCGGTGGAGTTTTACAAAGTCTTTTATCAAGTCATGGGAATGGACATGTTTAATGTCATGATTGAAGCGCAGAAGGGGACCAAGATCCCAGAATCATGGGGGGAGGCGGATATTATTGTTATCTTAAAAAAAGGAAAAAATCCGACACTCCCAGGGTCATACAGGCCTATTACACTGATGAACGCAGACACTAAGGTCTACTCCAAGATACTAGCAATGAGACTCGCAGAGGTAATAGAGGGATTAGTAAGTCATACTCAACATGGGTTCATTCCAGGAAAAGGTACTACACAACACGTTAGACAGGTGATTACAGCTTTTGATGTGGCTGGTGTACTGGGGGACCCTATCGCGGCACTCTTCTTGGACGCCGAAAAAGCGTTCGATAGCGTCTCATGGGAATACTTATGGCAAACACTAAAGTGGAACGGATTGGGGAATAGTTTTATAACCGCAATGCAGACTCTGTATAAGAATCCGTCAGGAAGGATCAGAGTCAATAGGGGTAAATCGGCAGCAGTTAGCATTGGGAGAGGGACTGGACAGGGCTGCCCAGCTTCCCCACTACTATTTGCTCTTTATCTGGATCCATTGATAAGGAAAATAGAGGGCAATGTAAGGATTCCTCCAATAAGTCTGAATGGATGTGAGGTAAAGTCTTTAGCTTATGCTGATGACGTGGCCATATTGACACCCAACCCCAGTATGGCCATAGGAGAAATTGAATCTGAAGCCCAAAGATTTGGGCAAATATCGGGGTACAGCCTAAACAGCTCCAAAACGCAAATAATATGTAACCAACATATTGTGTTCAATGATCAAAGAGTCACTGATTCAGCAACATATCTGGGGGTTGTCATTACAGCGGATTTAGACTTACTGATACAGAAGAACTTGGCTCCCCTGATGGTAAAAGTTAAGACGGATCTGGATCGAATGAATAATATGCACTTGTCTCTAGTGGGCTGCACCAATGTTATAAAAATGTTAATATTGCCAAAATTTTTGTATTTCTATAGGACAATACCGTTATGGTTTGAGGCGAAATGGTTTAAAGATCTCGATAATATGTTAAACAGATTTATTTGGGCCCATGGTAAGACTCGCAGGGCATATCGCTTTATGTCTCTGCCTAGAGAGAGAGGTGGTTGGGGAGCTCCAGATTTCAGACTATATTACTGGGCATCTGCACTGCAATATATGCGTGGGCTGTTAGGTGGGGGCGGTTTAGACATTAGAATACTAAACGATTCATCTAGGATATATTCTATAGTGTTGGGACCAGAGGTCGAGAATTCTTTTCTTAAATGTATTGACTTTGCGTATTACAAAAGAACCAGGTTTAAGACAGTCCAAGCCGCAATTAAGATATGGAATGCAGTGAGGAAAAAAATTGGTTTGGGCCGGTATAACAGATACATTAGGTTGTATAAAAATGTCTCCCTCCCAAGACAGATTTTCTGGGATACCACAATGGCGGGCTGGATGGAGAAGGGGGTAGTACAGATGGGGGACCTGAGGAATACGGAGGAGGTGTTTCAATTTACGGACTTAGTGAACAGTTTTGGCTTAGATAGGAGGGATTTTTTTAAGTTTCTGCAGCTAAGAAGCTTTCTTGGGAATAACCAGGGGGGGAGGATTGGGTTTGGTAAGGTAGAAATACTGGAGAAAATAAGATTAGGGGGGGATTGCTCTATTAGGAGTTTTTACGCGAATCTGTTAGCAGGGAAACCAGACGATATGGATAAGTATAGTAAAAAGTGGGCAGATAAGCTGACAGGGGAGGCTAGTTGGTTTAAAGAGTCACTGGATCTAGGGCGTACTCTCCTCTGTTCAGCGCCGCTGCAATCACAGCAGTATAAAACCCTCTACTCGCTATATTTCACCCCAGCAAAGATAGCAAAATGGGGGGGTACGGCAGGTATCACATGCCCAAGATGTAGCTCCTCGGGGAACAACCTTTACAACGCAACTTTTACAACGCACTACCTTTACAACGCATTTTTTACAACGCATAATCCATTACAACGCATGACATTACAACGCATGACACTACAACGCATTTTTAAAAACTACCTTTACAACGCATTCCATTACAACGCATACTACCATTACAACGCATACCATTACAACGCATAATATTACACTACACTATCCAACACTTACCCTACTGTTGCACCCCCTGGAGTTAGAATAGTAATTTTTACCCCTATACTATCCAACACTTACCCTACTGATGCACCCCCTGGAGTTAGAATAGTAATTTTTACCCCTATACTATCCAACACTTACCCTACTGTTGCACCCCCTGGAGTTAGAATAGTAATTTTTACCCCTATACTATCCAACACTTACCCTACTGTTGCACCCCCTGGAGTTAGAATAGTAATTTTTAGCCCTATACTATCCAACACTTACCCTACTGTTGCACCCCCTGGAGTTAGAATAGTAATTTTTACCCCTATACTATCCAACACTTACCCTACTGTTGCACCCCCTGGAGTTAGAATAGTAATTTTTACCCCTATTCTATCCAACACTTACCCTACTGTTGCACCCCCTGGAGTTAGAATAGTAATTTTTACCCCTATACTATCCAACACTTACCCTACTGTTGCACCCCCTGGAGTTAGAATAGTAATTTTTACCCCTATACTATCCAACACTTACCCTACTGTTGCACCCCCTGGAGTTAGAATAGTAATTTTTACCCCTATACTATCCAACACTTACCCCACTGTTGCACCCCCTGGAGTTAGAATAGTAATTTTTACCCCTATACTATCCAACACTTACCCTACTGTTGCACCCCCTGGAGTTAGAAAAGTAACTTTTACCCCTATACTATCTAATACTTACCTTAAATGTAATTTAATATTATGCGTTGTAATGGTATGCGTTGTAAAGGTAGTATGCGTTGTAATGGAAATGCGTTGTAAAGGTATTTTTTAAAAATGCGTTGTAGTGTCATGCGTTGTAATGTCATGCGTTGTAATGGATTATGCGTTGTAAAAAATGCGTTGTAAGTGCATGCGTTGTAAAAGTGTGCGTTGTAACGTCATACATCCAGCTCCTCTGATGCAGACTTAATCCATATATTTGCTGTTTGCCCGCAAATTCGAACAGTGTTAAAAGATATTGAGAAGTTTCTTGATGCCTCCCTGAATATCCAGATTAGCTTAAATCCCCCCGAAATATTATTAGGGATAGTCACGGACACCAATATTATTCAGAGAGAGTTTATCTTTGTCGCAATGGCAGTCTTTAGGCTCTGTATAGCCAGGGCATGGCTTGATAAAAATCCCCCAGGAATGCAAATCTGGCTCGCTAACCTGTTATCTACTTATAATGTGGAAAAAAATATGTATGCCCGGAAAGGCAGAATAGGGAGAAAATTGGGATTAAGGATATGGGACCCCATTATAAAATGGAAAGAGGGTTTGGGTCTGAGAGGATAATTTCAGGGGAGCTGGGATAAATTTGAGTTACCAGGTGTTGAAACAATCTTTTTTTTGTAATAAGTAGGATGTTTTGAAACGTTATGATATGTAATGCTTTATGAGAATTTAAATCTATTATTGGAGATTGTGCGATGATATGTGCTAACTGTGCAATGGTGTAATCAATAAAAATAAAAAATAAAAACATGGGGAGATCTTTATCATAATGGGCACTTTCGTGCACTAGAGCACATGCTTGGGGAATTACCGAGTACTCCTCTTGATGCGTTCTTATATATCCGCCTTAGGCAAGGTGTCCGATCTCTTACCCCTGGCTTTCCGGAGGAACCCCCTGATCTTGCACCTTTACAATTCATTCTTAAAAGCGCGACGGCGAAACGCTTGGTCTCGCTCATATACACTACTGTTCACACGCAGAGGCACGTGTCGCCCGCCCCGGCCCGTGTGGGCTGGGATGCGGAGTTGGGAACTGAACTGACAGATGAGCAGTGGGAGTACTGCGCGTTGCAGACAGAACAGGTTTCGGCTAGCAGCTGGCTGCGCATTGTGCATTATAAATTTTTGCATAAACTATATTACTCGCCGGCCAGATTGTGCCGATATAAGTTGAGAACGGAGGATCACTGTGAAAGGTGCAGAGCGCCAAATGCGGATTTCCTGCATTTGGCCTGGGAGTGCCCGGGTGTCCATGCTTACTGGAGGGAGGTTTTTGAGGCCCTAACTCTGATGATCAACGAGCATATCGAACCCACGCCCCTACTGGCGATACTGGGCTATGTCAAACCATTGAAGGCTGTGCACCGCAAGTATGTGGCACTGGCGCTGCTGATGGCAAAGCGGCGAGTGGCGTGTCGTTGGGGCAGAGGGAGGGCGCCGAAGTTCAAAGTATGGTTGGGTGATTTGATATATTGTCAGGAGCAGCTTGGCACCTATGTGGATCTACTGCCGGGCACCTCTAAACCCAGAGATATCTGGGGACCACTGAAGGGTCATTTACTGGCGCATCCGCAAGGAGGCGTGCCTGAGGTGCGCAGAGAGGAGACTGTGTCCGGGGAGGGAGGTGGGGAGGAGGGGGGTGCGGGTGGGGACTGATACACTTGAAACTGTATGACTCATGTGCACTGGGACGGGGTTGCGAGGATTGGGAAAGACCCCGCAGCAGTATACCTTGAATGACTAGGCTGGACTCTGGTGGATGTACTGCTGTGCTGTGGCTGGGGGTAAACAAAACCAAGCGGTAACTGTGCAGGATTATAGCAAGAATACTGTGCTGATTTTATGCTCCGGAATACAATGCAATTGTCTGTAATGTTTGAATTTTCTAAATAAAGCTTTAAAAACAAACAAAAAAAAAAAAAGAATAGACCCAGCAAGCTCTTTGAACTGGTCAAACACCAATCAAATAAACTGGCTAAAACACCGAAAGAGTCTCCTAAGTCTCTAATATCATCTGAGGATTTCTCCTCTTTCTTTGCTGATAAAATCACGGCATTAGGAAATGAACTCAGTAACGCCACATATTCTCAACCCCTTCCAGACCTGCCCCCCCTTTCTGCACTACCCCCACTGGCCTCACCTAAAAAACAAGCACGCTGGACCGACTTCGAATACTATGAAGAAGACTCCGTCTCTAAAATCATCTCTACCGTAAACCCAAATAACCACTTTAATGGCCCGCTACCATCCAATTGTCTCGCATCTGCCTCCCAATCCATTGTTCCTAGCTGGACTGCAATAATCAACGCCTCCCTCCAGCAGGGACCGATTCGGGACCCCTGAAAGCCGGCCAAGTCCGCCCTATTTTAAAAGAACTTTCGCTAGATCCAGCCTCCCTGGACAACTTCAGACCTATCTCCAATATCCCTCTGTTAGCCAAAGTGTTAGAGAAGTGTGTACAACAGCAACTAAGTCAACACATCAACAACTTCCACCTACTTGATGACTTCCAATCTGGATTCAGACCGGGGCACAGCACTGAAACTACTATGCTCCACATCGTGCACGATGCCCTCCAAGCCCTAGACCAAGGCAAAAACTGCCTTCTAATCCTCCTAGATCTATCCTCGGCCTTCGACATGGTCAACCATGACAAACTACTCAAACGCCTCAAACTCAGGATGGGTTTGGATGGTGCTGTCTTACAATGGTTTAGGTCCTTCCTCCACAACCGATCACAGAGATTCCTAATTAATGGCAACCTATCGGCTCCCACCCCGGTCACGGTTGTAGTCCCTCATGGTTCAACCCCGTCCCCCACCCTCTTTAATCTTTACTTAGAGGCGCTTACCGAAGTACTTCGTACCGCTAACATCTCCCACCATATGTATGCGGACGACACCCAAATATACATTAATATTTCATCACTCGAGGAGATCCTCTCCCTGACCGAGGCCCTGAAACTGATGGTCCAATAGCTCACCTCTAACCAACTCAAACTCAACGTAAAGAAAACTGAATTTCTCCTAATCTACCCTACAAAAGCCAACCTGGAGATTTAGATGTGGATCAAGACCATCACTGCCTTAAACTCCCCGCCGACCATCGTGGACTCTGCCAAATATCGGGGCATAATCCTCGACTGTAACCTGAGCATGTGAGACCACATTAACTCGATGGCTAAATCAGCCAGATTCCACCTGAGCTACCTTTGGAAGCTAAAACCTTTTATTGATGCTCCTGACTTAAAAATGGCAGTCCAAGCACTAGTCATCTCCAGACTGGAATATGGCTGTTCCACCCTCTCGGGATTACCCAAGATCTCCTTGGCACCTTTAAAAGCCTGCCTCAACGCAGCCGCCAGACTACTTACTGGCACTAGGAAATTCGACCACATCTCTCCACATCTGAAAGCTTTGAACTGGCTCCCCCTAGAGGCCATAATGCAGCTGAAACTGGCATGCATTACACACAAGGCTCTATACGCAAACTCCCCTGCTTATCTGGCACAGAAACTAGTGGTATCTGGAGGAAGCAGGAACTCCCGGTCCGCCAGAAACCTCTTGCTCCAACCTGCCCATTTTTGGAAAAAAATAACCTAAAATCGGGCTTTCTCCGGGGCTGCACCAAGAATTTGGAACTCTTTCCCTCCCGCCATCAGAAGAATTCCTTCTCTAGCACGCTTCAAAAAGGAGGCCAAAACTTTCCTCATGGGTAAATTCCTCGTCTAAGTCCTGCCTTCAACCACCACAGTGTGCCTATGACTATCGCCTTTTCCTCAGATCACCAATTCACTCCACTGAGAAAATGTGGGGTTTTTGTTTTTATGGATTCTGACCGTAATTGCAACCATACACTTGTGTCCCTCTTTTTCCCCTACGGTCCCAGCACCCAATCCCCTCTCCAACCATTTTGTATATTTCTGTACTCTAAGCCTTTTTGTTTGTTCACCTCTGTAAACCGTGTAAAGTGCTCTAATACCCTCACGGGTCAAGTTTGCGCTCTATAAACAAACAAAAATAAATAAATAAATGTTGCAATATATCATGTCCATCAGCCACTTATTCCAAGTAGGAGCCTCCCCCATGTCTTGCCATCTGTCACATTGCTAGCAAAAGTGGTAATACGATGTATTTCGATTAGCATTTGGCAGCTATTTAACCCAGACCAGCAATGCGATCAATAGTGTCAGGTGAATTGCTGTATCAGTTATTTCCTCTATACCGTCCAGCATTTTTTCCAATATGCATTGATTTTAATACACTCCTATACTAGATGTAGAAAGCCTACATTGTTCAGGTTTAACATGGTGCAGCAGGGGTCCTATTTTTGTTGAGTTAGCAGGATGTAATACACTCTGTGAATATTTCTATAATATATCAACCCCAATCTGTTATTCCAGTCTGCTCGCAGCAATATTTCCACACCTCGTCTGTAAGGGGGATGTTCTGCAGTCCATTTAGTTTGAGCACGTTTTGCACAAGTGGGGGAGGCCATATGAGTGCTATTGTATAGGAGTGTGATCAGGTGCTGTGGAGATTAGCCTTTATTAGTTTGACTAGAGGTATGAGCATTGGTGGTTCTTGGGAGGGAGTCCTGTATATTCTCTCAACGTGCTGGTTTGATTCTGTGGCAGAAGTAGGTGTCTAAAGCGGTCAGATCTGCTTGTTCTTTGACATGGTCCAGGGGATGAAATGAAAATTTCAGTGTACAAGTCCCCCACAGTGGGTTATGTTCATTTTGTTCAGTTGTGAATTCACCATTGCATCATCAGTCATTGTATATTTACGATGGTGTGCTAATGAAATTGAGGGTGAACGTGTGATATGTGGCTCATGCTTACATGTAATAGCCCTCCATGAAGGTGCTGTGCAACTTACACTGGTAATGTCTTCAGTGTATTGTGGGATGGTTGCACAAATGATCGATTTCAGCAGTCAGGGGCTTACCACATCTTTTTCCACATCTAAGTGTTCTATGTGTTTTGGAGGATGCAAAATGGGTCTGCATACATTGATGATACTGCTTCATATTTGGCGTAGAAATTGTCAAATCACAAGTCAATTCTTGAATTAATTGTACTCACTTTTCCGCAAGAACGCCACACAAATGATAAGGGTTCCACAACCTCCGCTGGTCACCCTCTGCAGCAAACTAATCTAATCACAAATGGTAACTCGGGGAAGAAAGGAGAAACAAGGAAGGGAAAGAGGTCCAACGTTGCACCCCCCTCTGGATGAAGTCAAACAGCCAGAACCAAAACTGCCTAAAAAGGTTTCTGATTTATACCCTTCTTCCAGGACACTTATGATATTTGGTAAAGGAAAAGAGAGTTTGGTGCATCTTATAATGTGTGGATACTAACACAAATGTATGTTCTTGATAACATTGAAGTATATGTGAGCTGTGTCCACCTTAACTCCAAGCAGACCTAATTTTATATATTATATTATATCTTTTTCAGGAATTTCAAGAACCCAAAAGGTTAAAAGAAATAAACGGTGAAGGAAATATGTGGACCTCCACAGACTAGGACTCTACATCAGATAAGTTCTTAAATCATACTCAAAAGATGTAATGAATGAAGGGCAGAAAATCACTGTGTTATTAATGAATTATATAGCTTTTCGTTTTTCTTTTTATATTACTTTAGCAAATACACAGATTTCGTCACACTACCGTCAAAGAAATTATTGAGGATTCTCAGGAGCCGGAGGAACCGCCAACAGCCAGGACAGAGGCCGATGAGAGATGAGAAGAAAACGGAAGTGAGGACTTTGTCGCAGTACTGGAATCCAGGACACCGGGGGAACTCTGATGCAAGACAGAAATTTAAAACGCCGAGGGAATCTGATACTGGCACATGAAGGAAGATGCCTAAAACAACGCACAGGAAATACAGGTAAGTCTGCCCCAGAGGTATTCTCTCTCCCAAAGTAGGAACGCAAAGCGTCTGTGCTCGGGACCATGATGCTTTTAAGATCTCTGGCAGACTCCTGCGCATGCGCGGTTACGGGAGCCGGCCATTTTTGTAGTTCGCTGGTCATATGTGACCTGCAACCATGACAGTAATTTCCCCCAAAGAATGGGTGTGAAAGAGTTTCTCAGGACAGTCTTGACTGTTTGCCTGCCCATGTCAGTTTTACCAACAGTGGTGTAAAGGTTTGAAATAGTTTTTTGGTTAGTGAAATGGGTCTGTTCACAATGTAGTACAGGAATTTGGTCAGGATAACCATTTTGGCCAACCCCAGTCTGCTTGCCCTGTTGAGTTGTAGTCTGATGCAGCGCATGTCTTGTTCCTCAAAATGATATATCTCAGCTCCATAGTGGAGTTGTACAATTTTGTCAATAGTGTGTCTAGCCCATTGTTAGAAATGGGGGTCTCTAGTTGGCAATGGTTTGCACCTTTTTTTCAAATAGGGACCCTTCTTCCTGGTCAGGGTAAGGGGGAAACACTTAAAAAATAACCCCTGCTAACCCCCTTGATAGCTTGGCATGAGCAAACAAGCGTAACTCAGAGGCAGGGTGCAAAGCATTTGTGCACACATACAGTAACACAGTGAAAACACTACAAATGGACATCATACTAGTTTAGAAAAATAAGCAGTCTTCATCTAAAACAAGACAAAAATGACAAAAATTCACAATACAGTTATCAATATGTACTTCTTTAGAAGGTAAAAACAGTTCTGTCCATAGCAAACTATAGATGCAACACTTTTAACACAAAGTACTTTGGATGTGTCAAAATTATAAACAAGAACAGCAGCAGGGAAGGTGATGTGTTGGTTCCTTATGCACAGGGATGGTGATCTGTCAGTTACTTACTACAGGGGAGGTGATGCATAAGTTCCTTACTGCGACGCAGGGAGGTGGTGTGTCACTGAAAGGGAAGTGATGCATCTGTTTCTTACTGTGCAGGGAGGTGATGTGTTGGTTTCTTACTATGGCCCCAGCGTTCTCCTAGACTTGGTGCCTCGGTGCAATGCATGATGATCGGGGACACATCGGTTCTCGATGTGGTGGCAGCAACGGCACTCTGTTGTTTTATTCAGCCCCGGTCCCACAATGCATTGGTTCTTGCAGCCGCACAGCAATGCCTGCAGCAGAATCAGTGCAGTGATCTTGGCTTTCATAGATAGGTGCACTAGATGCGGCGTGCAGCAATTTCTCGAGCTGCTGGCAGGTGCTGTGTCGGTTTCTTCGGCAATGCATCGGAAACAGGTAAGGATGCGTTGTGCTTCTCTTAGTCGCTTTGCTTTTCCAGCTCCCAACAGCAGGTACAACCTCCAGAGAACCAAAACAAAAACAGCCACCTCTTGGCAGGTCAGAACTCCCAGCAAGGAAGTTCAGGAGAGCTGGTGGTAAAGTCTATGTATCCTGAGACTACAAAAGAGGAGGCAAGCTCTACTTCAAGCCCCTGGAGATCTTCCTCAAGCAGGGGACACAGCACACAGCAATGTCCTTGACCTATTCTAAGCAGAAACAGCCACTGTAGGCCAACCCCAGACAGCACACAGAAAAGGGGCAGTACTCCTTCAGTTTCTCCAGCTATTCTCCTTGGCAAAAGTTCCTCTTGAACTCCAGAAGAAATCTAAAAGTCTGGGTCCCAACATTTATAGTCCATTTCTCTTTGTTCTCTGGTGTCAGAGAGGCTCTGTGCTCAGCCAAAAACAGTTCTGTCCTCTGGTGCAGCTTCCCGGCAGGAGGTGGGGACAGCATTGTATAAAGCAGACCAGGCCGATTCAGCTATAAAGGAAATCTCCTCCCCCTACTCAAAATGCAGCCTTTTCTATTCAGCTCAGCCCTGCCTCACCCTGGAAAAGCAGGATACACCTCAACCCCCCCCCCCAAGTGGCTGTCTTAACGGAATGCACATGCCCAGCTCCTGCCACTCCAAAGCCAGACAGTCAATACACAAACCTAGCAGAGGCACACAGGATGGCTAAGTAGGAAAATACCTACTTTCTAAAAGTGGTATTTTTAAACACAGAACGTAAAATTCATCCTTACTAATAGATGCATCTTTATATTCTGAATCCAGGCATACTAAACTTTACCTTCCAATCATGTCCCCATGGAAAGTTATATTTATAAGATGTTATAAATAAACTCCCATTCTGTCCTATGGGACAGACAGCCTTAAAATAGTGAAAAACAAAATTCACTGTAGTTCCCTATCAGGACATGTTACAAACATCACAACATGTTCTACCTTTCACGGACACTGCTCCCTGCCCACAGAGGTACCTTGGGCCTACCTGAGTGGTGACTCACATGTAAGAAAAGGGAAGTTTCGGGCCTGGCAAGTAGGCACACTTAGGGTATAAACACAGAGAAAGGGAATTGAAGTGGAACTACTCTTGGCCCCCTTATTATCAACTAAATCAACATAGAACTAGTGATTCCAAAGATAAGCAATCCCTGAGGAGTCTAAGAGTGTTTAAAAAGAACCCTCACACACACACCTAGTTGGTGACATGCTTCATTATTGGGTTCCCACCCGAGGAGCCGAGTGCCTCCCAGGTGTGCTACAACGCCTGATTACAGCGGAGCGGGTTGGTTGGACTGTGCAGAAAGTGAAAAATCACACCGTGGGGTTCAAATTACCTTTACTTATCCTAAACAAATTGTCGTAAGTTCACGGTAAACTCTGCCACAGGTGAGGGTGCACCTTAGCGTGTGCATACCCCTGTGGCAGATCCGGTCCTTACGATAGCCTCGCGAATTGCGTAAAGAGGCTGAAACGTGTAGACCGGCCATTACTTTCCCACCTAGGATGTCCTCGGTCAATCTAACCAACTAAACATTTGTTATTATCACCTTTTGATCTTACCTTACTTCTCCATTATTAAAATTTGTTTACGATAAGTAAAGGTAATTTTAACCCCACGGTGTGTTTTCATTTTTCTGCATATTGTGAATTGAAGATTGGTTGCTCCCTATATCAGATGGTATATTCAGAGAAATGTTGTTGAAGTTTTGCTGCTATTGGTTAGAGCGCTACTTTAAATAGAATGGGTGAAAGCAGGCAGCCTTGTCTGAAAGCCTCACCCTATGGTGACTGTTTTTGTAGTAACACCATTAATATTTAGACCAGCCACTGGGTCAACATACAAAAGCTGTTTCAAATTTACAAATACGTTTTTTAGGCCCATCCTGTTATTAGATAATGCAATTCTATAGACTCAAATGCTTTTGTAGAGTCTATTACTAATACAGCCTTAAGGCCTTATTATGACTTTGGCGGTGTGGCAGCGTAGCCTCAAGCCAGCACCCCACTGCCACACTGCCAAAGCCATTTTGAGACCGCTGGCCGGAGTCCGACTGGAATTGAGGTTGAGCGGTCCTGCAGCTGCTGGCCCTGGCGGTGTAGTGCTAAGGTTCTCTTCTAATCAAATAGGGGAGAGAGAAGCTAGGATCCATTCAGCTTCCATATTAGTTAGCAGTTAATCAGGGGAGAATGGATCACTTGTCCTGTTTTAACCAGGGTCTAGGGAACTTACCATCTAAACAAATCCTCATTCACATATTGTTTGTAGTAGCGGTATATCTTGGTTGTCCGCTTCTGTTTCTTACGTGAAAAGCATCATCATTGGGTCTTATCTGTGCTTTCCTCCACTAGGAGGGAGACCAACTGGTTATTCGCAGTTGTGATCAGGGATGGTAATCAGGAGAGGTGAGGGTGAGAGTGAAGTGAAATTAAAATTGCCTCCTTGCCACTGGTTCAGATTTATTTAGTCAGGGGTGGGGCAAAATTAAAAAGAATTGCGATGCATAGATAGAAGGGCTACTGATCTTTAGAACCTGTGTCAAGAAATGGGTGGTCAAGCGGTCGACATGTTTCAGCCCCATGTGTGCCCAGTCGGGTCGGGGGGCTTTTTCAGGACTGTATTTTGTAAGACACTACTGCGTGACCTGCGTAGGTATGTATTTGCACTTACCCTCTCTTCTTAGGGCGTCAATAAATGCAATGTAGTGTTGTGGGTCAGTTGTACCTTTAACTCTTAATTAAGGGCTCGGTGGGTCCCTAAGAGGACTTGCGGAGCGAGCAAACTTCTACGGGGAGAAGTCTTCCTCGCTGCTGTTTCCAGCCATTTGACGTGCTCCGGTGCTAAGGGTCATACTTGAGCCTTAGCTAGGCACCACAATGGGAATGCAATTGCATGCTACTGCACAGAATAGACAGTCAAGTTCATGCCTTTCAGGAACTGGGGGTGCATGCATGCAGGAGGGCACACCATGTGCCCCCTGCATGCATCCCCTGGTGCAGGGGCAACTGGGGGCCATGTACTGCCCCCTTCCTCACCACCATGACAACTGTGGCAATGAGGAAACTCCTAATGTGCCTGGCAGTACCACAACTGCACCCCCAGCATATTAGGAGCCTTAGAGCTCTGCAAGACCACCAGGGATCGAGGATTCCTGGCAGCAGCAGCCGTCCCATGGCGGTCTGACCACTTTACTTGTAATAGGGTGGCTGGACCAAACTGGAATGGCGAGCAAAAAAACGATGGATTTAGGCCCAGATCTCTGCACTGGGGTGAATGTATGACATTGTTCTGCATTCTGTCCATCAACAGTTTTTTTTGCATTTGTCACCCCGAGTGGGACGGGTATGCTCAGACGTGAGTCCCGTGCTCTCCATGGCACTGGAATCAAGCTATCCTGGCTGAAGAGGGGTGAAACCCCGAAACCGGTCCTAGGATGCTTGTTTCCAGTCCAGGGAGGACCTGGCCTGGCAGTTCCGGCTGGACTGTTCCCATAGGGCACAGGGTCAAGACGGATTTGCATATGGCTGGGTCCAAACGGGAATGGCATGGTGAGCAAAAAAACGATGAATTTAGACCCAGATCTCTGTACTGGGGTGAATGTATGACATTGTTCTGCATTCTGTCCATCAACAGTTCTTTTTACATTTGTCGCCCCGAGTGGGACGGGTATGCTCAGACGTGAGTCCCGTGCTCTCCATGCCACTGGAATCAAGCTATCCTGGCTGAAGAGAAGTCAAACCCCGAAACCGGTCCTAGGATGCTTGTTTCCAGTCCAGGGAGGACCTGGCCTGGCAGTTCAGGCTGGACTGTTCCCATAGGGCACAGGGTCAAGACTGATTTGCATATGGCTGGGTCCAAACTGGAATGGGATGGTGAGCAAAAAAACAATGGATTTAGGCCCAGATCTCTGTACTGGGGTGAATGTATGACATTGTTCTGCATTCTGTCCATCAACAGTTCTTTTTGCATTTGTCACCCTGAGTGGGACGGGTATGCTCAGACGTGAGTCCCGTGCTCTCCATGCCACTGGAATCAAGCTATCCTGGCTGAAGAGGGGTGAAACCCCGAAACCGTTCCTAGGATGCTTGTTTCCAGTCCAGGGAGGACCTGGCCTGGCGGTTCAGGCTGGACTGTTCCCATAGGGCACAGGGACAAGACTGATTTGCATATGGCTGGGTCCAAACTAGAATGGCATGGTGAGGAAAAAAACGATGGATTTAGCCCCAGATCTCTATACTGGGGTGAATGTATGACATTGTTTGGCTGTTGACTCGGTGATTCCTCGGGAGCGGATCGATGCCAAGAAGAAAGGCACCATGAAACACACATCATACCACGCTGTTGCTAAATGAGTCATCCACGCCCTTCGCACCTGCAAACATACACACCTTAAGCTTCGTAGTGCTTCACCTCACAGGGGAAGAGCAGAAGACCGCCTCTTAAGCCCCCTGTTAAAACACAAGGAGAGGAATCAAAATATGTCTTTTATCTCCGGTTTACATGACAAGGTATCCCATACTCCAGATATGACTTAGTGGCACTGTACGTAGTTCTGCGCACCTAAACACCTAATAGCCCCTCAAGGCTTGAGCAATGCACAGCGTTTCAAGTCCCAGAACATAGTACTTTAATGACATAAGGAAAAACGAATGCAGGGTTCCTCACCGGAACGGTGGAAAGTATCACAAATAAACATGCGGGATTCCGCTTTCTGAATCAAGGAGCGGAACACCGTTTCTAGTCTCTCAAGTGGTGCAGGTGCACCCTTACCCTACATGGTTTGTCGCAGGATAACGCTCTGTTTCCAGGGCTGCTTCGAAGGAATAACCAGCAGCGCTTGCATGACTGGACGGCTTCTTTATGCCGTCTTCCGCTTCCGACTGGTGATTCACGTGACCAGAAGGCATGCGGAGGTACCGCAAGGCGTCATGGGAGCCGTAGTTTGTTTGGCACGCCGCGCCCGTTCGCCCCCAGGCTTCTTGCCGCCGCAACCTCTTCGTCCTGGCTCCACCACCCGACCATCCACCGCCAGAGCTCCGCCGCCCTGACGTGCTCGGAAGCACCCCCCCCGCCTCGGGGTGAGACCGGCTCAGGAAGTGTCTCGTCTGTCACTCGAGGGGTGGGGAGATGTGTAACAGCACATCCCTCCTTTCGGGCTTTTCTCCGCGGACCGGGTTTACCCGGATTATTTCTGTGGAAGAGTGACACAAGACGAGGGGTGTGCACGTTCGTTGCTGGTTCCCAGGAATTCTCTTCAGGTCCATATTTTTTCCAAGCCAGAAGATACCATAAGGCCTTTCGTTTCCATTTGGAATCTAATATTTTCTTTACTTTGTACTCGGGCTCTCCATCAATCAAGATAGGTGGTTGTTGTCTCCGGGCTGGTGTAGCAGATGGTTTCAACAGAGAGACGTGGAAAACCGGATGAATCCTCATGTTGGAGGGCAGGGCTAGTTTGACGGCCACTTAGTTGATTCTTTTCAGTATGCGGTACGGGCCTATGTATCTCGGATTAAAAAACACTGTATTTCCGGAACCTCAGGTTTTTTGTAGATAGCCATACGAAGTCACCTTTCTGGTATTCCGGGCCAGTACGACGATGTTTGTCGGCCTGTTCTTTGTATCGTTCCTTGGTTTTCATTAGATTCGTTCGGGCTGTTTTCAAGGCCTCTTGTATTAATCCAACATGTTCTTGTATATCAGGAACTTTTTCATCGTAATTAGGCTGGACTATGGGGAGGAAACAAGGATGAAACCCATAGGTACAAAAATAAGGTGTCATCTTGCTTGAGCTGTGCTGGGCACTATTATATGCTACTTCAGCCAACCATAGAAGGTCCACCCATTTTTCCGTTGTTTGGTCTACATAGCAACGTAAGTATTTCTTCAGTGTTTGGTTCAAACGCTCTTTTTGACCATCTGTTTGGGGGTGGAAGGACGTAGAGGTGTTGTTGGAGATACGAAGGGTTGAGCACCATGTCGCTGGTGAATTGAGGGCCTCTGTCTGAAATAATGACCTTGGGTAATCCATGAAAACGAATGACATGAGTGAGCAACAAGGTTGCCAACTGGGATGAAGACGGAAGACCCGAACACGCGATGAAGTGACCCAATTTCGTTAGGCTATCCACTACTACCAGTATTGTTGTGTACCCTTGGTCTTTGGGTAAACACACTATGAAGTCCATGGATACGTATCCCCAAGGTTTCTCGGGAGTGGGTAAGGTTTGAAGCAAACCTTGGGGTTTTCTATGGTCTGCCTTGGCTCGGTTGCACGCTACACACTGCTGGACTTGTTTTGTGATGTCTTGTCTGACTGTAGGCCACCAGAACTGTCGCAATACCCTTTCTATAGTTCTGTCTGTTCCTGTATGTCCCGCACAAGGATCTTCATGGCACCAGCGGAAGACTGTTTTTCTTAGAGCAGCCGTAGGTACTAACAATTGTTTTCTTCGTATTGGAAGTCCATCCTTTATACGCCATTCAGTGTTTCTTTCCATCCATGCCCTCCAAAATGAGCTCTTTATGGCTTGTTTCACCTGGTCCAAGAACAGATTTGTTTCCACGAAACAAATGATCTTACTGGAGGGAATGATGGCCTTCAGTTCCTGTTTAGCCAAGTCAGAGGAATTATCACGGCGAGAGAGAGCGTCCGCCTTGTTATTCTCCACTCCAGGTCTATAGGTAACAATGAAATCAAACTCGGCAAAAAACAGCATCCACCGCAGTTGTCGTGGGGTGAGCAACCGAGCTGACTTCATAAACTGCAGATTCCTATAGTCAGAATACACTGTTACAGTATGTTTACCCCCATCAGATAATGCCTCCATTCCATAAAGGCGTCCTTGATGTCTATGAGTTCTTTTTCTGCTATGGTGTAATGTGTCTCAGCCGTATTCAACTTCCGTGACATATAGGCCACCGGATGTAGTTGCCCACTCTCTCTATTTCTTTGTGATAATATCGCTCCTATGGCTACATCCGAAGCATCCGCCTCCACTATGTAGGGTATTTCGTTATCGGGGTGAGCTAGAACAGGAGCAGTGGTGAAGGCTGTTTTCAATACAGAGAACGCCGTTTGGGTGTCTTCAGTCCACCTATAGGGAACGTTTTTCCTAAGCAATTTGGTGAGAGGAGCTGCAATCTGTGAGAACTGATGTATAAAACGCCTGTAGAAATTTGCAAACCCCAAGAAGCATTGCATTTCTTTTACGTTCTTGGGAGGTGACCAGTCCATAACTGCTTGCACCTTGCGCACGGCCATCTCAGATAGCATTATCCCCAGGAATTCCACTTTCCTCAAATGGAATTCGCATTTGCTTATTTTACAATATAAATGATGCTTGCGGAGAGTGAGCAGAACAGCACGTACGTGCGCTATATGATCTTCTTCCTTATTAGAATACACTAAGATGTCATTGATGTAAATGATGGCTGTGATATCCAGGAATTCACGTAGCACATGGTTCAAAAAGAACTGGAACGCTGCTGGTGCGTTGCACAGCCCATAAGGCATCACGCGATATTCGAATAGTCCATATCGAGTACGGAAAGCCGTCTTCCACTCATCTCCCTTGCGCATTCTTACCAAATGGTAAGCCCCCTTGAGATCCAAACGGGTGTAGATTACAACTTGTCGCACTTGGTCTAACAAGACCTGAATGAGCGGCAAGAGGTAGCGGTTCTTAATCGTGATATTGTTCAAGGCTCTAAAATCCAAACAAGCTCTGAGTTTGCGATTTGCCTTTGGTATGAAAAATAAAGGCGATGCTGCCGGTGATTTGGATGGTCTTATGAACCCGTTCTTTAGATATGTGTCTAGATAGTGTCGTAGATGCTCGTTTTCCGGCTCCGTGAGGGCATAGATTCTTCCACACGGTACCACTGCCCCTGGTACAAGGTCAATTTGACAGTCATAGCTACGATGCAGTGGTAATACATTGGCTTGTTCTTCGTCGAACACGTCTGGTATGGTGTCGGTAATTCTACCGCCTTCTCCTCGGCAGTGGCAATTACATGCTTTTGAGATAGTTCCTTTGCAGAACTACGTTGGTTACCACCACAATGTTCTCGGCAATATGGCGAGGTAAATTCTAACAGTTCCTTTTCCCAATCGATAACCGGATTGTGTTTGCGAAGCCAAGAAAGACCCAATATAATACCATATTGGGGTACTTATATAACATTGAAGGTAAGTGTTTCCCAATGCTGCTCTTCACATGAGATCTCCAGGTCTTGAGTACAGTAACGAATAGGGGCGGAAACCAGTTGTCGCCCATCTACTGTCATCACTATTTCTGGTTCAGTTTTAGTAAGGAGTTCTATGTGTAGTATGCGAGCCAGCTCTTCATCCATGAAGAGTCCTGTTGCTCCTGAATCCACCATTGCCCTGAGAGAGTCCCGTTGATCATTAACATATAACTGTAACCTTACATGAAAGTGAGACGCCAGGCCTTCACCAGCTTCCTGAACCAAAGGGATCACCTTTATGCCCAAGGACCTCCCTTCTTGTCTTCTTGGGCTTTGAGGTTTCCCGTCTTCTGTGCTTCCCCAACCGTGCGAGACAGAACTTCTCTAACCCGTCCCCTAGGTTTTGCTAAGCAATCTTTCACATAGTGACCCTTCTTTCCGCAATCCAGACATAAGCCACTTTTGCGTCTCTGCTCTTTTTCATCTGCTGTAAGAGATGCTCGAACTGAGCCTATTTCCATGGGCTCATATGCATTGTTATACCCTCCCGGGGCTGTTCTGAATCGTTCAAATCTTGGAGCGTTTTTTTCCCCCGTTTCTTGTCAAATCGACGTTCAGACAATCGATGATCCAATCTCTGAGTTAAACTAATGAGAGCCTTGCACGAGGTGGGCTGAGGGTCAATAGTTGCTAACACATCCTTGAGTTCGTCCCTAAGGCCTTGATAGAACAATGCACTTTGTTTACCCTCTGGCCAGTCTGTTTCTGTGATCAAGCGGTGAAAGGTATTCACATATGCTACTAGGTCTTTGTTCCCTTGTTTTAGTTCAAGAAGCTCACGGTCAGCTGTAAAGGTTGCTGCTCTACGATCAAACACACGCTCAAATTCCTCTCGAAACACGTCCCAATCAAACAGCAGCAGATCGTCGCGCCGCACCTAGGGAACGGCCCACTGAGCCGCGTCACCATTTAAGTAAGAAATGGTGAAGGCCACTCTGGATTGATTGGAAGGAAAGGCCTTCGGCTTACAAGAGAAGTGAAGCAGGATTTGAGTGATAAATACTTGAACCTTTTGGGCTTCCACTGAGAACCTTTCTGGTGCAGCCAGGGGTATAAGGACCGGCATTTCTACGCTAAACGGTGCTGCAGATGAGGAAAAACTCCCTGAGGGAAATCTCCCGGTTCCTGCATCAAAGGGATTTCGTTGCATCCCTTCTATTCTCTGTTTTAATGCTGCTGTCTCTGCACGAGAGGTGGATAACTCCTGCTGTACTAATGATAAGGCACCTAGGACATCCTCTAACGTGGCCATGTTTTGTATCGACCCGCCCAGGAGGAATTCGATAAGTTGGCCTGGTTATTCTGTTGACTCTGTGATTCCTCGGGAGCGGATCGATGCCAAAAGGCGTCCACCTCTCGACAGCCCCAACCCTGAATGCTATAAAAGCACAGGAGAGTGGGATGGTCAAGCGGGGGAAGGAAAGGATGGGAACAGCGGGGAGGGAGATCTGAAAAGGAAAAGACACTTAACACTTTAGTCACTGTTGGGTCACGGTTTGTTTAATCTAAACCTGTGAATAACTCATACCTGTAAAAGAAACTAAGAACAATTTTCTCCAGGTGTAATCATCCTGGAAGCAACACAATTCTGTACACAGTTCGGGCGCTAGTTGAGGCTCTAATGGTGAGAAGAAAGGCACCATGAAACACACATCATACCATGCTCTGTACTGGTGTGAATGTATGACATTGTTCGGCTGTTGACTCGGTGATTCCTCGGGAGCGGATCGATTCTAAGAAGAAAGGCTCCATGAAACACACATCATACCACGCTGTTGCTAAATGAGTCATCCACACCCTTCACACCTGCAAACATACACACCATAAGCTTTGTAGTGCTTCACCTCACAGGGGAAGAGCAGAAGACTGCCTCTTAATTAAGCCCCCTGTTAAAACACAAGGAGAGGAATCAAAATACGTCTTTTAACTCCGGTTTACATGACAAGGTATCCCATACTCCAGATATGACTTAGTGGCACTGTACGTAGTTCTGCGCACCTAAACACCTAATAGCCCCTCAAGGCTTGAGCAATGCAGTCCCAGAACATAGTACTTTAATGACATAAGGAAAAACGAATGCAGGGTTCCCCACCGGAACGGTGGAAAGTATCACAAATAAACATGCGGGATTCGGCTTTCTGAATCAAGGAGCGGAACACCGTTTCTAGTCTCTCAAGTGGTGCAGGTGCACCCTTACCCTACACGGGTTGTCGCAGGATAACGCTCTGTTTCCAGGGCTGCTTCGAAGGAATAACCAGCAGCGCTTGCACGACTGGACGGCTTCTTTATGCCGTCTTCCGCTTCCGGCTGGCGTTTCACGTGACCGGAAGGCTTGCGGAGGTACCGCAAGGCGTCATGGGAGCTGTAGTTTGTTTGGCGCACCGCGCCCGTTCGTCCCCAGGCTTCTTGCCGCCGCAACCTCTTTGTCCTGGCTCCACCACCCGAGCATCCACCGCCAGAGCTCCGCCGCCCTGACCGCGACGAGTACACGACTGTGACTTGTCCGATACTGCGGATTTATTCCTGACCCCTGAAATCCTCTGATGCCCCTGGCTCATCGACTGGGCCGGCTCCACCGTCCCTCGAGTGATGAACAAACCGCACGTCCTCGTTTCTTTTCCCGGAATTCAAAGCCAACCCCAAGTGACTACCAACCGCACGTCCTCGGTTCTCCCCATTCAACAGCGACTGCGCGATGGACTCCTTCCTATAATTGCTCTTCATTCCACCGCCGTCCTTTTTCATCAACGTTGCTACACCAGCGCTTCATTCAATACGCTTCAGAGCACTCTACAAATAGGCAACCCAGGTCCTGAGGATGATCCTAACTTGAGAGGATCGAAACGCCGTCGACCATTGCCCACCAGCTCGAACTCCCTAGGCGTACTCTGACCCCTGGTTCATTAACATAACTGAAATCACGAACTGTACCATTGAATAAGTTGATGTTTGAACCTTTTAATCTGTAAATACTGTATATTCTTTTGCGCCTTCTGCTGTGGTATCTTTCACGTTGTCACTTGCGCCGTTACTTCACTGTCACGAGCACTTTGTACACATATCACTAGGGTTGCCTGGCTATTTATACCCTACAGTGCTGTTACAACTGTTCTGTATATTTACTGATCTTCGTATAATATATGACGCCTACGGGCGCATGGATTGAACTATTTGAAGTCTCCTCTCTTTTGTTCGCTAAACTGTAATGTCTTGTACATACAGATTTAAGTAAGTACATTGTATCCTGCTGAGATATTGTTGCTTTTATACTGACGCGCTCGGAAGCGCCCCCCCCCCCCCGCCTCGAGGTGAGACCGGTCCTAGGATGCTTGTTTCCAGTCCAGGGAGGACCTGGCCTGGCAGTACGGGCTGGACTGTTCCCATAGGGCACAGGGTCAAGACTGATTTGCATATGGCTGGGTCCAAACTGGAATGGCATGGTGAGCAAAAAAACAATGGATTTAGGCCCAGATCTCTGTACTGGGGTGAATGTATGACATTGTTCTGCATTCTGTCCATCAACAGTTCTTTTTGCATTTGTCACCCCGAGTGGGACAGGAATGCTCAGACGTGAGTCCCGTGCTCTCCATGCCACTGGAATCAAGCTATCCTGGCTGAAGAGGGGTGAAACCCAAAAACCGGTCCTAGGATGCTTGTTTCCAGTCCAGGGAGGACCTGGCCTGGCAGTTCGGGCTGGACTGTTCCCATAGGGCACAGGGTCAGGACTGATTTGCATATGGCTTGGTCCAAACTGGAATGGCATGGTGACCAAAAAACGATGGCTTTAGGCCCAGATCTCTGTACTGGGGTGAATGTATGACATTGTTCTGCATTCTGTCCATCAACAGTTCTTTTTGCATTTGTCACCCCGAGTGGGACGGGTATGCTCAGACGTGAGTCCCGTGCTCTCCATGCCTCTGGAATCAAGCTATCCTGGCTGAAGAGGGGTGAAACCCCGAAACTGGTCCTAGGATGCTTGTTTCCAGTCCAGGGAGGACCTGGCCTGGTAGTTCGGACTGGACTGTTCCCATAGGGCACAGGGTCAAGACTGATTTGCATATGGCTGGGTCCAAACTGGAATGGCAAGGTGAGCAAAAAAACAATGGATTTAGGCCCAGATCTCTGTACTGGGGTGAATGTATGACATTGTTCTGCATTCTGTCCATCAACAGTTCTTTTTGCATTTGTCACCCCCGAGTGGGACGGGTACGCTCAGACGTGAATCCCGTGCTCTCCATGCCACTGGAATCAAGCTATCCGAAATGTTTAAGGATTTCAGATTTTTTTCGCCCCTGAATGACGAAGCAAACCAATGACCATCTCACATTCCTGGTCCTGGGTTTTGCTCCTTACGGGGTAGTGCCCCAGATAGATATTGGCCAAGTTCAACATTCTTCACTACTAGTACCACCCCTGACTCCGGAGATTATAATTTCAATGGAGAGAAACCTTGCTCCAACTCAATTCTCAACCATAATCCCGAAGTCGCCTTCTCCAAATATACCAGTATTAAGTCTACTGCATGGGCCATTCAACACAGAGCACGTAGTATTGGAGGAGACCACCCCAGATGACCCTCCCCAGACGTGATAGAAAAAGCAGATAAACATTTTTTTCAATCAAATTTTAAAACAGTTTTCATTACATTTCCAGTTTTTAGAGAGTTCACCTGCACTCTGCAAGTACAAATGAATGTTTAAGTGAGAGGGGCAGTTGAGAAGCTACTTGAGTCTCCCCAGGCAAATGAGAGTGTTCTTATCTCAAGTGGAGCAGTTGAAACAGACACGCCAGTCAACCTATGTGCAGAGGGTCTGATAGTAGATGTCACAAAGAGTACAAACAGACAACAGCTTTTGGAGGGCTGTTCTAAATACAATGCAAGCTGCCATGGAAGCAGTGAATGACCATGCCAATATGATGGATTTTCAAGTAGATTTGTTAAATACACTTGTAGTCTTCGTGTCAGGCTTAGACAGAAAGCTGGAGAATCTGAATGGTCTGCCTAAAAGAGTTCAAGCCAGGAAAGATGATGATTTTACTATGTGCTTGTGCAAGGAAGTGATCGACAAACTAGTGCAGTTACCTGCACTTTTAGAGGAAATGGTCAAGGAAATAAGGAATAAATCAAGTGCATTAAAAATCAGCAATGAGCAACCACCTAAGCAAGCTGCCAATGTCCGGGAGGGACATAAGCTTAGTTGGTGCAGAACCTGGCATTAACCATCCCAGTCGATCATGAGGAAAAAAGGTGTCCCAAGCTAGCATAAATAAGCAAGGGGGCGTCGAGCCTTCTAAAGTCTGAAGCGACCAGGAGGTAGGCAGAAACTGGGCACATCCAGTGAGAATCACCATAGTGCAAGCCGATCAAAGGACTGATGATAAAGGTACAGTAACTGCTCCGATGCTGAACGATTCTAAACAAGGCGATACTGAAATCGATATTGAAGCTAAATATCATGAGTCTGATGAGCCCCAGGACAAGGGTTGATCCCACAGTGGCCTAAGGATGAAGATGATGAAGAGGGTCAGCATGGGAGCAGGAATGAGGCTAACAGTAACCTTAAAGCAGACACTAATATCAAGGAGCAAGAAGCTCATCCCGGCTAATAGCAAACTCAGAGAGGAAAAGCCCTTATTGCGGACCAATCCAGAACGTAGAAGGGCAAGGGGCTAGTGTGACATTCTGGACAGGAAGACTGTCTATTGCACAACATTACCCTGCATCTACAGGGATAATTGTGTTGGGACCCAAGGTAAGGAGAGCACAGGATCTCATCCTGGTGCTATGTTGGTCTGCAGCCAGTGCAGATGCCACTCAGAGGAGAGGATAACACAGCATACTATGCCACCTCATGCCCAGGGGGAGATATTGGTGCAAGCGCCATCACATTTAAAGAAGGGATTGTATATGCTCTAGGAAAGGCCGCCAAGACTGGTAATGCTACCGCCAAATTCCCCAGTTCAAAGGCAAGTCTATTGGGGATTCCAGAATTTAGATCTAGAGGAACCCATGATATTTTAAATCAAGCAAATATTTCAAAGATAATTCAGAGCCTCCTGGGTCTAGTAGAAGTGGTGTCTCTAGATATTTTTTCCATTGAATGTGTGGTGCCTAGATGTAATCAAGTATCAGAACATACAATAGTCACTTTTAGTTTGTCTCACCACAGATTCAGGCTAAAGTTATTCCTTGGAAGGAGCTACTGAAGAGTTGAGGTAAAAACAGTACACTTCCAAGAGCATTGTTACCCCTCTCTCCACCTCGTTTTTAGCACAAGATCAATCTGCAAGGGAGAGTGAAAATCATACCCCAACCCTCGTGGGACGAAAAATGCGTCAGATGCAACAGGTATTCTCAATCCTGATAGGTGAAGTGGGATGCCATACCTCTACAAGAGTCTCTGTCCTGAAGATACAAGCAAGAAAGGAGGAAGGCACAGGTCAAGACTAGTAACCAAAGTAGGTGAATTAGATAATTAGAATTGGTTGACATCTGTTCTATCGGCAGATTGCCATGAAGACTGAAACCCCCTGGGCCACTATAGTACTGAGCATGACATGTTAAGTATCTGGCTTGGAATTTGGGGGGCCTTGCTAGCAAAATTGAAGATGCTTCAATGTCCGAGTATTTTAATAAATCTGCCATCATTGCTGTACAGGGGACATAGGCACAATCCTGCATTCTGGTAATTGGGTTCATTAAATATAACAGCTCGGCATGCAAAAAGTAGCACTCATGGGAGAGCCAACGGGTGACCTATGCGAACTCTAAACTTACTGTAAATATTATGATACTACACATGAATGAGCCATGATTATTAGCGCTGTGTCTGGATGGGTGGGATACGCAGTTGACAATCCAGCTGGTTTTGGTCAATTTTCTTGCTAAGCTGAGGGAAAAAACAGGCATAGTGAATACATTTATCAATCTGCTCCTGGAGTGGAAAGGAGACCGCCTGATGACATATCTTGCAATTACTGGTGACTTTATTGATTAAAGATACATATGATGACCACGAGGGAGCGCCAGACACCTTGCCTGCTCAACGTTTTTCCCCATCTAGAAGACAAGATAATCAGGGAAAAATGCTTTTGAGGGCTTGTGAACTGGCGGGACTGGTTAGGTTAAATGAATGTCTACCAGGTGATATCCCGCCAGCTTGGAGAAGGTCCTACGATAAGACGAGATCTTACTTTGATTTTACGATAGTGTGTGCAAATCTGTAAAGCAGTATAAAGGATTTTAAAATTGATCAGAGACCCAAGAGCGATCCTCAGCCACAAAAATTCTGGCTCAGTGCCACTTCAAGCACTCTGGATTGTGCCCGGATAGTGCATGTAGAGGCTCAAACTGAAAACATGAAACTCCTTAAACGGAGTCCGGACAATATCCAACACCTGGTAAATGGAGCAGTGGGAATCCTGAAAGAAGTGTCAGTTAATGGGCAAAATCTGATAAAGCTATGGGAATGCCTCTCAGAGAGCTTAGCAGGAAGGTATCCAGCTAATAGCAAGCGATACAGCACAAGAATCATGTGCAACAAGACTATCAACTGGCCAAACTTGATTCACGGAAATAGATCTTAGATCAACAAAACTCTCCGACAATAGCGGCATTGCCCCACTGGATTCAGCATTGCTAAAGTGTCTACGATCTGATCGCATGATGTTATAAAATGAGGTCTGGTTGCACAAGAAATGTAGGTCTAAAGCATTGTGGCCAAACTTCTTCACTCCTCCAAATTAAATGATCACAGGTCTTTGTGGAAGCAAATAAATGAGCTTGACAAAAGCAGCAAATGACGCTAACATAAGCAAGGGAAAATGGGTGAACATTTTACGAGCACACTATAAGGGATGCACAGATGCCCCCTCTGCCCTGGGTCTTAGCACGGGTTGGGCCAAAACGGGACATAGTATGGGCTCAGCCAATATGGCACCTATTAATAACAATAGCAATGATGACTCAGGCATTCATTTTAGAATACACAACAACATCATTGGTGAAAGTTATTGGAACCTAATGTACCAATAGTGCTCCTGGCCCTAATGTAATCCCACCAGCCCTTTTGAAACACAATGTTATGATTTGAGCCGGTTTTTTGATCTCAATGTACAATCGTATATTGCCGACTTGAAGTATTCCGGAAAGGTGGAAAGAGTCAGTTATAAATCCAATTTTCAAGAGTGTGGCAGCTGCATCAGTTAACTATTATTGGCTGATTTCCTTGCTTGATGTAGACTTAAATACTTTTCAACGTTACTCCTGCAAGATGTTTTGGAGTGGGCGACAGAGGCAAGGAGGCTGCCAATAGGCCAAACAGGGTTTGCCAAGATGCAAGGGACCATCACTAATCTGATGGCAGTGGGCTTCATAGTGAAGAGGGCGATCAATACCCGCATGGCGTTATTTATGAGTTTTGTGGATTTTGAAACGGCCTTCAATCACCTCCTTCCAGATATGCTTTGGGAGAAATTATAATAATGAGGAATCCCGCCAAAGCTCTTGCGGGTGCTTCGGCTACTTTACACGAAAACCTGGGTGAAGATCCAGGTGTGGGATAAGCACCGTCTGTCAAGAGAAGTTAGCACCTCATTAGGATTGAAGCAGGGTTATGTATTAGCACCACTTTTGTTTAACTTGTTTGTAGGAAGGTGGAATCTGACTATATGGTTGCCCCCATTTTTTCCTGGTGTTTTGACAGTTTTTTTAATCTAGCCAGGCTGTGGCCCTGCTATCCAGGACCCCAGCCTATCTGCTTCCTCTCTAAACTGATGTGAGTACCCTAGGTACATACCCATTGGATACTGAGGACACCCTATTAGCCCCTTGTAGATAGTACCCTAGGTACCCAGGGCATGGGTCCCTCAGAAGCCTACCAGGGGCTGCAGCACTTATTGTACCACCCCTGGAATAGCCATACAAACTGACACCACCAGACCACTACTGTAGTCTGGGTAAGGTGGTGCTTGCACCCCTTACAGGGATATAGGTATCCTGTATCCCACTTAAATACAACACATATATCCTCATAGGTCACCCCTAAGGCAGGCCTTGCCAATGCTACAAGGCAGGGTGCTGAGATATGTGTGAGGGGGAACCCCTACCTGAGTAGGGCCCCTCTGCAACCTTCATAAAAACTATTGCTGGGTTGTTTGTAGTGCAGCCATACCATATGCTCTTAACCGCATTATAAGTAACCGCGATAGCGTGATAACTTGAGAGTGGCTGCACAGAACCATGTCATGTTTGGTGTCAAACATCGTGGAATCATACCCCCAATCCAGCCATGGGAGTAAGGGTACGATTCCCCCCCTGCTAGAGGGGTGATATGCTAAAAGCGGCAGATTTTAGACACCAATTTAAAAGTGCACACGTAGAACAAATTGGATGCTACCCGCCACCCACACGACTCTGGCTGCCTGTTGCTGGGCAGAACTCCTGCCACGGCAGCTGGACAATAGGGATCTTGTTGCAGGGAGGTGTTCCCACCTCCCCAGACAGACTATGTGGAAGGAACTGGGTGGGTGCACCATAGGATGTCTTTCAAACTTGCACGTAGGCTTCTCCAGTGCCTACTTCTGCATACACCGCCTCGAACCGGTTCAGGGGCATCCTGTCCCCTGCCCAGGTGGGAAAACACACACAGGTGAGAGGGTGTAGCCACCCTTTACCGCCTGAACCAACATTGGTGGGCTCTGATTCAGACACTCCCCTAATCTCTGGATAAAGGTGGGTGCAGGGTCCCCAGAGCCTCAGATTAATCTTGGACTTCAAAGACTTGAACCTTCGACGAGCTGCCGCACAGCTGAATGAAGAAATCTCCCTTGGGGTAAAGGAGTTACCCCCCTGCTTGGCAGGCACCTGAAACACTGCAACTGACCCAGTTGGAACTCCGCTGCTCCTACGGACATCAAAGACTTCTACCTACCCTGAGGTGGGTTTCCAAGCATCCCAGAGGCCATTAAGTGTGCACAGCAAAGCTCAGCACCGTGGACCCTGTGGGTGCCGAGATCCCTAATACCCCAGGACACCAGCCACCTCTTGCACAGCACACAACCCCGACCAGTGGGGAAGTTGTGCTTTGGCCCATCATTGAGCCAACCTCTCAGCATTACTTGTGCCAAAGGATGACACTCCAGCCCGCTCCGGCGACCCGTGGGCTCATCTTTACGCGCTCCAAATTGCTGCCTTCCGCGGTCCCTTGTCTCTTGACTGGTGGGCCCAAGTGGAGGTCAATCTTTACTTTAATGGGCTCCTCTGGTTGCTCCAGGCCTGCTCTACCGTCTCCTTGCTGGAGACTTCTCTCAGACTTCGTGGATCTGCACCGTAGCTGTTTTGTGATCCTTGCGTGGGTTGCGGTTGCCAAGGCTTAGTTGATCCAATCCGGACACTAACATGGCAGCGGCCTTCATCCTTTGTGGGACAGTCGCCCTCCAGAAGCTGGCCTTCCTTGAAGCCTCCTGGACCCCGTGGCTGCTGATCCAAGCTACCAATCTTCAACCTGAAAACACCCAACATTGAAGGGATCTTTCTCCTGAGCTCCCTGGTCACTGGCTAGTGACCCAGACTCTGTCCCTTCTGCTTTCAGGTCCTTACCTTCAAGATCTACATCTTCAATCTGCACGACATCGACGGCGCTTCACGCCAGCAGCAGTTCTTCACCTTTTTCCATTGCAAACGAGATTGCGACCTGACATCGAAAACGACCTATGCACCCGGCTTCCCTGGGGCAGGTAACAGTGGTACCTCGGTACTGTCGCGGGTGTGGGCCCTCCAAAAGCTTAACTCTAAACTCCTGAACTTGAACTCCTGCTAGAAGTGTCCAGATTCGTGTAATTTCCAACCGCGACATTTCCCATAGGGTTTAATAGAGATCCCGACTGTAGTTTAAACACTGCACCCGTCTCCCATGGGTCCCCTTCCTCACTATCTTGGGTGGTTTCGTAAGGGGCCAGCGACCTTAAGTGCCCTAGGCACTGTCTGCAGAACTGTCGTGGTTCTTATACCACTTTTTTAATATATGGTTTGGTCCGCCCCGGGGGCACTGTGATTCCTGTGCTATTTATTGTTGTTTAAATGCTTTATTGAATTATATCTTTACCTCCAGCCTCACAAGAGACTAGTGGGATTTTTTCTTAGAATAAATACATATATTTTGAATATATACCTGTGTGGACTACTCTTTCATTTGGTCATTCAAGAGGTTATCCATGGTAAAACAATAAGCTTAAGACTCCTTCAAGACTTAGCCTGAAGGCTGCTCTCCACAGCTACCACTAGGATAGCTTTCTTTAAAGGTTGTCTTTTAACCTATAACCTTAAGAGTCAAATTGGACTGGTGCAAGGTGTCCCCTATAACTAGTGGTCAGCATATGCCAGGCCAACTTCTCACATTGGTGTGCAGCGGTTGGATTCAAGCTTGCCCTTGTTTTACCAGATAACAAATTAAATTTCTAAAGTGAAAGCCACTTTGGTACTAAAGGTACATATAAATTCAGCTTAGAATACAATAAGTTCTACTGAACTTAGGAGTTGTGTGTAGAGGGCTTAGCACACCTTGACTACAACTCAAGAAAGGGTTCAGTAGGCCACACCTAGTGTAGATAGATGCAACAATCCACTACACTAGAAATGTCTTCAGGATCAGGAGCCCATAAGGCCCTGGAAGGACCTTCAAAGGTCCCAGTCGACAGGTGTGACAATCTCACTTTTGTTGGGCTTAGGGAGATGTGCACTGCTAGACATTTGAAGACAACCAAGGGTGCCAACACACAACGTCTCAGAGAAATTCTGCTCATTGCAGACTTCAATCAGACTCTAGTGTCTGATGGGGTAGACAGGTTAGGTGCGCATCCCACAGAGGAGGACACCCAGGTGGTGGACTCTGATGAGGACCAGGAAGAGGATAATGAACTTGACCTGGAAGAAACAGACCACTCTATACATGGAGGTGGAGGCCCAAGGGGTACCCCCTCGATCCCTAATGAGAGAGTGGTGGATCCAAACAGAAGGAACAGATCCCCCTCAGAGGAGTCTGCCCATTCTGGGAGATCCAAAAGGACCTCTGCCTCTTCTCAGAGAAGAGACTCCTCTCAAGAGAGGAAATGCAGACTGATCTAGTTTGAGCAAGCTAAGCTTCAGCTCGGGAGAGAACAGCTAGCATTTGGCAGGGAGTCCCTGGAGCTTCAGAAAGCTTCAAGAAAGTGGGGTCTAGAGACCCCTGGTGGCAGTAATAATACCCCTAGAATTAGAGAGGAAGCTCCTGACCACAGGAACCTGCATAAGATTTTGCCCCCCTATCAAACAGGGGATGACATCCATAAATGGATCACTGCACTTGAAAGGGCCTGTAAAGTTCAAGGGGTCCCAGTAGATTATTATTTATTTTTATTTTGAGAATTTGTAAAGCGCGGCTGTCCCCATTGCAGGCATCCTGGCATTAAAAGATCTGAGGAGACGAAAGTGGAAAAAAAAACAACAAAAAAAAACACAGGGAGTGAGAGCTTACAGGCAGACTAACAGGGGAATAACCAGGTTTTAATCCTTTTTCTGAACGGGAGGAGTTCGTTGAGGTGCCTAATCTCGATAGGAAGAGTGTTCCATAGTCTGGCAGCTGTCACCTCGAAGGATCTACCTCCGGCTCTAACTTTCCTGAATCTGGGTACGACTACCAGTTTGGCGTCAGAGGATCGAAGCTGTCTGGTTGGAGTGTACCAGGCACATTTGGATTGTAAGGGGGCTGGGCCAGTGCCATGGAGAGCCCTAAAGACTATACAGAGGGCCTTAAATTGAATCCTCTGTCTTATAGGAAGCCAGTGCAGTTTTGCCAGGGCGGACGGTCCATGAGATCTTCTCGGAAGCCCCAGAGCCAGTTTAGCAGCTGCTGATTGGATCCTCTGGAGCCTGTCCAGCAGGAACTCAGGAGACCCAAGCAGGAGGGCATTACAATAGTCCAACCTGCTAAGGATGGTACATCTACCCACTTGGGCGCGGGCATGGGTAGGTAAGAGGGGTAGAACTTTCCTTAGGGAACGGAGGATGGCAAAACAACAGGCAGACGTTTTTTGAACATGTGTCTCCATGCTGAGCCTATGATCCAACATGACCCCTAGGTTACGCACTGAATCCACCGGCCGTACATTGGACCCTGATTCCGGGGGCCAAAAGTTGTTTGGGAACGGTCGGGGAATCCTAGTTTCGGCACTAAAGAGCACCTCAGTCTTCCCTGCGTTGAACTGAAGGGAGTTGTCCTTTAGCCACCGGGACGTGACACGCAGACAATTATGTAGGACCTCCACAGAGGTTGAGTCCTCTCCTTCCAAGGAGAGGATCATCTGCGTGTCGTCGGCGTAGTTGATAATCCTGATGTTGAAGCTTTTGATGAGTAAAATCAAAGGTCTGAGGTATACATTAAAGAGTATTGGGCTGATTGCTGAGCCCTGAGGGACCCCATGCGTTACCAGGGAAAAGGCTGACTGGAAAGGTGGCATGGATACTGCCTGCTGCCTATCCTGCAAAAATGAGTGAAACCATTGTAGCGCAGTGTCTCTCACTCCCGCCTCGAACAGCTGCCTCAGGAACGCTACCTGTCTTCTGTCTGCACGCCTTTGAAGCTCATCCATAGCGGTGATGAGGGCTGTTTCGGTACCGTGGGCAGGCCGAAAACCAAATTGGTCCCCATCTAGTAAAGGATGACGTTCCAGATGGTCGGAGAGAGTCTTGCTAACTAGACGCTCAACTACCTTGGCAGGGAAAGGCAGCAGGGAGATGGGCCTATAGTTTTTTGAACAATCAGGGTCTAGGGAGGGTTTTTTTAACAAAGGAGAGACTAACGCCCGTTTCCAATGAGCTGGGACGGTGCCAGTCACCAGGGATTGGTTACAAATTTGGTGGAGTGTGGGGAATAGCTCATCCTCAAATTCCTTCCAGATTTGGGAGGCACCGGATCCATGGGAGACCCGGAGGCGATTCCACTAGCTAACTTAGTGAAGGCCTCATAAGTAAGTGGAGGGAACTTGAGTAAGGTTTCCTTCGTAGCTGTGGCAGGGCCAGCCAATCGGTCCACCTGGAGAACCAGGTCTCAGGTCGGAGGGAGGGACGAGATCCAGAGGAGTGTCCAGGTCTTTAAGGATGAGTTCAATTTTTTCCTTGAAAAATACAGCAAGGTTGTCACAAAGGTCTTGGGACGGGACGATCGCATTTTTGGAACACTCTGGATTGGTGACGCTATTTAGTATATTAAAAATACACCTGGAATTTTTGGTGGTGTTGCAGATCAGAGAGGAATAGTATTCTGCTTTAGATTTTTTAATCAGATACTTGTAGGCAAGGACCTTAATTTTCCACACCTCTTTAAAGGTGTCATTATAGTCGCGTCTCCACCTTCTCTCAGCTTGTTTGCATCCCTGTTTTAGGTTTTTTAGGTCGTCATTAAACCAGGGGGCGGAGTCTTTACCCTTACAGCTGCGTGTTTTTAGAGGGGCGTGGGCATCGAGGACCGTTGTGATACTAGTACAGAGAGAGGCGTAATTTTCGTCTATATTCTTATTCTCATTGAAGAGATGTTCCAAATGGAACACCTCACCGATAGGGTGCAGACGTGTGAGGGCCCTCCAATCTCTGCACTTAACTTCCCTAGTCAACACAGGAGCCTTGTGAGGACCACCATTCGTGTGAATAAAGAATTTTACGAGTGAGTGGTCTGTCCAATCCATAGGTAAGGTTTCCCCCATCGCCACCAGGTCAGGTGCCGCGAAGACCAGATCTAGGAGATGACCAGCTTTGTGGGTGGCTTTAGTGGCCAGTTGAGAAAGACCAAAACTTACACAGGCTTGAAGTAGGTTCCCGAGACCCGAGTCAAGGGTACCGTTGCGCCAGAGATTAAAGGCACCAAGGATAAGTAGCTTATGGTGAGAGAAGGCGATATTAGTCAGGGTAGTTAATAATGCTTGTTGCTGCTGAGGGCTAAACGACCCTGGCGGGCGGTAGCATACTATCACAGTGACAGTAGTCCCGGAGTGGGTCTGAATTGATAGCCCTAAAAGCTCAGTGCCCAGAGTAGGGTCTAAAGTGAGGATCTTGATGCTGCAGGACGCTCTAAAAATAGCTCCCACCCCCCGCCTCTTCCAGTAGGCCTAGGGGAATGAAGAAATTTAAACCCAGGAGGACACGCAAATCCAGAGTCAACCAAACAGTCAGGACGAGTCCAAGTTTCCGTCATGAAAAGAATGTCTAGTTCGTAAGTCTCAATCAAGAGTTGGATCTCTGTACTGTGTTTAGGCAGGGACCTAACATTCAGAAGCCCACATTTTAAAAGATCGTCGCTCAGGAAGTCGGCTCGTGGGTGTGCCGTATGTAACAGGGAGAATATTCCTTTAACCGCATGGTGCTTACCTATTTGGATGAGCGCCTCTCTAGAGTAGGGGGGCCCAGAAGGAGGCTGATCAAGATGTGAAGGGCCAAGACAGGCAGCATAACTGGCCCATGGCGCTACCTTGGCGCGGACGGGCGCAGACGGGCTTGCCTTAGGCGCGCCTTCGGCGCGCAGTCGTCGCGCCCGCTGCGCTCATCCGCTGCGCGTCCTGAAGATGCAGATTTTTTTTATAGGGAAGTAGCCGGCAGTAAGGGGGTGTGGCCACTGAAAGGGCGTGAAAAGGCGGCGAGAGTTTGTAGTGGTTTTACCGCGGCAGCGCTGAGATCGGCTGCGCAGCCTGGCCAGGAGCAAGCTGGTGCCCTGATGTGGTGCCAGGAGGGGGAGAGGGGTAAGTGATTTAAAAACACACAAGTGACTCTCAAATTGTTAAAAATTATTCAGGTCGCGCTCCCGGCTTCCGCCTCAGGAGATCTATCATAAGTAACACAGGCGCTTGTATTCAGCGTCTTAAGTACTGGTTCGGCGGTGGGCGTGGCCTCTGGGAAAGGGGTGGGGCCTCCGCAAACGTCAGGAATGGCGGCAAGAGTTTGTAGTGGTTTTACCGCGGCAGCGCTGAGATCGGCTGCGCGGCCTGGCCAGGAGCAAGCTGGTGCCCTGATGTGGTGCCAGGAGGGGGAGAGGGGTAAGTGATTTAAAAACCCACAAGTGACTCTCAAATTGTTAAAAATTGTTCAGGTCGCGCTCCCGGCTTCCGCCTCAGGAGATCTATCATAAGATCAGTGGACAGCAATCTTATGGCTCTCCTTTGCTGACAAAGGAAGAGACAAGCTCCTCTCTGTTAGGGAAGAGGATGCAGATGATTATTATATCTTGAAAAATGCTTTGATAGATGGGTTTGGTGTAACCACTGATCAATACAGGTTAAAGTTCAGAGATACCCAGAAAGCACAAAATCAAGATTGGGTAGACTTTGTAGATTGTGCTACCAAGGCTCTGGAGGGTTGGTTAAATGGCAGTAAAGTAAATGATTATCAAGAATTATACAATTTCATCATGAGGGAGCAGAGTCTTAATAATTGTCAAAACCAACTCTTACACCAGTACCTGGTGGACTCTGATCTGACCTCTCCCCAAGAATTGGGAAAGAAGGCAGACAATTGGGTCAGAACCAGGGTTAGGCCCAAGAACCAAGGTGGTGACCAGAAGAAAGACTCCACTAAGCCCAAAGAGAAAGGTGGGGATAATAAAACAGAAAAGTCCTCTGAAGGGCCCCAAAAATCCAGTTCTGGGAGTGGGTCCCAAAATCCTTCCTCTTCCAATAAAAAACCATATTGCCATGTGTGCAAGCAACCTGGCCACTGGAAAACAGACTCCAGTTGTCCAAAGAATGGCAATAAAGAAAATGTTCTTCCCATTGTAGCTCCAACACCTCCTGTTACTACTAGTAGTAATCTCCCAGGTGGTGGGAGTGCACCCAAAAACTTAGTTGGATTTGTTTGGGGAACTCAGGTGGACCCTGGCCTAACCAGGTCCCCTACACAAGCAACTCTAGTCTGTGATGGTGGCATGGGGTTTGCCAACTTTACCATGAGTCCCAATATCTTGGTCAGGTACAGACAAAAGCCCATGATCAATGGTCAGAAGGCTGTGGCCTACAGGGACACAGGGGCTAGTGTCACCATGGTGACAAGGGGACTAGTGCCCCTAGAACAGCTTTTACCTGAGTTTAGATACCAGGTGACCAATATTGATGGAATTAGGACAGACCATCCCATGGCAGTGGTAAATCTCAGCTGGGGAGGGGTCACTGGCCCAAAGAGAGTGGCAGTGTCCCCAACCTTACCTGTAGATTGTCTACTGGGGAATGACCTGGAAATCTCTGCCTGGGCGGAGGTAGACCACAATACCCATGTAAGAATGTTAGGCATCCCTGAGAAAGTGGATGGGACCCTAAGGGCCTCACCTCCACCCCAGGAGAAATTAAGGGGAGTGAAGCTTGAAACAATGGATCACTCCACACAAACAGAAAGCATAGGGGGTGAGGAACAGCCCTCCCCCCACCAGACTAAAGGTAAGGGTCAGCTTTCTAAGGGAAATGATCCTGCCCCTTGTGAACTAACTGCCCCAGAAGTGGTCAGGCCTGTCCTGGCCACCGCTCTGATGCCAGGGGATCCTTCCAAGGTGGTACCCAGTCTGGAGCAGGTATCCTGCAGAGGTCAGGGAGGTCAGTGGACCCTTAGTGGGACCCTGTCCAGAGGAGCCCCCTCATCAGCAGGTTGGGGACACCCAGCAGAGTAGTTCTAACCAGGTGAATATTCCCCTACAAACTAAGGGATCCCCCTTACCCCTAGGTACAGGTACCCCCCAGATGGACTTTGTTGGGCACAGGGAAACCTGGGGCATAGTTGCCCCAAACCTTCCGGTGCCCTCCACTATTCCAACCAGAGGGACCCAACCCCCAGCTGTAGGAAAGCATAGGGGGTGAGGAACAGCCCTCCCCCCACCAGACTAAAGGTAAGGGTCAGCTTTCTAAGGGAAATGATCCTGCCCCTTGTGAAGTAACTGCCCCAGAAGTGGTCAGGCCTGTCCTGGCCACCGCTCTGATGCCAGGGGATCCTTCCAAGGTGGTACCCAGTCTGGAGCAGGTCTCCTGCAGAGGTCAGGGAGGTCAGTGGACCCTTAGTGGGCCCCTGTCCAGAGGAGCCCCCTCATCAGCAGGTTGGGGACACCCAGCAGAGTAGTTCTAACCAGGTGAATATTCCCCTACAAACTAAGGGATCCCCCTTACCCCTAGGTACAGGTACCCCCCAGATGGACTTTGTTGGGCACAGGGAAACCTGGGGCATAGTTGCCCCAAACCTTCCGGTGCCCTCCACTATTCCAACCAGAGGGACCCAACCCCCAGCTGTAGGCAGCCAGAGGTTGACCCTTAGGGCCAGATATGACACAGTCATGGACAGAAAGGCTTCTATGGTGACCAGTGGCCTGAGGAGGTTGAGACCACCCCAAATAGGGCCTCACGTCCACACAGACACCCCACCAGCCTGCTTCTGTACCAAAACCCAATGCAGGTAATTCCCCTAGACTTTGGAGAAACTCTAAAACCCCTTGGGGTAGGATTTCCCAAGTGGACCATGAGACAGAGAGCAACCATGCTAGTGCAGGTTCTTCCTTATATGGCAACTCAGAAAATAAAGGCTTATCTGGACAAGGTTAGCCTTATCTCCTTTTGTTTGGTGGGGGGGGGGGGTTATGTAGGAAGGTGGAATCTGACTATATGGTTGCCCCTATTTTCTCCTGGTGTTTTTACTGTTTGTTTTACTCTAGCCAGGCTGTAGCCCTGCTATCCAGGACCCCAGCCTATCTGCTTCCTCTCTAAACTGATTTGAGTACCCTAAGTACATACCAATTGGATACTGAGGACACCCTATTAGCCCCTTGTAGATGGTATCCTAGGTACCCAGGGCATGGGTCCCTCAGAGGCCTACCAGGGGCTTCAGCACTTATTGTGCTACCCCTGGGACAGCCATACAAACTGACACCACCAGACCACTACTGTAGTCTGGGTAAGGTGGTGCTTGCACCCCTTACATGGATATAGGTATCCTGTATCCCACTTAAATACAACACATATCTCCTCATAGGTCACCCCTAAGGCAGGCCTTGCTAATCCTACAAGGCAGGGTGCTGAGATATGTGTGAGGGGGAAACCCTACCTGAGTAGGGCCCCTCTGCAACCTTCGTAAAAACTATTGCTGGGTTGTTTGTAGTGCAGCCATACCATGTGCTCTTAACCGCATTATAAGTAACCGCGATAGCGGGATAACTTGAGAGTGGCTGCACAGAACCATGTCATGTTTGGTGTCAAACATCATGGAATCATACCCCCAATCCACGATTTGGTCGAGGACGCCGAACTTAAGGGCTTTATCACCAAACAGGAAGCAACTTTCCTTACTACCAGTGAAGGCACGATCCCTTACTTCTACACCCTGCCCAAAACACATAAGAACAGAACACCCCCTCCTGGCCGCCCTATAGTGTCCGGGATCGGTTCACTGCTGGAACCCCTGTCACGTTACTGTGATTTCTTTCTAAAACCTCTTATCCAATCTAGTAGCACTTATCTCAAAGATACTAAGAGTCTATTAGCACTACTTCAAGGGATATTTCTCCCAGATGGTGCGTCTTTCTTGGTAGCAATGGATATAGAAAGTCTGTACACCTGTATCCCTCAGGACGACACCATTAATGTCGTAAGGCGCACTCTTGAGTCCAGCAGCTGGAACTATACCACTCCACAGGACTTCGTTGTCAGCTGCGCTACTCTCGCATTAAAAAAGAACTTTTTCGAATATAAGGGAGACCTTTTTCTGCAGACGACTGGTACATCAATGGGCAGCACCTTTGCGCCTTCGGTAGCCGGGCTGTACGTGTTCGATTTTGAATGCAAGTTCATCCTAGCTCCACATAACCCTTTTTTGTCAAACATTTTCTTTTGGAAAAGATACATCGATGATGTACTGATCATTTGGCAGGGCTCGGAGGAATCCCTCCAGGAATTCTTTAACTGGGTAAACACTTGCGATCCTCATCTTAGATTCACCCACACACACAACAAAGACGAGATGATTTTCCTGGATGTGGTCATCACCAGAACAGGCAACACCTTGCAAACCAAAACTCATCACAAGCCCACGGCAAAAAATAATCTGTTACATTTTTCCAGTTACCATCCTCGCCCATTGAGGGAAAACCTCCCCTTTGGCCAATACCTTCGTCTCCGTCGAAATTGCAGCGAAGTTTCTATATACAAAAAACAAGCGCAGGAACTTACTTGGAAACTGAAAGCCCGTGGCTACCCTGACAAGATCCTCTCGAAGAGTAATAAGCGAGCCCGTAACCAAAACCGGGAGGCTCTATTGGAAGACCATGTGAGAGATGGTCAGGATTCCTTACCTCTCACATGTGTTACCACCTTCAATGCAGCATCTAACGCAGTCAGTAAGTCCATCAGGAAACATTGGAATATCCTGACAAGCAACAAACACAACTGGGAGAAACCCTTATTCTCTTATAAAAGAGCGAGAAGTCTGAAGGATGCTTTGGTTCATACTCGCCCAAAAGCACTAAACAAAGATCAGCATCTGTCCATTACCAGTGCGTGGGGTCTTCCCCCTATTGTTGGCCACTACCCTTGTGGCTCATGCAGTGTCTGCCATCTGACTTCCCCTTTGAAGTATCTTGAACTTGAACAAGGAAAACAATGGGTGCAGAGAACGCATACCAACTGCAATTCTACCGACGTGGTCTACCTAATTACCTGCCCCTGCGGACTGAGATATGTCGGAATGATAGGCAGGAAAATAAAACAGCGCATCTGCGAACATCGCAGCACCATTCGCTGTCGCAAATTAAGCACAAAACTGACAGAACATTTTCTAGTGGCAAACCACACAACAAATGACATGAAGTGGTCAATCATTGAGAAACTGAAACCTGGATCGAACACCCAGGAGTTACTCTTCGAGAAAGAACAACGATGGGTCTATCGCCTTTCAACTCACCTCTCTGGTCTAAATGACAATATTCCGTGGAACTCTGTCCTCAAACACTGATGTGCTGACCTAACTTCACCTACCCAGGATAATACCCTGATGGCCTCCGTGCAGCATAGTCCACAATTTCATTGTATTTTTCTGCCAATCACCCGCAACATCAGGGTGTGTCTCTCTCTGTGCCTTTCACCAAGATCCTCTTTAAGACAGCTAACATATTGTTGGTCTACATTTTGACATAAGATCTATTTTTGTTGACTTATGATCAATTAATGCTTTTTTATCACGACATTAACCACAACGTACTATTTACAGGCAGATAGCTATTAGCATTCCAGTCCCGAGTTGAGTTTTGCTCGCTGTTGCAACTGAGCACGCACATCCTTCCGGGGTGAAACCATTATAGACTGACTCACCGGTAGACTATTCAGAAATTCCTTTAGTTAAGCACACAACATTACTAGGGGCTGTTCCATCCGTAACATCAGGGCGACCTGCGCTGTCTTGCCTGGAGGCAGCCAACACGATTTATCCCACATCGGGACAGCGGTTTCGCTGTGAAAATGCACTACTTGACTTAATGTTTACGCATTTTTTACTTGCAGAAATCATTTATCACCACAGCCCTCAGTTTCTTTTAAATATAGCTCAGAAATCTAAGGAATAACGTTCCCCTTTCCTTTACAAGGGCTGAATCCCTATTGACTTACGCTTTGGGAGCCCGTCCGATTCGACACACCCCGTCCTATGACATCACACGTTGACGCACGTTGTTTAGATCACGTGACGGGATCCCGTTAGTACTTCTTCCGGGTTCGCTTTACACTCACCAATATCCGGGCCAAGTAGGACTGAACCAGGTATTTCGCGGGAGTGTGCGAGCATGGAAGTAAGTGGGAAATTCTTTTCTGCCACATCCCTTTGGTCCCTGTGTAGTTTTCTTAAGAGTATCTAGACAGATAAGGTTCTTCTGTTTATCTATCCTCACAGATACTATAGCTCACTACCCCCCTCTCGGACCCATGACGCTAACAGTACCAACTTTCAGAGTAAGAGGTTCTTTTTTCCATGCTGCTGTTTTTATCTATCTTTTATAGCTAGTCATGCACTGGAGCAACAGCGCCTGGCAAACACTACGTGCGCTCGTTTCAGCATGCATTTCACTTGCACGAGTCTGCTACTTTTACGGCATACATAACGGCTAAATAGCCATTTCGACTGCACATCGTCTGTCGATCTGTCAAAACACTATTGAATTCTTCGCAGGCACAACTAGTGCATAGGACCTTATGGAAACATTTCGATATATCTATAGGTCCTCTGCTTCTTATAGAGCACTACACTCTACTGTGGGCGTTTTTTAACCACAAATCGTTATTTGACACCCACCCCCGCGCCACAGCACGGGACTACCAAATTATGTGTTCACCTAAATCACGTAAAGTATAACAATTCAAGTGACAAAAAGTTTTTGTCTCTATATGTCTTTATGTGTGTTATGTCTGTTTTCTCTTTTACAGGCGTTACTAGCCCCGGAATTGTAGGATGGCTTTGCGGTAGAACAGTGAGTTTTACCGCCTAAACGCCACTGGTTAGGGTGCACCTTAGCGTGTGCATACCGCCGTGGTGTTCTATATGGTCCTGATGAATGCTTAGCCGATTGGGCATGATAAGCAGAAACATGTTGACCTCTTCTTGATTCGGACGAGCCCTGTCTTACCTAATTGGCCGGCTCCTGTCCAACTCACTTGTTTTTATTCGGTCTTTGGTTTACCAGGATTAAATTGGTTATTGGTTAAAACCATTCACCTTTTAATTTCACTCCCTTTTCATTCAAAAACCAGCTCCGCTGTAATTCAGGCGTTGCAGCACACCAGAGAGGCACTCGGCCTCTCTGGTGGGAATCCGATGATGAAGCATGTCACCAACTAGGTTGGTGAGTGAGGGTTCTTTTAACACATCATTTTGGTTTTTGCCCACGCTGTTACTCTTAGTTTGCTCCTTCCCCTGTTCACTCTTTTGTTGTTGATTTATTAAGCCAGGGGGATCAAGAGTGATTTTCCCTCACCCTCTCTTTGTTATCGTGGTTGTTTGTAGTGCAGCCATACCATATGCTCTTAACCGCATTATAAGTAACCGCGATAGCGGGATAACTTGAGAGTGGCTGCACAGAACCATGTCATGTTTGGTGTCAAACATCATGGAATCATACCCCCAATCCAGCCATGGGAGTGAGGGTACAATTCCCCCCTGCTAGAGGGGTGATATGGTAAAAGCGGCAGATTTTAGACACCAATTTAAAAGTGCACACGTAGTACAAAATGGATGCTACCCGCCACCCACACGACTCTGGCTGCCTGTTGCTGGGCAGAACTTCAGCCACGGCAGCTGGACAATAGGGATCTTGTTGGAGGGAGGTGTTCCCACCTCCCCAGACAGACTACGTGGATTGGAACTGGGTGGGTGCACCATAGGATGTCTTTCAAACTTGCACGTAGGCTTCTCCAGTGCCTACTTCTGCATACACCGCCTCGAACCGGTTCAGGGGCATCCTGTCCCCTGCCCAGGCGGGAAAACACACAAAGGGGAGAGGGTGTAGCCACCCTTTCCCGCCTGAACTCTCATTGGTGGGCTCTGATTCAGACACTCCCCTAATCTCTGGATAAAGGTGGGTGCAAGGTCCCCAGAGCCTCAGATTAATCTTGGACTTCAAAGACTTGAACCTTCGACGAGCTGCCACACAGCTGAATGAAGAAATCTCCCTTGGGGTAAAGGAGTTACCCCCCTGCTTGGCAGGCACCTGAAACACTGCAAGTGACCCGGTTGGAACTCCACTGCTCCTACAGACATCGAAGACTTATACCTACCCTGAGGGGGGTTTCCAAGCATCCTAGAGGCCAGTGAGTGTGCACAGCAAAGCTCAGTACCATGGACCCCGTGGGTGCCGAGATCCCCAATACCCCAGGACACCGGCCACCTCTTGCACAGCACACGACCCCAACCAGTTGGAAAGTTGTACTATGGCCCATCATTGAGCCAACCTCTCAGCATTACTTGTGCCAAAGGACGACGCTGCAGCCTGCTCCGGCGACCCGTGGGCTCATCTTTACGCACTCCAAATAGCTGCCTCCCGCAGTCCCTTGTCTCTCCACTGGTGGGCCCTAGCGGAGGTCAATCTTTACTTTAAAGGGCTTCCCTGGTTGCTCCAGGCCTGCTCTACCGTCTCTTCACTGGAGACCTTGCTCAGACCTCGTGGGTCTGCACCGTAGCTGTTTTGTGATCCTTGTGTGGGTTGCGGTTGCCAAGGCTTAGTGGATCCAATCCGGACACTAACACCGCAGCGGCCTTCATCCTTTGTGGGACAGTTGCCCTCCAGAAGCTGGCCTTCCTTGAAGCCTCCTGGACCCCGTGGCTGCTGATCCAAGCTACCCGTCTTCAACCTGAAAACACCCGACATTGAAAGGCTCTTTCTCCTGAGCTCCCTGATCACTGGCTAGTGACCCAGATTATCTCCCCTCCGCTTTCAGGTCCTTACCTTCAAGATCTACATCTTCAATCTGCACGACATCGATGACGCTTCACGCCAGCAGCAGTTCTTCACCTTTTTCCATTGAAAACAAGATCGCGACCCGACATCGAAAACGACCTATGCACCCGGCTTCCCTGGGTCAGGTAACAGTGGTACCTCGGTACTGTCGTGGGTGTGGACCCCCCAAAAGCTTAACTCTAAGCTCCTGAACTTGAACTCCTGCTAGAAGTGTCCAGATTTGTGTAATTTCCAACCGCGACATTTCCCACAGGGTTTAATAGAGATCCCGAATGTAGTTTAAACACTGCACCCGTCTCCCGTGGGTCCCCTTCCTCACTACCTTGGGTGGTTTCGTAAGGGGCCAGCGACCCTAAGTGCCCTAGGCACTGTCTGCAGAACTGTCATGGTTCTTATACCACTTTTTTAATATATTGTTTGGTCCCCCCCGGGGGCCCTGTGATTCCAGTGCTATTTATTGTTGTTTAAATGCTTTATTGAATTGTATCTTTACCTCCAGCCTCACAAGAGACTAGTGGGATTTGTTCTTAGAATAAATACATATATTTTGAATATATACCTGTGTGGACTACTCTTTCATTTGGTCATTCAAGAGGTTATCCATGGTAAAACAATAAGCTTAACACTCCTTCAAGAGTTAGCCTGAAGGCTGCTCTCCACAGCTACCACCAGGATAGCTTTCTTTAAAGGTTGTCTTTTAACCTATCACCTTAAGAGTCGAATTGGACTGGTGCAAGGTGTCCCCTATAACTAGTGGACAGCATATGCCAGGACAACTTCTCACATTGTTCATCTCAGATCTCTCGCCATCTCTTGTCGAAGTGGTTTGATAAGGGGTTTTGTGCAGGAGTTGTGTTTGTCGGTGGCCTCATTTATATCCAGGTAGGATGTAATTGAGATTAGGGTAGGAAGGCCATGATGACCATGGCTTCTGTGTCAAGGATGGATGTGTCCCTGAACCATATTTTCTCTTTCTTGGGTTGGTATCATTGCCGGAGAGGGGGACTAGGATCTGCATATGGTCAGACCAGTCGACTGGAATGGGGTCTTATGACTGTAGATTGGGAGGATTGTAGATTATCTGGTCAAGGATGGTGCCTTTGTGGTTTGTGGGTTTAAGGCAGTGTTGTTGGGGAATATAGTCTTTGAGAAAGGCTGTAACGGTGTCCACCAGGCTGTTTCCCTCGATTCCCCAGTGGATGTTGAAGTTTCCAAGGACGACATTGTTGACTGAGCTGATCAGTTGAGAGGTGAAGATATCCATACATTCCCCAAATGAAGGAATTGTTATGACCCGGTAGATAGTAGATGTGGGCTTTTCCACCGACATGCATTTGAAGACTAAAGCTGAGTCATTTGGAGGATCCTGCATCTTAGAGAGTTTCTGTGAATGAGTGCAAGGCCTCTGTCAAGTCTATCTTCCCGGTCTCTTTGTAAGATTTTATTGTAATTGCATTTATATAGCGTCTACTACCCTTGACGAGGCGTCAAAGTGCTTTTTCAGCAAGTAGCATGCCACTCCGGAACCCATAAAGTATTAATGGTGAATAAGTATAGTGAAATATTAAAGTAATTTGAGTGGTGGATATGTTAGTCAGTTATTTGGATTGAGAAGGATAGTGGAGGGTTAGAAGAGGGAAAAAGGTTTACATTATATACATTATATAGCACTTGCTACCCCTGATTGGGGGTTGAAGCTATTTTTGGCGAGAAGCACGCTACTCCGGAACCCATAAAGGATTAGTGGTGAACTATTATAGTGAAATATTAAATTAATTTGAGAGGTGGACATGTTAGTCTGATATTTGGATTGAAAAAGATAGTGGAGGGATAGAATAGGGAAGGATTTAGAAATTGTTTTCTTTTGTTTTGGAGGTCATAGCAGTAGGAGGAGGCTTTGGATGAGTAAAAGGGTTGAGGAGGGGAGGGTTTAGAAAGGCTTGTTTTGGGGGATCGGAATAGAAAAAGAAGTATGAGCTGATGTAAGGAGGGGTAGAGTAGGGAAAAGTTTGGAAAGGGTTATTTTGGGGATCATAGTAGTGGTATGGAATGAATGAGAGAGCCTAGGTAGAGGATACATTGATAGAGGTATAGGGTGAGAAATAAGGTAGTGCATTGGAAAGAGTAGTAGAAAGAGGTTTGAGATGAGTCACAGAGTTGAAGTAGAGGATATATTGAGAGAGGTATAGGGTGAGAAATAGGGTACTGCATGGGATATGCTGATTTAGAGGGAAATTGAAAAATATATAGATCGATAAGTACATGGAAGGTATATAGATGCATAATGGAAGTAAGCATATGTAGATTAAAGTTGTATTAAATAAACTACGGCTTTCAAGTGTTGTTGTACTTTAAATTAATTTTATTTATTTGTTTATATATAATCCTTTTTTTCTTTATAATTCAATAGTGAAGCAATTGTAGATAAATGGTTATGATAAAAATGTACTTATTTATGCAGTCACGTACATACATGTTAAAAACAAAGAGTAATGTAACTATCAATAATATGTATATTTGTTTCACAGAACTAATGAATATCTCACTTTTTAAACATTATTCTATACGTTTATAAAAAGCAATGCACATATAAAGGTATATATCTATATTACAAATACATGCGTATACACAGAGGGATATACTGTATATTTCTGTTTGCTTATGGTGCTTATGTGGGGCAGAGCCAATTCTTGAGTAGTTTTCTGAAGATAAGGTGGTTATCTGTGTATCTCATGTTAGGGGGTAAAGAGTTCCATAGCTTGGCTGCTTGAACATAGTAGGATGTGCCACCCATGCTTTTTTTTCTTGTATTTTGGGATTTTGAGGTGAGGAGCCACTCTAGAGAAGAGGTTCCTTTGTTGAATGTGTTTGGTGATTTTTTTCCTGATGAAGAGCAGTCCTGTTCCATGTATCACTTTGTGGGTGATACAAAGCAGATTGAACAAGGATTTTCTGGCAACTGGTAACCAATGCAGGGCTTTCAAGGCAGGGGAGATGTGGTTTTGCGGTTTTATATGTAAGATTAGTCTGGCAGCCGAGTTCTGAATCTGTTGAAGTCTTTTCTCGGTCGTTAAAGGTGATCCGTGGTAGACGCTACTGGCGTAATCGAGTTTGCATAGACTAAGGCAGATGGTAGCTTGGACCTTGTGTGGAAATCTCAAATATGGGAAGATTTGTCACAGAGTTTTTATTTGCACATTTGGAGAGATTCAGGAGGTATTTGATCTTGAAAGCACAGGTGACGGACATGCACAGAAAAGAAAGTAGGGAGCTGGCGCCAACAGGTGCTTCTGTTGTGTTAAAGGGTGCCACGAGACGGAGGGTACTAGGTATAAATTTGGCTAACCAATGCTAAGGGTAAAGATTAGCGTTGTGCAATCATCCACAGCCTTGTTAGGCACGCTATGTTCTTGGACGTAGAGGGAAACAATCTCAATATCATCTGTACGTTGATCAGCTGGGATTGTACAGATATTCGGAATTTGGCTGGGCGCTGGTTGTGTTGGGTGGGAGGGACTGGCCATTAAAGGAGAAACAAGTGCGGATGGATCCTGTAATTTGTAACTCTCCAGAGGATGAGATCAAATCCAAACCAAGATGGCTGCTGTTTAGTGTAGGAAAGAAGCCATTTTTCTATTGTGGTCAATTTCAGAAGGGTATTTACTCGCAAACAGAAGATTCAGAAGGAAGCCGTCGGATTTCGACCTAAATCAGGTCACCCAAGGTGAAGAGGGAATTAGTCAAGTGGCACAGAACACAATCAGTGGTGGAGAGTGGCGCAGATCTTATGATCTTGACACAGATCTATTGCACTTGGCAATGGCAAGAGGCGGTAATTGTGGTTTGACTGATCGCAGTGAGCTGCAGCTGCCATTTTGAGGTCAGGCACAGCCCTTGTGTCCGCTTGCGATCAGAGTGCGTGAGTTAGCCGTTAGTGGTTGCAATAAAGCACTTGTATGGTAAGAATGGTACCTGTTTCTGGTAGAAAATGCCTACGGAGGGCGCAGTCACCTCCATGCTATATTACTGTGAGATATGGAATTTGTGAAGTAAAGAAATATAACTTTTTTTATTAACAATACACATTTTTTAACAAAAGATATGTGCAAAGGTGGACGTGTACTAGGCAATTTAATATGATTATAACTGAGCTGCGTTTTATATGGATTCAGGAAATACATTGGTTTATCTTTAAGCACACATTTTAGTTATGCATTTAAAAGGTTAAAACAACTACTTTTATAAAAAGTAATTTAAAATGAAATATTCAGTTGTACGCTTTTGACCATGCAAAATTGTTGCTAATTCGATCAACTCCATACCAGGCACAGTACACCTAGAAAAATATATTTGTGTTGCTTAAGGTTATGTACAAATACAAGAAATGTGACATTTTAATATGATACATGTTTGACACAGAATGTCACTGTGTCTCAGACATTTATCACCATAGCAACAAAGACAACTAGTTTCAAATATATTTCAGCCTTCACAGTCTAAAGAAAATCATTTAAAAATCCTATCGCTTTTTTTCAGGTGCAAATTAACCAACAGTCACTTGTGAGAACTGGGAACCTTACTTAGATTCAAGCCTTACACATTGAAGAATTAACCACTGGTGTTACCTGAGCCACAGAACAAAAAATAACCCACACAAGTGCTGGTGCTTGGCCAGTCAGGACCACCTGACGGTTGAGTATGGGAATTACTTGGTCACTGGCATGTTGCAAAAGGGATGATATTCTGTCAACACGGAGATTGCCTTAACAGGTTGAACTTCATGATTTAAATTTTCTTGTAACATTACTGATGACAATACATCTTAGAACTTTCCACAGTGACTCCATTACTCCTAAAATTCCTCTACAACCATCACCAACCTGAAGGCAGCACTAGGCCTAGGTGAAATTTTAGTTATGCATGAGTGTTATTCCCATAATTTTGGGTTAGGGTTGTTTTGAAAAGTTCTCGAAATTGCAACATTATGCCACTCCATATATTTACATGAAATTTGTGTTGACAATTGACCTCAAACGCTCTGGAACAACAGAATGAGAATTGCTGTTGTTAGTCGTGCTTTTGTGCCAAAAATTGACCCAAGGGCGCATTTTGGGCTAAGATATATTGCAAAATTAGAGTTTTTATTTCTCATAATTACGCCTAAACTTATGCAATTGTGTCAAAATTTCACATAGTCACACTTATTTCGCACAACGCTAGTCAATAGTATATTGAAGCTAGGGAAGCAGTTGAGTCACCTCAACCCAGTGTATCCTGGACAAAAGTCATGAGTCACTTCCCTTCCCCACTCTTAACAGGGCTAATAAATAGCATATTGCACAATCAATCAATGAGGGGAATTGTAAGCGCACTACTCACCCGTGAGGGTCTCAAGGCGCTGGGGGCGGTAAGCAACTCCGTTCAGTCGAAAAGCTAGGTCTTGAGCGTCTTCCTGAAGATGTTCAGGGAGGGGGCGCATCTGATGTTGAGCGGGAGCTCATTCCAGGTCTTGGCTGCGATGTAAAAGAAGTTTCTTCCAACTATTCTGGCTCTACGGATGCAAGAAGTTTCGGCGAGGGCTAGGTCAGCAGATCGGAGGTTTCTCTTGGGTACGTCGAAGTAGATTCTCTCATTGAGGTATTGGCGTCCGGTGTTGTGGGGGCATTTGTAGGTGTGGGTGAGTATCTTGAAAGTGACTCTCTTCTCAACGGGGAGCCAGTGGAGGTTCCTTAGGTGTCAGGTGGTGCGTTTGTGTCGAGGAATGCAGGGGACGAGTCTGGCTGCGGTGTTCTGTGTAGTCTGGAGCTTGCGGAGCAGAGACTTATTGATCCCAGCATAGAGGGCGTTTCCATAGTCCAGTCAGCTGGTTATGAGTATGTGGGTGATGGACTTCCTTGATTCGGGGGGGATCAACTTGAAGGTCTTTCGGAGGATTCAGAGGGTGTTGAAACTACTGGAGGCAATGGCGTTGACCTGTCGTGTCATGGAGAGGGAGGAGTCGAGCATGATGCAGTGGTTTCGGGTGTGGTTCATGGGTGTGAGGGGCTGCCGTGGGTGGTGGACCACCAGGTGTTGTCCCATGCTGAGTGGGAGGGTCCGAGGATGAGGACTTTGTCTTCTCCGAGTTGAGCTTCAGCCAGTTTCTGCTCATCCAGGATGCAACGTCCTTCATTCCTTCCTGGAAGTTGAGTCTGGTGGTGATTGGGTCCATGGTGAGGGAGAGGGTGAGCTGGGTGTTGTCGGCGTAGGATACTATGCTGAGTCCTTGCAGTCTGACGATGGCGGTGAGGGGGGTCATGTTGATGTTGAAGGGCGTGGGGCTGAGCGATGATCATTGGGGCACTCTGCAGTTGATTTCCATGGGTTAGGAGAGGAAAGGTGGTAGTCTGATTCTTTGGGTTCTGCCAGTGAGGAACGAGTGGATCCAGTCGAGGGCGGTTCGTTGTATGTCAGCTTCATGGAGTCTTGTGGTGAGTGTGCAGTGAGAGACGGTGTTGAACGCTGCAGAGAGGTCGAGTAGGATCAAGGCTGCAGTGTGCCCTTGGTCGAGGAGGGTGCGGATGTCGTCTGTGGCAGCGAGTAGAGCGGTTTCGGTGCTGTGGTTGCTGCGGAATCTGGATTTTTGAGGGGTTGAAGACGGAGTTTTCTTCGATGAATTTGGTTAGTTGTGAATTGACGGTCTTTTCGGTGACTTTGGCTGTGAAGGGGAGGAGGGAGATGGGTCGGTAGTTCTTGAGGTCGGTGGGGTCTGTTGAGAGCTTCTTGAGCAGGGGTCTGACTTCTGCGCGTTTCCAGTCATCGGGAAAGATGCAGGCCTTGAAGTTGGTGTTGATGGTGTGTCGTAGTTCTGAAACAATGGCGGTGGCGGCTCTGTGGAAAATGTGTGGGGGGCAGGGGTCCATGGGGGCCCCTGAGTGGATGCCTTTCATGGTCGAAGTGGTGTCTTCGGTGGTGACTGGGGTCCAGGAGTAGATGGTGGGCTGGATGGCATTGCTGGAGCAGGAAGCGGTTTCGGAGTTGAGTGTCTGGTCATTGAAGTTGTTGTAGAGTGCCTTGATTTGTAGATGGAAGTAGGATCCGAGCTTGTCGCAGAGGTCCTGAGAATGACTGATGTCCGTGGTTTCGCTGGGGGGCTTGGTGAATTCCTGGACAACACTGAAGAGTTGCTTGCAGTTGCCGGCGTTGGCGAGGATCTTGTTTTGGATGGATCTGATGAGTTGGTGGTATTCTGTCATGGCGATTTTGTAGGTGGTGCGATCGTCTGGCATTTTGATGTTTCTCCAGTTCTTCTCAAGACATCTGCAGGTGCGTCTGGATTTTTGGAGGTCGGCGGTGAACCAGGTGGCTTTCCTGGGGCGTTGTCTGTCAGGGTTGCATAGGGGCGCAAGCTTGCCTGCGCAGCTGGAGATCCATCTGTGGAGTCCTATGGCTACAAGGTTGGCATCGGTCGAACTTGTGGGGGCGTTGCGGTTGAGGGAATAGTTGAGTTACTCCTCAGTGACTTTGCTCCAGTTCCTTCATGGGGGACATGGTGCAGGTTTGGGCGGCGTGGGTTTGTTGACGTGGAAGTGTACGCAGTGGTGGTCTGTCCATGAGGGTTGCGTGGTGTGGATGAAGTGGATGTTGTGCCCTCCTGCGAAGATGGGGTTGAAGATGGGGTCCAGGCTGTGTCCTGCCTTGTGGGTGGGTGTGGTGATGAGCTGTTTCAGTCCGATGTTGGCAAGGTTGCCCAGTAGGGTGGTGGAGTTAGGGTCGTGGGGGTTGTCGAGGTGGAAGTTCAGGGCTCCGATGAGTATGTAGTCCATGGAGGTGATGGTGTGGGGTGCGATGAGGTCGGCGACGCTAGTGGCAAACAAGGTGCGGGGTCCGGGGGAGTCTGTAGGCGAGGGTGCTGCAGAGTGTGGTTCTGAGGATGACCTAGATCTGGAAGTGAAGGTGTTTGGTGGTGGGGAAGGAGTCCTTTGTGGTGGAGTTGGAGAATCAGAGGGAGCTCTTGTGTACAATGGTGAGTCCTCCTCCTGGGCGGTTGGTGCGGTTCTCCCTTTGGATCTTGTATCCATCAGGGATGGCGGTGGCGATTTCGGGGGTGGAGGAGGAGTTGGTCCAGGTTTCTGTAAAGGAAGGCGTCGTCTGGCAAGAGGGTGTCGAGGAGGTCCCAGATCTCTATGGCATGTCTGTGCAGGGAGCGCACATTGAGGAGGATGCACATCAGGACTTCAGTGTTGTTCGCGTTAGGTGCGAGGGCCGTGGGGGTGGGGTCGGAGGTGAATGACTGGCGGCAGTGATGGCAGGTGAACTGGCCGTGGGTGGTGTTCAGCGCCGACCACTGGCAGTGTTGTTCCTTCCGGAACAACAACTGCCAGCAGGTATATAACTGCCAACAGATTATAGGCACACTGCCTATAATCTGACCATAATGGATGATCATGTTAAATGATGCTATAATAGCACTGAGGGATTCTGGTGACATCATGAACCACAGAGCCAGACCATATTATGGGGCATATTTACAAGAACTTAACGCCGCGTCAATTTTTTGACGTTAAGGTGGCTTTTTGATCGCCTTATTTATCAGTTGCAGCTAACTCCAGTTAGTGGCAATTTTCCAGCATAAATGGAAATTTTCAAGGGTGCCACTTCTGTTAGCGGGACTTACCGAAAAAGAGATGCAAGGTAGGCGTTCTCTTGAAAAAACTGCTGCTAAACACACTACGCAATATTTACAAGGAATTCCTTGTATGTTGCAAAACCAAAATAACTGCTGCTAAGTCCATATAGAGGCCGTTTTTAAGAACAAAAAATACTTGTTCTCAAAATTGGTGCAAACACTTGGGTCCATATTTAAGATGTCTGGGTTCTGGACAGTGCTGCAAGGAAAATTGCTGCGCCGCCCTGCGTCAAAACAAAAGGTCAGAAATGCGCCCTATCAATGAGATAGGGCGCATTCCTGGGCCTCAGTGATGAAAAGTGTTGCAGCGCTGAGACAAAACAGCATTGCGACAATGTTCCATGCGCCCTCCTTGCAACACCATGGATGTGCTGTATTTATTGTATGGCGCTCCATGTCTCAATGAATGACAGATTTGTCTGGAATCCTGACGTATTGGTCAGTGCTAAAGTCACGCATTGCTGTAGTTGTGGCGCAAGCATGAGACAGCTCCAGCAATGCTTGGGGCAGGCCTTTCCCTAAGGCACTGCGTAATCCTTACACCTGCCATGAGGCAAGTGTAAGGTTTTGACGCAGTGCCATCCTAGAATTGTCGCTGTGTAGATCTTATGAGGGGCACACCTTCTTCGCTCGGCCTGACTTTTGCCACACAACGGTCGAGCGGAGATGGAGACTTCGACAGATGATAACCCCGTTCCAGGGGTGGGCTGTGAAGCTTTTTCCTATCGCCTGCTCCACTAAATGTCATTTACAAGGGGAGGGTCAGAATGTTTTTTCTGAGGTCAAGGCGCAGGAATTTCTCACGGAGCTAAAAGAAACGCGTGGACAGAGGGCCACAGGCAATATTGCACAGGGGGAGGCAACAGCTGCTGATTAATGTTCTACTGTGACACTTATTTTTGGAGACATGAAGTATGACATGAAGTATGACTTTTTTTGTGCTGTTGTTTGCTGGTTATTTAAGTACTTTAAGGGTTTGGGTCCACAGGGCTTGATTTATATTGAGGATGAGTTCATTGAGGTTATTTGTTATTTGATCTGGGGGGATCTCCGGGGGGAGGCTGGCGCTGCCTGAGGTGGAAGATCAGCTGCCATACATAGGTCATGATTGACCTATCTGCCTGTAAGGGGTGTGTGGGGGGGTGGGGTGGGTGGGTCTCAAGGTGGGGTTTGGTTTGGGATCAGCACAATATAAGTTAGCACAGTTTGTGAGGGGAAGGAACGAGCTGAGTATCTGGAGGCAAAATGTTTGTATCTGGTGGCCAAATGGTTGTCGAAGGAGCGTGTTGAGAGCAACTCTAAGCACTGATAGATTTAAAGATTGCAGGAGGATGAGGGTTCTTTGTAAGGAAAGGGGGAATATTAAACCATGAGTTTACGAATAGCGACAGTTAACATCTGTGGGTTAAACGATCAAAAGAAGAGGCAAAAGGCGGCAATCTGGCTTAAATCTTTACGTACAGATTTTCTTTGTATTCAAGAGACACATATAGAAGGTTTTAGAGCCCGCATTTTGGAACAACTAGGATATAAACTGGTGGTGAATACGACACAGGGCTCCCGCATAAGAGGGGTGGCTATTCTCAGAGGAGGGATGTAAAGGTTTTAAGAAAGGCCACTGACAAATGGGGCCGATGGGTAATGGTTGAATGCTTATTGGGAGGCAACAAATTTACATTATGTTCTCTATATGGATCAACATGTGATGACCCGGATATGCTAGAATTTTTTATTCTAATTTAGCAATGTGGCCTACTCTGATGATTGTTTGCGGAGATTTTAATATTAATGGTCTGGGGGTACAGTGGGGCATTCCCGGAAGGAGATTTTCTGGTAGGAAAAGAAGGGTCTGTGTAGCTCTAACAAATCTAGTTATCAATATTGGTTTAACTGACGCATGGGCATACATGAAATCTACAGACCCTGGCAGTACTTTTTTTTCCGCACCACATAAGGCTATTTCCCAATTAGATTATTTCTTTGTATCTCACCAGTTTATTTCTAATTCTAGAATTGAGAGGGACCCTCGGATACTTTCGGACCACAATCCATTAGTTCTTACAGTCAGCTTTTCTGGGGGATATAAGCAAATCCGGGAGTGGACTTTCGAATGGAGGCCTGCTATATGATCCAGATTATGTTTCACATATGAAGGGGTGGATCAAAGAATTCTGGGATTTTAACCGAGGGAGCACAACTGCGGGCATAGTCTGGGATGCTTTTAAAGCAAGGGTCAGAGGGGAAACCACTAGCTATAGTTTGCACTGTCAGAAGAAGGAGCTACAGCGGGAGGAGGTGATTAGTGACAAGTTAATTAAGCTAGAAGAGGCGCTGGCTAGTGCTATTAGCACAGGAAGGCCAATCGAAGACATAATACTCCAGCTAGCTATAAATAAGGCCGAGGCTGGTGAATGTATTGCTGCCAAAGCGGCAGAAATCTATTTGGCAAAAAGAGAGTATTGCCATGAGTATAATGAGCTGGTGGGGCATACTCTGGCCGTAAGAGTAAGACAAAAAGCGGCTGCTGGAGAGATATCGGAAATTTTTGACGTTAATAGGAGGGTAATAACTGACTCTCTAGGGATTCGAGAGACGTTCAGGCTTTTTTACCAATATCTATATAGTAAAGAATCTTCAGAGACGCCATTGGAAATACGAGAGTATTAAGACAGAATATCCTTACATAAGGTTGATCCAGCTGACAGGGAGATTCTCGAGAGTGTGTTGACACAAGATGAAATAATGAGGGCTTTGCAAGATTTACCATCTGGCAAGGCGGCTGGCCCTGATCAGATCCCTTTAGAGTTTTACCAAATTTTCGGGGACATAATCGGACCGGACCTGATCGAGGTTATCCTGCTGGCTCAAAGGGGCCGTGGGACTACGCAGCATGTACAGCGAGTGATAACACTCTTCGATGCAACAGAGATCTCAGGAGACCCTATGGCCGCTTTGTTACTAGATGCTGAGAAAGCATTTGATAGGGTCTCCTGGGATTTTTTTATGGGAATCAATGAGATGGTTTGGGTTGCGGGGAGGGTTTTATTAAAGCCATTCAGGTACTGTATTTAGCACCCACCGCTCGCTTAAGATTAAACGGAGGCCATACATCTCCATTTATTATTCAGCGGGGGACTCGGCAGGGGTGCCCATGTTCACCCCTACTATTCGCTATATATATGGATCCCTTAATACGGCTATTTGTGGCTAACAATGGAATTCTCCCTATCATTTGTCAAGGCTTGGAATCTAAAGTTTTGGCTTACGCCGACGATGTAGCTATTGTTTCGGCCAACCCTTCTTCTGCACTGACGGTGATGGAGTCAGTAGCACAAGATTTTGGAAGATTTTCAGGGTATGCTCTAAACAGAACCAAAACTCAAGTCATAAAGAACAAATATGCTATTATTGAAGATCCTCGTGTCACAGAATCAGCAGTATACTTGGGAATAATGATTATGCCAGATCTGGGGAATCTGGTAGCCACGAACATTGAGCCAGTAATCAGGAAGGCGAGAGCTGATTTTGATAGAATCAATAATCTTCATTTATCATTAGTTGGCCGATGCAATGTGGTGAAGATGATGTTTTTGCCAAAAATTCTTTAATTGTTTAGGGCAATACCGCTGGAATTTGAGAAACATTTGTTTGTTATTTTGGAAGGTATAGCTAATCGATTCATCTGGGCGCATGGAAAAACCAGGAGGGCTCTCCGGTTTATGTCTTTACCACGGGAGCGAGGGGGGTTTTCTGTTCCTGATTTTAGAAGTTATTACTGGGCTGCAGCTCTCCAATATATGAGTATATTATTTGGCACACCTTCTGGAGATTTGGAAGGGGAAACAGAGCTCCCCAATGTATATAAGCTGCTACTTGAGGATCATGCCGAGAACTGTTTTATGAAATTTATGGAGTCCAGTTATTATAAAATGTAAGACTCTTGCAACCGCCTTTAAGATCTGGGTGGCATTAAAATGAAAGACAGGTCTGGGGAGGCTCAATCATTACACCCAGCTTTGCAAAAACCCCACGCTTCTGGAAATCTTTTCAGATGAGATTATGGCAGTTTGGTCAGTGAAGGGGGTGCGGAAGGCTGGGGACCTAATACTGAATGAAAGATTTAGCCAGTTTGGGGATATTCAGTTGGAGTTTGGGCTGGAGAGAGGTGACTTTTTAAAATACTTACAGTTACTCAGTTTTTTTGGTAAGAAGGTGGGGGGGTATAATGGGTTTAGTAGAATTAAAATCATAGATATTATCAGGGGTAGCATCAAGGGCACTATCAGGCTATTGTATGCCGAATTGATAGCATTAAAGCAAGATGATTTAGCTAAGCACGAGGGTAAATGGATGGAATGTGTGGGGGTCGCATCAGAGAGGCTCTCAGTCACTAGAACTAGGTCAGATGTCTTTGTGCTCGGCCGGGCTTCAAGCGCAACATTTTAAAACTGTCTTTGCCCTATATTATACCCCGGCGAGAATAGCACAGTGGGGTGGGTTAGCAGGGACTACCTGTCCGCGGTGTGGTGCGTTGGCTGCTGATCTCGTACACATGTTCGCATCTTGCCCACGTCTCCAAACTTTGCTAGAATCCATTACGAAATTTTTAGATTTGTCACTTGGGCTGAAACTTACAATAACCCCTGCTCTGGTTTTGTTGGGAGTCAGCAGTAGCAAACGGCAAGATATGGCTTATCAATTTCTTTTTATGGCTATGGCTGTAATGCAGATGAGTATCGCTTCTGCCTGGCTTGACCCTTATCCCCTACCTTTCAACAGTGGCTCTCGCGCTTACTCTCAATATATACAATGGAAAGAGCTATCTATGAGAGGAAGGGGAAAAAATCTAAACTATTGGGACGGCGTATCTGAGCCCCCCTATCAAGATGGAAGGATCCATAGGGAATGTAATAACCCAGGTTTATAAGTTGAGTCGGATTGGATGAAATATTTAGGGTGGTATTAGTTCAAATATTTTTTTAACCTAGATTAGTGCTCTCAGCATGATATATGGTTTTTCACTGTTTAAATGTTGTTTAGTCCATAATTGGGATTGATTAGGCATAGACTATGAAAGTTTTAGTCAGGATTTATTTGTTCATTCTATGTACATTTTTTCTGATCATTAAGAAGTTTTGTTCTAAACCTCACAGTATTAATTCGTTTACGAATTGGTGCTGATCTCTAGGAAAAAAAATTTCAAAATTGAATAAAAAGATTTTTAGAAAAAAGAAAAAAATAATTGTCGCTGTGTAATCTGATATATTGCACTGCTCAGTTCCTACAAGACTTTGTGAGTAGGAACGCCCACCCTACATACATCATGCTTGACACAGGTGGTGCTGGGCTTCACAAGGCCACACAAATGCCTAGATGCATCACTTTGTAAATATGACGCAAAGTGGTGCAAAATTCACGCTGCAAGTATATCAGGGAAATGATGCACAGGCGGCGTTAAACTGTTGTAAGGGGCTCATGAATAAGCCCCTGTGTCTTCTTCCCCTACTTTTGGGCACAATGGCTGTTACCAATGCAGGCACTCTTGCGCCATGGTGCAAGGGTGACTGAGTTGCGGAGCTGATTGATGTTGTGCAGGAAGGGGCACACTGTTTTTTGTGTGAAAGGGGAACATATTTACAAGGTCATGAAAAGCCACGTAAAGTTGCTTTATGTGGCCTTGTAAACTTGCTGTGGCACATAGCGCCACCTGAAAGACAAACAAGTGACATCACACCATTGTAGTGATGCCGCTAGGGCCTGGCCCTCGGATATTAGAAGAACTCCCACAATTCATCATTTGCAAGGTAAACAATGCCATGGACCTCCTGCCATCGCAGCTTGGAGCACCAAAGACACCACCATCACCCCTGACATGCATCGCACAACACATAAGCAACTGCTCTGTTCCCTTTGGGTGATGACTGGACCTGATCCCCTCTAAGTGCTGACCCAAGTAAACTTCAGCAACAGGAGGCTGGAGACCAGGAACCGCAGAAAGCCAGTGACTCACCAGAGCGGTCAGTAACCATGGAAGAAGGAGAGATTCACAACCGGTCAACATTAAAAAAGGTTATCTTCCATCTGAGGAGTCAAATCCGGGAGCTGCATGGACTCCGCACCGGATGAACACGTCGCAGTGGAGCCCATTCCACTGGGGAGCTCTGAGTTTGATTGCGCATAATTGGCACCGCATGCATCTCCTTCCACCTCTCTTGTACACGCTGCTGCAGATTGGGTGTGGGTTGTAGTTGTGGTGGGGATGCATGCTCCTCCTACGTCTTCCCAGTATGACTGGCTACACGAATGACAGTTTGTTGCGCAAGCACCTCACTCCCTTTCTGCAGCACCTAGTGAACAGTGGATTGCAGTCTGGTTCAGACTTGTTCAGTGTCGTCATTGATTTGTGTGTCAGCATCTGTGATCACTCGCAGCCTTTACAGGTAGAGGAGGGAGTGTTTAATGCCCAACTCTTGGAGGCGTCGCTTAACCACTAAAGACGAGCCCATCTACCCATGCACCCCTGTGGTGTAGTCAGGGAAGAACATAACTGTGGCGTTATCCACTTTCACCTCCCCAAGCTTGTGTACCTCCCTCAGGACAGCATCAAAATCCCTGTAGGAGGTGGAAGAGTAAGGGTCTAGGATATGTCCTTGGCTCACCAGAACTCGATAAGCCTGCTCCTCAACAATCAATGGGGAGAGTGCACCTGCTGACAGTAGGTCGCACAGCCATGTCTCAGTATATGCCACTGCATCAACCCCTTCTGCTCCCTCTTTACAGGTCCAACACCCTCACGTTGTTACGCTTGGAATGGACCTACACATCCTCCGCTTTTCTTTCCAGTGACTTCACATATCTCATTAGCTGCTACACCTTCAACGCTGCGCTCAGGGTACTCGGGGGGACTTTGCACATTTCTTGCTCATTGTCCTGTAAGTCAACTTGTGATGATCTGTGCGCTCCAGGGTGAAGTCGCTTTGATTTTGGCTATGCAGCCTTTGAAAGAAGTGCCTGTTTGTTTTAGGGAGGTATCCTCTGTGAGTAGAGTATGGGGGCACGTGGATGTTAACTCCATCCAGGTAGCTGAAAATATTTTTTTTAAGGTTTTTATTGATGGTCCCAAATAGTACTTCCTCTTTCATATGCCACACAGAACTAGGGTTGATATATTTGGAAGATATTATAAAGATTCAACCAGTTCTGTTGTGGCATAGGGTCTGGCCAATATAGGAGATGAAGCTTAATCGTCTGATCCTCACAGACTGCATGGGTTTGGATGGAGTGAAACAAGTCAGATGGTTGCTCTATGTTAAAACATTTTTATATAATTTGGGTCATCAAGATTTTTACGATGAACCTTCTTCCATGCACAGGATAACAAGGAAGGATCTCAAAAAAGAGTGTTTAAGTTTTTTGAGTGAACAGAGGTTATGTGTAGAAATGAATAAAACAACGGTGCAGGCACATAACCTCATATTAACATCTTTTACATTGCAACCATACCTAGACCTGATAACATGTGACTATGATAAATTTTTATTGATGCGATTTCGTCTAGGTATTCTGCATAGATCAATAAGCTTCCCTGATGTTAATGATTGGTCAAAAGAATTGTGTAATTGCCCATGTGATGATATTTCAGGACAATCAACCATTCGTGTGGTACTCTTTTGTACATTTTATTCAGTGCAGAGGAAATTGTGGATTATCCCTGTGTTAAAATCATTTGGTATGAGGCAATGCCGCCCAGCTTTCATGGCCTTACAACAGCTAGAGACAGTATTTGTGATAGCCTCTGTAAAAACTTTAAAAAAATATATTTTTAAGTGTAGGAAATCGATTAAGATGTAAGAAGAAATGAAACAATGTCTTTTTAATTGGCCAATTACTTTTATTGATAATATAAATATATGAACTTAATAATTTTGATCTGTCTCTTATAAAGATGTGACACTTTGCACTTTTGCTATAACCTTGAACCTTTATGCACCAGCACTTTCCCCCCAAAGATGAATGTAATGCTCCTTGACTAATTTATAATGTATTATGGTATTTAGTAAAAAAGGGGTGCAATGACTTCCTTATGGATTTCAACCATTTTAAAAAGTACTTCATAATTTCCTTTTTCTGTATTCGTATGAACTAGAGATGAATATGTATATATAGAAATGTTTTATAATTGTATCCTTTTATGGTGAGATTTTTCCCAACGAATAAAGTTGATTTGATTTTGATTTTTTTTTTGAGTAGAGTCTAGTTTGGAGTCCAGGCTCTCTAGTGTCACCTGCTACGGTGGCAAGAGATGCATGGTAGATTGGTTCACCAACATGGAGGAGTGGCCAAATCTGCTGCCAGGCCATCATTGCACCAGACAACCAGGCACTATGTATGACATGCGTTACAGTGCAGTGTGGCCAGCTGGCCCCTCTCCTCCAATCAGGTGTATGCTAGCCGGGAATCTTTGTTAGGGTGGCAGAGTTTGCAAGAGCTCACTACCAAGGGGTGGGGAAAAGAAGCACCACCCAGTCACCCCCTCCGATCTAACAGTGGTGACCGGATTCCATGTCTCTCAGTGCCCACGTGAGTGATGTCACCCATGGGCCTCCAACACCCGTCTCCCTTGGCACCCGTCACCACGGCCAATATCAGCGAGTGGAGCCAGACAGTGGAGTCTCCCACCAGTCTTGTGTGGTGCCCTCGGTAATGTAGGTCAGGTGCAGATCAGGGATTGCTCAGGGCACAGTGTGCGTCACCCCCAATGCTAGGTTTGCTCCTGACTCGACCCCCGGGCCTCCTCCATGTCCCACCTTCTCCGCACATGGACATCGACATCAGGGCTCAATCCACTACGCTCATTCCAAATCTGTGACTCAGGCAGCAGGAGCCTCGTCAGGTGGGATTTCACAAGCCCGGGTACAGCAGTCACCGCCAAGTCCGCTGGGGAACCTGCCGATGAAGGTGACGCAATAGGGCCCCCTAGCCATGAAGTTGCAGTGCTTCCACAACAAAAGTTAAACTCTGCTCAGGGGCCTCACCTTCCACAGCGTCCGGGCAGTGCCACATCCTCTGCAGAGATACGCGGCCTACCATTGGCAATCTCCTCCGTGCACCCCGGTGTAGTGGTGGCACAAGTTATGCAATGAGGATCTCCCTATGACGGCGTGCAGGAGTGCCTCTACCGATCAGACCTCCAAGGGGTGCCAGGTGGTCTTCTCACACAGGTCAGCAATGTGTCTCCATGCCATCTGTCAGACTTCACCATCAGGTAAGGGCGATCAGTAACGCCTCAATGTCTACCGCCACGGCACGAAGCAGCCTGCATCCACTGTCAGGTCGCATCAACTCCACTGCACCAATGTCTAAATGGATCTGAATTTCCTCTTCCCCTGGGACTCTGGCTGGTCATCCTGGTCGTTGGGGGGTTTGTGGGGGGTTGCTGATCTGTGCTGAACTTGGCCCTAGCTTCTCCATTCTGCATTCCATTGTTTTTATTTTATTTTTAATAGTGGAGGTGAACTTATAGGCTATTTTTGCCTCTAGAGGCAGAATAGTGACGTTGGGCTAAGTAACATGAGTTTTTTTTACACTAATTGGCCTTTTTTCACTTTTCTCTCCCAAACGTCAACATTTTTATTGCCTTGGCGCTAATGTTAGAGGCAGTTTTTGCTGCGGCTAGCTGATTCTATCGCCATGTAGCGATGTATTGTACACCGACCCCTGCCCCCTCACATCTACCATAGAGCCGCAGCTGCCATCGCCCCCAAAATACAACGAGCCATAAACACTACCTTCAAAACAGGCACCTTCCCAGACAACTGGAAATGCGCCAAAGTAAGGCCCCTGCTGAAGAAGCCCACAGCGGACCCCACCGACCTCAAATCTACCAGCCCATCTGGCTCCTCCCCTTCGCAGCCTGTCAGGCCCCGCGGTCCTGCCCCTGAGATGTGGATGAGTATTTAAGGAGCGAAGGGCGTGCAAACGCTGCTTAGCGTTCTTGCACTTAGCCCCATTTCCGTCCCCACTGGTGTTTGCCTGACTTCCTGTTAGTTCGTGTTTCCTGCTTCCGGTTGCAGTCGTTTCGAAGTGATCGAGTACTGGCGTGCTCGTTGTTCCTTGTTTGGCGTGTCGTTGGTGTTTCCGTGTATACTGAAGCGGCAACATTAGAAGCGAGATCCCGTTTGGTTGGTGTCGCTTTACCTGCTTGAAGCCCCGGTACCAAGTAAGGTTTGGGAGTCCATATCTAGTCCTATGGTATTCCCGTGGGTCCCGTTTCACACGTTGTTTTTTATGTGGACTCTTGGGTTGAACCCTGTATTGGCATTTAGTTATTAGTAGTAGTGGAGCCTGCTGTTAAGGCACCTCTCGGTCATTGTCAGGCCGGAGTGATATCTGTTTCTGTTCTTGTTTATTCTTTTTACCCTTTTGATATAAAGATCTTCCATTGACTTAGGGAGGTAATTCCCACTCTATATCATACACTACGATCCCCTATAGGTATGGTAGGTGGGGTTAACTAGCGTGGACCATCGAGTACCGTTGTAGGTTACAGCAGTGCTTTACAGAAAAACACGGTAATCTTTCTTCGTAACACGTGAGATAAGGTGGGGGTTACATATGTTTATCCTTTATGAATTCTTAATCCATGAATATCTGTTCCCTTCAGCCCTTATGTAAACCACTCACTTTAGTAGAATATTAGAAGAAGACGTTATTTTGCCTCCTGCCCAGTTCGCTTGGATATATATATATATACGGGGTGAGCCTAATACCTTCACTGTTTAAGCACCATCTCAGAGGGATTGCAGGTTATTAAACTTGTGTCTTATCATAGGGTTTTTCTAGCAGTGTGAGGCAAAGATAAGCGTGCTGAGAAGTCCATGAGAAAAGAAAGATAAGCGATGTAGGTTTCCCTAAATTAGAGGGTTCATACATGTGAGGTCTTTGGAGATTGATGCACATTAATTAAGACTTTGTTTTACAGCTGGGAGTTCCTGCCTTTAACCCTGACGTGGTCCACCAACACGACCTGCCTTTCCCCCGCCTACCCTTGTTTTGTTTCCCTGTTTTCCCCTAACGTGTCCTCCGTACTCTAGAGTCTGATAGAGTCGGAGGGACGTGGGGGACGACTGAGGACTTCTCTCCAGGATTCCTGACGCTCCTGCGGAACATACTCAGCGATCCTTACACAGCCAAAGTTGCAGAGAAAACAGTCAACAGGGAACTAACACGGTTCATCGAAGAGAATGCCATCCTCGACCCATCCCAATCCGGATTCCGAAGCAGCACCGAGACCGCCCTACTCGCCACAGACGACATCCACACCCTCCTGGACCAAGGCCACTCTGCAGCCCTCATCCTACTCAACCTATCAGCGCCCTTCGACACCGTCTCCCACCGCTCACTAGTCGCAAGACTACATGACGCCAGCATACAAGGAGCAGCCCTGGACGGGATCCGATCATTCCTCACCGGAAGAAGCTAAAGGGTCAGACTGCCACCCTTCCTCTCCAATCCCATGAAAATCACCTATGGAGTCCCACAGGGCTCACCTCTGAGCCTGACCCTCTTTAACATCTACATGGCCCCGCTCGCGGCCATCGTCCGACAACACGGCCTCAACATCGTATCATATGCAGATGACACCCAGCTGATCCTCTCCCTCACCAAAGACCCTGCCAATGCCAAACTCAACTTCCAGAAAGGAATGCAAGACATCGCAGTCTGGATGACCAACAACTACCTGAAACTCAACGCCGAGAAAACAGAAGTATTCATTCTGGGAACCACCCCCTCGGCGTGGGACAACACCTGGTGGCCAACCGCCCTCAGAAGCCCACCTACCCCAACAGACCACACCGAAAACCTCAGCATCGTACTCGACGCATTACCCACCATGAACCGACAGGTCAATGCCATCACCTCCAGCTTCTTCAATACACTCCGCATCCTCTGCAGTACCTTTAAATGGATCCCCCTGAGTCAAGAAAGATGTCACCCACGCACTCATTACCATCAAACTGGACTATGGAAATGCCCTCTACGCCGGCATCAACAAATCCCTACTCCACAGACTACAGACAATACAGAACACCACCGCCAGACTGGTCCTAGGCCTCCCCAGGCACAAACACACCAGCCAACACCTTCATAGACTCCACTGGCTCCCTGTGGAGAAAAGAGTCATCTTCAAGATCCTCACCCATGCCCACAAATGCCTACACAACAATGGCCCAAAATACCTCAACAACAGAATCAACTTCCACATACCCAAAAGAAACCTCCGATCCGCCAACCTCATGCTGGCTGAAACCCACGCATCCACAGAGCCAGAACAGGCGGAAGATCCTTCTCCCACATTGCACTCAAAACATGAAACCAGCTACCGGCAGTCATAAGTCGCGCCCCCTCCTTGAACACCTTCATAAAAACCCTCAAGACCTGGCTCTTCGGCTAAGCAGATCTGCAACCACCCCCCAGCGCCTTGAGACCCTCACGGGTGAGCAGCACGCTTAGTATCCCCTGATTAATTGATTGATACGTCGTCACCAGGGCGCTAACTAATGCAAACACTGGTTAGCAGCAATTTTTGTAAATATACTCCTTTGTTTCTTATTTTTGTTAAATTCGTGCATTTAGTATAACAACTTTAATTGTAAACAGAAAGCGAAATACTATATTATATTGTTCTCTTTTCTGTGGAAAAAAGAAGAAGAAACATATTTAATTTTACTGGCTTGCGTGTATGGTTTTAGCATAAACTTGAATTGCTTAGTTAAAAACCATTTTTTATACTACAATCACATTCTTTATGTGCAAACCAGGGTTCTGAAATCTGTTGCCAGAAATGTTCGGTGAACTATGACCCCTGTTTGCAACTAGGATGTTTAGGCCTTGCTTAGTTTCACGAAGTCTGTTGATTAAACAAAGGACAATACTGAATTTCTGTAGAGTGGTTTGAAGCTACCCTTACCTAAATTAACTGTCATGCTAACAGACTATTTAGCTAGGATAAAGAAAACCAAACAGAGTCTAGGCAACACTTTGGACAAAATGATTATTTCAGAGAAAGTACCTCATATACTGTAAATGACATTATATCCTAATAAAGGGTGAAAATCAAAAGCTTCATAAAATAGTGTGAGCAAAAAATACTTTTCAAACTTCTTTTAAGTATGATGTTACTTTCACAGTCAAAAGTCATTTTTTGCAATTTACTCTGATTATTGAATTTGCTTTTGTTATTCCCTGTTGAGTGCCAATTTCTCCTTTTTTAATAACTTTCTGAGGTTGATTAAGAAGTATGTGTAACAATTTATCTTTTGTGGTAATTTTATTTGTCAATATTTGTTCAGGTCCAGGTTCAGTAGTTATATTTTTCTGATGGTGGGATATGAATTTCTTTCATCTATCTTTCCTTTTTAGGTCGAGCCTATAGCGGCAGCAAGCATGCGCTGCTCGCTTTGCGAGGCATGCAGTATTGAGTACAGAGTGGAAGCTGCTTGGAAGCTCTGCCCGCTCACCGCCAATTGGCTTGTGCCTTTGTTCTCCGTAAATGCTGTCTTCTGATTCATTTTGAGGCTTGTTAGTCCCTCCTTATGACAGCTATGTTATCATTTATCACCTCCATTGCCTACTGGCCCCTTTACATCGAGTGTTACACCGTACTTGGACTGTGAGCACTCATTTGTGCCCCTTCTCCCCCTGCTGGCACTCTCATTGTCCGTGCCCGTGCCCCCACCTTCCCGTCGATTGTCCGTGATGCAATATGCAATAGGTCTTGTGTAAATGTGAGTCCTATTGCTTTGCAAATACTTGTTGGCTCCATTATTCACTTTGAGGAGAGACAACCTCCGGTGGGGTTTCATCTGAAGATACCAGCACTTATTTCTTTCACCCCCAGACAGCTACATCCCAGGAAACCAGATTGCAGAAAGCTGCCAATGTGAGTAAAGTTGTCTACGGTTTTCCAAGTATTTACGAACCTGTGTTGGAGTGGAGAAGGTGCGTAGGTATTTTAGAGAGGTGTTTAAACATAAACAGTTCACACTGCACAATACTTGGATATGTTTAGCTGTGGCTTGAAGGAGAGCTACCTAGCATAGAGTTTAACAGGGTCTGTTTGTTTCCTGCCAGTCTCTCGTGGATGCAGGTGTCAGACGAGCATCCTGGAGGGCAGGTGGCTGATTGTCGATTGCAATCTGTTTTAACTTGCCTGCAGTGCGATAAGTTTGCTTTTGTAACTTTGGTTAACAGTGACTTTGATGCACATCAATCAGTGGAAATGGATTTTAATGGTATCCAGCCATTGATGTGGTGACCAGATGTGCTTCTGATAATCGATTATTAAAACAAGTTCCTAATGCTTTGCAGTCCATGTGTGGGGGCGGTGGTGTGAATGGGAGATGGCGTGGGGCTGATCGACTCCAGTGCTGAGCCTGCAGCTTTTGTTCTATTGTCCTGAGTACCGCTGACAGTCTGTGTAGTGCTACTGGAAGACAGACTCCCGGCTGCTGCTGACACTCTGTGTGAATTTATGCAAAACACGTTTGAATCGAAACATTGTATGTCCCATTTAAGAAAATTGCTTTGACAGCCTACAGAATGTATTCTAAAGGGGTGCTCCTTTGAGCCACAGAAGGCGGATTTCAGTTAGAATTGGTATAAACAAAACAGAAATACAATGCCTGCATCACACTTGTTCAAACGCTGCTTGTGCCATTTTGAAAAACAGATTGTGAGAACCTCTTTGTGAATTGCCCAGATATCCACAGATAAGTCCAATGAGCGACGTGTCAAAATCTGTTATTGATTGAACGATGCGACTTGGGAGGTAAGTTTATTTTTAGGGGAATAACGCATAGTCAACTAAGCCAATCTATCCATGTGTATCTAATTCGGAACCCAACCACCAATGGCCAAAGCATCTGGAGATTCCAGAATAAGAACACAAGTAAATTAGGTTGATACAAAGATGCATGAGGTTATGGCTTCAACAGGTAAGACAATTACAAACTTCATAAGTGGAAAACAACTTAACAAGTAATATAAAATACAACACCATTATGCCTGAAGCTATAAACTACTGCTGTGACATCTTGTAGAAAAGCACTGTCACCCTGTAAATTGAGTCAGGACCTGAATCAGTGTTGCTCTGACAACAAAGTCAGACCATTGATACCTGGTGTTCTGAATAATAGCCATACCGTGACATAGACTGAAAAACGCTAGAAATGCATGAATGACCAGAGTCATATCCAGTGATCACCTTCTGCTCTGTGCCAGGCAATGGTACACGACTCATTAAAACTGTAAACAATGGCAGAAGTTACAAGGTGTGACCAGGTCAGACAGTTCACCCGTGACATTGATTAAAAAAGGCATGTCAAAGCTTGGGATGGTTACAAGTGTTTGACTCTGATCACAGTGCATCTCTGCTGTCAGTGCCTTACTCTGGCATGCCCCAAATGTCTGATTTTGATCATTCAGGCACTAGTCAGAGTCAGACACAAACAGAATTACAACATTGTAACCAGAGTCAAAAATAGAAGCTGTGTACTTTATAGCCAAATGTAAGGCACCGGAAGCTGGAACTCTGTGTATCCAGAAGTAAGGCACTGGAAGGTTTTTTTTTTTTCCTCATTCGCCTTCAACCCCAAACAACTAGGAATTTTAGGAAGTTGCCTCTGTTACTCAAATTGAGACGTAGGCCTTTGAGATGGCACGCGCCTACCAGTGGCAAACAAACCTTGTTCCTGTTGCTGACCTCTCTTTGTCAAGGAGAGGGTGGTCGCGCCGTCTTCTGATTATTTAAAACCAGTAACTGTTGCTAAGGGTTCCTCCAAAAATCAAGACTGGGGGCCATGAGAGAGCAGTTTCACCCAGCACAGTTTGAGAGTTTCCAATGAGGCTTAATCATAGGATCATAAATATTAAGTAATTAATTCATTAAAACAGGATGAACTATAATTGTTCTAGCCTGGAGTCCAATTTATTTTGGATTGGGTAGCCATGATTTGATATTGTATATAACCTTCTACTGGGAGATCTACCACTGACCATGTTTCTTGAAGCTCAATTATGCAAATATTTGCCCAAGTCTCTGGAGGTAATCCATCTTGGAACAATGATTTGGCCCCAGCTATGTTGCAAGGCAGGTCCTGCATCATTTGGATGATGGTGTAATGGATATAGTCTCATTAAGAGCCCGAAGAGTTGTTGAGGGACTTCTTTAGCCTTGATTAATCAGTTTGATCCATGGAAGAGCTTCTTGCACCCCATAGTATTGATTGAAAAGGGTGCACTGTGGAGGAGGTAATCTGTTTCTCTATAATAGTGGGAATGGGTGTCTCAGGGGCTGATATCTTTTTAGCATTATGCCCCAGCTTTCAAAGATATTGGCAAAGGTTGAAAGCATTGATGCTATTTTGTCGGATATCCATGTTAGTGTGAGATCTGATTTGGAAGAGTTATCATTTGCGAGAAAATCCACGGCTAACGTATCATTTGATACTATATCTTTTAATTCAGGGATTTTTCCAAGTAACCTTATTATGTTTCCTCTGTTGAGAATGTCCTGTTGTCCTTTTGTTATGTATTTTGGTTTGAATACAAGTTTATTGTTCTTGACTTCCTGGTCAGAGGAGTATTTCTGCTGATAAGGGGATCTAATAGTATTACTTAATTTTGGTGGGCCAGTTTGTTTGCCTACGATGTCATCCTTTTCCTCCTTTCGACGTAGCCTATTGTAGTTCCACGGTGGGAAATGTCTTTTAAGGTGCTTTGTTGGTCCCTTAACTGTTCTGTGGACTTTAATGAGATGATTAGACATTATATGGGGCTTCACTATACGAGAATTTTAATGGATATTTGTCTCCAAGATCGTGTGGCCTGTTATTTGCGGCAGAATTTTGGCAGGATCGATCCGTTGGATGCGAGGATTAGTTACCCTTAAGTCCTGGTTAAGTGAGCTGACTTGTGGGTTATCACCCTTCTTTCTATATTTGTCAGCTAAATTGTCCCTACAATCCTCACCTCTTTTTTTTTTTTGTCCTCATCTCACCAAAGACGTTGACAGGTTTAACAAGCCGACTTTTTGTTGTTACTGGGTGCCCTTCGGCTAACTGCGTTAGTCTAGACCAGCATGGCCTTCCTCACGTATTTGAAGTCTGGTGTAATCAAAGAACCCGGGAGGAGGACCACCATTTAACAAATTAACAATCGCAGGCGCCGTCCCCAACTTAACAATGGAAGCCAGATATTTTGTAAGTTATCCTCTCTACCATCATGCTCTAAACGTGCCATGCTCAGGGCAGCTTTATGCCAGCCTTCTCTGCCCAGGGGAGTTGGATCTTTCCACCTTATGCAGATCTCCCTCCTAGCCAACAGTACAAGGTATAACAACAAGCCCATGTGGATTTGTGGGAGCACCCCATAGGTAGAATCTTTTATACCAAAAATCACCAAGTGGAGATCCATCTCTATGTCTGTTTCAAAAATAGATGTTAAAGAGTCTCCCACATTTTTCCAAAAGGTACTTAACTCCGTACATTCCGCAAAGATGTGAATATCATCAGCATTAGCAAGTTTACATCTAGGACAGTTTGGAGCCGGGACCGGGGCGAACTTGGCAATCTTGGCCAGAGTATAGTAGAGCCTATTGAGCACAAAAAGTGGTTCTTCTTTAGACTGGCGGGCTTTATATATTTATAAAGTAACTTAAGTGATGGTTCAAAAAAATCTTCAATGCCATAAGCAAGTGATGTTTGATTCCAAACCTATGTTTGAGGGGGGATCTCGAGATCCTCTGCTTCAAGGAACCTTGTGTACCAAAAAGATATTTCTTTCTTTTTTGGCAGGGGATCTTGTAGTATCTGCTCGAGTTCCCAACTCCCAATAATTTCGCCCGCTTCTGCCTCATACCATGATCTTAATTGGAGGAACTTAAACCTTGAAAATGTAGGACCAATCTTAGCTTGTAAGATCTCCCATGGAAGAATCCCATCTGGATCCCCCAGATCCGACCACTTCACCAAACCGGCACTTTTAATTGGGGTAGCTAAACTATCACACAAGCAAAGAGGGGTCCCCAGAGAGTCCCAAATAGGGGCAAAATCAGAAAAATAACCTATGCCCCAAGTGCGTCTAACTTTGTACCAGATTGTCAAGGCAGTTTTGAGAACCTTTGATATGGGACTCTCATCAATTGATGACCACTGTAAGGTCATCAAGGGCACTTCTTCATACCCTGACTCTGTTTCCAAGGGGCACTGCCCAAAAATTTGATTTTAATCTCAAGGCACTGGAAGTTGTGACTAAAATCAAATTTTGGGGCAGTGCCCCTTGTAAACAGAGTCAGGGGATGAAGAAGTGACCTTGATGACCTTACAGTGGTCATCAATTGATGAGAGTCCCATATCAAAGATATACTGTAACCAGAAGCCAGACACTGCCTGCAGGGGTACCCTATAAAGAGGTTTGTGACCAGAGGCAACCACTAGCAAGAAGATGCCTAAGACTAGTAAGAGTCGCGCACTGACTTTGATAGTGCTGGAACCATTTTCAGACTGGGGTGCAGTCATCAATGATAAGTCACTAAAGTCTTGTGGATAGTGAAAAATCCAACTGTTACATAAATAACAGGTGAAGAAAATCAGCAAGGCCCATTCTACTGGAGCTGTACGGGAGCAGTATGTGCCCAGTGGTCATTTTGGAACCCATTGTCCCGAATATCTTACTAAAGTGTGGTGTGGTAGGACACCGCCATTTACAAAGAACACTTTTCCATTGAAATGGCTTCCTGCAATGACTACAACATTTTTTCATGCAGGCAGTTTTACTGCTAAACGTGGATGGCGCAAAAGCAATATGTGTGGAAAAGGGTTTCAGCGTAGATTTATCCTTTGTGTAGTGTCTTGGTTTGTTTTTATCCTATTGAAATCTTTGTTTCCATCACACTTCAGGATTAAATAACAACATGTTTCATTTGTAAATTCATGGTTGAGGATATATTTTGAAATTTGTGTGCAATTCATTACAACTATTTTACTGTGGGTTATAAAATAGCTGACATCCTGCAGCCTTTTCTTTCATGCTCACTGTACCCCACAAGATTGTCTCTTGGTACACATTACACATTTCCCTTGCCATGCAGTTAGAGAAAGGAAAAGTAAAGACCGATCTCCATGTTAAAAAATATGCATCAATTTGTCGGTAAGCTTTGTCTATGTTGTGTTCTAAGTTCTCCTCTCCAACGTAAGAGAACTGAATGTAAGTGGGATGGAATGTGAGGGCCAAAGAAAACCTGTATTATGGAGAGATTGATGAAGCGTCATTTATTGAACACCACAAAAGTGGCAACAAGTTTCAGCCCCAGCAAGGAACCTGTGTTGGCAAGTGGATGTATTAAAATTGAAAATCCAAGAAGAGTAGAGCTGTGTCATACAGCAATGTCACACAAACAAACCGGAAGGAGAGAAACCGAATTATGCCAAGGAGAAGCTATTTCTAGCACCGTTTTATGTAATGTGCATAGTTCCGAGTGACTTTACAGGTACACGTCGTGCAGTTTTCCTCGTGTGCAAGGAGGAGCGTGCATGCTTGTTCTTGTCACAAGCAGTGGAGCATGAACCGGAGCATGGAGAAAGGAGCGGGCGTAGCGCATCGGAGGTTTGTGAGCATACTGAAAGCGACCACAATCCGCTTGTGCTGCTGATTCTGTCCCAGGGCCCCAAAAATGCTAGGCAAACACCACCCGAGAATGAAACCGCAGACGTTCTATTGTGCAACAACCAGAGGCGGTGAAATGGGACAGGATTGTAACAAACGCAGATTCTCTCACACAAATGAAAGCAGCAGTAGAGAGTACTTTAGTAGATTTTCACACTCGTCCGCACATGAGAAATGTAACAATACTATTATTAAAGCTCACGATGAACTGTTCACAAAAATTAATTCAGTTTTTTTTAAAACATATAAATTAAAGGATAAAAGATCACTTAGTCAGGATAGATGGTACAACAAAAACTGTAGAGAGGCTTATAGGCAGTTGTCCCTAGCTATTCAATTTAAAGACATGGGGAGAATAAGAGCCGCTCGTACTTTCTACAAAGCTACCCTAGTAAAAGCTAAAAGGGATTGGGACGAGCAAAGATGGGCAGAACTCTCGAAGGCCAGCAAGAGGAAAAATATGTAGTACTTCTGGAATTTGGTTAAATGGAGGAACGCAGGGTCAGAGCAAAAGCCATGTAATCATGTTGCTATGGCCACATGGGTCTCCTTTTTCGAGGAGCAGTTCACTGCCAATGATGGTGATACTATCGCTTTTTTAATTCCTAAGGTAGATCAGCCTCTGTTATTTGTTCAAGAAGAGGTGGAGAACGCCCTAAGGGCACCAGGATTAGATCATAACCCCTCAGATCTGTTTCTTCATGACAAAGAGAATTGGGTACAGTACTTTCTCTGGCTATCCAATGCTATTGCAAATGGTGCCCCTATTCCAGAATCTTGGCGTGGTGCCGAAATCCTCCCAATTTATAAAAAAGGGGACCGTTCCTGCCCCAGCAATTATAGGCCTATTAGCCTTATTGATTCCGTACAAAAGATTACTGCAAGGCTAGTGTTGAGCAGGATACAGGACTGGATTGTAACTAAAGATATATTATCTGCCCTTCAGGCAGGCTTTCGCTCCAATACAAGCACCATTGACCAAGTTTTCTGGTTTTTATTAATATACTGGCGTACTGTTGTAATGGCAGGTGGTACCATCTATGCAACCTTTGTTGACCTTAAGTCAGCTTTTGACTTGGTCCCGCGCATAAAGTTATGGGAAGTACTGCATCATCTCGGGATGCCAGCAGAACTTTTATCCATGGTTGTGAGACTGCACGAGGATAGTTTTGCGCAAGTCCGCTGGGGTTCTCAGGAAGACGTCACCCCACGGTTTCCAGTTTCCAGGAGAGTGCGGCAAGGGTGCGTCTTAGCCCCCACCATATTTTCATTATTTATTAATGGGGTAGTAAATTATTTTCTTACATACCCGACAGATGCTCCCTCCCTGGCACAAACATTCTGTTACTTATGTTTGCGGATGATACTTTGATCAGATCTAAGACGCAAGCAGGGTTGGATAGAGTACTTAGGCGCTTTGAGGTATTTTGCCATGATCACAGTTTGGTGATCAATGTAGAGAAGACCAAATTCATGGTTCTGTATAAGCAGCATGCAGTTAAAGGGAGAGTAGCCATGAATGGGAAGTTGTTAGAGCAGACAGACCTGTTTACATACTTAGGGGTCACTCTGAATAGAAAATTTTATTGTAAACCCCATATTGACCTTATGGCTCTTAAACATAGTCAACTGGCTGGGATTTTATTAAAAGAATTCCATCTCTCCCATACCAAGCCTATAGGTCCAGCAATTAAGATTTACAACACCAGGATCAGGTCTTCTATCATGTACGGTGCAGAGCTCTGGGGTTTTAATGATTTATCCCCCTTGATATCAGCCCAGAATAAATTTGTGAGGACTCTGACCGGACTACCACAAAGTACCCCATTAACACCTCTGCTATCAGACCTGGGTTGCAATCTGCTGGTGGAGGAAGTACGATTTAGACCTGCGGCATTCTGGCGCCAAATATGGTCTACCCCGGAGCTCAAAAATTATGCAATGGCAGTGAAGGATGTAGTAGAGGCAGACAAATCAAGTAAGATTGTCTGGCTCTAAAGGATTAAAATCATGCTGATAGATATGGGCATGGGTTATTTGTGGGAAGACCTGTTTGGTAATCAGTTTCCATCCAAAAATGAATTTAAGGAGGCATATTGGTCGATGGTAAAGGCAGAGCAAATATATTCTACAAAGACTAACTCATGGACTGGTCTATTTTTGGAACATAAGACTGTTCCCGAATATGAAAATTACTGGGATTTTCTAACTATACCCACTGAGAGGAGATTATACTTTCAATTTAGGGTAGGCAGTCTTCCGGTTAACTTTTTTACTAGAAAATGGTCAACTGCGCGTAGTAGCAAATGCATGCATTGTAAAGAGTATGATGAAACGGTACTACATATTTTATTTGTCTGCCCAATATATAAGGTTTGTCGCAAAGTATGGCTAAAACAAATATGTTCCAAAATGGGAACAAGGTTGAGTGCTATAGCTCTGCATATCCTTATGACCGACACCAATGAATTAATTGTTGTAGCTATTGCAAAATTTTTAAGTTGGTCTTGGAGAATCCGCGTAAACCTCTCTAAAATACAGACCGTATGGGTGAGAATTAATGCCGAGGATGATTTACTCCCTGTTAGTGATTTAGAATGATTAAGCCCAGGGAAGTCATTCTTTGATATATTATGAAGTTTGCGAAATGATAAAAAGGAATAGTTGAATTCTTATATATATATCGGCATACACATGATATTTTTATCTGTTGACCAATGTTTTTTTAACGATGATTTTAAATTTACTGTTCTTTGTAATATTGTGTAGTATTATCAATTTATGAATTGCTAATTTAACCATTGGAATTGTTGATGACCAAAAAAAGGGTAAAAAAAACATGTTTTTAAAATATTTTTGGTATTATGGTATTATGGTCACTGTATTGCACGGTAAATGGCTTTTATGATTGATTTTATCGAAATAAAGCTTGAATTGAAATTGAAAATTGCATCGGCAATGCGTACCAGTCAACCAAACTAGGGAAGGACATCCCAGAGTGATGTCACATGTTGCGAGGTAACTCAGCATGAACACTGGAGGCAGCCATTTTTTTGCGTACTGATACTTTTTAGGTCGAGCCTGGGCAGCGCATGCGCAGCTCTGTGGCATGCTGTATTGGAGTTTGGAATTGAAGCCCCGCCCACTCTCTGCCCATGTTTGTCATTGGCTTGTGTAAATGCCCTTCGTAAATGCTGGCTTCTGATTCATTAATAGGCTTGTTAGTCCCTTATTAATACCTCCTTGTCTTCATTTGTAATCTCCCATGAGGAATGTCCCTTTTACTTCGGTTGTTACATGGTATGTCTTTTTTAGTCTGTAAGCACTATTTTCTTTAGTGAGTTTTTCCTACTGCACGTACAACATGCTTTCCTGCAACATTCAGCGGGCCATGCTGCTTCCACTTTCCAAGCAGCCTCGGACAATGGCTGCCACTTCTTTGAACAGGTCTCGCATGTACAAGAGTTCGAGATACTGGCATTGTAAATGACAATGCCTTTTATTTATGTGTAAGCAAAACAGATAAATAAAAGGCATTGTCATTTACACTGCCAATAGCTTAAACTCTTGCAAATGGGAGACCTATTGCATTGCAAATGCTTGTTTACTGAAGCCAATGTCTTATTCCTGCTGACATAGGTTTGTTTCTTTAGTGGTATGGTTAGGGTATGGTACTTTGCTGGACTATATTTTCTCTAAGGTTTTGGGTCTGTGGCAAGGTGGACTTTCTGCACATGTATTAGATGGCACCATGTTTGCTCAATAACAAGTTGGTTATTTGAGGGCTATTTGTGTGACCCTACTCCCTATGGATTTTTGGATGTGTACATTTGTAAAATGAATAAGTGAAATGTCCACACTGTTTTGTCTAAGACGAAGGGTTTATAACATTCTTTTTGTGACATTAGTTTGTGTGTTTGTTGTGTGTATTGTGTGCAGATTGCAGCCACTCGGTTAGGCCTATTGCACTTGACACTTACACTTGCATCTGCTGTTATCCTCTAATATCATACTTCTGATAGTATAATTTTTAAAGCCCATTATTACCTCATGAGATCGCCTGCTAGAGCGACCCTGAGCACTGTCATTTTAAAATCATCACTTTTTGTATTCACATTTTGCACTTTTTTGAGTGTGTTTTATTCAGAACTGGGGGCATTCTATTTATTACTATTCGTGTCACTTGTCGGAAGTAGGGTGTCAAACCACCCGACTTAGGACGAATCTGACCACCATCTTGGTTAGCAGTCTAGTGGTCATGAAAACTGGCCATAAATATAAGACCCTTATGTGGCCACTGCACATCTGCTGCACAGCCGTGATCAGCTGGTGTGCCACTAGTGCACCAAAGGCATGCCAGAGGCAAACACATTTGCGCCCATCCATGGCATGACTGTGCCCTGCACCAGGACCCCTGGCAGCTTTTCCTCCCTGGCTTATTCAAGGGAATCACCCTTGGAATTCCGCAATCTAGGTAGGTCTAAGCCCTGTGAAGTTCATAATTTTGACCTTGTCCCTGAACGTTACTGTTGTTCAAATTGTAAACTGATTTTAAAGTAGACTCAGACCCTTTATCTGAGAGTGGCACTTTGCAGTGTCCCTCCTTTTTAATCTCTAAGTTTAATTATCTGTCAGACTCACTTACTTTTTTTTTTTTAAACATATTTTATTGGTTTTTGTAGTACAACGACATCCAGTATAAAAGACATTCACATTAACGGTACAAGTGATACTTAAATGTTTTCTAATGCGGTATATTATATACTCAGTGACATGCGTATGTTGTTTGCAGTATGTTATCAACAACAGCAATGAGTATGTCTGTACATTCAATGTGATTCAGTATAACCCAATGAAATAAAACCCACCCACCACCCACACAGACTCACTTACTTGTGTACTTTTCAATACTAGATCTCTTATTAAAGACAAATATGAAGTCTCAGTTTATGGATCTCAAGACCCGGACATAATCTTAATAATGGATAACTGGCTTGACTCTAATTCAGACCCTGACTTAAGAATTCCCATTCCTGAAGGGTATAGCGTTTACAGATAGGACCAACAAGACAAAAACGTAGCAGTGGAAAAGCGATTATTTATCATGACCATCTACAGGCTGCGTTCCAGCCAATTACTCAGATGGACTTTGAAGCCCTTATGTTTAACCTGAACATAAATAACATCAGTGCTCTTAATGCAATTTTAATTTACCGCCCGCTGGCGCCCAGATTAAAGTTTATCCAAATATTGATGGATTTCACTGAATCCTGTATGGACTCCCCTAATTTTACCATCTTGGGAGATTGTAATTTTCAACTTGAGCTACTGGGCAATAGTGATACTGAGCATCTAGTTGACAGCCTGCCCAGCTTTGACCTCACATAAATAGTGAATTTGTCTTCCCACCAGGCCAACCCCACACTAATTAGAGTGTTTACTAATAACCCTGATTTGAGTTTTGAGAAAGCCCTGACTCTAACTTGGAAAGATCATAAAGCTGTTCTCCTTAACCTTAAAGTGATACTTCTTCTAACCTTAACATGCCCACTATGTTCAAATTCCGCACTTGGCAGAAAATTGATAAAATGTAATCATATAACATCCTTCTAAGGTTTCGCCCTACAGTAGAAAGTAATATTGACTCAGCGCCTGCCAATTTTATGGATTGGATTGATTCCACAGTCACCCAGATCGCCCTTCTAAAAACAGTTAGAAACATCAGAAAGAAATCCTCCGCTACATTGTATTCCCAAGAGTTTAAAAACTTAAACAAAAATGTAGATACAAGGAACAAATATAGAGTAAAGATTATTGCCATGAGGAAAAAATAAATGTAAATTATTACTCAATGACTACAAATCTTTAATCATAGCGGAAAAATCTATATATTTCACAGGAAAAAAACAATCCTGCAATAAGACTCCACTAAGGGCTTATTCCAAATAGTAAAAACTCTGGGGCCAATTCACAGAACTAATCTGAGACAAAATCCTAAACTTACTACTTTTGGTATTCACAGAAGGCATTTAGAAGTAGTAAAGTTAGGATTCCTAACTTTGCTACTACTAAACTGAGACAAAATCCTAACTTCACAACTTTTGGTATTCACAAAAGGGATTTAGTAGTAGTAACGGTAGAATTCCTAACTTTACTACTACTACATGCCTTTTGTGAATTCCGAAAGTCGTAAAGTTAGGATTTTGTCTCAGTTTAGTAGTAGTAAAGTTAGGAATCCTAACTTTACTACTACTAAATGGCTTCTGTGAACACCAAAAGTAGTAAGTTTAGGATTTTGTCTCAGATTAGTTCTGGGAATCGGCCCCTCTAACTGTAACAACAAAAACACTATTAGACTGACCAAACTCTGTGTAACAGACTAGCATTTGTTTTTAATCAAAGATGAAGAGTATTTTCAATTAATTCAATTCCAATCATTTTGTCATACCTTTGGCAGCCACCAATCAAAATGATATACCTTTAGAAGATACAAATGCCAGATCTAGTGCTTTACCCAGGGGCGTAGCTTGGTCAGTAAGACTGGGGCGGTGTATGTTTCAGATTTCCCACCCATCACGCTTGCATATGATGTTAAAATACATTGTACGACAAGCAGGGTGCATGAATTGGACCTAAGGGGCAGTGGAAGGGGAGAGGAATGGGGATTGGTAGGGGCACTAGGGGAGAGAAAACACAATGTTTTGTAAAATAACGAACATTTTTGAGGAATTTCAAAACAGAAAGAGACAGGGAGAGAGTGTTTGTTTGTTTTTGTCTGTGTGTATGTAAACATCCCTTGTGAAATCTGATGGACACCTCACCATACCCAACTGAAAGCACCTGTACCCAACTATTTATCAAAAAATACATTTATTAGGGTGGTGTAACACCCCAAACACCCCCGTGAAGTTATGCTCCTGGCCCTACGTTATGTATTTACTGCCTTTACCCCCCTCTCAGATGAGAAGGTTGTAAAGCTCATTAAAGCCACCAAATCTGGGGCACCCTCCGTCCCTTACACTCCTCATGTGTTCCATGGGGTTTCAGATGTGGTATCAGTCCACCGCTATAAACATCTCAACAAAATAATTATTACTCAACACTTTCTTGCAGTGTGGAAAAAAGCAACAGTGCCCCCTCTGCTTAAAAAGCCCTCCTTTGACCCTCAGGATGTGAAGAACTATCGGCCCATCTCATGCCTTAATTTGCTGGCCAAGATTTTGGAGAAGGCTATGAATGCTGATAGCATGGCTTTTCTTGATGAATACTATCTTCTAGACGACTCCCAATATGGCTTTAGGCCTAACCATTGTATTTAGCTAGCTCTGGGGGCTGCAACAGAGGAAATTAGGATAATAGTTGACAAGGGTGGGAAAGCGACGTTGATTCTTCTTGACTTGTTGGCCGCGTTTGATACTGTCAATCACTCACTGTTTATCAACCTGCTTGAGAGCATTGGCATAAAAGACTCAGTACAATTCCACTTCTTAGCTTCTTCCTATCCAACTGAGAGCAAGTTGTCGCCTTTGGAGAATTTACTTCGGAACACTTCTCCCTCCCGTCTGGGGTACCCAAAGAATCTTCATTAAGTCCCACACTTTTTAATTTTTATGTTACCCCCTTAGCCAACCTGATCTACTCTTACAGCTTCTGTGTAATTTCTTATGCCAACGACACTCAGATTGTAGTATCCGTCTCATGTAGCCTCAAAGAGATGGCCAAACAGTTTAATAACTGCGTGGGTCAAATTTTATGCTGGATGAAGAATAATTGTCTTAAGTTAAATTCAGATATGACCGAGGTACTCCTATTTGACAACAATACCCCTTGTTTTAATTCCTCCTGGTGGTCACACAACCTCGTATCACTTTCCTCTCCAGTGCAAAAGCCTAAAAATATAGGACTCCTCTTCGATGGTAAGCTCTGTTTTACAGACCAAATTAATTAGGTTACATCCTCCTGTTTTTTCCAGCGAAGAACTTTGAAAAATATGTTTCCCTTCATCCCCCTTAGAGCTCCAGAACAATTGTCATTATTTCAGCAGTCATCTGAAGGATAGGCTATTGCAACGCTCTTTACGTTGGTATTCAGCAATGTCTACTGAAGGAACTCAAAACCCTTCAAAATGCTGCAGCTCGCCTGCTCATGAAAATCCCTAAATTCAGCCCGGTCTAACAAGCGATCATCAACATTAATTGGCTTCAAGTCCAGGAGCGATTTGGTTCTGCTTGGTTCACAAAGCACTATATAAAGGCGGCCTTGACAACTTCCAAAAGGTTTTTTACTGGCACCTATCTAATTGCAACCATCGTTCCAATTCAGCCAACAAGACTTGAGGAAGGTAGGAGTTTCCCCTACTCTGCCTGTAAACTAAGGAATTGACTGCCCTGAGTTCAGTCCAATCTTCCACTATTCAGGAAGCAACTCAAAACTTGGCCCTTTTCGTTATCTCTAGTCAAATAGGTTCCATTCTGAAGGCTCCCGTTTTTTACCACACCGGCACGAGGCATTCGGGCATTCATGCGCTATATAAGCCTTTTACTTACTTACCTTCTTACTTGTGTATGGAGTTTTGAGAATTTTTCGATTTATTGTGCACGGAGTTTTTTTTTTTTGCTATTCACATTTACCGCAGCCTCCTGGCTGTTTCTCTTCCTTGTAGTCTCTGTCTCCCATTTCCGGCAGAGAAGTTGGATCATTGTTTTTTTTTTTTGGGGGGGGGGGGGGTCAAGTTGAATTGATGGCCCTGGGTTTCTGCGGAATCCCTTCTGTTTCGATATGGGCTGCAGATTAAATAAAACAAAATGCAATAAAATCGTTTTAAAGAGCTTGATATCTTTTTCACGTGTTATTGTTAAGTAATTGCTTTCGGATATCACCTTTTTAATGCAGGTTATCGTGTATATTTATTCTCATAAGTTATGATTTAAATTCCACGTACAACTCCTCTTTTTCTTACAACTTTCATGTTAATATTGATATGTGTGGCTTGGTGTTGCATTCAAATTGAAATGAATACTAAGAGGTACTTAATAAAGCTATGAATAATATATCCTTCTCGTGCCGGAGGGGAGGATACTGGTAATATTGATTGATGATGAATAATATTTAGAATCTACTATATAAACATTGTATTTCTTTGATTGTGATTCATAACAGTTTTTTGTGTATTCATGGTTGGAGTGATGTAATTAAATGTGTAATAAAAATGTCGGACTTTAAAAAGCATACTTTTTAAAAGTAATTCCTATAAGTGTGCATCGTCTGTGGTCGTTCAATTAATGCAATTCTGGTGCTCGATCTGTGTGCTAATATGAACATTTTGTTTTTAATTTTAATTGCGATTTTAAATGTGTTCGGATTTTCTATTGCTAATTCATTTGCGATGTGTGATTTCTGAGAACATCATTAATAGTTGGCCTATTAAATGGAGGAGGTGATACTGGGCACAGTTTTACCAATTTATGGTTATATTACTATCTCATTTATAAGCCATTACAAGCTCGAGCCCAAAATGAACTTATAACGTGGATCTCTGAATTATGTATGTTTTGATGCATGTTGTTCACAATTTCCAGGCACTGTTCCGCTCACATTTTTCACCTGCTTTTAGGAATTTAAAAAATGAAAGCAGAAAAACAAATGACATAACCAGGTCAAATGCTGCACCCAGCAAACCTGTAAACATTTAAGGTGAAAAATCCACAGGGAGTGTCTGAAATGACCACCCCACACAACTTGAATTGATAGTTTATGTAAGTGTTGCATCATCAAATTAACACATTAGCGTATGGCTGGACCTGCATATATATGCCAAGTATATTAAGTTTAAAAAAAACAAAAATCTTATGTGAGTATGCTTCTGGCACAAAAAGAATTTAGCTGGAGATTCAGGAGAGCAACAGTCCTATTTCCAGTTGAAGAATGTGAAACTGAATGCGTATCACAGCTAAGAAATATCATGGCCAGACGTGTGTAATATTTGAAAATGTTTATTAGTCGGGCATAGGAATGAGCACAGAACACTTAATGGATATCGATGTAGAGGTGTCCACATCTGGAGCATATTTTGTATTGTTATAATATGCACATATGCAAATGATGCATGTGCTGGCAACAGAATCTTTAAAAAAAATGTATTTATAGTTTTAAAAGAGATACAAGCGATCTCCAATACCATTCCAGTCTCGTGGCATGGGTACATTCCAAAACCTCAGACAAGGGCTGTTCTAAATAACAAATAGCAAACCCTGCTGTACACAGTAAGGGGGTGTGGATAAAGCATGACATAAAAACAAGTGCATGGTTAACATCCACTCAGGGTGTTAGGGAGGCATGGTCGAAAAAGTTGAAATAACATAAGATCATAAAACAGGGATTAGCATGAGGCGGGAATGAGAGTAAGAAATAGAAATAGGTGAACGGGTTGGGGTTGTGGAGGGTAGAGGGGGAAGGGTGCGTAGACTCATTCAAGGTCTCAGCTCCTATTGCAAAGCATCAAGGAGGGCATTTCCTGTACTGTGGACCCAAGAATCTATACTCAAAAGGGCAGAGAAGCAGGGTCAGTCCAGTTGAGAGGATCATGGTGGCTTTCCAGCCTGGACACAAGCTTAGCAAATGAACATTATAGGAGAAGAGAGGTGGTGGAGAAGGCAGGGTGGGAGGAGGTGTGGAAAAGGAGGAAGGAAGCCAGGACAGCATGAGTGCCACTATCGAATCTATGGGTGCAGGGTGTGGCTACAGAGCGCAAGCCCCTCAGACAGCGGGGTTGGTGCCAATAAAGGGAAACCAGATCTGAGAGTAGACCTCTGATTTGTCTTCCACTCCATATATCAACCACTCATAAGAGTGCTTTACATTTCTGTGATCCATTTTGTAGCGTCCTCCCCTGCTCAGGTACTCTCTAATGATTACACCACAGACTGAGTTCAGTATAACGCATCTGTATTCTGCGTGCAAAAGAAAATTCAACATTCTAAACCTACATTCACTTCAGTATGCTGTAATGCTTATGTCACAGTTCTATAGAGTCCATCAGGCGCCACAAGGGTATCATCATTACAAACTTGCAAAGCACTATATCTCCAACTCTGTCAAATAAAAAAGTAAACTTTTTACAAATACATACTCAATCATAGCTCTTCAATGAGCCTTTGATCACACATCCCAACCATACCTTCAGACACTGGGGACAGGTAGTAGAAGTGTCCATGACAGGCGTTGGGGATGTAGAAACAGCAGTAGTCAGGGGGTCTTCACAAGTCCTTTCAAACCCAGTCCCTACATTGACAACAGTGCCTGACGAGTGATGAGCCACATGTCTCAAGTGCAAAGTATCCCACGTAACAGACTTCCCAGGACATTGGGGAATTACCATATGTCCTTCTCTGGTCGCAACACAAAATGGTTCAGCATTGAAAGGAGCATCAGACTTTTGTTTTCCATCCTAATGAACAAACACTCCAACTCCTCTAGTGAACGAAACATCTCTTGCATGTCGACACTTGTCTGCATAGGCCTTCATTTTCTTCTTACGATCCAAGTCTTTCAAGTGGGTCTCTTCCTTGGTGTTGGACTTTTTGCAGGGTTATCCCCAAACTTTTTGCTTCTTCCTCCTATTTTTTCCTGACCTGTATTTGTTGGCTATAGGACTCTGGGCACTTTACCACTGCTATTCAGTGCTAAAAGGCATTTGCTCTCTATGTAATTTGTTATTATGATTGGTGATCCATGATTGACATATTTGATTTCCTGGTAAGCCCCTAGTAAAGTGCACTGAGTGCCAGGGCCTGTAAATCAAATACTGCTAGTGGGCCTGCAGCAGTTTGTGCCCCACCCCCACATGGGTAGCTTTGAAAATGTAGCTCGAATCTGCCACTGCATTGTCCATGTGCAGATGTTAACTGCCATATTGACTTTGCAAGTGCACCCACTTGCCTGGCCCTAACCTTCCCTTTTCTTACATGTAAGACACCCCTATTGTAGGCCCAAAGTACCCCCCTCAGCAGGGTGCAGTGTATGTGAATGGTAGGACATGTACTGGTGTGTGTGACAGTCCTGATAGTGAAATACTGCCAATTTAGTTTTTCACAATTAAAAGGCTATCTTGCCCCATAGGACAGAATGGGAGTTTATTTAAAACATCTTATAAATATAACTTCCCATTGGGACAAGATAGAGAAATAAAGTTTAGGCTCTTTGAACTCAGAATTTAATAACACATATTTTAGTAAAGATGGTTTTTAAATTCTGTGTGAAAATGCCACTTTTAGAAAGAAGGAATTTTCTTGTTTACCCATTCTGTGTGCCTCTTCCTGTTTTTGTGTATTGACTGTCTGGGTTTGGATTCACTGTAAACATCCACTGGGGTGGCTGAGGTGTGCCTGGCCCTTCCTGGATGTCTCAGAGCTGGGCTGAATAGAACCTTGCTGAATTTAGAGTAGTGGAAGGAGATTTCCTGAATAGTGCTTAGCTCCCCTGCACAATGCTGTCTCCACCCCTTGTGGTCATACTGCTCCAGTGAGGACAGAACTGGTTTGGACTGGGCTCAGAGACCTCTTCACAAAGAGAACAAAGACATCTTGTGGTATAAGTATTACACCTAAAACCCCTGAACTTTAGATTACTTCTGGATCAAGAGGAACCTTTGCCAAGGAGAAGAGCTAGAGAAACTGAGGAGAAGTACTGAACTTTTGCTGTGTGTCTGGGGTTTGCCTGCAGTAGCTATTTCTGCCAAGAAAAGGAGAAGGACTTTGCTGTATGAGATGTCACCTGCTTAAATAAGATCTCGAAGGACTTGAGTGGAGCTTGCCTCCTGTTAATAAGACTCAGGGACACAAACGACTTCCTGCAAATCTGCTGGTGCCGCTGGACTCTGCCATCTACCCTTGCCTGAGCTGCCTCCTTACAATTACAGGGCCTCAGAGGTGGGTTTTTCAGCTAATCTCCGCAAGAACTGTAGCGAAGCATCGCAAAGCTGTGCAAAGTCTCTCGGAACCGACACCGGACGACGCGAAGCCTCACCGAGTTCCGTCAGGCGACACGTAGCCTCACCAAGCAGCCCCCAGCACCAACACCGGATGGCGCAAAGCCTTGCAAACTAACGCATCACCTCCAGTGAGTCACGCATCATAATTGTGCACCAAGTTTGTCCACAAATCACCCGCAGACCAGAATTGTCTTGGATTTTGCCGCCTCACTTCCCCCGACAGTCCGGATTAGACACATCACTTCTCCTGTGTGCAGCAAAACTCTCACCTCGCCACCCCAAGGACTCAGGAACTGACGCATCGCTGTGTTTTCCAACGCTTCTTTTCTCCGCAGCTGTTTGGCTTTGTAAATAACAACGCATCTTCAGGTACATTGTGAGAAATCACGTGTTCCATAGTTTTCTATGGACCAAGTTGTTCGTAACCTTTTTAAAGACATGTTCTTATAACATGTGAGTTGGATTTTTATTGTTTTGGTCTTGTTGAAGTTTAGATAAAGATACATTATTTTTTCTAAACTGGTGTGGTGTCCTTTTGTGGTGTTATCATTGTATTACTGTGTGTTTTGAGTGCGAATACTTGACACATTGCATTTGAGATAAGTCTGTCTGCTCGTGCCAAGCTACCCAGGGGGGTGAGTAGGTGTTATCTACAGTGTATATTCCCCTTTCCCTGACTAGAAGCTAGGGTCCCTATTTGGACAAAGGTACCTACCTTTGCCAACTAGTGACCCCCATTTCTAACACTCACTATTTAATCTTCTGCTGTTCCATTGAGGTAAGTTGGACGTCATTGCTCTCCCAAACATCAAGGTTGCAGGTCTTTCATCTGTGGTCAAGTCATGGGTTGAACAGTAAGCTTGAAGAGTCGAATTTAAGACAATCTTAAGGTTGAGCTTTTCAAATACAGCATGCTGGACAGCTTTTTTAAGAGTACTCCTGAAACGTTCAACAGTGGCATTGGCCTGTGGCGAAAGAGATGTGCTCTTCTGATGCTTCACATTAAGATGACTGAGACAGTCTCTGAACTATCCACTGTTGAAAGGTGGGCTATGGTCAGACTTTAGGATCACAGGAATAGCCCACAGCGAGAAGATGTGGTTTAATCTTTTAATGACTCATTCTTGAGTGATAGCTGAGAGATCTTTTATCAATTGAAAACGGGAGCACTCATCAACGATCACCATCAGGTGATGTCCATTGTCAAGAGGACGGAAAAAGTCAGCCGCAATTCTGTCCTGTGTATGTGTTGGCAACTGACATTTTAAGGTGTGCTGAGTGGTTTTCAATAGAGAGCTTGTTTGGTTCAACAATTCAACAAGTCCATTCATGGGCCAGTTTAATTATCTGTTGGTGCAGACTCTCCGTAATGACAGTTCTTAAACCTCTTAGTATAATACCTTCATGAGGAACAGACAGTTCATCTTTGAAATTTTTAAACTTCTGGTATTCGCTTTCATTGCTAAGAGGTGGAGCCTACTGGTACCAAGACTGATGTGTAATAATTTCTTTCAGTTTCAGCATGTCACTATCTTGACTTGTGACAGTGACAGTTTATTACAATGAAATCACAGCCGGTGTGATTGACCTCACAATTAAATTTATGTAAGCTTCACCAGTCTGAGAATTGGTGCCAGGGCATTGTACAGGCACTGGTGAGAAGTGGTCAGCTAGATAGTATAGTTCTATTCTTGCAATCACAGACCCCAACATTCAATGTGCAGAGGCATCTTTGACTTTGGATTGCCAAAGATGGTCAACAATGCTTATGATCTGTCACATGCCATCTCAAATTCAGAAAATCAATAAAAACTGAACTGTTTTCAGGATACTTTTGCTGTGACAGCAGCATGTATCGGAAGGCTTCCTGCACTGAGATACCCCTCAAGTGGTGATTTGTGTACAAAATAGATCATTGTAACATAACATAACAAAACAAGTGATAAATGCTTCCCATAAAGGAATACATGGAAATGCTAACAAGCCCACACCACAGCTAAGTTTTGTTTCTCAGGTTGTGAATAAAAAAGTTCAGTTGTTTGGGACAAACTTTCGTCTTGCATATACCACAATACATTTTCGAGCATTTGAGGGTCCACTGTGCTATGAAAGGGTGGCGCCTAACCTGACCGGGCTAGCGTCAACAACAACAACCTTAGTATGAACATTTGGATCAAAGTATGCTATTTCAGTAGTGTTCTCAATAGCCTTTTTGATTCTATGGAAGCTTTGCTCGCATTCATGTTACAAGAGAAAAAAAATGTTATTTTTCTTTAAGTCTCTTAATGGCACACTGACAGTGGCAAAGTCGTGTATGTATCTAGAGCAATAACTAGTCATTCCAAGGACTGAACGTAACATGGAAACATCTTGTGGAGGACTGTCACTTGACAGCGCTTCCACTTTAGCTGCATTGGGTTTATGCCCCCATCAGAAAAGATATGGCCACATAATTCTAACTTTATCTTATGGAACTCACATCCTCTGCATTCAAAGGAAAATCAGCATCAATGAGCAGCTGACACTTGTGCGAGAGCTTTGTCGTGCTCCTTCTGAGTTGCTCCAAAAACCAATATATAATCACTATAATTGAAAGCATTCATGACATCCTGTATGATAAGTCGAATGACATTATGGAATAAATCCGCAGCTGATGACACATCAAAACATAGTTTTTTGTAATGGGTCGGTCCAACATGTGTAAAAAAGGTAATGTACCTGTAATTTTCCTCAAGCTCCAACTGATGATATCCTTTCATGAGATCAAGGCTAGAAAATACTTTCACACCATTAAAATGTGTTATCATGTCAGCAATGTGCGGACCTGGATGTTGTTCTCTTTCAATTGCCTTGTTTGCTTGATGCTTATCCACACAGATAAGTACAGATCCTTCACGGTCATTTTTGGGTACTACCACTATGAGAGAAGCCCATTGAGTTGGGCCAGTGGAACGCTCAATGTTATTGCGTTTGGATAAGGATTCAAGTTCTTTTTCAACAGATTTCTGTAATTGAAAGCCAGTTTGTCTGTGTCTTTGAGGAATAGGATGAACTTCCTCATTAATATGTAATTGGACTTTCATAGTCTTGAGTTTTCCCAAGCCATGAATCAATGAAGGGAATTGACTTACTGTTTCGTGATGAGCATTCATGTTATAGTTCATGGATATCAGTCCCATATCAGCAGTGGTACTGAAGCTAAGTAAACAGGTGCTTGACCCATACCTTCATGTATAATAATGGGTGCTTTTACTTTTGTTTTCTTATCCTTCATCGTTGCTACAAATGAACCTTGACTTTTTATTGGTGTTGATGCAATCCAGGTAGGAGGGGGCAATGGAGACAGTTCAACCTATTTCTCCTCATGCATAATATTTATTGACGCACCACTATCAATAATGAAAGGTATTAACCAAACTTTGACTTTGCAGAAAATGTTTGAATGAATTTGGTGCTTTGTCGTGTCGACTTATCTTTGAACGGTATTATTCCTCACGTGCGGCCAGTCCAACATGCGCACGTTTCTCTGAGGTAAACATTGACATAGAACAGCCATCTTCTTCACTTTCACTTGGTCACTTGACATGAATACAGAAGAACTGTTTCCCAAAGATTTAAATGTAGATTGGCTTCATTTGGAGTCAATTTGGCTCAGCTGATGTGTTCGGTTGGCCTTAAGGGAGTAAGTCAAACGTCACTTCTGGAATGTTCGAGCATCCATTTTGTCTATGCATCATGACAAACTCACTTTCCTTTGTCTTGCAAACCGTTACAAAATGATTCTCTTTTCTACAGCCTTTGCAGATTTCCCTTATTGTTGGACATTTACCCTCATGTTGTGGTACTGTAAAACTTCGGAACCATGTGGGTAGGATGGTCCTACCGTGCCGATTTTGGTATCAGCGAACCGCAAATGACTAATGCGGTATGTATGAGTGTTTTCGTCATGTTTCACCGATGAATTCACCGTGTATACGGTATTATATATTGAACCTTTGGGTTCCATTTTAGAATGGCATCCATTTTGTGGTTGCCCTCACATAGGCTGTGCACTAAGGCCATGCCCAGGCCTAAAGGACACGCAATCCTTCCGTGACTTCTTTGTGACCTGAGCAAACTGACTCCGCTGCCCTTGGTCAGTCTTGTCCGGCCAGTTCCTTTTACTGCGGCCAAATGGGATTAGCATCAGGGCCCGACACATCATAAAGTCACGCATCCCACATGAACCCTGACTAATCTCTTTTACATCTGACTCTGTTTCCTACTTTATTGCTTGTTTTACGAGGAGGAGGTGCCCGTTTATTGGGGTCTGCTGATATCTGATGAGGGTTCTGAGCCTCGCTGGGTAAATAATTATGGGCTGACCGAGCTGAAATGTGGGATTGTCATCATGACTTTGCTCTTTCTTTGAAACGAAGATATGTGAATGATCAAGCTGTAAAATAAGGAATGTTTGCCTAAAGCGTAATATTTTGTATAAAAGGAGAATACTGGTATTTGTTAGGGAGCAGTCTCCTGAGAACATACACCGTGCTGTACTTCTCGGATACCTGTGATTGGTCTGCAGCCAATAAATACGATCTTTGACTTCACCTAGAAGACTCTGTGTTTCTGTGGTCTGAAACAGGAAGAACTCGAAGTCTTCGGGTGTGTCCCCTGGCACCACTGGGTTGGTTCTGAAAAACCCAGTACTTCAATGTGGAAACGAAAATCACTCAGTGTCCATCGGTCTTGTGCGTTGGCTTCCTCTTCACATTCATGACTGACTCACTCTCTGCACCTCCAGCTTCCATGTCAGCAGCTTGTCAGTCAGTACGCTCTTCAGCTCTGACAGCCATGAGAACTTGCTTTTGACTAACAGTTTTTCTCAGCATACGTCATTTGAACGAATCTGACAAGCATCTGCCAATCACTCTGAGGTGTATAGCTTCCTCAGCATTAAATTAAATTAAATTAACTTACAGTGTTTGATGAGAATATCGAATCTCTCAAAAAATGTGCTGATGGTCTCACTGGCTTTCTGTCATTCTTGACGGAAGATGTACCTTTGGTAATCTACAGTTGTCATTGGATTGAACTTGAGATTCAAGGCTGCTTTAATTTTACTGTATGCAATTTCGTCAGCTCACAGCATTTTCTTTATGACTTCTTTTACACTTTCACTGGCAGGATTCTTATGGTACTTGATAATCTTCTTGTAATCTTCTTCTTCTTTTGCATCCAAGAAATCATCAAATGTCTCTATCCAGGCATCCTATCTGTCACCAATATTTAGTTTTTTGGCAGTACCGATTGGCGGTTGTGGTTTCAAGAAGGCGGCAGCACTGTAACCAATTATAGGACTGGCTGAGGGCCAAATTATTTCGGACACTGTCTGCCAAGACCTGCTTTATCCGGACCATCTCTAAGGCCCTGTGCTGTGCTGGCCTCTGGGTCATCTGGAACAGCCCATGGAATTGTGACCTTGCTCTTGGTCTCCATGGGAGCCCTTTGCTTTCAAGAGACCTTGGGAGTTTTTCTGAGCCACAACCTGGCAGCTTTGGTGATGTGCTGCTTTTCGTAGGGCATCTCCTCAAGGACAACCCCAGGTACTTCCTTAAGGTCACTTCCCCCAGTGCTGTGATATGATGACACTCTTTGCTGACTTTTGGTAAGCTGTGCTATCACTCTGTATGAATGTGCGGCTTTGAGTGGCATACTAGAGCAAGTACCTAACTTTTCGGCCTTCCCATCAGGTTCTCAGCGAATGATGAGTAGATGTCTTCATGAAACTTTCATTATCTTCTAATTCTTTACACAGAACTGAGGCTGTGCTTGCTTTGACTCCACATACGCCAAATGTCAATTCCGCAATGCGATGGAGGCGCAAGTGGCATTCACGAGCCGTTTGCTGGACTACGCCAAACTCTATGGGAGAGCACTGTTGATCTTTGGGTTACTTATCCCCTATCATGCCCCAAGTTGCAGCGTCCTCCTCAGCCCAGGTACTCACTAATGATTATGCCACACAAGGAATTTAGTATGACACATCTTTATTCTTCTGTGTGTAACCGCAAACTCAACATTCTAAACCTGCATTCATTTCACTATGCTCTGATGCATAGGCACAGTTCTACAGAGTCCATCAGGAGCCACAAGGGTTCCATCATTACAAACTCATATGACACTACAAATTCGTCATGGGTGGGGAGTTGGGGCAATCCCCAATGATGGAGGATGAAGATCTTTGCCAAGTTAATCTCTGTGGCTAATAAGAGCCTCTCATGGGTAGTGGGTATAGGGGAGTCATCAATGTCGTGCAATATGATCAATTGTTTAGGGAAGGGTAGAGGCAAATGCAGAGTCTCACTAACAGTAGTCTCCACCTCTCCCCAAAATGGCTGAATTTAGGGGCAGTTACTCAGAATGTGGATTATGGTACAATCACACCTCCAGCAGCTGGAATGGTGAAGTAGGCTTCTGGAATGGAGTAAATGCGGGGACCAGAACCAGTCTTGTAATGTTTTAAAGACACCGTTTTATTCTAGCTTCCCGGACTCTCTTGTCCAGGTCATCCACAAGTGTGGCCCAGTCAAATTCAGTGTAGTCTATCTGCAATGTCTTCTGCCAGGTTTCATGCAGTCTGGCGAGATGTGGTGTAGCATATAGGTGGGAAATTAAAAGAATGTATAGTCCGGACATCACACTCCAGGACAACCTCCAATGTGCCAAGTAACGCCTACAGGAGTGTCACCTACATCCCATGGGGGTGGCCCCAGGCAATTTTGAAAGCAATGTTAAAGTTGGACATATGTCTAGCGGTGATGGGCAGGTAGTTTGAAGTCATCTTGGAGTGATTCAAAAGTGAGGCTGTCTCTGTGCGAGATCAGCTAGGCAAGTGTCAGCATGCTAGCCTGCACCATGAACCACAACTTAAAGGCAATCTATCTATCTTGACCATTGTGTTGCTCCAAATCCGTACATGGTTGTGGAGCCACACATTTGTCCATAGCAAGAGGTAGGTGTGGAGTCGGGTTCTACATCAGAGAGATGGGGGTTTTATGTTTAAAGAGTAAGTGCAGTCCCCAGCCAACAGATGCAAGAAAGGGCTCCTTTGCAAGCCGGAGGGGGGTCCTCTGTCCGGGCTCATCCAATTGCGATAGGTGCAGGGCGGTATAGTACTGCTCCACACAGGGTAGGCTAAAGTCTCCTTGTCGCCTGTGGACCATCAATTTCTGGATTTTCAGCCAGGGTTTGGAAACGTCATATATGAATGCTGTGACATCATGGTTAATTGTAGGAAGGAGGGATAAGTTGACAGAGAGCTGCAGAATACCTAATATATATGTAAACCTGGGTACTGCAACTATTTTCGGAGCTTGTATTCTGCCCCAGAGCAACAGGTGGAGACAAGTCCATTTTGCATAGTCCAGCTAAGTTCTGACTATCAGAGGGTCCAGGTTATCAATCACCATTTTTTCCAAGTCTTGATTTAGGTCAATGTCCAGGCAGCTGAGGTGATATGATTCACATTGAAATGGATAGGCGGAAAGCGGCTACTACAGTTGTGACTCTGGACATGGGCAATGCCTCACTTTTTGTCCAGTTGATCTTCTGGCCTGATATAGAGGCAAAGGCTGCCATGAGAGACATGAGGATGGGAAGCGAGAGGCTGAGGTTTGTGAGCATTAATAGGATGTCATCCGCATACAATTGCACCTTTGAATGGCCAGCAGGCATGGGCAGGCCTGATATAGAAGTGTGATGCCTTATGGCAGCCACCAGAGGTTTCATTGCTAGAAAAAACAATAGAGGTTATAAAGGGCATCTTTGACAGGGAAGGGGTCAGATTCAAAACCTCCACAGTAAACCTGAGCTGTCAGATTGCTGTAGAACCATCGGACTTTCGCAATGAAATTCTCACCCTGTCCGAACCAGTGGAGTGCACAAAATAGGCAGGAGTTCTCAATCTGGATAAACACCTTTTTGGTGTTGAGTGAAAGGGCAAGAGTTTCTTGCAGCAAGCCTTTAGTGTACCTGTGGAGGTGACCTACAGTGCGCAAATGGTTATGGGATGTGCGGCCAGGAACAAAGCCTACTTGGTCTTGATGGATGAGGTTAGGGATTACACATTTAAGAGGCAAATATACTGGGCACGATTTTACTATCCACATGTAAAAGGGATATTGGGTGGTTACTGCTGCAGGGTAAAGGGTCTTTCTGAGGTTTTGTGAGGATAGCAATTAGCACTTTGTTGGATAGGGCCTAGAGGCCATCCATCCATTCTGCCTCTTTGTAGGAATTGTAGAGGGAGTCCAGTATGTTTGGCTTCAGCCATTCATAAAGTTCTGCATGGAAACCGTCCTCTCCAGGTGCCTTACTATAAGGGGAGATTAGAGATCACCTGGGCAATCTCCTCTTTGGAGATTTCCCCTTCCTGCACAGACCTGCCATCATCAGTGAGGCATGGCAATCAGAGAGTGGCAAAAAAATGGTACTCCCTCTCAGGGTCTCTACCAGTCTAGTAATATGTTGCACATTCCGAGGTTATTTCTTATACCTTTTGAAGCAGATCGCCCATGCCATTATGTATGGCGGGGATGGCAATAGATGTTTTCTGCTGTCTTCCGCTGTTTAAGTTTGGTGGCTAAAAGTCTGCTGGCTTTTTCCCCTTATTCATAGTTAGGCTTTCCTGTTTTCAGTTTCTATTTTTGGTGAATTCTGGTGGTGTTTTTTCACTGTTTTCCAGTGATTTCAAAACCTCAAAAAAACAGTGCTTTTCAGTGGTTACTCATTTTCGCGCCATAAAAAACAACTGAAACGTTGTTTTACCGGTGTTTATGGAACGCTTTGCTTTTAATATTGCTTGCTTTCTTCATTGATGCATGGTATATAGCCAGTGTACGTACAGTGTAGATGAGGTCCAAATACATTTTTACAAGTCGAAGGTTAAGTCAGCACTTTCTGAAATTTGCCTGAAAAGGGTGGCTCTGTGCAAGGCACACCTCTTGAACTGCGGGGTACAGAGATAACTTTTTGGAAATGAGAGATTTCTGGGGGTGTTGGGCGTTGTAGGCAAGGCAGGCAGTTCTCATAGTTCCCCACCTAATGCTGTCTACGGCTATTGGTTGACAGATGTTCAGAGATTCCTCACTGATCCTGTTTAGATGGAATGCATGATGTTTCAACGTATCCATTCACAATGCAAGGCTTTACGACGCGGTCGTTACAACTACTGCGTTGTTACTACGCATGCCATTACATCGCAAGTCATATCAACGAATTGCTGTAGGGGGCACGCTGGATTTAGGAATAGTATTCCCCTGTGTCAGACCAATTTACTTGCTTAGGTTCCTTGCCGATCCGTTTAGAGAATGGTCTCCATCAGGCCGGGACTGGCCGTAGCGGGCACCGGGCAATCCCCTGGTGCGCCGCAGGGGTGGGTGCCGGTTTTGGGCCCCTGGGGGCCGTTTTTGTTACAGGGCCGTTTTTGCAGCTTAGCTGCAAAATCGCCCCTGTAACAAAATCGGCCAAAAACCGGCCCTGGCAAAGAGCTCGGCGGCACCCCCAAGCCCCGGGGGGCCGGCTGAGCACTTTGCCAGGGCCGGTTTTGGTTCCCAGTCCGGCCCTGGTCTCCATGTTAGTCTATTGATCTGCACTGTTCATGTTCTCTTCTGCCTCAAACTCAGTAGTCCTTTTGATATTTTGCTTGTTATTTTCCTTGTGCAGATTGTAATCGGTTCTGGCTAATGATGAGATGAGGGATCCTTATCCCCTGCAGATTATATTTTGCAATTTGCACTAACAAGAGGCATCACCATGAAATGAATCCTATAATTGACTAAGTTATGAAAAAGAAAAACACAGAGGAGGGAAAGAAACAGGCATGCAGGAAACGTATGTGTGCAACCTTTAAAAGCCACGTTTACAGCTGTCAGTGGAAATGGACAAAGGCCCCAGCATATTAGTTTTGTAGCTTAATTATGCTAACTAAACACACGAAATTAAACATTATTTTCTAAATAATAAAAAGCTCTGACAAACTTCTCTACCTTCAGTTATAAAATAAAAAGCAGTAAAGAAGCTGTTTGTGTGTACTGAGAGAAATAGTGTAAACTTGGAGAGATTGATGAAAAATTATTTAGAGACTGTATTCCTAAGTAAGTCACTCTTTGATGTTTGGTACAGGATAGGGCAACATAATGTAACACTGAACAAGTTGTAGGAAAGTGAAGCTTCCCTTCTGTTCCCGCAAAGCGTGTTCTGTTTTTAAATAATTGGAATTTGACATTAGGTGAGATTTTGGCAGGTGTTCCAAAAATCACCATTTTCAATTAAATCCAATGTGTAGACGTAATCCTCTTTTAAATGCAGTTGAAAATCCTTTTGTCATTTCTGTGGTATGGGCAACATTGCTGCTAAGAACTTTTCGGCTGCTTAAATTCAACTTTGCTGAAAAGGAGAACTAGTCAACTATAATTCTCATATATATTTAGGGGGCTACTTACTTCTCTCAGACAGGGATGAAGAGAGTAAGACAAAGAAAGTTAGTGAGACAGACAGGCAGACTGAGCGAGAGAGAAGCAGAGTGTGTGTGTTTAGTTTTTGTTCGTCTACATTTCACGAGGAACCAACGGCAGATGTGTGTTGGGAGATTTTGATGGCTTTGAGTGACTGAAATGACCATCATTTGCATACCCAGGTGACTCTCCTTTGCACAGTGGCGAGATCCTTCTCTGGGTCTTGCTACTTTCACTATCGGTCTTGAAACCTGCACACAAAATGAATTCGTGTTGAGTTATGTTACAGGGCGAGTTGCCTTGTGTTAGGTGTTAAATCAAATGCGCCACGTAATAAAGATACGTTGTTTATTAGCTGGGACAACTAGAACCTATTGCCAGTTTTTTTTTTTAATATGCCGATGCTGGTACTTGCAACAACAAAATCCACATCCTGGGACATTAGCAGGCATTTTTGCATCTGTAAATATCGGCAGGTGTCACCTCCATGTGTGTCGATGGAACCGTCCCCCTCATACCTGAAGCGTGGCGCCCCTTCCGCTCAAAGAAATCAGGATTCGGGCTCCAACAGCACAGCGCCCCTCCCCGCAAAAGAGAAACAAACCCATCTCATCGCAGGGGCTCTGTGTGCTGTCCCCCTCTCCAGCACCCCCCTCCCCCCCCCCCCCGCCCACCAGAGTCTTACGTGTTATCACTGAAAAGCGACCGAGATGGGGCTCCCTAGAAGCTTCCAACTGTCTCAAACTGACCTACAAAAACGTGACCTCTTCATTCGTGTCTTCTGGCTAACATCTGAGTGAGTGAGAATCCCTCCCCTGCCGCCCAAGACAGTGACACGGGGATTTTATGACAGGGAATAGAATACCTAATGTGATGGGTTGTGTGATGCTCGGTCTGATGGGTCTGAAATTAAAACAATTAAACTGTATTATCTTTATAAAGCTTTTATCCAAAGTGATTTACACAGAACACGTTTGCATGCAATTAGCATTATTAAAGAACCTTGTGTTCATTACAACGAATTCTTAACAACACCATCAAGATTTTCTAACAACTTCTAATATTTCACATCTGTTCGCTCTTGTTCGTGCTTTATTCCTTATTCATTTCTAAGTTCCACCAAGAAAGTTAATTGCAATTAAATATTAGACTAAAACACCTTGAAGAGGGAACGCTTCTTACTAGAAATTGGCGGACCGAAAGTCCTCGGCGCGAGCACAAAATAAAGGCCACACTGACCTCCAGAGGCCAAGTTTAAAAACAGAGCTGGAGTAAAAGATTATGTAAATGGTCTTTTTAAAGACCTGTGAAGTACTCGGGTGCGGCCACAGTCAGACAGACGGCAGACCACAACAACTCCTCTCCCCCGCTAACTATGAAAATCAGTGACACTCGGTTTAAACCGGGTCAGCTGATTTTCATCCGGTAGGGTACTGTCGGTGAGAGTCGGTTTAAACCGAAATCCGGACAGCCTATTCATAGTGCAGCGAACATAGCTTATGGAGCATGTATTCCGCCTTGGATGTGCACAGGTGGTTGAGTTCTGCCTGTGTGGCTTAAAGTTGCTGACTGAGAGGTCATGTGGGATGTCTCACATATGCTTGTGGCTTGGATTTAATGTCTGCTTCTAAAAGGGCCTATTATTCCATCTGTTGTTTGTTCACAAGAGCTGCGTCATGCATAATCTGCCCACGAACAGTGGCCTTTGCTGAAACCCACAGGGTTTGTGTGGATTACCGACCCTGATTCTCGTTGTAGTGGTATTTTTCATTGGGCATTTTGTAAAAGTTGTTAAGACAACAGGGTTTATGAATTGCTTTTGTCAGGCCCCAGTCAACATCAAGACAAACCTGTGCGTGGTCAGAGAGGGATCCTTCCAATATCTTGCATCTTGTCACTAAAGGCGTTACCTGGTGTGAGGATCATAATGGTCCAGCCATGATTGCATCCCATGGACTGGCGACACGTAGGAGAATTCCTTTTCAGACAGGTGAAACAAATGCCAGATGTCAAGCAATCCCTGGTTGCCCATGACATCCCAGATAATTGCTCTGTCCCCTTTATTGAGCACATCAACCAGGCCGATGAGTTTCAGTATGGCATCTGGGGCTGAGTTCCAGTTGACTCCCAGGATGACCCATGTCGGGTCCAGTCTCGAGACGAGTCTTCTGAGTGTAAGAAAAAACTATGCTTCAGTCTAGTACGGGCATAGATAGAACTAACTCCGAAAAACCCTGTCTCCTATGCATAATTTAGTGAGTGTATATCTGCCCTCCTCATCAGTCGAAGTTGGCAGCACGATGCAAGGTAGTGCCTTTCGCAAGAGGAGCGGACACCACATTTTCTAGGGTGCTTCTCTGGCAGGGGTTCAGTACGGTCTGTGATAGGGGATCTGCAACTGTGGATATCTGTGCCCACCCAGTCGTGCTTCAGTTTGTCCACCTCAAGAGCGGAGAGGTGTGTCTCTTGTAGTAGGGTTATATCAGTGTGTTTGCAGGCTAAAAAGGAGAGGATCTTCCTCTTCACGCACTGTGTCAGGCCATTAACGTTCAGGGATGTGATCCAATCAGCAGCGTTTGCCATCTTGGGACGGTCCAAAATGCAGTTGTGAGCAACTCAGAGATGAGCTTCAGGGAAATAATCACTGCCTGATGCCCCTTAAGCAGGTCAAAGGCACTGTGCGAGGAAGGCAGTGAGTGCAAGGGCTCCCAGTGCAATGCAACAGAGGGCCGCTGAGGTTGACCAGGTGAGGTGCTCAAGTACATGTCCCCTGTTCTGTGGAGGGGAAGGGGTGAGTGGGGTTGGGGGGGGTGGCAACCCCACAGAAAAGGTGGAAAGATACAGAAGAAATGTCAAACATCAAAATTCAAAACCCATTACAATGAAGCAGGTCTATGATGAGATAATAAACATTTTCGGAGCCATAGTGAAACATGGAGCCGATCTCACACACAACATAATGTTTAGTCTCTCACAGAATGGTAAACTGGCAATGGATGCCTATCGGATATGAATGAATAGTGCCTATTAAGAGAAGAGAGTAGCACAGCATACAAGAAATGGTAATAACATGAATAGCATCGGGATCGGTTCCTTGACCCTTGAAGATTCAGTGGCTAAGGTTAGGGTCAGGGTTAGGGAGAGGGAGAGGAGCAGTGCAAACATGTCCTAGGTAGTGTTGGTGGGTGGGGGTTCAGCACATCCATGGTGCCAGTGTGCTCATCGAGAGATTGTCCAGAGAGAAAAGGAGGAAAGAGAGAGAAGTGGACAGAGGGGAGGTTAGGGTAGGGTGTCAAGGACGGATAGGGGTGGGGGGACTCAAGGGATGGGGAGCTCCCTGGGTGTTACCGGGAGCTGGCTGCTTCTGCATAAGACTAGGTGGCGGTAGTCCCCAGGGACGGTGTAATGTCAGAGAGATACAGCAAGTTTAAGAGTGCCAGGCGCAGTAAGTCGATGACCGTTAAGTGAATAAAAAAGGTGGTGGTGCATGGTTAGGTAGGGTGGGTGGGAAGAAAGGGCCAGGTTGGATGGTGGAGGCTGACAAGCAACCAAGGAATCATGCATCAGGAGAGAGAGAAAGTTCACAATGCACACAATGCTCAAGGTACCTATCTGGGTCTCCCGGGTCCCCACTGGCGTCCATGGGTCACCATCATCCACATGCGCAGTCCCCAGCAGCCAAGGCGGGTTTGAGCGGGGTCCCTTTTTTTCTCCATAGGTGAATCTTGGGTGAGTTCAAAAACTTTCTTGATCACTTTACCTTTGTCAGGACTGTTTCTTGAAGAGTACATCCAACGTCCTGCTCTGCCAGGCTTTTTGGTGCGGATCTCAGCAGAAAGATGAGAGTAACTACAAAACAAGCAAATAAGTGTTTATACTGGCTTCACTGAAGCCTTCCAGGAAGCACTGCATGTCCCTAGTTTAACGGAGAGTTTTTGATTGTACATCTTTAGTGATCCACATTCTAGTGGGTTCAAGCAGGCCATGTTTAATGTCTAGTTTCCATAGCTGCAGCCTCATGAGCATAAAGCCTTTCCACTTGAGGCTAGTTTTCTTATAAAAGTTTGTGGTTATTTGGGTTTTGTGAGTTTTCCAGTCACAGGGTCCGTATTGATGTGCTGCCAGCAGTATCTGCTGGGTATGCTCATGAATGAGGAGACAACTAAGTATCAGTTGAACCCTGCCCCTGGCAGTAGATGATGGATTGTGGGTTTGGTGAGCTCGTTGGAATTCCACAGGCGGGTCGAGGGAGAGACCTGTAAAACAGGGTATCAGGTCAGACAGAAAACTGTTCATGTCTCCCTCCTCCATTGTGCCCTGTCTTCTAAATCCACTGGTTTGTTGCACAGGTGCCATATGTCGGCGTCCTAGGAGTGGAGCACTCTGACTTACTGTCCAAAACGGACACTGTTAGAAATTGGGTTGTTGGTTGACTAGGGTATGAGCCCTGGTCAAGCAGCAACCACAATCTTAGTCAGGGTAAGGGTCAATCAAACCCTAAGTTAACCTGTGCTCAACCTCTGGTAGCTTGGCACAGAGCAGTAAGGCTTGACTTAAAGGTGTGTGTAAAGTACTTGCGCAACACTTCAAACAGTAAAACGGTGAAATCACAGCACAAACATATTCTATACCAAGTTAAAAATAGATCTGACTTTGATAAATAAAGCAAGACTAAGACAGCAAAAATCCAATAAGTAGAACTGGAGATATTGATTTTTAAAGTTTATATGTAAAAAGCACCAAAAAGCACAAAGCGCTATTGGGGATATCTAGTTGTGCCGGACCAGGAAAAAGTCAAAATTTAGGCCGACCGCGATGAAGCGGGGGCCAACTCCAGAAACCCAATTAGGCCCACTGAACAGAATATCTTCAATCCTAGTTGAGGAGCGTGGCGTGGATGTACTTCGAATCTGCTTTGCGCAGCCGTGGCGAGGTGTTGGTTCTGAGGTGTGGTAAGGCTGGGATGTGAGGTCCTGATGCATCGATGTGGATGATCCTGTTGATGGGGCTTGTGATGGGATGCCCGGTGTCAAGGATGTGGGGTGCAGCCGAGGCAATGCATCGTTTCCGATGAGCGGTAAAGCTGCGATGCAAAGTTTTGGCGATGTTGTTGAGGCTGGTGTCAATGACGGATACGAGGAGCATGTACCAGGTAAAGCATAGTGCAGCAGCGGTTGCAAAGGTGATGCGTCAGTCACAAGATGCGAGAGACAGTGATGAGTCCAATCCACACAGCAGCAGCGATGTGTCGGTTCTGCCCTGGGATGTGCCGCTCAGATGAGAAGATGCGTCGGTTCTGCTCGGCGATGCATTGCTCAGCAGAGAAGATGCATTGGTTCCACTGGCACGTGCTTCAGACCCTCTTCCGAAGGTCTAGTACAGGGGTGGTACACCTTGGCAAGTGAGACTCACAGATGGCAGAGTCCAGGTGCAGGGCTTGTAAGCCTCCTATGTCCCAGAGTCTTCAGATCAGGAGACCAGCCAGCTAGCCATTGGAGTCACTCTGAATTCTTGGGTCAAGAGATGCAGGCAGAGTCCTTCTCACCCAGGCAAGAGGGCACCAGGCAGAAGATCAGCACAGTGAATCAGGAGTCAAGCAGAGTGTCGTCCAGCAGAGTGGCAGTCCTGCAGCTGCACTGCAGTCCTTCTTTCTAGGAGAGTTTCCTCAGGTCTAGAAGTGAACTGAAGTGTTGGTGTCTGAGGTCCAGTACTAATTCCCAGTGATGCCTTTGAAGTGGGGAGACTTCAAAAACATGCCTTTGATGTGCACATAGATCCTCCCTTCCTGCCCTGGCCTCAGACTCACTACAGGAGGGTATGCAACCCTTTGTGTATGATCAGGACATAGCTTATTCAGGTGTGAGGATGTGCCCAGCTCCTCTCTCCCATCCTGCTAGAGATGACCCATTGAGACACATATAAGCTCCCATTGTGTGTGGCTATCTAGGAGGAATACACAAAGCCCAGCTGCCAGCTACACAGAGAGAGAGGCACCAAATGGGTGAAGCATGAAAATGCCAACTTTCTAAAAGTACAACAAACAAGGGTACCTCGCCAACCATAGATCAAAAATCTTTCAACATTGAAGGTCACTTCTATTAACTCCCAATCATGTCAATTTGATGTGCATTATCTCCTTATGTACATGTATCTTTTTCCCATTTATTGAATTCAGAACATACACTTCAAATGGATTCTACCAATTTTTAATCATATGCCATAGCTTTTGGCTATATCAAACCATTTCTATTTTATTTTGCAGCTTCTATAAAGACTTTAGGAAACATTTTTTAGTCCCTCTTTTGAAAATGTGTAAATATGTTTTTTATCAGAATGCTTTTAATTATCTTTGTGCCCTGGAAAAAAGTGATACCTGCCTGTCTGTTATAACTTTTATTTTAATGGCCATTGGAAGGAGGAAACAATTAGCTTACCTTTAGACCCTGACATATGAGAAATTGGAGCAACCAGCTATTCCTTAATTTCAGATTTAATAATTTGACTTCACTGTCTCATTGACCAAAAATTGGGAAAGAGCCAGATGTTAAGAGATTAGCAACACCCTAAGCTCCCACTAGAAGCCTATGCCAGTCAATAAGAGACACATTTATGGTGCTAAATTATAACTGTTAGGGGGAATCACCATGGGGAATATATTTCTAGTGTATGACTTATGCCTGTGGACTCCTTTTCCTTCATCTATTTTGTGATATAATGTATTATTGCATGGATTGTTTTTAATCTATTCTGTGATTACAATGTATTATTGCATACTTTGATGGTTTTATGTCTATACATGGAATAAAGTTTTGAATTGAATTGAATACAGACTCATCACTTTAGTGTGGTGACTCTGAAATTCATTTTCCCTCTAATAAGACCAGGGGATTGGTTGACATTTATAGATCTGGAGGAGGCGTATCTCTATGTCCTCATCAGAAGATCGCACCAAAGATGTTTGCGGTTTTCTCTAGAAAATTACCACTATCAGTTCACAGTTCTTCCTATTCAGACACTCAATCAATCAGTATTTATAAAGTGCTGCTCTTCACCTCAGAGAGTATCCAGGCACTGAGGTTTCGCTGGTTTCAGTCGAAAAGCCAGGTCTTGAGTCCCCTTCTGAATTTCGTCAGTAAGGGCAATGTTTATAGGTGGAGGGGTGAAGTGTTCCAGGCCTTGGCAGCGAGGTAGGAGAAGGAGCAACCTCCGTTGTGGCTTTGGCAGAAGGAGGAAGGGGTGTGAAGGCTAGGGAGATGGAGAGCAGGAGTCTGGCGGGTTTGTGGAAGTTCAGTCAGTGAATGATGTATGCTGGTCCCTGGTTCTATAGGGCCTAGCAGGTGAGTGTCAGCATCTTGAACTGGCATCTCTTCTGGAAGGGGAGCCAATGGAGGTTCCTGTGATGGGGAATAATGCGGGACCACTTGGGGGAGTTGAGGATGAACCTAGCTGCTGCATTCTGTATGGTCTGGAGTCTCTTGAAGAGGTCGGCCGTAATACTGGTGTAGTGTGCAGTTCCGTAGTCTAGTCGGCTGGTGATGAGGGCCTGGGTGAGGGTCTTTCTGGCGTTGCTGGGGATCCATCTGAATATTGTTTGAGGGTGTGGAAGCAAAAGGAGGTGACTGTGTTGATTTCACGCTTCATGCTGAGTTTTCTGCCAAGGGTGATGCTTGTCACAAACAACAGAAGGTGGTTTTTGAGAGTTTGTCCCTCCTCCTTTTATGGAGGAAGAGAGTATGTTGCAATTCTTAGATATGAGGAGAGCTCTTCCCATATATTAACAAAAGGTCCAGAAATTTAGATATGTAGAATCTTTGTAAATTTTGGTCCAGGAAAAAAAGGGGAGAAGACAGCAACATTGAGTAGGTGGATCAAGTCGCTTTTTGCAACGACCTATGAAAGTGAGGGTCAGACTCCATTGGCAGTTCAAGATAGATTGACCTGTAGTATGTCTTCTGCAGTAGAAGAGCTACAAGCTACTTCCATTTCCTAGATTTTCTGAGCAGCAGATGGTCTCATTCAGATACCGTTTCTAAACATTATTAGCTTTCTGAAATACAAAGTATTCATGATGTGCTTGGCTACAAGATTCTATTCTCTATGAAGAAAAAGGCGAGAGTTGAATTTCTGTTTTTCGAATGCGCTAAATTTCTTTTCAGAAGCACTGTCACTTGTCCATGTTTGATTACTAGTTAATTCTCAGTTCTTATGAATTCAAGTGAGGGAGGGACCAAAGGTTAATGCTTCGCAGGAGGTAACAACATCCACTTCAGCCACGCCAAACAACCCCCCTTGACGGACCACCACTGCGTACACTTCCACGTCGACAAACCCACTGCCCCCAAACCTGCACAACGCGCTTCGTGAAGGAACTGGAGCAAGGTCACAGAGGAGCACCTCAGCTCCACCCTCTAAAGCGATGCCCCCCCACCTCCACCGACTCCAACTCCACATCCAAAGAACTTTACAGGTGGATCACCAACTGCGCAGACAAGCTCGACCCCCTCCTCAACCCCGACAGACAGCGCCCCAAGAAGGCTAATTGGTTCACCGCCGACCTCCAAGTATCCAGACGCACCTGCCGACCTCTCAATAAGAATTGGTTAAACAGCAACAGTTCAGAGGACCGCACATCTTACAAGAAAGCCATGACAATACCACCAACTCATCAGATCCAACAAAAGGACCTTTATCCGAAACAAAATCTACGCCAGCAACTCCAAAGAACTCTTCAGCATCATTCAGGAACTCACCAAGCCCCCCCCCATCAAAGCCATGGATGTCACATCCTCCCAGGATCTCTGCAACAAACTCGGCTCCTACTTCCACCTGAAAGTAAGATCCCTCTATGACAACTTCAACAAACAGACTACGGACACCGAACCCACTGACCTCAAGAACTACCGACCCATCTCTCTCTTTCCTTTCACAGCCAAAGTCACAGAGAAGATCATCAAAGTTCAACAAACAAAATTCATTGAAGAGAACTCCATCCTCAACCCCTCCCAATCCGAATTCTACAGCAACCACAGCACCAAGTCCGCCCTACTCGCTGCTACAGATGACATCCGCACCCTCCTCGACCAAGGCCACACGACAACCCTGATCCTATTTGACCCCTCTGCAGCCTTGGACACCGTCTTCCACTGCATTCTTACCACCAGACTCCACGATGCCGGCATTCAGAGAATCGCCCTCAACTGGATTTGCTCCTTTCTCACTGGCAGAACTTCCCCCCTTCCTCTCCAAACCCACAGAGATCAACTGCGGAGAACCCCAAGGATCGTCACTCAGTCCCACGCTTTTCAACATCTACATGGCCCCCACACTGCCATCATTAGACAGCATGGACTCAGCATGTTATCCTATGTCGATGACACCCAGCTTATCCTCTTACTCACTAAGGACCCCTCACCAGCAGACTCAGCTTCCAGGAAGGAATAAAGTATGTTGCATCCTGAATAGCAGCAGCTGCCTGAGGCTTAACTCAGAGAAGACAGAAGTCCTCATCCTCGGACCCTCCCCCTCTGCATGGGATAACACCTGTGGCCCACCGCCCTCAGCAGCCCCCGTCCCCCACGGACCACGCCCTGAACCTCAGCATCATACTCGTCTCTTCCCTCACCATGACCCGACATTTCAACACCATCACCTCCACCTGCTTCAACACCCTCCGCATCCTTTGCAAGACCTTCAAATGCATCTGCCCCAAATCAACCAAGACTGTCACTCATGCACTCATAACCAACAGACTGGACTACAGAAATCTCTGCTCCGCAAGCTCCAGACCATACAGAATACCGCAGCCAGACTAGTTCTCTGCATCCCTCGACATGAATACATCACCCAACACCTGCAAGACCTCCACTGGCTCCCCGTTGAGAAAAGAGTAACCTTCAAGATACTCACCCACAGCTACAAATGCCTCCCCAAAACAGGACCCCGATATCTCAACAAAAAGAATCTCCTTCCACATCCCAACAGAAACCTCCCATCTGGCGACCTTGCCCTCGCCGAAACCCCACACATCCACAGATCCATAACGGGTTGAAGAGCCTTCTCCTACATCGCGGCAAAGACCTGGAACGAGCTCCCGATCAACATCAGACGCGCCCCCCACTCTGCACATCTTCAGGAAGACCATCAGGACCTGGCTCTTCAACTGACCGGAGCTGCCCCCCAGCACCTTGAGACCCTCACCAGTGAGTAGCATGCTTCACAATTACCTGATTGATTGATTGATTGAATGCTTAAAGTACATGCCAGTAATGGCATTACTGTAAGTCCTACTCCCCCCTTTAACTAATTTTCCCTCATGTCCTCCCGGTAGGAACAACTGATGAGTTGTTTGGTTATGAGATTGATTACTGACTTGAAGAGTGGTAGGGGGAAGAGTTTTTATTGATTGGGTTTGCGTGCAATTGGTGTATGCAGCAGGTGGAGAGGCCTCAGTTGTTATGAATTAAAGTAAGAGTGAATGACTCAGAGTAATGCCATTACCAGTAAGTCATTCAAACATGAACTCACTAGGCTATCCTCATGAAATACAAAATCTGTGATTCCCATATTGAACACTGTGCTTTGCAGCAGGCACATTAACATTCTTTGCTTATGATGAGTCAAAACAGCCACTAGCCAAAACTCAGATCTCCCCAACACGCATGTTAATTACAACAGTTAACTTGACATTTTTTATTATTGCCTGAACATTGCAGATCATGCGGAGAACTCTGCAGCATGTATTTTCAACTGTCAAATATTTTTTAAAGTGAAGTGCCCTCCTCCCCTCGAGTTTGGCACCCAGTGCAGCAGGACCGGTCGCAACACCCTAAAGCTGGTAGTACACGTGGCTCCGTCAAGAGAAAGAGACTAAGGGGGTCAAAGGATGCCCTAATTGTGGCAAAGGACATTCAGCATGGAATAATAACATAGTCTTCAGTCTTTTGGGTAGAAAGATGATATTGAGAGGGCCTTGCCATGAGAACAGCGTAACATTTCCCTTATAATTGTGAGGGTAAGGGGCATAAAGATTACAATTAGAAAATAGGCTGAAAAAGTGGTGAAGCAGTGTAGGAATGAAGACGTTAGCTTGGGAACAGTGTTTTGTTGTAAGTAGATGCACGTGAAATTTTGCCATAGTGTGCACTCCACGTTCCAGCATGGAATGCGAGTGCTGTCATCAGGGCAGTTGGTGCAATGAGTCGGGGAAAGCAGGACAGTGCATTACTGAGGGTTGTTGTCACGTGGTTTTAGGCCACTCCCTATTTACAGTGCTAAGTTAGCTTAATCACGTTAGCTGTTGGAAAACCATCTCGTTGCTTTCGCTGCCTTTGCACCCGACACTGTTGTTACATGTTATTACTTTGAGAAATGCAGACTCGCTCTTGTCTCAAGTGAATGTTATTAATACATCCTTAACAGTTGCTAGTGCCCTTGGTCTGTACATCGAGTAAAGAACTGTTCTAGGACACTAGACGGTGCCGGCTGATTATGTTCAGGGTGATCGTACCACTGTTTAGTCACAACATGCACGCAGCTGCAAATACCAGAAAGTCGAGGGCTTTAATAACACAGCGCAGCATATTGTTAGGGCATTCGATAGAAGAGCTGTTGCAGAGAACACTGAGCTGATCCTGTGATGTGACACACCTGAGCTGATCTATACGGTATGGGGTCCCCTATGCAAGCCTATGAGACCTTCTAATAGTCTAATAATATTTTATTAGTAACTAGAGAAAGGAGGGTGGTTATTTTCCACTGTCATTATAATATGATCGCTCCTTTTATATTCTATGGTATTGTAACAATGTTAATGGTAATGATCTTAACCATTTGTCTACTTATGTTAGCCAAAGTATTGTTTAACAGGACTCGAGGTTTATGAATAAATTCTTTAAACTTTACTGTGTCTTAGTTATTCTGTTGTGGACTGATATATATGTGCAAACGGGTATTTCGGGTTCCCACCATTCCTGAGAATAACTAAGTCGCTTGTTCTGGGTTGTCTATACATTGGGACCGCCGAGCTAAATCTCGGATAACGAATGTGACACTAAGCTAGTCGGATAAGGGGTTCTTAGTTCTGAGGGGAGTTTCTGGTACACCACAATTCTCTAAGGTTCTGGTTTCCTGCGCATAGTTCTGAGCATACGCAGAATCCCTACAACATGGCGCACCTAACGTTTGGTCTTAATATCTGAGATGCCTTAGTAGTGCTTTTTATTAGTCCACAACGCCCTCACTCTGGTTTCCGGATAACAGGAGTGACGGCTTAGCCTACCTAGGTTTTAGGCTATAGGTTCTTTCAAGCTTGATAATAAAAAAGGTTAAAATAATAAAAGCCCAAGTGCTACTGAAAGATCTCGTTGTATTTTTTTTTCTAAGTCCTTATGGCGGTAGATATTCCCGCTCACAGTAGGGTGTCTCTGCGTGCTCATTTAAGGACGTATGGGGTGCCTGATGACGGGATGGCAGTGGTATTTGTCGTAAGTGCAAGTGCTACTTACCTTTATGAGTTGTTTTACTCTTGGGTTACCTTTGAGGCTGTGGAAGATGTCGATAAAACATTCCACAAATACACTGCTACACCGGTGCCTCTAAGGTATACACCATATATGGCTCTGGAAATTCCTATCTCTACCTGGCAACACACTATTTGGTTTAATGGCGCCCTCCCCCACACGGTCACCCCGGCGAGACTGGGTCCTTTGTCTATTGAAGGAGCTACTTGGCCGGTGCTGGCCGGTCATACACCTCATCCACGCTACCTGACGGTAGGAGTGGATAGCTTACGTATACTACACACTACCCTGATTACGGTCCATAGGGCGTTAGTGCAGTATGTGTCGCGCACTGTACAGGTGGGGGCACCTGCAGTTGCGGGACACGGGGCTGATCATCATCATGCGGTTGTGATCAGTCCTGTAATGGTAAACGCGGTTGTTGGCAAGCGCCCCCAGAATAAGGATGAGTATCCTTATTGGCTTGCAGAGAAATTCGATCAACTAGAAGCCGTGTTTCCTAACACTAGTCCTGTGGATAAACACAGGATTCTCACTATTACTTTGCCAAAAGAACTAGTCCCAGACATTGTCGATTGTGACAATTGGGGCAAGGTCTTTGCCGCGACCTATTCGAAGTGCTTCGGTACTACGTCTATGTCGGTACTACCTTCCGTTATGAAGAAAGTCCAGGAGGACCATGGTGCGGAAGCAGCTATTGAATTGGGAATGCGGCTTATCGACAGCTTCGATGTAGTATGTTCCATGATTATGGGAAATCTCAAAGGAGATGCCATGCAGTTTCAAGTGGGAAACATGATGGAGCTTATTGCGGATGATGATAAGCCGAGGGAGTTTGCAAAAGTTATTGCAAAAGCCTATAGGATGGTTGGACGTAGTGCCCTGGGCGTGAAACCCGTCATCAAAATTCCTGATGTAGTACAGCACACTAAAGTGAGTTCGTCTACAAAAGACGATAAACCTAACTTTCCAAAACAAAATTGGAGAGCCAAAAAACAAGATAAGCAGCAACAGAAACAGGAGACCCGTCCGGCTTCCCCTGTTCAGGCATATGTTGAACGAACTTATGATTTGCGTGATCGTTCTCGTATTAAGTCACCTGATAGGTTTCAGGTTCCTGACCAGCGCTCTCCTCGTTCTTCACAGGAATCAGCGGCTTCACACTTTGGTGGCGGAGACCGTGGGAGAGGTCGGAGTGCTCAAGGACGTGAGCAACCCAGACAAGCGGACGTAAAAGGCAAGCAGGAGGCTTCTGCACATCCGCGTCCTCCGTTTCAGAAAAAGAAAGTTGCTGCTATCTCAGCGAAGTATGCCTCAGATGGTGCGGACACAGCTTCTGAACATGAAATGGGCTTTGACGCTGCTAGACAGCGCGGCGGAAGTTACAGTAGTGCGGGGAGCACTGCGTCCATTTCTGGAGGCGACAGCAACTAAAATCTATGTAACAGTAGAAACTGCTGATACTCGCGTAGCCCCCCCTGAGAGATTATTTGACGTAGTCCTCAATATTGAGGGTGACATACAACGAAAAATTAACGCGGTATTTTGGGATAATCTAACGACCACCTATGATATACTATTGGCGGAGAAAGATTGGCCCCCGGCTTTCGTTCTAAACGCTCCAAGGGGGGAAGAAGTCATTCTTCCTTCTTTTGGTCACGTAGTGCCCAAGGAGGAGTCTGAGAAGTTAGCCGAGGAGTGGGCGCGGGTGCTTGCACCTGCGTTGTATCGTAATCAGGTGGGGTGGGATAAAAGTTCTACCCTCCACGATTTTCCATTGCGGTCCGACCCCCAGCCACAACCCCAATACCCTATGCGACGTGAGGCTAGGTCTCATGTCGCGGCTATCCTTGAACAATTGGAATATCAGGGTGTAATTGAAACATGTGTGTCATCCATGAATAATCCTTTATTCACTGTAACGAAGCCTGACGGATCGTACCGCCTAGTTTTGGATTACTGGCACTTAAACTCGCACTGCCGGAATTGTGCGGTGCAAAATACCCATAGTTCGGCTCTCGTTGATAGTCTTGTGAGAAAAAGGTTCAAAACCACACTTGACTTGTCCAATGGTTTTTATTGCCATAACATATCCCCTCATAGTTATGAGTGGACCGCTTTTACTTCGGGTGGTAAACAAAAAGTGTTCAAAAGGCTTCCAATGGGCTATAAAAATAGTCCTGGGGTCTTTGCTGCCCGGGTGGTCTCTCTCTTAGAGATGGTAGACCCGGAGGCATACTCGTACGTTGATGACATCTACTTAACTGACGACGAGTTGCTTCCTCACCTTGCTCGCGTGGACAACATAATTTGTATGTTTGCGGACTTTGGTTACAAGTTTAACTTTAAGAAGTCCCACATTGCCGAGTACACTGTTTTATTCTTGGGGTACGAACTCAACAATGAGGGCCGAGGCTTGGCTCCGCAGTTCCTTGAGAAATGCGCACGCCTTCGTATCCCTACGACACTGAAACAACTTCAATCATTGCTGGGTTTTCTGAATTTCGGTCGCACCTACATTCCTGAATATGCCCAGCGTATCAAGACATTATATGCCTTGGTGCAACCTACTTTTACCAAATCTTGCTGGCTGCCAGAACATTCGGCTGCATTACACTCTTTGCAGTCTGACCTTCTTACTGCGATATATTTACAAACTCGTGATAACCACAAAAACTTGGTAATTAGAATTGTGCCGGGTGCTGAGGGGTTCACGTACTTAACTTACAATGAAGGCGACACAGTCCCCATTGCTTACAAATCTCATTTATATACTTCGGCTGAAATGCGTTTCTCCACTGTCGAAAAGGTTTTGACAGCTGTTCAGATGGCAATCCTGAAAGAACGAGCGCTATCACAGGGGAAACGCATGATGGTGGTAACACCATTCCCTGCCCTAGAGGCAGTCACTAAAGCAAGTGTGCCGAATTCTAAAGCTTTGCATCCACGGTGGATACAATGGGCAACCTCCTTAGCCTCACCTGATGTCGAATACATTTTTGACGCAGGACTTCAGACTCAGGAGAGTTTGGAGTATGAATTAGTTCATCCGGCTCTGCTTACATTGCGCCCGTTGGAGGACTTCCATTGTGTCATTTACACTGACGGGTCTGCGCAACCCGCAACTGGCTCGAGGCACGCTTATTCAGCGGCTTGCGCAATTGTGGTTGGTACTTTCGTGAATGGAGAATTCGTTCAGGATGCGGTGCATACGCAGACCTTGGGTGATTGTACCGCACAATTGGCGGAGCTTAGAGCTCTGGTGCTTGCACTGGAGTTTGCTGATTATAAAGTCACAACTCTTATAGTGAGTGATTCTTACTATTGTGTTCAATCTTACAACGACAATCTGATGTTTTGGATCGCGAATGGTTTTCGTGATTCAAAAGGTAGCACAGTGAAGCATAAAACGCTTTGGGCTCGGGTGGCTGAACTAAAAGGCAGTCTACCCCTTGTGAGTGTTATTCACACTCTTGGTCACCAACGAGTTGGTGTCCATGCTGTCGGTAACAGTTTGGCTGACGAGGCAGCTAAAACAGCAGTGGCAACATACTTAGTAGCAGCAGTTACAAGATCCAAAACAAAGATCGATGATGACATCTTGGCAGCTATTGCTGCAACAAAGACTGGGACAGACTTCCCTAGAGGTTTCCCTTCTAGATACCATTATCACTTAAGTCCTGATAACGTCCCGTTGGTGAGGATTAATGAGGTTGGGGATAGGGTTATTCCCAATTCAGACTGCAGGCCTGCTTTGGTACAGGCTGCGCATGAGGGTGTTGCGTCAGCGCACGCCGGAGTGTCCGCAACTGTGTCACTGTTGCAACAGCGTTATTGGTGGTACGGTTTGTACAAACATACACGGACTTATGTCCTCAATTGTGGAATTTGCCAACAAATAAAGCCATCTACGGTGGCGCGACCACCACAAACGCAGCTGCATATATCTAATCAACCACTGGCGTGTGTTTATTTAGATCACTGCGGTCCTTTTTCCTCAGACACTGCGTACAAGTATATCTTGGTTGCAGTAGATTCGTGCACACGTTTTCTTTGGGTATGGCCACAAAGGAGTGCTGACGCCAGGACTGTCATCAAAGCATTGCGTGTCTTTATAGGGAGTTTTGCATGTGGCACCCTTCACTCTGATCAGGGCCCTGCGTTTGCCTCTAAGGCTTACAAAGAAGCCATGAAAAGTTTGGGGGTCCAAGTCAAATTTTCATCTCCATATCAGCCTGAGGGCAATAGTGTTGTGGAACGAATGAACCGTGACCTAAAGCAATCATTGACGGCCCGGGTGTTAGGTACTGGCAAGAACTGGCTAGCCCATTTGTATGACGTCCAACGTGCACTTAATAATCTCCCTAGAAGGTCTCTGGGTGGGAGGACCCCGTACATGATGCTCTTCGGAGTTCGAATGTTTGTTCCTGACCTTGAGGGTCTCGACATGGCGGCGGCTGCCACGCCTTTTGACTTAGATGACCACTGTACTGTTTTACAGAATCTACAAGAAACAAGAGACACTCTAGCAAAAGAGCACGTATCTTCTGCGACCGAGGCTGGATTGCAGATTCCGGTAGTCGGCTGGCTACCCCGAGTTGGTGATCTGGTCCGTGAGAAGGTGGAGAAGAAAAAGGAGTTTGGACCCTCTTATCGTGCACCTGTGCCGGTGCTTGGAGTTGAGGGTACCCGCACAATTGTTTTGCCTCCACTTCCTGGTCACAGAGACAACAGGTACATTTCGGTTGACAATGTCAAGCTACACAGGGTGGCCGATACTTCATAGTCTGACACCTTCAGTTTCTTGCCCTTCAATGATGCGCAGTGCTGTTGTGGTGCGACCATCTGACGTAGTACCTGGGGTTGCCATTGAAATGCAAGTACTTTCTGATTCTGCTGTTTCACCTGCGGATGGTGCTTTACCTGATGATGCTGAATATTCATATCCTACTGACAATCCATTGCCCCTTTTACATTCAACTGACATTGTCCAGTCTAATTTTTCCTTTGGAACTGAATCATTGACTTCCACTGCCCCTTCCAAATTTTCTAAATTTTTTGCCTGGTTCAAGAGACAATTTTTGGTTCCCCCCTGGATTTACATCTGGCTGGTGCTAATTTGTATTTTTTGTTCATGTCCATTGGTTTTGTGGTGGTATTTTTTAGGTTGATAAATGGACACTACCTGAATGAACGTTCTACAATTAGATTAATTAATGGAACTCTGGCCCCACATTCATCGTCGCACATCATGAAGAGGGACCTGACCTTTGTTAATATCACCGCCTGGCCTGTTCGTGATGGAATAGCATGGGATGCAGTTAAATTTCAAATTCATGGCCCTACGGAAGTGATTAATGTGCCATCTGTATATCGTGTCTCTATGGGTGATGTGGTGAAGCAAGACATTCGATCTGATGATTGGGATGTTAAAACTATAGAGGCACTGTTTTCTGATTTAAAATACTATGCCGCTTTTGATGCTGAGGATTTGTATTTGAATAATGAGAACTATGCAGAGCAATTTTGTTATCAACATTATGGCACACATTTTCTCCATAGGGCAAACACATTTCGTAGTTTGGTTAACTTCACACAGTGGGAACATTGCCCTGCCCCGCAAATTGGAAGTTCAAAAACATTGATCGCAAAGTTTTCATATTTTTCAGATTTTAGTGTGACTAATAATGCTTCTTTTTATTTTAAGCTTAACAAAGACCCTGTTTCAAAGGTGCGTTTGACCCACACTAAATTGTTGTTTTCTAAGTCCTTCATGAATGATTTGGCAATTGGTGGGTATGACGTTTGGAAACAGGCTATTGATCTCAAGTCAGTTTGGGGTACTAAATCTTGGCAGGTACAAGGTACAGAAGCTTTACATCGTGCCTGCCTGATCCCAAACCACATGTTGTTTTTAAATTCTACTGTTTTTCAGACAACCTGTTTTGGATTGGCTATCTCTAAAAAATTAAATTCCCCCTCGATCACGGATCTGAGAGCTTATCCCGGTTGGGAGAATCACACAGATCTGTCCCTTACTATGTTGCAGTCTTTTGTCTCCAATTCCACCTTCAATATTAGTGCATTAGACCCTGCAGGTTGGTTGATATGGCAGAAAAGTTCGGATACCTGTCAACGTAGATTTTTGAGGTTAATTCCCGGGTACATACAGGATAGAGTAGCCCCACGTTTTCTGTCCTCACATACTGTCACTACCTACTCGGTAGGTAAATTATGTCAGACATGGTTGCAACATTCCACATTAGATTCTGTTAAACTTCACTTGTCACGTTTGCATGACAACGTTGATTTGAATGATTTTGTTAAAGGTCCCGCATTAGGAAGATCCAGAAGATGGGTGTATGCGGTTTACAACGAGGTTTGGAAGTTGACACAGATTGAGGCTGCTTCCAGACTCCGTGCTATTGACCAAGCCAATATGGAAAAAGTATTGGCGGTAATAGATAATAGTATTAATACCTTATCTTCAAGAATATATACATTGGACAACATTGTTTCATCTGTTGTAGATATTGTCCAGGACGATGTGTCTGTATTGTATCATGGTCAAAATCAATTACGATCGATTATGCAATTTGCTTGGACTTTGCAGACGTTAAAGGCGGGGAAAGTACCATGGGATTACATGAATGTTTCGTCTTTATTCCACCCGTTTAATCTGTCAGCAAAGCAACAATTCATGTCCATGAAAGATGCTACATATTCACTACTACATATAGAAAAGTTAGAACCTTTGCCTTTTTCTGTTGCTGAGGCGGATTATTCAGTGTGGCTCGTACATGGAATGGTAACTTTACCAATTTCTATGTATAAGTTTAGTTCTTGCATGAAACATTATGCCTTATACAGATTTGAAAAACTTGGTTCTGCATTTTTGCATGAAGTCTGGTCTCTCCCATTTACATATCGATGTGAGAGAGACGGCAAAGAAGTTTATTTGAAGGGTGAGGAGTGTACGACTGCTCCAGATCATTCAGTAGTATGTAGACATATCCAATTACATGGATCATGTAATATGAATGCCCCTAATTTAGCTTGCGTGTTGAAGGGCATTCCTGTACAAGTTATAACGTCGTCATTTACGCTGCTTGCTAATGGTAGTTATCTGCTTCTAAATAGTGAGGCTTGCTGTGGGATGTTAGCAGGAATTCCCTATATTGTTTCAGTTTCACGAAGAGTAGTTTGCTGTAATAACGTGCTTTTCCCACCCCCGCAAGGCCGGCTGGATATATCCATCTGGCCGACGATTCCAACCTTGAAAGCAGAGTTCAATAGGATGAGCAGAATAAGGGCTCTTTTGTCTCAAAAGGAGGTTGCGTTGACTTCATCACGAGAAACATTTCTCCTTCAAGTTGCGAACACTCGCACGGAAGTTCAAGCGCTTTTAAATACTGACCTCCCCCTACATTTTGGCACACTAATACACACTATCTTCAATGCTTCTTCTACGACTGGTCTGGTGCACTTTTTTAAAATTGTAGGCTCTGGCCTTGTGACGTCTTTCCAGTCTATCTTTGGTGTAATACCAGCTATTTTTCATTCTATTTTTTCTGGGGTCTTCGGAGGGTTTCCTCTGATACTCGCATTAATTGCTGGCATACTCCTGTTGGTCTGCGCACTACGCTATGGCTGCACGACTTGCGCTTCTCGACCACGGATCCAGCATGTTCCATCTGCGTAGCCGGATGTGGGAATCTTATGGAACTCTGCCACTGGCTACCTTGAGTGTCGCTTATGGATTATCCTTCCGATTCCCGTTTTTCACTTGTGTACAACCTGTCTTTCACTGTCTCGAATGTCCGTTCCAATGGGCTCTGGATATGTGTCTGTCAAACTTGGTGTCACCTGACCTGGATTTTGATCGACTGATGTATCCCTTAGTGGTTCATGAGTTTGACTGTTCTGGAGTCGGGTTTATGGCCTTGGCTGCGGCGCATGGAGTCCTCGGATTATGGGATATCGAGAGAGCAGCAGTTGACTTCCTGGCACGAAGTTACATCGAGATGCCTGCTTCTTGTCCACATGGAGTGCTTGATGCTCATTTCCCTGTGGAACACGTGTGTTCTTTTTCTTTGCTGAACTGGATGTCCGAAAATTTTGCGGATGACTCAAATGATTTTCTACTGGAAGCCGCAGCTGCATATGCGGCTTATACTTTCATACATTGACTGCCTGATGGCGAGTCGAATAAAGTTTTTTTTTTAAGTCATCTTTTCACAATCGATCGTTGGCTTCTATGGACGATGGATTGTGTTTTTACATTTTTCTTTTCCTCTCATTTTTCTGAACTCTCATTTCAAGCTCTTTAGTCTGCATCATTGATCTTGAACTCTGCGTTCTGTAAAAATATTCGCCCCTGGTTATACTGTGGTTCGATCAAAGGGGGATGTCACGTGGTTTTAGGCCACTCCCTATTTACAGTGCTAAGTTAGCTTAATCACGTTAGCTGTTGGAAAACCATCTCGTTGCTTTCGCTGCCTTTGCACCCGACACTGTTGTTACATGTTATTACTTTGAGAAATGCAGACTCGCTCTTGTCTCAAGTGAATGTTATTAATACATCCTTAACAGTTGCTAGTGCCCTTGGTCTATACATCGAGTAAAGAACTGTTCTAGGACACTAGACGGTGCCGGCTGATTATGTTCAGGGTGATCGTACCACTGTTTAGTCACAACATGCACGCAGCTGCAAATACCAGAAAGTCGAGGGCTTTAATAACACAGCGCAGCATATTGTTAGGGCATTCGATAGAAGAGCTGTTGCAGAGAACACTGAGCTGATCCTGTGATGTGACACACCTGAGCTGATCTATATGGTATGGGGTCCCCTATGCAAGCCTATGAGACCTTCTAATAGTCTAATAATATTTTATTAGTAACTAGAGAAAGGAGGGTGGTTATTTTCCACTGTCATTATAATATGATCGCTCCTTTTATATTCTATGGTATTGTAACAATGTTAATGGTAATGATCTTAACCATTTGTCTACTTATGTTAGCCAAAGTATTGTTTAACAGGACTCGAGGTTTATGAATAAATTCTTTAAACTTTACTGTGTCTTAGTTATTCTGTTGTGGACTGATATATATGTGCAAACGGGTATTTCGGGTTCCCACCATTCCTGAGAATAACTAAGTCGCTTGTTCTGGGTTGTCTATACATTGGGACCGCCGAGCTAAATCTCGGATAACGAATGTGACACTAAGCTAGTCGGATAAGGGGTTCTTAGTTCTGAGGGGAGTTTCTGGTACACCACAATTCTCTAAGGTTCTGGTTTCCTGCGCATAGTTCTGAGCATACGCAGAATCCCTACAACATTGTGCTATTGCTGAATAAACCCTCTCAAACCATGTCCTTTATGTGTGTCTGACTTTACAAACTGGCAACGAGTTCCAGCACCATCCTGACTGACCTTCACGCAAAGAAGTTATTTGGTTTTGGCTTCTCCATACTGTTTGGACAAGCCCTGCCTTCCCTGAGATTACCTTTTGAGGTACAGCTGGTGGGGACAACTTTATCATGTAGCCAGTCCTGGGACATAATATACAGATTTTCGACTAAATGTACTATTTTGTACTTATGTTTTGGGATTTGGCTGTTAGTGTTACCTTTTGAAGGGAGCCCCGCATGCATTCTTCTGCTCGTGAGAGCTCTGTGACGTGTGTGCTCATGGTGTCATTAGCATCAGTGTTGCTCATTTTGCAAGTGCCGATGTCTGAACTGTGTCTGCGACCATATTGGGTTGATTGCTGGCCTAATTTCTTCATGCAGGGTATGCATGTTGCGTCCCGCAATCTTGGATTTCATGTTATGCTGTGGATCACATTTCCTGTGTTTATTGCAGCGTTTGAATGGGTGCTGAGACAGAATATCGAGTTGGAAATGTGAACTTACACAAATATTGAGTTGAAAATATTGTGATTCAGAAATATCGACAGCAAGAATATCGTGGTCAAGAATATCAAATGTAAGAAATATCGTTTTTAAAAATATAGAAGTCATTAATATTGTTTGCAAAACTATAGATGTTTAAAATAGAGATTTTTTAATTAGTGTTATGTATTTTAGTTTATATTATAAATGTATGTGATATATGTTTTTTGTATAAGTATTGTTTATGTGTTTTAAAATATGTGTTAAATTTTTAGCAGTTATGAATTTTATTTTAATTAAATTTAGCATTTTTTAGCTCTGTAGCGGGTTGTGAGGTTATAGGGAATTAGGGTGCGAAGTAATTTAATAATAATAAATTACTGAATATTTTTTATTTATTTAATTTAGATTTTATAGTGTTAATTGTGGGAAGTAATGTGTTTGCAATTAATTATTAATCGATTTTTTATTCATATTATTTAGGTGCTGATTCCGATCCGGTAAAAATAATTTGCGTACGACCCGCATCCGTATTTTTTTACGTACGAGTCGCACAAGTACCGTAAAAACTGGCAAGTACGATTGGGACATGAAAAATCACTACGAATAGTGTTGGGAAAAGTCTACGAGCGTGCGTCGGAAAGTGTCCACGTCCGAATATCGTCTGGAAAAGTGTACGAAAGTGATCCGGACAGTTTAACTTACAAATCGTAAAACACAAGTCCGAGCGCGCAAGTACGATCCCGACCGCCCGTCCGAATACACAATCGCACGTAAAAAGGCCCGTATGGAGCTAACGCTGAAGCACACATGTACACGTGTAAACTCATGCCCGTGTACGAGCCGTACAGCCCCCCCCAATATGTCTGCACCGTACACCACCCTGTCCGCACTGTACCCCCAGCCCCCCACCGCATTTACTTGCCGCACACCAACACCGTACCCCAGCACCCTCACACAGCATCGCAAATGTACGGATCGTACCTACGCGAAAAAGACACATACAGAACCAGGACAGTGGAAAACAGCACAAGGAGGGCCAAAGCGACTCGCACAAAAACACAAAACACGTCTACACGACAAAATACAACTCAATGACTGACCTGCCACATCCAAACTGGCCAACAGAGGCCCCAAACACAACCACCTCTTATAACACACCCACCAAAATTCAAACACAGCCACACCCACAAATTGACCAATAAAAAGGGCCCACACACACAAACCATGAGCCCTTGCAACAGACCTACTGCAGACAGAGCTCACACACAAACTACCCCACATAACTCATACCTTAGCTACACCGCCACTCACACACCTTCACACAACCTCCCCCACAAACATCCCCCTCTTCACATTCACACCCACACACATTCACACCCACACACCCACAACTGCCCACACCCACACCCCACACCATGCCCACAGACAAGAATCCAAAGTTCACTACGGCGGAGCTGGAGCTCCTCGTCAACGAAGTCATCAGAGTCGAGCCACAGCTGTTTGGAACAATGGTCAGACAGACCAGCATATCTGAAAAATCTGCCATGTGGCAGAGGATCGTCGACAAGGTGAATGCTGTTGCGCCCGTTCGAAGGACCAGGCATGAATGCCAATCCAGGTGGTACGATCTGCGCAGGGTGGTCAAGAGGAAGATGAATGAAGAACATGCCCAGACCAACATCACTGGAGGTGGACCGCCCCGCAGACCCGTACACTACCATCCCTGCGAGGAGAAGGTGATGGCCATTCTACCGCTGATGGGACTACACAGAGTGGAAGGAGTCGCAGAGCCTGGTGAGTACACAAACAACTCACGTAACATGGGTGGAATGGCATCCACACCCCAACAACAACAAATGCACGCACCTACCCCCAAGCACTCACCGCACACAACCACACTCAATAACCACGCCCATGCCACGAACGTCACCATTCACCCTTCACAAATCAAGGCAAGGCCATGTCCAAGGCTACAACAACCACAAACACAAGACTGGATGTCCGGGAGGGTGGGCCCCACACAACACATCGTGAAAATGAGACGCAGACACCAATGTCCTCAGCCCATATGGCATAGGGACATACCCATGCACAATGCACAGGGACTGGCAAACTACTAACAAGGTCGCTGACACTGGGCCCTGCTGTATGCAGCACAAGGCCCTCCTGGGACCACTGTACACTCAAACACCAACTCCACAAGCACAGGCATCTAGCACAGGAACTCACACACACTGTCATGCCAGCATACACCATGAGGGGACACACACATCACCTGGGAGACCCAATTACAACTCACACAACACACAACAGCACGCCCGGTCACACCCCCCCCCCAACACAAGCACACAACAACCCGGGGCAGGCAACGGATACACCCACTCCCACAATGGACATGTGACACAACAAGACCAATCCGGAGCCAAGTAAGCATCAGAGCCAGGCGGGCAACTAGAGCCAATTTCCGGGGGGGGGGCAGAAAAAGAATTCAGGGGGGGCTAAATCTACCAGGCATAGGCAGAGTGGCTGTAAGAAGGGGTGAAAACTCAACAAAAGCCTCATTTATGAGTAAATGGTCTACCATACACCTGTGAAGTACTCGGGCCAGCTGCAATTAGACGGACGCCAGCCCGCGAGGCTGTCTCAGCCGGGCTGACACACATGACGGGGGGGCAGAAGCCCGGTGAGCCCAATGGGTGTTTCGCGCCTGATCAGAGCCAACTATCTACAGGCCACACACTCAGGAGAACATCCCAATCTGTCCCCCGCAACATACCCATCCCCAAGTGGACACTGAGAGGAATGCCAGGGACATCCAACTACCTGGGGGAACTGTGTCAACTTGAACATGTATGAAACATGGATGTGGCATGAAACAGCATTAACATTGTCTCTCACTCACACACAGGGCAACGTCAACGATCTCCCCCCAACACTGGGGGGAAGAATCACAGTCCCAGGCACCGCGTGAAGACGATCCCACCGGCAGCGACGACTTTCACCACTCCGTGGATGACCCCGACCAACCTGGCCCCTCTGGTGTACAAGCACCTGCAGCACCTGCGTCAGGTACATCTGTGCCAACCACCACCCCCATTCCCGCCACATCCCAGGACACACCCAGGATCCCTGCTCGCACTGAACAACACAGCCAGTCTGACCAGGAGGGACAAGGTTCTGCGGGCACCCAGGAGGAGGCAGACAACCCTGCCAATGCCATCCCTCAGGGGTCCCGTAGACCCGATGTGCCCACAACGGCAGGCCAGGCTCGTGTGGGCAGGGGTGGTGGGAGTGGAGGCAGGCGGAGGCGCAAACCTGACCAGCCAGCTCAGGACCCCGGTATGTCACACATACGCAACATCCTGGACTCATACCGGCGTGACACCAGAGGCATCGACCAGGTCGTGTCCAGACTTTCCGAAATGCAGGGGACCCTCGATGAGATAAAGAACCTGCAGGTCGAGCATCATGCCAGTCACCAACAACACCAAGGATGGATGGAGGCAAGACTGGCGATAGTGATACACGGTGTGCCTGCGGTGGGGCCCTGTATGATTCCCGGAGCAGACTTACTGCGAATCAGCGCGCGCCCTCGGTGCTGCAGGAAGTGCGGAGCGGCGGGAGGCCCGGGCGCCATTGGAGGTGTCCTAAGGAGAAGCTCTGCCGGGAACAGACGCAGCGGCCTCGGCACGGTCCCTGCGGCTCGGTATCCCTACGAAGCGGCTGTTTATCTGGACGTTGGCGGCACTTGGCTGCAAAGGATGCTGGTGGCTTGAGTCCTTCCTTGTTCCCCGAACTTGACCCTTATCTCGCTCATCGCTGCGCATTGACTGCCTGGATGCACGCGCTCACACCTTCAATTCTCCTGAATACAAGAATCATTGTTCGCGTTTATAACGCAATTATTGTTTAAACCCTGCTGCTTGCTGGTTGAACTGTGGCACTCACCTGCTTGGAGTCGAAGGCTGAAACCTCGAGGATCTTGGTCTCAAATGCTTCGATGAACTGATCGTCTGCCTCTGCTTCCATCAACCTGTCTGACACCACCCCCATCTAGTGGAGAGAACTGGAATATTTTTTATTGAATTACACATTATTGCCGTGGATGTTATTTTTGGGTCTGTGAATAATCCGGTCACAGGATTGAATGGACAAAGAGCGTGAATTACCCCCCTAGGATGCTTGTTTGTTTGTATCTGGAGGCACCTCTGAGGCCAAATATATCATTGCTACACTTGAAATTGAGGCGAGGTGAGGTGAGGTGAGCCTGAGGAGTGTTTTCACTGCAGCTGCTGGAACTTATTCCAGGACTTACCTTGAGCTGGAGCTGGAGGCGCCCGACTGGTCCCTGGTGCGTTCGTTCTACGAAGCGTGAGTTGAGACGCCGGGGAGACGACGGCTGTGACAGGGAGAGAGATACCTTACCCATAGAGTGAGTCGGTGCATGTTTTATTTTGGCAAAAGCTGAGCAGTGCTTTACCTGCTGTGACTCCTCTCTTCAGATACGAACTTGTTTAAGCCTGTGGTATCCTGTGAGACACGCTTTAGTGTCCCGCAGGAAGTTAGCCTTGCTAAAACTTTGGGGGCATAGCGCTGTAAAGTACAGCTGACCTGCTGGTGTGCGGTGTCCTTTGAAGCTTGCCTGGGTCCCCCTCGCCGCCGCAGCATCTTCGAGTGCGGCCGCAGTGGAGGGGTAAAAACTACACTACCCAGGATCTTCGGCTTGAGGAAAGCCGCCCGGGGGCACGTCCACAACGCGATTGGTGGCGCTCATAAGGCCGCGAACATCCCGGTGGTGCGGGGAGCCTTGCTAAAACTTTGGGGGCATAGCGCTGTAAAGTACAGCTGACCTGTTGGTGCCTGGTGTCCTTTGAAGCGTACCTGGGTCCCCCTCGCGGCTGCAGCATCCTCGAGTGCGGCCGCAGTGGAGGGGCAGAAACTACACTACCCAGGATCCTCGGCTTGAGGGAGTACGCGGGAGCACCGGGAGAAGCCTGGGACAAGGGTGGGTTCATCCGTGCCCATCAGTGACTGAAGAGGCTGGGCTGGATCACCCCCCTTGTGTCTACGATAAAAGTATTCGAGAAAAGAGACACAAACTGTGAACTGTATGGACATTCTTCCCCCAGGGAGTGGATTGCTCCTTCCAAACACCAATAATAGCCTGTTGGTAAGGACTACTGAATACACTGAGTTCGGGGGAAGCCACCCATTCACACACACGGTAGGGATAAAAAGTAGGCTATCTGACCAATTGCTGGAACAACTAGGGCAGTAGGGAGCTTATGGTGCTATAGTTCCTTTTAAACTGACTTTGTTGAAATTTTGGGTATGTCTAACAAAACTAAAACACGATCTGCCACAAGTAAAACCCAGTCATCTCGGTCTGATAATCCCCCAGGTGCGGCACTAAATGGGGTGTTACAACCCACTGCAATTGATTTGATGCTGCAAAAAGTAAACAGGGAGATAGAACGAACCGAGAGAAGCGTGTCCACCCCAAACACACTGATACAACCCATTGCACCGGAAATTCTAGAAATTTCGGGAAATGAGTCATCGGAAAATTCTGCAGATATAATCCCTTGCGCCCAAGTGGTAAACGAAATAGTGATGGAAAATAACAGGAAACCCAAACCAGGGGCTAGCAGGAAGAGCAGAGTTAACAAAAAGAAGCAAAGCAGGGGAATAGGGGGGACAAAAAGCAGGGGGGAGACAGTGATTGAAGAGTTTAGAGGTACAATAGCAGGGCAGCAACTCCCACCAGGTTGGTTGGAAGAAGTGATGGGCGATTTCCAAAAACGTATGGAAACATTTATAGTGAACCAACTAAAACCAATTATAAGCAGGCTAGACAAAGCAATAAATGAAATAGCAAAGCAGGGGAAAAGTAAGGGAACATCTGACAACAATCAAATAGTAAATCACCCCGCAGTAGGAATCAGGACAGGGGAACATGCACGAGGTAGAAACAACTGTGTGAGTAACTAGGACTGTGGCATAGTGGTACTACATGACACACCCTCAGCAATGGCTCAAGGAGACAGGGGTAACCCTAACCTAGGGGGGGTAACCGTACGCGAAAATACCACACAGAGCACAATTCCTACACTCCCACAAGAAGGGACTGTAAAAAGTCAGTACTGTGTAGAGAAACCTCAAACTGGGTGCAGTCCCCCAGATATCCCCACTGACTATGTACCAACATGTATCAATTTACCACCTGAAGCTGCTGCTTATGTGGTGGTTTTTACCGGAGTACCTGGTCTTAGGGCAGGGGAGAGAGAGTCACATGCAGAGTTAAAAATGAAAATAATTAAGTGGCTAAATATACACAGGCCCCTGAGAGGAGGAGAATGTGGGGAGATCCTGTTAGTAAGAAGAACAAACTGGGTAGGCAGCAGGAGGAAAGATGCTGCAGGAGACTGCATCGTGGCAAACTTTAGGGACACGGAGTTAGTAAAATATATACTAGGAGGCTACAATAGAAATCACACTAGCACAATATGCCCCCTACCACTAAGATACTTTTACCCCAGGAGATGTGCCCCAAATCCCCTACACCATGCCCAGGATAGACCAAGAAGCATAGCGGCTAGAAATTGGCCAAGAGAGGAGGGGCAGAGAGGGAGGATTACACACAGTGGGCAAACAGATTCAGTCCTTTGCAATCCTTAGAAGAACTAGACTGACTATCCCAATCACCCCAGGAAAGGGCCTCTAAATGGGTGGTAAAGGAGTACGGGGAAGGGAGGGATCTAGATAGCATCCCAGAGAAGGGGACAGTTATCACCCAAACACATACAGGCAAAGGGGGTCAGGGAGGGACCAAGAGTAGGGCAGCAGATCCCATAACATCAACACAGGGTGAAGAAGGGGAGAGTGAACTACCAAGGGAAGGCCTAAAAATACTGTCCTGGAATATTGCTGGTTTGGCGGGGAAATTTGACAATGTGGACTGGATAAGTAATCTCCAGGGGTACTATGTCATAGCCTTGCAGGAGACATGGGCACTAGACCCATCCGCCTACCAACTAGAAGGCTTTAAATGTTTTTCTGTCCCTGCAAGGGGCGGAAGATCGGGCAGAGCGAAGGGTGGGCTAGCCCTGTATGTTAATCTAGAGCTGGAAGGCACATGGTCAGAACCCTCATGGTCGTCACACCTAATCCAGGCAGTCGAATTTCAGGGGCAGGGACTAAGGATACTGATATTTAACATCTACAACTCAGTCTCAGGGGAAGGAAATGAATCAATAACTCAGGAACTAGAAAATAGGTTAAAGCATGAGACCAAAAAACAGAGAAGGGGCGGGGAACCAGCAGTTTTGATCATGGGTGACTTTAACTGCCACCTTTGCCCCAAACTGATTCCCGCAAATGCAGACTGGTCATCCTGTCCGGTAGAAAGTTGGCCTCACTTCGAGCATAACAGGGAGGGAAACAGCCTCATGAAAACTCTGGACACCTTTGCCATGACCCACACTATAGATCTGATAACCCCAGGGAGGGATGGCTTCCTCACTCCAACATTTAAGGGCAGAGGTTGTTATTCAATTATAGATTTTATGATGATATCCTCTGCCATAAAGGACAGGGTGAAGGAAGTGAGAATAGACTGGAACCCCTTTAGCGACCATAACCCGCTGATAATGGTCCTAGAATACAGCGACGGACGCAGTAGAACTCAACAGGCCGCCTCTATACTGATTCCAACAGACCAGGGGAGGCGATTAAGATGGGCTAAGATCAATGCAGAGGAGTTTTATAAATCCCTGGTGATAAAAGGCAAACACCAAATTGAAGACTGTCTTGATCCCCTAGTAGAAGGTGGGTGTTTGGTTTCTGCCTTTGAGGTACTAACCACCATGATAGGGGAACTCCTGAAAGCAAAAGGCCCAGTAAAAATTGTAACACAGCCACGCTGGTTTAATCCCGAATGTGCGAGAGCACTTAGGGAATTGAAACTATGTCTCAAAATCTACCCTAGGGACAAACAGGCAGTAGCCCTATGTAGAAAGGTATACAAGACAAAGGTCAAGCAGAGGAAGATTACACTCCAAGCAGAAGTGTGGGCGGACCTGGGGGAAGCGGGGGAACATAGAGACTTCAGCAAATTTTGGAGGATTATCAATAGGCCCTGCTTCCAAGAGAAAAACTCCCCGGGGATCAGTAACAATATTCTTCCTGACCAGTGGGTGGCACATTTTAAGAGTCTGTACAATCATGAAAGTGATACTGTGACTACAGCGGGATGGGAGGAATGCCGATCGGGCAAGGTCGAATTCTCACTCCAAGAAATTACCCAAGCAATCAGAGGGCTAACTCACAACAAAGCACCCGGGCCTGATGAGACGCCACCTGACCTTTACCTCAGTAACCCTGATCTCTGGGCTCCCATTATGAAGAGGGTCCTAAATGCAGCAATTGCCACGGGTCTGCCACGGTCTCGGTCTACGGCACTGATTGTCCCTATTTTTAAGAAGGGGTGTAGGGACAATCCACAGTGCTACAGACCAATATCGTTGATAGACGTATCGGCCAAACTATTGGGCAGGGCAATTTTGAGTCGCTTGATGTCATGGACAGAAGAACACAACATTATAGCAGACACTCAATACGGCTTTAGGCCAGGCAAGTCTACCAGTGACCAATGCTTGAATTTGTACCTATTAATAACTAAATACACAAAGGCTGGTAAAGGCACACTATTCATGGGTTTCATGGACCTGGCGGCAGCCTTCGATAATGTTAACAGGAGCAAACTTTCGGATCTGATGACCAACCTGGGAATTGAGCCTGGACTCATTGACATCTTAAAAGAATTGCACTGGAACACCACTGCCAGGGTCCGCTGCACAACTGGGGGGGGGTGCACGGATCCCTTCCCCTGCACGAGCGGAGTGAGGCAGGGGTGTATCCTTGCCCCATTTTTGTTCTCTCACTACATTAACGATTTGGAGAGAAGGTTGGTTGCCTTAAATGTGGATTGTCCCAAAGCTGGAAATCGTCACATACTGGTTCTACTGTATGCTGACGATGCCGTCCTGCTTGCCAGGACGGCCGTGAGCCTACAACAATTGGTCAATGGATTTGTGGAGTTTATGGGCGAATTAGATTTGTTCGTAAATTTGAGCAAATCGTATGTCATGATAGCTGGCAAGAAACCAAGCAGGAAATTTGCTTTTAAGATAGGGTCGCACAAATTGGAAACAGTGAGCTCTTTTTCTTATCTGGGTCTACTGTTTGACGGGGATACAAATTTTTATCTGTTAATGGAGGATAGATGCAGAAAGCTGGTATCGGCAAATGGGGCTATTCATAACTTTGCTCGTAGACTGGGGAGGTGGTCGCCGGAACAGGTGATGAATCTGTATGTGGCGGTTAGCACTGCAAAAGCCATTTACGGAGCGGAGGTTTGGGGATTTAGAGATGTAAGGCCCCTGCAACTGTAGGAAGATACATTTTTTAGGAGGATATTGAAGCTACCACAGGGTACCCCAGCAGGAATAACACACACAGAACTGGGGTTACCTTATATCACCGACTGGGTAAAGGTGAGACCCATTATGCTATGGCTCAGGTTATGGGTGAATCCCGCAGCGGAACTAAGCAGGCAAATAGCTCGGGACTGCTTGCAAATGGACAACCACCTACGTATCCCATGGCTGTGGTACATAAAAGAGACATTGGATTCAATCGACCACCTATCTCTTTTCAGTGATCCTACCTCCATTACCCCCACATGTAGAAACCAGATTAAGAGAGAGCTACTGGATAAATTTGAAGCACAAAGAGCAAGCACTGACTCCTTAAAGAAATCAGTTATAGCACACCACCGAGTGAGCAATGGAGCAGGAATGGAGGCCTATTTATATCTAATGCATAATCACCAGGACAGATTTTTAATGTGCCGTTTTAGGCTCAACCTGTTACACCACATTTTAGCTTATCCTCCAGGTTTCACAGTAACGGTTGAGCAGAAGGGTGCCTGCGGCTGCGACAATAGGTCTCCGCAGGACACCCTTCATTTTGTACTTCTGTGTTCTTTTTATCAAATTCCCCGTCGCAAATTTCTTGTTCATATCCTGAAGGAGGCTAAAATACGTGAAGCCAAGAGTGCCCTGAATTTCTTACAAATGGCCGTGGACACCCGCACTTTGTGCTCGATTGTAAATTTCTTGAGAGTGTCGGTAAGATTGAGGAATACCCGTGACTGAATAATGATAAATTAATAACGTATTGTGCCCTTTGCAAAGTGCCTTTTTAAAGTTTCATGTTTAACCTGTTTTTAATGTCTGTCGGCTCAGATCTAATGTAAATATACTGTACACTGTACATTGTATTTGTATTTTGTACTTTTTATGTTGATTTTTAATCAGCGAAATAAAGATTTACTGAACTGACTGGCTGAGCTCCTGGCGGTGCACAGGGACGTGAGCCAATCACTCCATCAGATCGCCCAAAGTCTGGCAAACCCTCCCTGTGCCACCAGGTGCAGACCAGCACCAGACACAGGGAGGGAGGAGGAGGAGGAGGATTCATCTGACGGAGCATCCCTAGCATCGTCAAGGCCTGCATCTGAGGGTCCCCGGAGGAAAGTGGGTCGTCCACGTAAAAGACCGTGTGAGTCAGCGGACCATCCCCATCTCCCAGGTCACCTGGCCTGGCACCTGGCCCTCTGGTGCAACAGCAGCACCTCACCCAATGACATTCTCTGCCACATGGGCTTGCTGGTCCCAGTCTGACCAATGATGACCAACACTGTGGTCTGGACTCTGATGACTTCCAATGCCAAGGATGCCATCTCCCCCAGTGAACTTTGGATTCTATTCCCCCGGTAGAGCACCTTAGCACATGTACCAAAAGACTCACCCCACCAAAAATAAATTCACATTGTTCTGCACAGGAGATGTTGCTGTCATTTTGCATTATTCCACGACATATGTGTGTGGAAATGTCTAACTATGCCTGAGTGTTGAACCAACTCCAGCCATCCATCCCCTGGGAACAGAGTCTGGTACAGGACACACATGGGTCACAAGTATCATTCAATGTAGGCATGGAGCACAACACTCACCTGTGATGGCCTCTGGCTGCTGAGGGGGGGCTTGCTAAACTGTGCGGACAGACCTATTTGGGAGATCATCATCAAGGCGTAGAGGCCATGGCCCATGTGGAGGTACCCGGGGAGGGAGTCCAAGGTATTTGTGGCCATGTGGGAGAACTATGTCCTGTATGCTGGAGTACGGTGGATGTGAAGAACGGTGGCCAGGGCAAGGTTGGATGCACGGAAATGGACCAACGGGATCTAGGATGACAGACGTACAAGGTTGGTGAGGGGTCGGGTTTGTGGACTGCCTCCTGAGTGTGGGTGGGGTGTGTGGAGGACATCCTGCAGCAGACAGTGATCCATTGCAGCTATCTATGGTGGACGGTGAGGTGGCTGGGGCGCAGGGTGTAGAAGCTGAGGTGTGCAGATGCCCCCTGGAAGTGGACCAGTGTCCTTGGAGTTTGGATGTACTTGCTCCGTAGAGGGCAGAGCAGTATATGAGATGGATGTCGTCATGGACCTGGGGGATGGTCTGTCGTAACTTGGAGGTGGATCTATCTGTGGATCATGTGCATGATGCAGAGGGCGTTGCAGCATGAGGTACAGATGCTGTGGACTAGCATGGCATATGTGAGCGAGCCAAACATGATGCATAACATCTTGTGTGTGTGGCCACTGGATGCCTGTGCAGGGCCTGCAGCAGCAGGCGCCATCTCCCTGCCAAATGGCCCATCTTGCACACAAAGGCTAGGATGTCAGAAGGACAACTGCAACAGGCGCTTGTGTAAAGTGAGGAGTGTCCAGTGTCACATGGCACACCCAGAGACAATGCATGCAGAATCACCAAAGAACCATTACACCGGATCAGGAAACTGAAGGCCGACCTGCACACTGGAGACACACCCTCAGCAACTGGTGATGGTCCATTGTGTGGTTGACCTCGCAAAAAAACATACACGACCATGTACTACATGCCCAATAGGGAGCCTAATCCATGAACAACTGCATGCATGTCGCTAAACTACGCATGGACTCCTATGCATTATCTACAGCAAGTATGCCAGAGATGCCGCATGCCAAGTGGCAAGAGACCAGCATTGACAGAGACCAGGCACCTTGGAGTATGACGAACACCTTTATTACTCATCCTCACACTAATGGAATTGCATCCATTGGAACAGAATCACAGGTCATTCGGCTGAACATGTGTGACCCACACTGGACACCCCCTGCAACACACAGATGTGGTAAATTCTACTGAGCTGGCACACAAGTGAAGGGGTTGGGCCTCACACCCCTTGCTGCACACGGCGAGTCTACAATTCCACATTGAGCCTCATATGGAGACGTCCCACACCATGTCCAGCATGACCATCCCGTATGTTCCTGAGGGACGTTAGACACACATTGATGCCTTCATCAGAATCCACAATCCATGACAGATGACTGTCAGGAAGGGTGACTATCAATTCATGGGAACCATGCAACACGTCACGTGGCCCATGGTGAGTCGACATGTATGCATGGTAACACAACATGCACAGGAGCAGTCCCCACATATCACAAACACGTACCACCCACAAAACGCCTTGCTGCACTCCTTACCCAAAAAGACTTTTCACCATCTCTGTGCATGTAACTCTGATCCAGCACACGTTGCAATACTCATGAGGAATAGCAGGAGTGCAATGATGACATGACGACAGCCGCAGGAACCTGGGGAGGACAGACACACAACAAGTCAGCGAGGAGCTAGTAATCCGCAGACATGTACATGCAATCTACAGGATTGATGTTGTCACCATGGAAATAATGATTTTTCTGTTCCTGCACAAATATGGGGAATGACATTAGCACTTGTATGACACATCAGAACACACCTCCAAGTCACTTGGCACACAGTCGGCTCGACATACACATTGCAACACATGCCACACAAGGCACTAAGCGTGCACACTCAGACACAGGGACTCACCATCATGAGAAGAAGTTGTGGATCAGCTGACTCCGGATGTCCTCATCCTCATCCTCATCCTCACTTGCCCCGTGCCCAAGCCCTTCATCCTCCACGGGTGGATGATCTTGCTCATCAGGATCCAGGATGAGTGGCACGGCCTTCTCCACTGCCATGTTGTGCAGCATGCAGCACACAAGGAAGATTTTGCAGACCTTCACCGGGGCACATGGGAGGGCGCCGCCGGTCTTGTGGAGGCACCGGAATCTGCTCTTCAGGAGTCCAAACGTCCTCTCAATCACGCGCCTCGTCTGCCCATGGGTGTCGTTGTACCGGTGTTCTGCGGCTGTTCTGGGGTTGCGGAGAGGCGTCATCAGCCATGGCATGTTGGGATAGCCAGCGTCCCCTACATGGAAACATCATGGACAGAAGTGGGTCAGGAGAAGCAGTAAGATATGAAGAAACGGCTAAATACAGGACTAACAGAGTATACCCACCAACAAGACATGCACGTTTGTTGCGCAGCTGCAGCATCATTTCAGGCACCCTGCTACGCCTCATGATGTAGGCATCGTGTGCTGATCCTGGAAAACGGGAACAGACATGGGATATCATCATGTTAGCAAGACATACCACAAGGGCATTGATGGAGTGGTAATGCTTGCGGTTACGGAAGGCTACCTCCTGTGCGTGTGGTGGCACCAAAGCCACATGTGTCCCATCAATGGCCCCAGTGACATGGGGCATCCCTCCAAGGGCATAGAACTCACCCTTGACACCTGTCAACTGCTCACGAGTTGGAAAAGTTATGAATTCATCCAGGTGTACCAACATGGCCTCTAACACATCATGCAGGACACGGCTGAACATGGTCTGGGACATGCCACCTACATCAGCTATGGTCAATTGAAACGTACCCGTGGCAAAGAAATGTAGGGCTGCCATCACCTTCATCTTGGGGGTCCGTGCAGTAGGATACCTATGTAGCGGTTGGAGGTGTGGCTCGAGCCTTGTGGTCAAGTCGTCAATCAACGGTTGGGAGAAGCGGTAGCGGCGTATACAGTCACGTCCCCTCATGGCAGCCAAGTCTGGCATTGGTCGGGGGAGAGGCGGTGCCCTGCAGAAATTTAAAAGGAATAACGAAGATTGAGTACAGCACTACACCACTGACAATGGACTGAGCACATGTTCAACAGCTACTACACATATGCTACATACAGAGTCTGTACTGTGCAATGCATCCAGGACACGTATGCCAGCCAGGTAACACCCCTAACAACAGTCAGCCACACACGTGGGTGCGCAAGGTCAACATGACATGCCATGGAACTAGCTGTGGGCCAGTGTAAGTGAAGAGGCTGACGCATTACAGGAGTGACAGACATCCACATATGTGCATAAGAAGGATGTATTATCACACAGACCGGTTGCGGGACACTAGAGGCACAGGTCGCATGTCCTTGAAACAGGACAGTCCACACACCTTGCCATGAAGGGGTACATGTCAGGTATGATGACACATACATTGAGACTACGCAGATATGTCCTTGTCTCGCAAGTCCAAGTGTGATACATACATACACCCGTTATGTCTGATTCCACTTGTGGCCTGGTGTGCGTAATAGTGTGCCATGCCCATCGACACGCACACACATGTTGGATGCAGCAAATGCAGATGCATGTCACGGAACAAATACAGCTAGCTCATGGGAACACATGACACTCCCATGACATAGTCACAACGTGCAACGCCGGTAGTTACATGTGAGGTGTCATTATCCGTGTCCCTGGCATCGGGGGACAGTTGCGGGTGTAGGTGACTGTGCCATGCCAGTGATGCAGTGCTCGACTGTCCCCAGTGAGTAGCTCCTCTGTATCGATTTAGAACAAGTAATTTGCTGTTGTGTCATGCTCCCCATTGTTTCCCAGTGGCATGGTGGGTAAACCAACTGTGTGGTGCAGGGCCTACATATGTTTGTAGTATTGTAGATGTCACTCATGTTGCCATTCATGCTATGCGCTGTGTCCTATGTAGATTGGACTCATGTGTCATATGTATACAGGTGTCTGGTCATTTCCTGTCTCTTCACCTTGGCCACAGCATCATCGGGGGAAACCGAGGGAGACACTGGCACGGACGTGGAGGAGGTAGCCAGCACCGGGACCACCAGTGCTGGGGAGTCTGGCGCAGCAAGTGGCACGGAGGCCGAGGGGAGTCAGGCGGAGGACCTGTCCAGTCCCAACACCGACTATGACGCTGCCGGGTCCGAGGCAGAGCTCCCAGAGGGGACAGAGACTGCTCCCAGAGCTGAAAGCAGCACTCCATCTCTCGCCGCACCCTCCATTCTCATCACCGCCCTCCCAGTTGCTCGGGTCCCTTGTGTCCGTGCTAGGCGACAACAGGTGCGTGAGAGACGGCAAGGAGGTGTATTTAAGAGTGAAGGGTGCACTTCCACTCCGGATCATTCTGTGGTGTGTTGGCACATTCCATTGCATGGTGCTTGTTACATGCACGCTCATGATGTAGCTTGTATTCTGTAAGGGATTCGTGTGCCAGTCATGACCCCGTCTTGTGCGCTGCTTGCTAACGGTAATTATGTGCTATACAATGATGAAGCTTGCTGTGGGATGCTTCCGGGAATTCCTGACATCGTGACTGTATCACTACGAGTGGTTTTCTGTCATTCCGTCGTTTTCCCACCCCCGCATGGCCGGCAGGATGTATCCATCTGGCCTTCCATTCCAACCTTGAAAGCTGAGTCCGACAAGATGAGCAGAATAAGGCCTCCATTGTCTCAACAACAAGTCGTGTTGACTTCATCCCGAGAAACATTTGTCCTTCACGTAGCTCACACGTGCAAAGAGGTGCAAGCGCTTTTTCACACTGATCTCCCACTACATATTTTGGACTCGGATTCAGACTATCTTTCATGCCTCGTCAACAGGTGGCCTGGCTGTGTTTTTTCTACATTGTGGTCTCCGGCCTCGTGACCTCCTTCCAAACTCTGTTTGGTGTGATCCCCGCATTTCATCATTCGATTTTGTCTAGCGTCTTCGGAGGTGTCCCTTTGCGGCTCGCCCTCGTAGCTGGGGTGCCATAATTGATCTGCGTACTACGCTGTGACTTCACAACTTGCGTTACAAGACAGCATGCACCGGCTGCTCCATCTTCGGAACAAGATGCTTGAATGCTACGGCACTCTGCCGCTGGCGACCTTAAGCAGTGCCTATGGATTGTCCTTCTGGTTTCCGTTCTTTACCTGTGTGCAACCTGTCTTTCATTGCCTAGATTGTCCATTCGAATGGGCTGTGGATTTGTGCCTGTCTAACTCGGTGGCTCCTGACCCGGATTTTGATCGACTGATGGGCCCCTTATTGGCTCATGAGTTGGACTGTTCCGGCGTCAGCATCATGGCCTGTGCTGCTGCACATGGAGTCCTAGGCAATTGGGACATCGCAACGGCTGCAAATGAATTCTTATCCAGAAGTTATCTTGATGTCCCCACCTGTTGTCCACAAATTGTGCTGGATGCCCCGATTGTTGAGGAACACGTGTGTTCTTTCCCCCTGCTGAACTGGATGGCAGACAATTTTGCTGAACGTTCAGATGATTTCCTCTTGGAAGCTGTTGCAACTTATTGTGCTTATACCTGGATGGAATGACTTCAGCCCTGCTCATTTCATGGTGCATCCGTCGATGTGATATTTTTCCCCTTTTACATGGGTAATTGCCCTTCAACATCATTCATAATTGACATTTCTTTCCTGACTTTTTCGCTTCCCTTCTATGGACTTCCAGGTCATGCCCTTGGTTCCGTTCTATCACACATGAACTCTGCGTTCTCGAATTTGCGCCCCTAGTGGTTAGTGGTACGAACAAGGGGGGGTGTAGTGACGATTCCTATCTCCCTATGTACAATGCAAAGTTGGCACCACCGCGTTAGTTGTTGGTAAGCCATCTTGCCAATTTTCCTGCTTTTGCACGCAACACTGTAGTTGCATGTTTTTACTTTTGAAATGGCTACTTAAGTTTACTTCACATGAGGACTGTCTGTTGATTGACATCCTTCACAGTGAGCAGCGACCTTGTACTGTACATTGTGTACATACACAGTCTGGGTGACTAGACGGTACATGTTGTTGTGTGCAGGTTGATCGTCCCAGTATTCAGCCATGACATGCACGCAGCTGCAGATACCTGATGGACGAGTGCTTGCCATATTGAAGTGCAGCACGTTTTCGTTTCATTGTGATGGAGGACTTTAGCAGGAGATGGGACTAGATGATCCTGTGATGTGATTCCACTGAGCTGATCTGTACGGTGGGGGGTCCCCCGTTCAAGCCTAGAGACCTTCTATTAGTCGACTGATACTACGATTAGTTTCTTGGCGACAGGAAGGTTGCTGTTTCCACTGTCAGTTTCTTATGATTGCTCCTTTCAATGTCTATGATATTGCTACTATGCTGATGCTCCTGACCTTAACCATTTGTCTGCTTATGTTAGCCACAGTCCTGCATCTTAGGACGCAAGGTTCATTGAATGAACTCTTTCAACTTTACCTTGTCTGTGTCTATTCTGTTGTGGACTGATCTGAGAATAATTACGAACAGGTATGTCTGATTCCCACCATTCCTGAGAATGTTGTAAGTCGCTTGTTCTGGGTTGTCTATACATTGGGACCACTGAGCTCAACCTCGGCTAACGAATGGGACACTTAGCTAGTCGGATGAGGGGTTCTGGGTTCTGAGGGGAGTATGTGGTACGCCAAACATGTCTCCTTCGTGCCAGGCACCGCACCCCCTGCCCCTGTCTCCCCTGCTGCCGTCAATGCAGAGTCTGTGGACATTCAGCGCCAGTTGCAGGGTGCTCAGACATCGCTGCGGCGTTTCCTTCATGGCCACACCAGACTGCTGACACGGATGGTGTCGTACATGAAGGGCATGTCATCAGCGATGTCTGACCACCAGAAGTTGCTGAGGTCCATGGACTCGTCACTGACGGCAGCGGTGGGTCTCCTGCAGCGCTCCATCCCCCCCCTACCCCGGCACCATCCGCACTTCCCACTGCCATGCCTGTCCCATGCACACCCAGACGTCCCCATGCACGCACCCCACCGGACACAGGCAGCACACAACCATGGAAGGCCAAGCGCACACCTCCTGTCACGCACACATGGGCGAGAAGGCACAGGCACTGGGTTGGGGGGCAAACAGCAGCCACGCTGTCACAGTAGGAGTCCGCATTCCTCACGACCCACTACCTCCAATACCACTCCCCTTGGCTCTCTTGCCCAACAGTCGGACAGACTCTCCTTCATGGCCAGTCCGTCCCTCAGCCCCAGTGTGACACCGCCCCGCACGTGTTTGAGGGATTCCCTGGGCAAGGTAGTTGAGTCCCCCCCTGTCCACACCCTCCCCCAGTTGCGCTGCGACCCATCCCTCCGACCCCCCCCCCCCTCCTTGGGGCCTGTGGTGCCTTCGGGTGCAGGGGAGACACTGGAAGAGCTTGCGGCCGTGTGCAGCGCCATACTGCCCTCCTCCTTTGGCGCTGCCCCACCCCCTGTGGTGGAGTCGTCCGTCCCTGCACCCACGACACCTACCCGTGCCCCTCCTGTCCCTGCGGTGCCTGGTTCTTCCCCCCACATGATGCCCCCCTTCTGTGGATGATATGGTACAGTGTACTGTGCAGGCGAGCCTGGGTAGACGCGTTCCTACGTGTCCCCCCCCGGGACTTCGCATCTGGTGTGGCCTATGGGCTTGTTGAATGGTGTACTGTGGCTACTTTTCTTCGAGATGCTGAATGTGGTTGTTATTTTATCGTTTGCACACTTTTTCTATTCTGGTATTGCTGCTGGTGCTGCTGCTCCCTGAGTTGGGGTGGTGATGATGTGTTGGGTGTCTGGTAAATGTTGTTGTGTCCTGCTCATGGGGTGGACCCTGGTATCTGCATGCCGTCACAAGGTGTCTGCATATATTCGTAGGTCATGTTAGCTCTTACTGCATGGTGACATTGTCCCAAGGTGTGTTCCTTCCTCTGTGGCACCTGTCATCTTCCCTGCAGGGTGTTTCCCAATTGTTGTGCTGAGCTGTGTCAACATTTCCTCGGTGTGTGACACATCCCTTCGACTTTGGCCATGCATGCTCTGCAATGTCTCCACCTGCATCGTTTGTGGCATCCTTGGTGGGCACTGTACTTGTGTATGGCGTATATTGACATGACTTCATATGGACCTTTTCCGCACTTTGCATGTGTGTACTCGCTGCCTCACACACATGTGATACGTGTTCTGCAGGGTATTTGGGCACCTGCCTGACAATTGTGGGCATTGTATCTGTGTGTACTCCACCCTTTCACTTCCATGGGAGGCAACGACTTGTTGGCTGCCCCGGCACCTGTACATTCCTATCATTCGTGGAATGTGGGTGACAGTGTGTGTTCCCTTTGGCTCTCTTTGTTTAGTGGTGTTTGACATGAGGGTGCAGTCTTGTGGCATGATCTCAGTGTGTGTATTATGCTGCCTCCGCCAGGGGTGGGTATGCATGTGTAATTTGTCCTCACACCCACATGTGGTGTGTCATGCAGTGGGGGTAGGATATCCATCCTCATGGGAGTGGGACACTGCTGTCAGTGATGTGCTGTTATGGCACTATCATCATTGTCCTAAGTTAGGGATACGTACATTCACCCATGGAGCTGTGGTCATCTGGTAATGATGTACACCCCCCCATGTCTCTGTCTACTGCTGGGGGTCCTCGGCACCCACCCCTCATATGTCTGGGCACTGCTGGGAGTGATAGGCACCCACCCCTCATATGTCTGGGCAATGCTGGGAGTGATGGGCACCCACCCCTCATATGTCTGGGCACTGCTGGGAGTGATAGGCACACACCCTATGTATCTGTCCACTGTCGTGGTACGAGCCGTACCCACGTGCTGATGGCCTGGGTGGGGCCCGTACCCCTAGGGCACCCCAACTTTGGGGGTGCGGCCCGTACCCATGCCTTTGGGAGGTGGGTACAGGCCGTACCGGCGTAGTTGGTGTGACGTAGGGGTGGGCGTGGTATGTGCCATACCCACGCGCTGATGGGCTGGGTGGGGCCCGTACCCCTAGGGCACCCCAACTGTGGGGATGCGGCCTGTACCCATGCCTTTGGGACGTGGGTACAGGCCGTACCGGCGTAGTTGGTGTGACGTAGGGGTGGGCGTGGTATGTGCCGTACCACCATTGTGGTGGTGACGGGTACACGTCCACGTCCACTTCCGTTGTGGCGGGACATGGGATTGGTGGACACGCCCCCCGAAGTGACCAGTCCATGGTGGTAATTGCTGTGCATGATGTTGTAGTTATTTGTGGGGTGTGGGTTATGTTTCCTGACCCTTGCACACACACACCCCCCCCCTTTGCCCCTGGGGGTTGTTCTGACCTTCTGCGGCGTCTGTGTCGGTTTCTGTATATGAGGTGGTAGGCTATGAGGGCTGGGATGACGCGTAGGTTGGGGTCCATCGCTGTCCCTGGCGTGCCGGGGCTCCTTGTTCGCGTCGTCCTCACTTTCCCGGCAGTTTTTGGCTCCCGTAAAAACTGCTGCGTGCGGAGTGACGTCGGCACGAATCGTACTTGCTGGTCCGTGAAACGCTGCCTTACTCCATCCGGATGTCGCATGTGCGCCGTCCCGAAAGAGATTTGTATGTAAAAATTTTGCCGGTCGGTGGTTTTACCGACTCGGGCGGTAATGGTATTTCTGTGCAAACCGTACTTGCGAGTTTGTAAGGTGTTTTTCCCGGGTACCAGTCGGACGGAAAAAACGCTCCGTCCGACCATTCGTACCCGGGTTTTACAGGATCGGAATCGGCACCTTAATGAATTGATAATTAATTATGGTAATTGTGTAATTTTTTTAGGTGCGGGTTATGGGGTTTATAGGGGTAAAGGGTGGGAAGTAATTTATTTTTGATTGATTAATAATTGGGGGCTGATTCCGATCTCGGCCGGACAGCCTCTAACGGCATCGGGACTCTCCAAATTGGAATCAGAAGCATGTTGCCCATCGATTTGGACGAGTCTCCGAATGTGCAAGTACGATGCTCTCAATGCTCTCCAGCTGTCCTACTCGCTTCCAGACGTCGTTCGGAAAAACAACATCGTCCGGATCCACTCGCACAGCCCAATGGCATTTGTTTCCGGACGAGCGATTCCAATGCACAACTCCGACAGCTGTCCGGAGTCCTCAACTCTGACACAAATCGGCTGTCGGAGACGTACTTTGGGGGGACGTAGCGGGCCCCCTTTCAACCGGGGCCTTCAGAATTGGTTACAGGGGGTACCCGTGGTTCCCCCCTGTCCAGGCATGCACAGTGTGGTGGGCACCATGAGGTGCCCGCCACAGGGTGCATGCTTGTCCACACCCTCCCCTTTTTGCAATGGGGGCCCGTATTCGCATTCTGAACACAGGCTCCCATTGACTTCAATGGGACTCGGAGTGAGCCGTGTCCCAAGTCGTACGGAGACATCGTACTTGCTCGCTCGGAGTCGACGGAGCCGAGTCGGTCGGAAAGCCCTCCGGAGCAGAGTCTTCCGTAGAGGTTTGTATTTGTATTTGTATGCGGTATTTATAGAGCGCAGCTATCACCCAACGGGCATTTTGGCGCTATAGTACGTGAATTATCAGTCCGAGATGACAACAGATGTGGGGTAACATGGAGTCCTCAACGATGTTAGATTCTAGGGAACAGCCATGTTTTAACTAAAGTTCTTCGAATTTTAGGAGTTCTCACCAAGTAGGCAGTGGAGGATCAAAGACACCTCAAAGGAATATACCATGTGAATGTCTACCGTATAGGTTTGGGTCCGAACCCATGAAGGGGTTTGAACACCAAACAGAGAGATTTAAACTGGATTCTCTGCATGATTGGTAGCCAATGAAGCTCTGCAAGGGCTGAAGAACCCGACGAGCGGCGAGGTTTCATCAATACCAATTTGGCCGCCAAAGTTTGAACTCTTTGAAGGCGTTCAATTAAAAATTTGGGGGACTCCAATAATAGGGCATTACAGTAGTCCAGCCTACTGAGGATGATACTTCCAACGACCAAGGCTCTGGCCGTATTAGGCAACAGCGGGAGGATCTTCCTCAGAGCTATGATCATGGAAAAACAGCTCCCCACCAGCTCATTTACATGTACTTCAAAGTTTAAGTTAGCATCCAGCATAACCAGATTGCGTACTGATTTAGCCAGGATCAGAGTAGAGGCAGTTGAAGAAGGCCAGAAATTATCTGGAAAAGGAGAGGGAACTTTCCCCACAGCACAGTGCAAGACCTCGGTCTTGTCAGAGTTAAATTGAAGAGAGTTGGCTCTTAGCCAACAGGCAGTGTCCTGCATGCAAGCATGAAATGTCGCAAGAGGTATCGAATGATTCCCCTCTAAGGAGAAAAAAAGCTGAGTATCATCAGCGTAGTTTACCAACTTCACACCATGCGCCTTTATAATATCGATCAGGGGTCTCATTTAGATGTTAGAAAGGATGGGACTGATCGCTGATCCTTGAGAGATGCCATGATGGACATTGGAAAAATCAGATTGATACGGAGGGAGAGACACCGCCTGACACCTGCCAGATAAATAGGAGCAATACCATTCTAGAGCCGTGCCTGACACCCCGATCTCATCCAACCTGGTCAGCAAAATGTCGTGGTTGATCGTGTCGAAAGCGGCAGACTGGTCAAGCAAAATAAGAATGCCAGATTGTCCCCTGTCTGCCCTCAATCGGAGATCGTCTAACAGGTTCACCAGAGCAGTCTCAGTTCCATGGCCAGGTCGAAAACTGAACTGTACATCATCTAGCTTAGAATTAGATTCCAAGAACTGAGACAAAGTTTTGCTGACCAGTCGTTCAATGATTTTAACAGGATACGGTAAGAGTGAGATCGGTCTGTAGTTACTAGCACAGGTAGGGTCGAGTGTCGCTTTTTTTAAAAGTGGAGCAACCACCGCCCGTTTACAACATGCTGGTACTGTTCCAGAAGTCAGGGAACTATTGCAAATCTGTCGAAGAGTGGGAAAAAGCTCAGAGCCCAATTCCTTCCATGTTTTGTGTGGAAGAGGATCTAAAGGAGAAGCAGATGACACACCCAAGGCTATTCTATTAAAGTTCCCTTCCGTGGGTGGTTCAAAATGGTTCAAGAAAGTCAATCGGCCTGGCTCCACCTTACTTTCCATGTATGGATCTCGAGGCCCATTAGGTTTAGTGATAGGACCTTCATTTCCGGAGAGGTTATTCACCTTCAGTCCATCAATAATTTTACTGATTTTCTCCAAAAAGAAGGTCGCTAAATTGTCACACAAAGCTTGAGTTGGCAGAATTTTACATTGTGTACATTCAGGGGCAGCAATATCCTTTACTATTTTGAAAATTGTTCTGGGGTTATTTTTTGAGTTCAGAATAATATTTGCAAAATATTCTGATTTTGCTGCCACAATTCCCTTCCTATATTCCTCTATTGAGACCTTCCACCTGATTTTATCTTCATTGTGGTATAACTTTCTCCACTTCCTCTCCGCTTGCCGGCAGGTCAATTTTCAAGATTTAAGGTGATCGTTATACCAACAGGCTGATGGCCTGCCAGTCTTTTTACAATTTTTCATAGGAATGACCTGGTCAAGCCTAAGTTTAATCTGATCACAAAAATCTACATAATTATCTTCAACTGACCTCCCATTATTGAGATCCTCTTCAAAAGAAAAGATCGAGGATAAAGTATTCTCTTAATTTATTTTTTTAAGTCCCTTCCAGCTCCTGAAAGTCCTTGTCTCACTTGTAGCTGGTCGTACCTTCCTTGAATTAAATATCTGAAACTTGACCAGCCAACTGGTAAAATTTCTACTGTCCCCAAGGCCTGTTCCTTAGAGAATATCAGGTCCAGTGTGTTCCCCCCCTTGTGGGTGGCTTCATTGATCCATTGGCAAAGACTCTCACAGGACTGAATTTCCTGCCAACATTGGAATCGGGCCCTTAGTTGTTAATCTATATTAATTATTTTATCGAAAATTAATTATGGAAATTGTGTTATTAATTTTGGGTTCGGGTTGTTGAGTTTATAGGGGTAAAGGGTGGGAAGTGATTTAAGTTCAATTAATTAATAATTTGTTAATTTATATAACTAATTAATTGATAATTAAATTTAGGTGTGTGTGGTGGGATTTATGGGGTAAAGGGTGGGAAGTAATGTATTTTTAATTAATTCATAATTTGTTGTTAATTAATATTAATTAATTGATTGAAAATTAAATATGGAATTTCTGTAATTAATTTTAGGTGTGGGTTGTGGGGTTTATAGGGGTAAAGGGCGGGAAGCAATTTTGGTTTAAATAATTAAAAATGAGTTGATCATTAATATTAATTAATTATTTTATATTTAATTAGTGTATTTGTCTACATTGTTTTGTGTTGTGTGTTTTATTGTTATAGGGGTTCAGTGTGAGGAGTAAATTAATTTTACTTATTTATAATTAGTTGCTAAATACTATTAGATTTTTAATTGAAAATACGTTTTAATTCTGTAATTGATTTTTTTACAGTTTAATTTGTGCTGTGGGCAGTGGGGATTATAGGAGTAAAGGGTGGAAAGTTAAATAATTTTTATGAGTTTCAAATTGATTTTTAATTAATAATATTTCTTTAATTGGTAATTAATTATGCTAGTTGAGGAAGTACTTTTTTTAAATTTAAATGTGGGTAGTGAATGGTGTGGAAAAAAATTAATAAAGTTGTGTAATAATTAATGTTTTTTTTTCTGAATAACGTTTTGTTAAAAATATTTAGGTGCCGATTCCAATCCTGGAAAATTTTTCCCCGTACGAATCGTATCCGGTATTTTTACCGTACGAATCGTCCAAGTAGCGTACAAACTGCCAAGTACGATTCGTATGGGAAAAAGTCCATACGAATCGCATTGGGAAAATTTCCCCACACGTCCTCGGGTCGGGAAATGTGTCCGACACATCCTCGGACGATTTACCCTACGAATCGGAAAAATTAAGTCCGACGCGCAAGTACTATCCGTCCCGTCCATCCAATTTTACAACCGTATGGAAAATACACCGTACGGATCGAACTCCCATAGCAACCATCTAGACATGTGCCCGCATACGCTCCGAACACCCCCCCCAGCCCCCGTATGTACGCGCCAAACGCCCCCCCGCCGCGGATGTACGTGCCGAACCCCCACCCGTGCATGTACGGCCTGTACCAACACCCCACCCGTGTATGTATGGCATAAACCAACACCCCACCAGTGTATGTACGGCGCGTACCAACACCCCACCAGTGCATGTACGTGCCGAACCCCCACCCGTGTATGTACGGCGAGAACCAACACCCCACCAGTGTATGTACGACGCGTACCCACACCCCACCAGTGCATGTACGCGCCAAACCCCCACCCGTGTATGTACGGCGCGTACCAACACCCCACCAGTTCATGTACGCGCCGAACCCCCACCCGTGTATGTACGGCACGTACCAACACCCCACCAGTGTATGTACGGCGCATACCAACACCCCACCAGTGCATGTACGCGCCGAACCCCCACCTGTGTATGTACGGCGCGAACCAACACCCCACCAGTGTATGTACGGCGCGTACCAACACCCCACCAGTGCATGTACGCGCCAAACCCCCACCCGTGTATGTACGGCACGTACCAACACCCCACCAGTGCATGTACACGCCGAACCCCCACCCGTTTATGTACGGCGCGAACCAACACCCCACCAGTGTATGTACGGCGCGTACCAACACCCCACCAGTGCATGTACGCACCGAACCCCCACCCGTGTATGTACGGCGCGAACCAACACCCCACCAGTGTATGTACGGCACGTACCAACACCCCACCAGTGCATGTACGTGCCGAACCCCCACCCGTGTATGTACGGCGCGTACCAACACCCCACCAGTGCATGTACGCGCCGAACCCCCACCCGTGTATGTACGGCGCGAACCAACACCCCACCAGTGTATGTACGGCACGTACCAACACCCCACCAGTGCATGTACGCGCCGAACCCCCACCCGTGTATGTACGGCACGTACCAACACCCTACCAGTGCATGTACGTGCCGAACCCCCACCCGTGTATGTACGGCGCGAACCAACACCCCACCAGTGTATGTACGGCGCGTACCAACACCCCACCAGTGCATGTACGCGCCGAACCCCCACCCGTGTATGTACGGCGCGTACCAACACCCCAGCAGTGCATGTACGCGCCGAACCCCCACCCGTGTATGTACGGCGCGAACCAACACCCCACCAGTGTATGTACGGTGCGTACCAACACCCCACCAGTGCATGTACGTACCGTACAGATGCCAAAAACACACATACTGAACCAGGACAACCCCAAACAACACAAGGAGAGTCAATTCCATTCACACAACACCACAAAACATGTCCAACAAGCACAAATACACCCCATACACTCACCTGCAACTGCCAAACAGCCAAACAGAGGCCCAAAACACAACCACACCTTATAACACACCCACCCAAATTTCAAACACAGCCACACCCACACCCACAAATGGACCAATAAAAAGGCACAACACACACAAACCATGATCCTTTGCAACAGATCCACTCCTTCCAGACCACAGAGACAACGCACTGCACCATACTACAGCCATCAAAACACCTTACACTTGCACTCATTCACACAACCACCATCACAAACACCCCCTCATCACATTCACACACACACCTTCACAACCACACTCACACACCCACAACCATCCCCACCCACACCCCCACAACCATCCACACCCACACCCCACACCATGCCCACTAACAAGAATCCAAAGTTCACTAAGGATGAGCTGGAGGTCCTTGTCGATGAAATCTTCAGAGTCGAGCCACAGCTCTTTGGAACATTGGTCAGACGGACCAGCATATCCGAAAAAACAGCCATGTGGCAGAGGATTGTCGATGCTGTGAATGCTGTTGGGGCCACCAGAAGGACCAGGCATGAGTGCCAAGCCAGGTGGTACGATCTGCGGAGGACGGTCCGCCTCAAAATGACCGACGATCACAACCAGGGGAACATCACTGGAGGAGGGCCGCCCCGCAGACTGGCACAGTACCATCCCTGGGAGGAGAAGGTGATGGCCACGCTGCCGCCGGTGGGAGTAGACGGAGTAGAAGGAGTCCGAGAGCCTGGTGAGTACACAACCAACTCACCTCACATGGGGGGAACGCCATACACAAACTAAATCCCAATCATGCACGCAACCCCTCCAATGCCCGCACCCGACATAACCACACTCCAAAAACACACACATGCCACTAGCGCCTCCATGCCCCAAGCACCAGGCAAGGCCAGGCCAAGTCACAGGCCACACAAAACACCAACACAAGACAGGACGTCCCCGATGCCGGGAGGGTGGGTCCCAAAACTAACACATAGGAACTCTGAAGCACACAACAATGCCCTCAGCTCATATGGCCTAGGGCACAGCCATACAAACAGTGTGTCCCCACACAATACTGTGTTGCCTGCAAATAGTGGACGCGTAGCACGATGGCATGGGTATGAAGGCACAATTTGCACATAACAGCAGCTAATCAAGACGCATCACTCTGGAAGAGTGTCAGCACACACTGCCACAGCAGCAGCGCAGATTCAGACACTCCGCCCAATGAGTGCCCGGAGATTACAAACAAACCCACATGAACAAGCCAATGGACTGTGAAAGACCTGCAAACTGTGTGTGCCCAGGAAGCTGGGCTGAGGTGACAGAGGGTGACACACAGAGGGAGGGAGGAGGCTGACAGAGGGAGGGAGAAAGGGAGACACAGGAGACGGACAGAGGGAGGAGGCTGACAGAGGGGGGGAGAAAGGGAGACACAGGGAGACGGACAGAGGGAGGAGGCAGACAGAGGGAGGGAGAAAGAGAGACACAGGGAGACGGACAGAGGGAGGAGGCTGACAGAGGGAGGGAGAAAGGGAGACACAGGGAGACGGACAGAGGGAGGAGGCAGACAGAGGGAGGGAGAAAGGGAGACACAGGGAGACGGACAGAGGGAGGAGGCTGACAGGGGGGGGAGAAAGGGAGACACAGGGAGACGGACAGAGGGAGGAGGCAGACAGAGGGAGGGAGAAAGGAAGACACAGGGAGACGGACAGAGGGAGGAGGCTGACAGAGGGAGGGAGAAATGGAGACACAGGGAGACGGACAGAGGGAGGAGGCTGACAGTGGGAGGGAGAAAGGGAGACACAGGGAGACCAAATCACCCTTGGGTGGTGTGGCCATGTCCGCTCGTCAGCAGGTGGACTGTGTGCATGTAGACAAGGTTTCCCAGTGCTTCAACCCCCCCTTTATCCTGTGACAAACACTGAGCCATGTGTCAATCTGTGCACGAGTACATCCGTGCTGCAGGCACAAACCTAACCTAACACCCATTAAACCTACCCACTGTGTATGTTAGAACCCTGTCACAAATGCCCAAGTTACCAACCTGCATTCTCATATAGCATGGTGAACAGACCATTTGGCAAAGTGCAGTGCAACACGTAAGGTGGCTCTGCATAGCTTGCTACCCCCGCTCACTACACTGCTGACTTCGTTCCAAAAAGATGCATCAACTAAGATCGGGTCACACTTAGGTAAAGCGTCGAAAGCTGTGGCCAAGGGACATACCCATGCACAAGTGCACTGCGAGAGGAATGCAAGCCATATCCAACCCCCAGAGGAACTGTGCCAAATGAAAAATGAATGAAACATGGATGTCGCATGTAACACAATTAACATTGTTTCTCTCACACACAGGTCAACGTCGTCGATCTCCCCCCAACACTGGGGGGGAAGACTCACAGGACCAGGCTCTGCGTGAAGAGGACCCCACCGGCAGCGACGACTCTCACCACTCTGTGGACGACCCAGACCAACCTGGCCCCTCTGGTGTCCAACCACCTGCAGCACCTGCGTCAGGTACAACTGTTCCAACCACCACCCCCATTCCTGCCACATCCCAGGACACACCCAGGAGCCCTGCCCGCACACAACAACACAGCCAGTCTGTCCAGGAGGGACAAGGTTCTCCGGGCACCCAGGAGGAGGCAGGCGACACCGCAAATGCCATCCCTCAGGGGTACCGGAGACCCGATGTGCCCACAACGGCAGGCCAGCTGCAAGTGGGCAGGGGTGGTGGGAGTGGAGGACGACGGAGGCGCGAACCTGAACAGTTGGCTCAGGAACCGGTAATGTCACACGTCAGCAATATCCTCGACTCATACCGGCGTGACACTAGGGGCCTCAGCCAGGTAGAGGAGACCCTCAGAGAGATCAAGAACATGCAGGCCGAGCAATATGCCAGTCAAGAGCGACACCAAGGACGGATGGAGGCAAGACAGGCTGAGCTCGTGGCGGTGCAAACGGAAATGACCCGTGTACTCCGTCGGATTGCCGACAACATGGGCAACCCTCCCTGTGCCACCAGGCGAAGAACATCACCACCCACAGGAAGGGATCAGGAGGAGGAGGAATCATCCGACGGAGCATCCCAAGCATCGTCACGGCCTGCATCTGAGGGTCCCCGCAGGAAGGTGGGTCGTCCACGCAAAAGACCGTGAGAGTCAGCGGAACATCCCCATCTCCCAGGTCACCTGGCCTGGCACCTGGCCCTCTGGCCCAACAGCAGCACTACAGCAAATGACATTCTCTACCACATGGACTTGCTGGTCACTGTCTGACCAATGTTGACAAAGACTGTGTCAAAGACTCTGATGACTTCCATTGGCAAGGATACCAACTCCCCCAGTGAACTTTGGATTCCACACTCCCGCCAAGCACCTCTTGTCATCCCCCCAAACATGTACCCCACCACAAATAAATCTCTTCACAATCACGAGATGATGCCGTCATTTTGCATTATTCCACTACATGTGTGTGTTGTAAAGTCAAACCATGCCTGAGTTTTGAAATAACTCCAACCATGCATACCCTGGGGTCTGAGTCTGGTACAGGACACACATGGGTCACAATGTACCATCCAATGCAGACATGGAGCACCATACTCACCCGTGATAGGCCCAACCAGCTGAGGGGGTGCCCGCACAACTGTGCCCACAGACCTATTCAGAAGAGCAACAGTCATGCGCAGAGGTCAGGGATCATGTGGAGTGTCCTGGGGTGCCACTCCCAGGTATGTGTAGACAGGTGGCAGAACCATGGCCTGCATGCCTGAGTCAGATGGATGTGGAGAATGGTGGGCCGGCCAAGGTTGGATGCATGGAGATGGCACAATGGGGTCTTGGATCACAGTGCCACAAGGTTGTGTTGGGGTTGTGGGCTGCATCCTGAGTGTGTGCGTGGAATGAGAAGGTCATCCTGCAGCTGGCAGGGATCCATTCCCCCCATCTCTGTTGGACGATGATGTGGCTTGGTCGCCGGATGTAGAAGCAGAGCTGTGCAGATGCACCCTGGATGTGGACAAGTATCATGGGAGTTGTAACGCACATGTCCATTGAGTGCAGGGTAGGATTAGACACGGATGTCATAGTTGACCTGGGGGTTGGCCTCTCTTGCCTTGAGGTGGATGGAACTGGGGAACTTGTGCCTAATGCAGAGTGTGTTGCAGCATGAGGCACAGATGCGGCAGATCAGCATAGAACATGTCAGCAAGCAATCCATGATGAACACCAGCTCGTTTCCGTTGACACTGGGTGCCCTTGCTGCAGGCCCTGCAGCAGCATGCGCCATGTCAACTAAACAATGCCCCAAGTTGCACACAAAGACAAGGATCTCAGGAAGGAACTATGCAAAAAGTGTATGTCAAGGAAGGAATGTCTAGTTCAACATGCCACACACACACACAATGGATGCACATGCAGCACAGTGGCCGTCGTGGAGACTGACATGCCACAATACCTACACAGCAATGGACATCATGCACAATACAGATTCTAATCCCTGACAAACAGGTTGCATCTTGCTACTCTACACATAGACTCATATGCACTATCTCTGATAACTATGCCAGACATGCCGCATGCACAGTGGCAACAGACCACCCTTGACAGAGATGAGGCACCTTGGAGGCAGAGGGACACCTTTATTAGTCATGTGTGTCAGAATGCTAATGCAACTCTGTCAACACAAACACAGGTCATGTGGATGAACATGTGGGACCGACACTGGCACCCCCCTTTGCACCACAGATGCTGGGAATCCATAGGACTGGCACACAAGTGATGGGTTACAGCTAAACACCCCCTGCTGCTCACGGAGAGGCTGCCATACACCATTGAGCCTCCAATGGGGAATTCACACTCCATGTCAACCCGGTGCAACCCGTAGGTTTTTTAGGGCAGTGTTAGACACATTGATGGCTCCATCACAATCCACAATCCCATTACAGATGACTGTCAGCAAGTCTGACCATCAATTCAGGTGAATTCCGCTCCATGTCATGTGCCCCATGGTGAATCTACATGTATGCTAAGTATCCAAACATGAACAGGAGCAGTGCACACACAATCAAAACTAATACCACACCCAAAAAGCTGTGCTGCATCCCTTACCCTAAGGTGATTTCCAAACGTGTCTGTGCATGTAACGCTGATTCTGCACATGTTGCAGTGTTCATGAGGAATAGCAGGAGCACAATATGCCACCAGCAGACAGCATGCGCAAGTACCTGTGGATGAGAGACACACCAGAAGTCAGCCATTAGAAGCACATCCGCATGCATGTGCATGTACTCGACACGTATAAGGTTGTGTATATGCTAGGTGACAAGGATGACTCAGGAAAAACATTCATCTATTGCACCATCACTCGAGTGACACATCCAAACACACCTCTGACTCACCTGGCAGACATGCAGATGGACAGACACATTGCAACACATACCACACACGTCCCAATGCGTGCACACTCCGACACTGGAACTCACCACTAAGCAAAGAAGTTGCGTATGAGCCGACTCCGGATGTCCTCTCCCGCATCATCCTCCTCCACATCACTTGCCTCGTGACCAAGCCCTTCATCCTCCACGGGTGGATGGTCCTGCTCATCCGGATCCAGGATGAGTGGCACAGCTTTCTCCACTGCCATGTTGTGCAGCATGCAGCACACGAGGAAGATCTTGCATACCTTCACCGGTGCATATGGGAGTGCGCCACCGGTCTTGTGGAGGCAGCGGAATCTGCTGTTCAGGAGGCCAAACGTCCTCTCTATCACTCGCCTGGTCCACCCATGGGCGTTGTTGTAGCGGTGCTGGGCAGCCGTGCTGGGGTTGCGGAGAGGCGTGATCAGCCATGGCATGTTGGGATAGCCAGCGTCCCCTACATGGAAACATCATGGACAGAAGTGGGTCAGGAGAAGCAGTGGGACAGGAAGATGACGCTAAATACAGGACTGACAGAGTATACCCACCAACAATACATGCTCATTCGTTGCGCAGCTGCAGCATCATTTCAGGCACCCTGCTACGCCTCATGATGTAGGCATCGTGTGCTGATCCTGGAAAACGTGCACAGACATGGGAAATCACCATGTTAGCAAGACACACCACAAGGGCATTAATGGAGTGGTAATGTTTCCTGTTCCTATAGGCTACCTCCTGTGCCTGTGGTGGTACCAAAGCCACATGTGTTCCATCTATGGACCCAATGACATGGGGCATCCCTCCCAGGGCATAGAACTCACGCTTGACACCTGTCAACTGCTCAGGAGTTGGGAATTTAATGATCTCATCTAGGTGAACCAACATGGCCTCTAAAAGATCATGCAGCACACGGCTGAACATGGTTTGGGACATGCCACCAATGTGAGCAATGGTATGTTGAAAGGTACCCGTGGCAAAGAAATGTAGGGCTGCCATCACCTTCATCTTGGGTGTCAGTGCACCAGGATACCTGTGTAGCGGTTGGAGGTGTGCTGCCAGCCGTGTCGTCAAGTCCTCAATCAAACGTTGGGGGAAGCGGTAGCGGCGTATACAGTCATGTTCCCTCAGGTCAGCCAAGTGCGGAATTGGTCGAGGGAGAGGCGGAGCCCTGCAGTGAATATGAAGGGACAACGAAGAGTGAGTACAGTACACCACCAATGTCAATGTACTGTGCACATGTTCAACAGCCAATACACATATGCGACATACAGAGTCAGGTCTGTGCAATGAGCCCTGGACACGTATGTCAGGCAGGGGACACTCCTACCAAGAGCCAGCTACAAACGTCGATTCTCAAACTCAACATGCCATGCCATGTATCTAGCTGTGGGCCAGTGTAAGTGAACAGGCAGACGCATTACAGGAGTTACAGACATCCACATATGTGCAGGAGAAGGATGTTCATTGTACATACAGGTTGCGGAACACTAGATGCACAGGTCACATGTCATAGAAAGGGGACAGACCACACACCTTGCCATGAGGGAGTACATGTCAAGAGTGCTCACACATACATTGAGAGTATGCAGATATGTCCTTGTCATGAAACTCCGCGTCCATGCATACATACACACCTTACGTCGGATTACACATGTGGGCTGGTGTGCGTAACAGTGTGCCATGCCCATCTACACACAGCCACATGTTGTTTGCAGCAAGTGCAGATGCATTTGACCAAACACCTACAGCAAACCTATGGGAACACATGACACACACATAACATAGTTACAGCGTGCAACGCGGGCATTCACATCTCAGGGGTAATTTTCTGTGTACCTGGCATCAGGGGACAGTTGCGGGTGTCGGTGACTGTGCCATGCCAGTGACGCATGGCTCAACAAGTCTGTACTACATGCACACATATCAATGGAGTGAAGGGAATGTGTGGCACATAGTGCACCATCACACATGACATGTGTACACAGCTCATCATACTTCAATTTGCTTCACACCTCAGCAGTTATGTGCCACATCACGGCCTGACACACCTGTGCCCGACATACATAGTACTGCACAGACAATGCCTTGATGTGCAGCCTTGACCAAGTATGACAGCTCCATTCCTGTCTGTGTGCCGCCTGTCACCACTGTCAGGTGTTAAACGCACCGTACATACGCTCTGAGGGCATGTGTAGGGTCCCTATCCCTATGGGAGTGCTTGCGTATGCGCACGCCATAGTGATACGGACCGTACATACGCGTGTACGGTCCGTATTACTATGGCGTACGCATACGCCAGCATACCCATAGTAATACGGGCCGCACACGCGTGTGTAGGGTCCCTATCACTGTGGGTGTGCTGGCGTATGCGTACGCCATAGTAATACGGACCGTACACGCGTATGTACGGTCCGTATCACTATGGCGTATGCATACGCCAGCATACCCATAGTAATATGGGCCGTACACGCGTGTGTAGGGTCCCTATCACTGTGGGTGTGCTGGCGTATGCGTACGCCATAGTAATACGGACCGTACATACGCGTGCACGGTCCGTATTACTGCATTTGGGGTGCCCTAGGGCCGTGGATCGCACCGTACCTGTGTGAAAATGTTGAAATAACATAGGGGACACATGAGGGAAAAGTATAAGGGCCTAAATGCATGCTGGTTGTCATGGAGACCGAGTTTTAAGTTTGAATTTTTGCATCAGGTGGCCAGCAGAAGTCGGTTGGAAACAATTTACTTTGTTGCAAAGTGGTTGTTGACTTGACATCATGCTCAACTTTCAAACCATGCAAAGCCCCTCACTGGGGTAGGTTTGAAGGGATTGGAGGAAACATAGGATGCTAATGTGACTGAGCAATCTCTCTGTACTCCTGTTAATGTAACAGGCCAGCAAGGCAGATATAAGGCAGCCAGGTCCCATGAGAGAGCACTTGCCTGCACATCCTTTGAATCCAGAACACTGCTGCTGCTCCTGATTCCTCTGGCACCATGTCCAGGTCTGTGGAGAGGGCCCAGCCTTTCACACAGGAGGAGAACCTTGCCCTGCTGGATGTGATCCTCCCACAGTACACCATGCTGTATGGTCGACCAGGGGAGCAGGTGAGGGCTGACTCGACTAGCTTAGACTGTGCCCCTTTTTTGTGACTGTGACTTCTGGCATCGTGTCCCTGTGTGACAGACATGCACTGTTGTTGGGAGTGGGTCCCAGGGTGGGGAATGCCTCATATCTCCCATGCAGCGTATGCTGTAGTTCCTGTGTGCACTCCTCACTTGCATAGTGCTTACTGTGAAAAACAAAGCATGGTGCATGCCACATTCTGCCTGGCTACTCCTCCTGGGAATGTAGTTGCTACAGTCCTGATGTAATTCTGTGGCCCCCCCAGTGTGACAGGTGACAGCACCCATAGGTGTGTGTTTGTTTAGGGTACCTGTGCTGTGAGTGTCCAAATGATGTGTACATCCCCTGGATGATGGTGTGTGTGTGTAAGTCCCCTGTCATGTGGGTGAGTGCATATGGGGAGTGTTGCACACCAGCTGCATGAGGGATGGATATACCCTGTCCATGTGATGTGTGCAGGGAGCAGTGCTGTGTGACTGCCGTGCAGAGCCAGCCCCACACCTGTGACAACCCCCAGTCTAGTGGCACATGGGCAGAGTGAGGTTTGTACCCGCAGTTGGCAATGGCAGGTGATTGTCCTGTACCTGTGTGTGTCTGTGTACTCTGCTGAGGTTGCGTCAGTGGGCTGGGGCATGTGACTGCTTTGGGGTGCTGTACATAATCCTGGTGTAGCTTGTGATGCACAGTGTGATCTAGGATCATTAATTGTGTGGCACCCCTCATGCCACCTATGTATTTCACTGCCACGTAGTGCATTTAGCCTTCCCCAGAGGATAATGTCCCTATGACAATGGTGCAATGATTCTTCTGCATACCATGGCCAGTTCAAACCAGACAACTTATTAATATGTGTGTCTCTGTGTCATTGCTCAGGTGTATTAAAGTATTCTCACTGTTGCATCCTCACAGGTAGGCGTCCATGCCAAGGGGGAGATATGGAGGCGAGCCGTCAGTGCCGTGCGAAAGACGGAGGGTCGGAAGCGGCGCCTAGCCCAGGTGAGGAAACACTGGCAGGATATCCGGTGCTGGACGAGGAGGATTGCACGGGTCCTGCTGGGGGACTCACCTGAGAGCACCAAGAACCGTGGGCGCCGGCGTCTGACCCACATCCATAAGCGTGTGCTCGCGGAGGTCTTCCCCGACTTGGATAGGCGCTTACTGGAGAGGCAGCAGCAGGAAGGGGGTAGGTACATGTGTGTCTGTCGTGCGTCCCCAGCTTTTGCAAGTGCGCAGCTGCATGGATACACTGCCAGGGTTTAAATGTGCAGTGCATAACCAGTTCCCCAAAGTAAACACCTGCTATTCTTCCTCCCTTCCCCTCCTTGCCATGTGTTCCTGGGTCTGTGGGTAGTCACTCTTGCACAAGGTAATCTAGGCTGGCAGTTAATCCACGTGCCCAATGCTTGCAGCATCATGTGTGGGGGTGGTGTGTAAGCGGGTTTGGGAGCTTGCCTGTGCCCTGGACAGGTCAGTCATTGTGGGGTCCATGTCAGTTGGCACTGATGCTGAGTCCCGACATAGGAGTGTGTCTTAGAAGTGTACTGCCTTACAGCAAGCATGTCCAATGTTGTGCCCTCTGACATGATGTGCATGAGTGGGAGTAATGCATAGTGCTGGGGCGGTTGCTTCAGTTGCAGTCATATCCATCCAGGACCATGGAGGTGTGTGGCCACTACCGTGCCCTGGGGCACCTCTTCCTAGGTATCATGTGTGTCATCCAACAATGTGGACATTCTCACTGTCTTCCGCATAGGTTGGGCTCTGTGGCATTGTACCCTGGCCTCATCTGTATTAGCGTAAACTGTGCTACATGTGTACACGTTACAGTGTGACCCAATTTTGCTTGGGCATACTCACGGTGGGCAGTGCCTGTGTGTCTTGGTACGACAATCTGATGATGGTTGGTTGACAATGATGTATGTGGACAGGCGCAACAGTGGTGGTTTGAGTACAATCAGGATCTAGTGCAGCCCATGTGTTTCCATCCCAGAGTAAGAGGTGTCAGTACTTCCTCTGTCTCAATCACATTGTCTCAGGTAGGGGGTGGTTTGTGCAGGCAAGGCCTACATGTCCAAATCTGTATTCACCTTGCTAGGTCTGGCCTGTGTGTGATGTTTGTCTGGACATACACTCAAGGTGCAGTGACCCAGTCATGTTGGGCTTGTTTCAATGCGTTAGCTTTGCAGCATGTGCAAAAAGTCAATAGACATGGTTCCTGCTCATCCCTTTTTTGGCAACACTGTGTGGTACAGATGCAGTGCACGATTGTCCCCAGAGCCTGGCTCCTCTGTCCAATTTGATATCAAGTAATTTGCTGTTGTGTCATGCACTCCATTGTTTCACAGTAGCATGGTGGGTCAACCAGCTGTGTGTTGCAGGGCCTACATATGTACCTTGTATTGTAGATGTTACTCATGTTGCTTTTCAGCCTATGCACTGTGACCTATGTAGATCTGACTCATGTGACATATGTATACAGGTGTCTGATCATTTTCTGTCTCTTCACCTTGCCCACAGCATCGTCGGGGTACTCCGAGGGAGACACTGGCACGGAGCGTGAGGAGGGACCAAGCACCAGTGGCAGCAGTGCCAACTTGTCTGGCACATCGAGTGGCACGGAGGCCGAGGGGAGTGAGGCAGAGGACCTGTCCAGTTACACCTCCGACTATGACGCAGACGGGTCCGAGGCTGAGCTCCCAGAGGGGGCGGAGGCTGCTCCCACAGCTGAAAGCAGCACACAATCTCTACCCGCCCCCTCCGTTCCCATCACCGGCCTCCCACTTGCTATGGTCCCTTCCCGCCGTGCTAGGTCACCACGTGTCTCCTTCTTGCCAGGCACCGCGCCCCCTGCCCCTGTCTCCACTGCTGCCTCAAATGCCGAGTCTGTGGACATCCTGCGTCAGTTGCAGGTTGGTCAGACTGCGATACTGAATGTCCTCCATGGCCACACCCGAGTGATCACCCAAATGGAGGCATACCTGGAGGGCATCTCAGCTGCGCAGTCTGACCAACGCCAGTTGCTGAGGTCCATAGACTCGACACTGACTGCAGCAGTGGGTCTCCTGCAGCGCTACGTCCCCCCCACTACCCCTGCACCATCCACACTTCCCACTCCCATGCCTGTCCCAAGCACACCCAGACGTACCCATGCACACACCCCACCAGACACAGGCACCACACCGCCAGGGAAAGCCAAGCGCACACCTCCTGTCACGCACACACAGGGTGAAGTAGGCACACCCACTGGGTCGGGGGCAAACGCAAGACACGCAGCCACAGTGGGAGTCCACATTCATCCAAACCCCCTGCCTCCAAATCCACTCCCCTCAGCTCTCCTGGCCAAGAGTCGGACACAGGGTCAGTCCTGCCCAGTCTGTCCATCAGCCCCAGTGTGGCTCCACCCCGCAAGCGGTGGAGGCAGGACACCGGCAGGGTAGTTGAGTCCCCCCCCCCTGTCCACACCCTCCCCCAGTAGCGCTGCGACCCATCCCTCTGACCCCCCCCTCCTTGGGGCCTGTGGTTCCTTCGGGTGCAGGGGAGACGCTGGAGGACCTTGCAACCGTGTGCAGCGCCCTTCTCACATCCACCTTTGGCGCTGCCCCACCCCATGTGGTGGAGTCCTCCATCCCTGCACCCACAACACCTACCCTTGCCCCTCCTCTCCCTGCAGTGCCTGGTCCTTCCCCCCCACATGATGCCCCCCCTTCTGTGGATGACATGGACATGTGAACTGTGCAGGCAAGCTAGGGGACACACGTCCCGATGTGTACCCCCCCCAGGACTTTGCTGCTGGCCTGGCCCATGGGCCTTGTTGATAATGGACATTCCGAGAATTGACAATTGATATGCTGAATAAAGCTTTTTGTTTTTCTTTTGCACACTTATGCTTTCCTGGACTTGCTGTTGGTGGTGCTGCTCCATGGTTTGGGGTGGGGATAATGTGTTAGGTGTCTGGGAAATGTAGTAGTGTGCTGCTCATGGGGTTGACCCTGGTATCTGTGTGCCATCACAAGGTATTTGCAAAATAACTTTGTTCATTCTCAGCTCTTACTGCATGGTGACATTGTCCCAAGGTGTGTTCCTTCCTCTGTGGACCCTGACATCTTCCCTGCAGGGTGTTTCCTAAATGTTGTGCTGAGCTGTGTCTACATTTCCTTAGTGTGTGACGGATCCGTTCAACTTTGCCCATGCATGCTGGGCGATGTTTCCACCTGCATCATTAGGGGCATCCTTGGTGGTCACTGTACTTGAGTATCGAGTATATTGACGTGACTTCATGTGGACATGTTCCCTTTCACACACTCTGCATGTGTGTACTCCCAGCCTCACACACATGTGTTTCGTGTTCTGCAGGGTCTTGGAGCACCTGACTGGCAATTGTGGGTATTGTATCTGTGGGTACTGCACACTTTGCTTTCCATGGGCACTGCTGGGAGGACTCTGCACCCACCCCTCCCATGTCTGGGCACTGCTGTGAGGACTCTGCACCCACCCCTCCTGTGTCTGGGCACTGCTGGGAGTGATAGGCACCCACCCCTCCTGTGTCTGGGCACTGCTGGGAGTGATAGGCACCCACCCCTCCTGTGTCTGGGCACTGCTGGGAGGACTCTGCACCCACCCCTCCCATGTCTGGGCACTGCTGTGAGGACTCTGCACCCACCCCTCCCATGTCTAGGCACTGCTGTGAGGACTCTGCACCCACCCCTCCTGTGTCTGGGCACTGCTGGGAGTGATAGGCACCCACCCCTCCTGTGTCTGGGCACTGCTGGGAGGACTCTGCACCCACCTCTCCTGTGTCTGGGCACTGCTGGGAGTGATAGGCACCCACCCCTCCTGTGTCTGGGCACTGCTGGTAGGACTCTGCACCCACCCCTCCTGTGTCTGGGCACTGCTGGGAGTGATAGGCACCCACCCCTCCTGTGTCTGGGCACTGCTGGTAGGACTCTGCACCCACCTCTCCTGTGTCTGGGCACTGCTGGGAGTGATAGGCACCCACCCCTCCTGTGTCTGGGCACTGCTGGTAGGACTCTGCACCCACCCCTCCTGTGTCTGGGCACTGCTGGGAGTGATAGGCACCCACCCCTCCTGTGTCTGGGCACTGCTGGGAGGACTCTGCACCCACCCCTCCCATGTCTGGGCACTGCTGTGAGGACTCTGCACCCACCCCTCCTGTGTCTGGGCACTGCTGGGAGTGATAGGCACCCACCCCTCCTGTGTCTGGGCACTGCTGGGAGGACTCTGCACCCACCCCTCCTGTGTCTGGGCACTGCTGGGAGTGATAGGCACCCACCCCTCCTGTGTCTGGGCACTGCTGGGAGGACTCTGCACCCACCCCTCCTGTGTCTGGGCACTGCTGGGAGTGATAGGCACCCACCCCTCCTGTGTCTGGGCACTGCTGGGAGTGATAGGCACCCACCCCTCCTGTGTCTGGGCACTGCTGGGAGGACTCTGCACCCACCCCTCCCATGTCTGGGCACTGCTGTGAGGACTCTGCACCCACCCCTCCCATGTCTGGGCACTGCTGGGAGTGATAGGCACCCACCCCTCCTGTGTCTGGCCATGTACGCTGGGGACATACACCGGTGGGGGTACACTCCGTACATACGGGGGTGGGGGTACGTGCCATACATACACTGGTGGGGTGTGGGTACGCTCCATGCATACACGGGTGTTGGTATGCTCCGTACATGCGCGGGTGGGGGTACGCGCTGTACATACACTGGTGGGGTGTGGGTACGCTCCATGCATACACCGGTGGGGGTACGCTCCGTACATACGGGGGTGGGGGTACGTGTCGTACATACACTGGTGGGGTGTTGGTACGCGCCGTACATACACGGGTGGGGGTACGTGCCGTACATACGGGTTGGGGGTACGCGCCATACATACACTGGTGGGGTGTGGGTACGCTCCATGCATACACGGGTGGGGTGTTGGTACGCGCCGTACATACACGGGTGGGGGTACGTGCCGTACATACGGAGGTGGGGGTACGCGCCGTACATACACTGGTGGGGTGTGGGTACGCTCCATGCATACACGAGTGGGGTGTTGGTACGCGCCATACATACACGGGTGGGGGTACGCGCCGTACATACACGGGTGGGGGTACGCGCCGTACATACACTGGTGGGGTGTGGGTATGCTCCATGCATACACGGGTGGGGTGTTGGTACGCGCTGTACATACACGGGTGGGGGTACGCGCCATACATACGGGGGTGGGGGTACGCGCCATACATACACTGGTGGGGTGTGGGTACGCTCCATGCATACACGGGTGGGGTGTTGGTACGCGCCGTACCCAGGCCTTCAGAGCGTGGGTACGGGTCGTACCACGCGTACCCCTACGTCACCCCAACAATGCTGGTACGGCCCGTACCCAGGCCTTTAGAACGTGGGTACGGGCCGTCCCGCCATTGTTGGGGTGACGTAGGGGTGGGCGTGGTACGACCCGTACCCACGCTCTTAAGGCGTGGGTACGGTACGTACCGGACTTGTTGTGTTGCTGGTTCGCGTTGTGGCTGACGCATGCGTTGCTGGACACGCCCCCACCCCCTCGGAGTGACCAGGCCCTGAAGGTCAGGTATGTCCAGGGCATGTGTGATTTGTAACTTGGGTGGGGGTCGTGTGTCCTGCCCCTGCCCCCCCCTTTGCCCCTGGGTGTTGTTCTGACCTTCTGCGGCGTCTGCGTCGGTTCCTGTAGAGCAGGTGGACTGCTATGAGGGCTGGGATGACACGTAGGTTCGGGTCCATGGCTGTCCGTCGCGTACAGGTGCTCCTTGTGCACGTCGTCCTGATTTCCCGGCAGCTTTTGGCAGTCGGAAAATATACACCGTGCGGGTTGACGCCGGTATGGATCGTACTTCCTGGTTCGTGGAACGCAGCCTGAATGCGTCCGGACGTCACGTCGGCTCTTTCCCGGATCACATTTGTGTGGATATTTTCGTCGGTCGGTGTTTTGTACGATTCGTACGGAAATACTTTTTCCATAAAAATCGTACTTGCAATTTTGTATTGTTTTTTGACCGGGTACGCGTCGGACGGAGAAAATGCTCCATCCGACGGTTCGTACCCGGTTTCTCCAGGATCCGAATCGGCACCTTATTTGTTTGAAAATAATTTTTTATTCTTTTAATTTAATATTTCTAGGTATTTGTGATATGTATTTAACATTATAATTTGTTTTTTATTTTTAATATTAAATATTTTTGAATTTGAATTTTGAAAATATTTATGTATTTTTTATTAATTTTGTTTTTTAAATATTTTTGTTGTTAAAATTTTGTTTGTTTTTTATTTTGAACTGACTGGAGTGAGAATATTAATTGTTTCTCCTCTGCAATCCAACACTTTCTATACTGTTTCACTCACTGGAGTGGGAATAGTAATTTTTACCCCTCCGCTATCCAACACTTCCCTATTGTTGCACTCACTGGAGTGGGAAAAGTAATTTTCACCCCTCCATTATCCAACACTTTCCCTTCTGTTGCACTCACTAGAGTGGGAATAGTAATTTTTACCCCTCCGCTATCCAACACTTTCCCTATTGTTGCATTAAGTGGAGTGGGAATAGTAATTTATACCCCTCCGCTGTCCAACCCTTTCCCTACTGTTACACTCATTGGAGTGGGAATAGTAATTTTTACCCCTCCGCTATCCAACACTTTCCCTACTGTTACAATCACTGGAGAGGGAAAAGTTATTTTTACCCCTCTGCTATCCAACACTTTCCCTACTGTTGCACTCACTTGAGTGGGAATAGTAATTTTACCCCTCCCCTATCCAACACTTTCCCTACTGTTGCACTCACTGGAGTGGGAATAGTAATTTTTACGCCTCCGCTATCCAACACTTTCCCTACTGTTGCATTAAGTGGAGTCGGAATAGTAATTTATACCCCTCCGCTGTCCAACCCGTTCCCTACTGTTACACTCACTGGAGTGGGAATAGTAATTTTTACCCCTCCGCTATCTAACACTTTCCCTACTGTTGCACTCACTGGAGTGGGAACAGTTATTTTTACCCCTCCGCTATCCAACACTTTCCCTACTGTTGCACTCACTGGAGTGGGAATAGTAATTTTACCCCTCCCCTATCCAACACTTTCCCTACTGTTGCACTCACTGGAGTGGGAATAGTAATTTTTACCCCTCCACTATCCAACACTTTCCCTACTGTTGCATTAAGGGGAGTGGGAATAGTAATTTATACCCCTCCGCTGTCCAACCCTTTCCCTACTGTTACACTGACTGGAGTGGGAATAGTAATTTTTACCCCTCCGCTATCCAACACTTTCCCTACTGTTGCACTCACTGGAGTGGGAAAAGTTATTTTTACCCCTCCGCTATCCAACACTTTCCCTACTGTTCCACTCACTGTAGTGGGAATAGTAATTTCTACCCCTCCTCTATCCAACACTTTCCCCACTGTTGCAATCAATGGAGTGGGAATAGTAAATTTTACCCCTCTGCTATCCAACACTTTCCCTACTGTTGCACTCACTGAGTGGGAAATGTAAGTTTGAAGATTTTTAAATAGTTTCATGTTTTAATTTATAATAAAATGTTTTTTTATTATATTTTATGTTATTGGTACACATATAAATATATGTGTAAATATTTGTAAATATTTATATAATTTTAAAATTATAAAATAAATTAAAATTAATTGTTTATTAATTGTTTAAAAGTAAATATAAATGAATTATTTTGTATGTGTGTTTAACTTTTTTTAATTAAGTTTATTTATTATATTTTTTAAATTTATATCAAATCTGCTTTCTTTTTTAAATAATTTTTTTTATTTATCATATTTAATATTTAATATTTTATTTTATGTATATATTTATAAAATTCGATATGTTGTGCAACTATATTTTTACATCCATATTTCTTTTTCAATATTTTTGCACTTACCTATTCAAGTATAGTGAGTCGATATATTTGCATTCTATATTTTTGCATCAATATTTTTTTCTTCTATATTTTTAACATCAATATTTTGTCAGTGAGCCACAACAGACTCCAGGAAGGTATTTTGTTTATTTATTTTTTGTTCTTTTTTTTGGGCAGTGGGTGAAGTATTTTTATATTTACTTGTCTCATACTAGCATGTTCATTAGGATGCTCCAGTGCATAGTGTACCAGATTTAATGCTGCGGAATCTTCATTTATAGTGTTCTGAGGGTGAAGAGCGGACACTGTCTTTGGGGTACTCATTTCTTTGTGCAAGTGTATATTTGGAGGTTGCCCCCACTGGTTAACCTGCTCAGTAAACTAGTCCCTCTTGCGCTCAGTTTATTATAATTCAGGGGGTGAAATGTGGACACTGATTCGTGCTTACTGTGACTCTTGCGCATTACTAATACTTCTTGCAAAGTGAAAGTGTGTGCGCAATATTTTTCCTTGGCCCCTCCACAATCGTTTTGGCCTGCAGTAGGTGTTCCATGCATGAAGTGGGCAGAATGGAAAGCTTTTTCGAACTATATAGATACTGTGGATGATAAGGGAAAAATGGCAACTGAACAGAAGAAACATTTTTTTTTACATTGCTTTGACTCAGAAGGTTTAAACGATTTTTACCAAATGCCTAAGGAGACTGGTGGGGAGGTAATAGAAATGTCTTTGGTTGTGCAATTACAGATAGTGACCAATATCATTCTTTGCAAGAAACACAAGCCTGACAGTGGAACCCTCACATCCACAGCACCTGAACTACTATCCTTCTTAGTATTCTAACCCCTCTCTGTTTATTAAGGGTTGTGTGCACACTGAAACGCACCCACCATCACAGTGCAAATCCCCCTGGGATCATAACATTTTTAAAACATAAGCACAGGTGCACCACACATCAATTTCAAAGATTGAGAAAACAATTGTTTAAACTGTATACAACACAAATATTTTTCAAAGGTTTTCCTTTTATTCCAAAATTGAATTTTTAAAAAGTGGTCGTAAACATCAGTTTTCACCACAATACAGCCGACGCCTAAGGGAGGATACCACTATTGTGATACGCGAGGCAGACAAAGGGGGCAATGTGGTCATCATGAATCGCCTTGACTACCTCAATGAAATTAATCGACAATTGGGGGACACCTCGTGTTACAGACGTATTACACATAACCCTATCCCTAATCTCATCACCACTATAAATGGCAGACTTATTGAATGGAAAGACGTATGTTTGATCACGGAGGATGAATATAGATACCTCAAGGTTGATTGTCCATCATACCCTTGTATTTACGTTTTACCTAAAATACATAAAGGGGGTCCATTCCCCCCCGGAAGACCAATTATTTCAGGGGTGGGATCATCCACTGAGAACTTATCCAAATTTGTTGATGTTAAACTGCACAAATTTGTACGTGATCTTCCATCATATGTAAAAGACAGCAAAGATATATTGGTTAAGTTTAAAAATTTCCAATGGTCGGACGAACTCTTATTTGTGACTCTTGATGTCGTAAGCCTATATACTTGCATTGATAAGCAATATGGGATTATGGCTATGCGCTCTTTCCTGGATAGAGATGGGGCGGAACTTTATGACTACAATGAAATGATTGTTGAGATGGTTGACATTATCTTAATGAATAATTTCTTTCTACACGACTCTAGTTGGTACCAACAGACCAAGGGCGTTGGGATGGATTCCGGGTTTGCTCCCTCGTACGCCTGCCTCTTTATGGGGTGGTACGAGAAGGAGCATGCCTGGGCCCGAAGTGCCTCCCCCTGGACGGAATTTATTGCGTTTTGGGGGAGGTATATAGACGATATTGTTTGCCTTTGGTCTGGGTCGGTTGAAATGTTACAACAATATTTTGAGTACCTAAATGACAATATTTTCAATGTTAAATTTACGATGTCCTATAACAAGGACAACATCAATTTCTTAGACATAAACTTCTTTATTGAGGATGGGATGATACAAAGTCAGCTATACAGAAAAGAGACAGCGTGTAATGCGATGTTACATGCATCCAGTGCCCACGCTAGCTCGGTCATTAATAATATTCCTTTTGGGGAAATGACCCGCGTTAGGAGAAACTGCAGCACGGAAAAAACTTTTCTTTCTAACATCAAGGCGACTAGGGGAAGATTTGAAAAAAGGGGTTACAGTAACAAACTATTAGATAAAGCTGAACAGAGAATCCTTGGTACAAATAGGGATTCCACTTTGCTTGACAGACACACTGTACGGGATTCCCCAAAAAATGACAACAAAATGAGGTTTATTACTCAGTATACAACTTACAGTAATAAGATCTTCAATGCCTTACGCAAAAACTGGCATCTACTTTCCTCGGTCTCCGGATTAAAGGAGTGTATTACGGAGAGGCCGAGCATTACATACCGAAGAGGGACCTCTTTGAGAAAACAACTTTGCCCAAGCTATGTTGTGACTCCCCCAGGAAATGGCAATTGGATACCTAAGACACCTAATGGTTTTTTCACTTGCAGTCTCTGCAACATTGGCTGGGTTTTTATCTCTTCACATTAGAAGAAAATAAAAGGAAACATTAAGGACTTTTGTTTGACTTGGACTCTATCTATCTGGTGCACCTTCCATTGTGTTTTGATCTGAACTAACTTGACCTCCGGCCATTTTGAATGATAATCAACTAATACGAATGCATAGCATGAATCCACAGGTAGATTTAAAAACGGACCAGATATATCAAATGCCAATTTTTTCCAAGGTTCCTGTGGCCAATCCATACTCTTAAGTGGAGGTACCACAACCTTAAGCATCTCTTCACTAGAACAACAATTCTCACATTCCCTAACAACCCGATCTACCATCCGATCCATTCCTGGCCACCAAGAGTAACTTCTTATCAAACGTTTCATTGCAGACATGCCTGGATGAGAACTATGAGCCAATTTGAGAATAACCTCTCGCACTCCAAAAGGTGGTACACACTTTCCGTCCTTTCCATCCAGTTTTAATTCTTCTGAAACCTTACAAATAGGCATGAGTTCTTCAGACATATCATTTTTTTTAGGCCAGCCTTCAACCATAAACTTTTTGACAGTTTGCCGTAACAAATCTTTTTTTTCACTGTCTTTCCATGTCTCCTCTGAAATATCTGAAAAAGCTCCAACAACAACATCCTGAATGGAGGTGACAATATCTAAATCGTCCTCCTTTTCTTTATCATTCGATACACATGGATGACGTGACATGAAGTCCACCGTAACATTTTTTTTACCTGGAACAAATTCTGTAACAAAACAAAATTCTTGTAACCTAGAGGTTAACCTTGCAATTCTGGCAGTCGCATTCCATCCTCCACCCGGTGAAAGTATATTTACTAAAGGTTTGTGATCAGTCCTCAGCGTGAAACTAGTACCCCAAATGTAATTTCTATAATGTTCTATTGCCCAAACGCACGTAAGTAACTCTTTTTCTATAAATGCATAGCGCCTTTCAGTCTCATTTAGGGTTCTTGAGGCAAAACAGACATTCCACTCTTCACTACCACTTTTTTGCAATAACACTCCCCCTATACCATACAGGCTGGCGTCTACAGTGATAATGCAGTGCTTCTTCATACAAAACGGTCTTAAGTGGGAGCATTTAAAATGTCCTGTTTGATATCTGAAAATGCACGTTGTTGGGGTTCTGACCATTCAAATGCCGCATTTTGCCTTAACAGTTTTCTTAAAGGCTCCATTTTTGTAGCAAAATTGGTCACAAACTTAGAATAATATTCACACATGCCTACAAAGGATAGCAATTGTTCTTTGTTTTTTGGAGCTGGAGCATTTAAAATACCTTCCACATTAGATCTTTTAGGTACAACACCATCACCTGTCAAAGTATGGCCTAGATATTCTACACTTTTTAAAAACATTTTGCATTTATGGGCCTTCAGTGTCAAACCATTTTCTCTTAACCTACCACATACTTCTGACAAATGTTTGAAGTGATCCTGAGCATTTGCTGAAAAAATCTGAATATCATCCTGGAAGCATTTTACAAACTTATCTAGGTCTCTAAAAATATTAAACATGAGTCTTTGAAATACAGAAGCCGCAGAGGCTTAGCCGAAAGGCATTCTAGTGTATTGAAACAGGCCCTGTGGAATTATGAACGCTGTCAACATTTTTGAATCTTCTCTCAAAGGAACCTGATGGTATGCTGATCTTAGATCCAATGTTGAAAAGACCTTTGCACCTTCTAACATAGAAACGACCTCATTAATGTTCGGCAATGGGTGACAGTCTACAATTATACCCGAATTCAATGCTCTTAAATCCACACATAGTCTCAATTTTTTGTCAGGTTTCCAGACCAAAACTATGGGTGAAACCCATTCCGCTGACTCTATAGGCTCGATGATACCTTCCTCCACCAGATCTATTAACATTTCCTTGAGTTCTTTCCGTATATTGATTGGCACTGGTCTAATTTTCTGTCTTATTGGTGTAACATTGTTTTTGAGTTTGATCTGATGAGTGTAGTCTTTTAGTTTTCCCAAAGAGTCAGAAAAAACATCCTTGAAGGAGTCTTTTAATATATTCTCCATTTCTTCAGTACCTGTAACTGAAATGTGATTAATACAAATTGACTCATCTAGTACAACAGGGTCTTTCAGTCTAGGATTCAGCATTATACCCAGTTTCCATTGGTCCTTCCAACCAAGAGCATTAATTCCTTTTACTGCAACGTACAGATGTATATTTGCACATCTTTCCTTAAAGAATAATAACGTTTCAAAATATCCCACCATATCAATACGTGAGCCATCATAGCTTAACGGATTTATATCAGATGGTGAAATTTTATTAATGTCAAATTTTCTGCTAAGTTTTTCTTCAAAATATCTTTTTGAAATAATAGTCCATGGTGAACTGGAGTCTGCCATGAGATTAAGGTCCACATTAGCCACTTGAACCATGCACATTGGTTGATTAGTACTTTGTGTGTTATCGGATACTCCAACCCTCTCTATGGTATCCGTTACTGACACCACAAAACCTGCATTTCCTGAATTGTCCACGAGAGCTCCCTTTCTTCGTGAGCCCAGGTCTTTGTCAGTACTTTCTAGCATGCATGAAATTCTTGGTCGAAATTGTGTAGTATTTCTCCTCTGATCTCTACACATACTTGCAAAATGTCCCATTCTTCCACAGTTATTGCAATCTCTTTTTATTGCTGGACATCCAACAGAAGAAGCCATGTGGTTTCTATTTCCACATCTGTAGCAAACTAATTTTTTTTCATTACTCATGAATTTCTTTTTTTCCTTGAACATAGAATTACGGGAAAAAACTTGACTTGCACCTTGTAAATCATTTTTTTCATCATCTTGTTGTTTTATTGTACATACCTCTTCTGCTTTCTCATTCTTATTATTAATGTCCTTAACGGTATGCATCCATTTTTCAGTTTGCTCAAAGGCTTTCGCTGTTGAAATGGCTTCTGATAGTTTAGGATCGCCCATCACCCATGGTTGTTCCTGCGTTTTCTTACATCTAACATGAACTACTATTTGATCCCTTATCATTTCATCTGAAATGTTTCCAAAATTACAATGTAAACTTAGTGAGCGTAATGCTGCTAGAAAGTCATCAAATGATTCACCTTCTTCTTGTTTCCTTGTATAGAATTTAAATCTATTCAATGCTATATTACTCATAGTTTGAATCTTTTCTCCATTCTCATTAATGCTTCCTTGTACACATTAGTGGCTTCTGCATTCTCCGCCATGGTAATCTCCGTCAATGCCCCAAAAACCATCTGTCCTTCCGATCCCAGACAATGAAGTAATATGCTTTTTTTTCTTTCTGCCCCCATCCTTTCTCCGTCTATTGCTTTCATATAGTTTATAAATTCCTCCTTCTATCTTGATCATGGTAATGGTGGTTCTCCTTATTTTGTAAACATTTTGCTGGAGGATCAAACTGCATATTTTTTTTTAATAGCTTTTTTTTTTAGATACTACGAAATATTTAGGTTGAGTTTAATACCAAAGAAACAATTCTGAGCTACCCTGTTTGTTTATTATATGTACTTCCAATATCTAAGCTCAAAACAACTGAACGTATCTTCTTTGTGACTCATTACAAGTTTTGAATTTTTATTTCTCCCTTTTTTTTTTTTAAAACTCCAATGGAAGAATCAGTCCAAAAACATCAAGAAAACCATCCAAACAAAAAAACAAAAATAATAAACGTACTTGTTCCCGCTTACTTCAGAAGAAAGAATTATTATTGGATCGGTTACTGGATCGGTTGTTTCCTTTACAGCTAGCGTTTTCATTGCTATGGAAAACCAAAATGGCCACACGTAGTTACGTGCTTATGTCATTCCTTCCCATCAAACCTTGCTCTTCCCAGAATTCTTTGCGCTTGGAGAGTTCCGTTCGGAGACACATGAACGTTGTCCTCATGGAAATAGACTCGCGCCCATCCAGCGCCTGCAGCCAACTTTCAACCAAAAACGCGCGCATAAAACGGTAAGCGCTTATTCTTCGAACAGTTTACCAGCTTTAAATATTGAAAGTCCTCCAAAAGTCCTCCAAACAAATCGTAAATCTCCCCCACGTTCTATTTTCAAAACAAAATGTTGTCTATTTTCCGGGTAGAAGCGATCCCAGTCCACTTCCAAGTTATTTCCCTTTTAATGCAAATCCGTAAAATTCATTTCTCACTCGCCTGAGTAATTCCACTTCAATTTCCGTGTTGTGTAGATTTCGGCGTCTGGTCAGAATCTGCATACACAGCTTCTCCTTTCTTCGTCTTGTATATTAAAAAAATAAAATAAACGACTCCAAATCCTCAATCGATCTAAATAGGGTTCTTGAAAACTTCTCATCTGTGCTGCTACTCATTGTTGTGAGTTTCCTCCCGCTCGTCGCCATTGTAAGAATTCTTCATAGTAATTGAGAATTAAATAATTTAATGTTTAAGCATCGCAGCACAGCAGCAAAGAGGTCAGCCCTGCAGAGGACGACAGCGCAACTCCGTCCTTGCAGGCCTAAGATTCTAAACAGTGTTCCAATAGAATTAGAACAATAACTAAATCATAACAAGTTACAGCAAGGAGTGTATTGAAGATATAATAAAGTGCTAAAGAAGTACAATCTAATTCTGGTATCAAATGTGAGGAGTGTGTGAGTAAGGTGATTGACGAAGCCCAAACAAAAAAAGGGAGGGTCCAGAGAATGGATTACAAGCAACAGGAAAAGCAGAGGGAGAAGTAAAAAGAAAGGTTAAAAGAAGTTCTGAGGGTTTATTGGTGTGATAGCAAATCACGTTTAGCCAATATTAAGTTATGTCAAGCTTTAAAGCAGAAATGTTCTAATTGTGGTATGATGGCACACTTCTTTAAACGAACCGACCGACACGGACCCGGACCGAATACCAACCGACACGGACCAGCACCGCACGACCTGTGCAGTACCATGCAACGCGTGTGAATTACGATCGACACGTACGGAATACAAGCCGTACGACCGAGCCATAAGGAAAATAGTAATCCGGCCGGAAAACCGACGCGATTATCACCGACCGACACGAACCCTGAATGAAGCCGACCGACCCGTACCCGCAATGTACAATTTGCGCAGTACGATGCAATGCGTGTAAAACCAGACCGAGTCGCACGGAGACCAAGCCGCACGACCAACACGCACAGACAACCCGGCACACAAGCAATAGAGACCGTCGCGTACCAAACACAGAAGATAGGCAGCGTGAACGAGGCCGAGAAGCCCGCACGAGACAACAGCAGCGTCCGTTTCCGTCACATGAACGTCTCCTTCATGCCTATAAAACACAAAGGAAAAACGACAAAAAAAGGACCAAACAAGCAATGACAAAGCCAATAAATACCACAAAAAAAACATGGGACAAAGACACACCCACCACTCCCACTATATAAAGGACTACAATCACTACCATCATCCCTTGCAAACAGGAGACACAGCCAGCAGCAAACACCCGTACACAGCAACCACAGACACACTCACAACTCACCCATCACACAACTCACACACCATCAGCACCTCATACAAAAGCACACACACATACACCCAGCAAAACCAACACCAACCCACCATCACTTGCACCCTCACACACACATCACTCACCACCACCACCCATCACCATGCCCCCAAAGAAGAATGCAAAGTTCTCAGATAGTGAGTTAGAAGTGCTGGTAGACGAGATCATTAGAGTAGAGCCACATTTGTCTGGTACATTGGTCCAAAGGACCCCCATCTCACAGAAAACCAAGATGTGGGTGAGGATTGTGGACAAGGTGAATGCACAAGCACCAGCAAGGCGCACAAAGGACGATATCCAGAACAGGTGGTATGACGTGCGCAGGAGGGTCAAGAAACTCATCGAAAAAGATCACGCCCTGAGTCAGTGCACCGGCGGTGGCCCTCCTGCCAAACCAGTCTATTTCAGGACTTGGGAGGAGAAGGTGCGGGACATCCTACCACCAGAGAGCGTCCATGGCCTAACAGACATCACAGAGCCTGGTGAGTACACAAACAACATACCCAAGATTGTGTGGCAAGAGAACAGTGAAACCATGCACTGCAAGCACAGCTACAGTAACCAATAGATAATCATCCCAAGATGTGTATGCCAGTCAGACAAACACAATACCTGCCATCTCAGAGTGACTGGGAACTGTGTCATGACATGCACCAACCTACAAACAAATAGAGCAAGCCAGTGGCACTAAGCCAAATAGACCCTGCCAGACAGTTTGCCACCACAAACACACCACCTCACAGTGCAGCTGACTGTCAGGAAGGAATAGTGGGGATGCAGGTGAAGTGAGTGTAGACAAAATCATGATGGGGCCTGTAGTCACAGATAATGCTCCCCCTCCTGATTGGCCCATCAAGACCTCTCTGAAACATGCCCACATCACAGGGAGTGGAAAATGACTGACAAGATGGCTGACACTCGGTCCTGCTGTGGGGAGCACAAGGCTCTGCTAGGGCTTGTGTGCAAATCAGAAGCAGGACACCACTGACTGACATCCTGAAAGACAACTTGCACGCCCTACAATGGAATCACGTTTCATGATGGGAAGGAGGACTGACAGCCCTGACCATACTTACCAGCATGGGGAGACACCCCTCTCAACACAAACTCCCACAACTCACCGGGTACAATGCATTGACACACACCTCATTGAAATATCAGCAAAAGATACCCCGTACTGGGTGCTGCTGTGTGAAGCACAGGAGCTCACTTTGGACTTGTAGCCAAACAAACACCAGGATTTCACAGTCAGCCATCTTGCCATTGCTGTCACACCCCCTTACAGGGAAGCAGAGTCAAGAGGGAGGAAGTATGGGCATGCTGGGAAGGGGGGTGTAGCCAAGAGTATGATGGGACTCGCAGTCACAGACAGCCTACACCCACCCACATGGCCCACAAGATCAAACTGAACCATACTCACCTCACAGGGAGTGGGAAGGGACTGACAAGATGTCTGACACTGGGCTCTGTTGTGGGGAGCACAAGGCCATGCTGGGAAATGGCCAACAACAATATCAAACTCTGTCTGTGACAAGCTGGGAAAAAGCCGTGTACAGGCAGGCATCTGTTTGAAAAGTAGAAAATGTAATGTTTGTTAACCAACGATGCATGTAGAAACATAAATCACATTGTGTGTCTCTTCCAAACACAGGTGGTGCTGGGCACCCAGCACCAAATGATGAGGATACCCAGTCCCAGACTCTGGTGGACACTGAGCTCTCTGGTCTGACTCTCTCACTGTCCTCTTCGGATGACGACGACCAACCTGGCCCCTCCGGTGCGAGCCATCATGCAGCACCAGCAGCATCTACATCTGCCCCCCCTGTACCCACGCCTCTAGCATCTGGACACCGACAGGGCACCCCCGCTAACACGGACAGACCAAGGTCAATCAACACCCACAGCACAGGGACACAGGACCCCCGGAAGCTACAGCAAACACCACCAGCAACACCACCCAAGGGGTCCCCGTGTCACCTGTGCATCCCGTGTGGCGAGGGGTGCTGGGAGGCACAGAGCGCGCCTTGCAGAGGGGTCTAGACTGCATGATGACCCCCACCTGGCATGCATCTTAGATGCGTACCAGGATAACACCAGAGGATTTGGCCAGGTAGTGGGGATCCTCAAGGACATGCAACACGAGCAGGTCGCCCCCCTTGCCCGCATGGAGGCCAAATGGGATGACATTACTGCGGTGTATCGTGACATACTACAATGCCTCCGCCAGATCAACACCAACCTGTCCACAACCCCCTGTGTGCCCACAACATCTGTCGCAACACCATCTGCCAACGCCACAGGGAGGGAGGAGGACTCTGACAGAGAGTCCCCTGCACCGCAGAGGCCTGCACATAAGGATCCCCCCCGGAAGAAGAGGGGTAGTCCGAAGAAGGACATGTGAGAGGCAGATGTCGCAGCACATCCCCCAGGGCCTCTAAACCTGTTCTGGACAATGTTCTTTGTGCGCAACCCGTTCACCTTGTCCAATCGCACACAGCTCGCCCACATGACATGGGGGGTTCATGTTGGCTCAATGTATCAGATGACTGTGGACTTTACTCAGGACATTTCATCTACCAGCACTTCCAACTCCAATGTGAACTTTGGATTCCCAAACCACTGTACAGCACCCACCATCCTGTGCACTTCTCTCACACATGTTTGTAAATAAACTCACGAGTACAGCATACTTGCCTCTGTTGTGATTCCAACTTGTCATGTTCAGGGAGATGTCGATCTGCTACACAACACAGTGCATGCCAAATACTGCAACAATGTGACCATCGTAAGGTGAGTATTGGGGATGTGACACATGTGAGGGAGATACACCACTATGGCAACACAAAACATACTGTGGCATGCACAGACACAACACCAACCCCAGTCATTGGTAATAACTCCACAGGTGAGGTAAGCAAATGTCACTCAGATGTTGGAAGACAGACAATGCACATAACAAAGCATAGCACAGGTTCATTACACATCAGCAACACACTAGTTGCACGGTAATTCTACGTAACAGTGGACACACGCTCCCAATGTGTTGGAGAATGGAAGTCCAGGGATGTGTGGTACATCAGTTGATGGGAATTGTCAACTTCCACACTGGTGTTGGCTTCTGGGTGTTGGGGGTCAGTGTTGACCACACAATAGGCAAAGTACCCTGGGAAGGACAGACAAGATACAGTCAAAAGCACAGAATAACAGGAGAGAAATGCAATACACATGCACAAAACATGTTGCAAGACACCTACACAAACACTAGTTAGCAGTACTACCCTATTGTGGAGTACACACCAAATGAATGGACAAATCACAGCACGCATCCAGTCAAGTGGCACACAGACACACTCAGACAGCAACAGAGCTGGCACAACAAATTCCAGGCTACCTCCATACATTCACATAACAACCATGGAAACTCACATTCAGGTGAAGAACTTGTTGATGAGCTGTGAGCGGACGTCACCATCATCTTCATCATCACTGGCATCTTGGCCCAGGCCGGGATCCTCCACAGGTGCCGGACGTTGGTTATCGTCATCCTGGATGAGAGGCAACTCCTTCCGCACCGCCATGTTGTGTAGCATGCAGCAGACAAGGATTATTTTGCACACCTTTGCAGGCTCATGTGGGAGGGCCCCTCCGGTCTTGTCCAGAAAGCGAAAGCAGCTTTTCAGGAGGCCGAATGTCCGCTCAATCACCCTCCTACTCCGAACATGTGCATCATTGCAGCGCAGCTCGGCTGGTGCCACAGGGTTCCTGAGGGGTGTCAGCAACCACGGCATGTTGGGGTATCCGGAGTCACCTACACACACAAAAATGAACATGTAGCTGAGTTTTGAAGGAGTGCGGAATACAACATTGACAAACATACACAATGAGAACCAGTCAGTACACACCGACAAGCCAGGCATGCTGAGCTGGCATCTGTGACATCAGCGTTGCAATGCGACTACTCCTCATAATGTAGGCATCGTGCGCAGAACCAGGGAACCATGCACACACGTGTGATTGACATGTCAGCAAGACAGACCACCAGAGCATTGATCGAATGGTAGTGCTTCCTGTTATGGTATGCCTGCTCATGTGCCTGTGGTGGTATCAGGGCAACATGTGTCCCATCAATAGATCCGATGACGTTCGGCATCCTCCCCAGTGTATAAAAGGCATCCTTTATTTCAGGAAGTTCAGCTGGGCTCGGGAACTTAATATACAGGTCGAGGAATTGCAACATCTCCTTCAAGACATCACGTAGCACCCGACTAAATATCGTTTGCGACATCCCACCAGCAGTAGCCAAAGTGTACTGGAAGGTACCAGTAGCAAAGAAGTGCAGGGCTGCCATCACCTTCACCTCTGGGGTCAGTGCAGTAGGGTATGTCCAGCCAGGTAGCAGATGTGGCGCCAACTGCTCCACCAACTCCGCAATCAGTGGCCTGGTGAAGCGGTACCGTCTGATGCAGTCGCGTTCTTGCATGGTTGCAAGGTCTGGGAACGGCCGATGGACAGCTGGTGCCCTGCAGTACAGAGATGCACAAAGGAAGATTGTCAGTTCATCCACCCATGTGGCCATGACCACGATCAATATCACATGCTAGTTCATGACATTACACAATGTACTGAGGTGTGTGCTGTTGGTCATGGACACTATGTCACCTACAAGACCACCACTTCACATCTCAATTCCACATGTCCACATGAGTCCCATGTAGTGCAATGGCCAATCATCTGGCTGTGTCATCCAACCTATGTGTTGCTGCAACGTTCCAAACACACACCACAGTGACAATTGAGGCCTCATGTCTCCCAGGCATCACAGATCTTTGCCATGCAGAAACCCAGGCTCCCTGTATTGCCACATCAACACAGCAATGGACATGGCGTAGCATGTACACACCACAAGGCAAGCGTAAGTCCCACAGGTAGTGGCCACTGTTGGACCTGCCGGCCCGACATGTACGTCTCTTAGACACACACCCCATCAAGTTTGATGCATATACCACATGGATGTGGAGACTGCCACCCATTGGGAACATTTGATCAGACACATCTGAGACACAACATGCACACAGACTGTGGGTGCACATCAGTATTGTGGCTACAGGTATCTCTGTGACGTACATGCCATCACCCCCAGGACTCAGGGTGTATGTGACCTGTCCTAAACATATCCAACCTGACATTGTGTCCATGACTCATGCCCATTACTGTCCAATTGCACATCACAGTGGTAATGTGCACAACACACAAAGGATTCTGCCCCCATGTACATGTGCACAGCCTGGGAGTGGCTGCACAAAGTGCCAGCCAAAAAACAAATGTGGCCCCCCCAAACACCCAGGGAATGCAGCCTTACATGCCATGGGACACTGTGTGGCCAATGCTGTAGTGTGGTAGGTGTGCACAGGTGTCCCTGGCCAGTATATGTGTGTTGCATCCGTATAATAGTCACACTAATGAGGTCCGACGCGGGTGACAATGCGTACGCATTGCACGGGTCATGTCCGAGCCTTGCGTACGCTTTGTCATTGAATGCAATGAGGTCCGACACAGGTGACAATGCGTACGCATTGCACGGGTCATGTCCGAGCCGTGCGTATGCTTTGTCATTGAATGCAATGAGGTCCGACGCGGGTGACAATGCGTACGCATTGCACGGGTCATGTCCGAACCGTGCATGCGCTTTGTAATTGAATGCAATGAGGTCCGACGCGGGTGACAATGCGTACGCATTGCACGGGTCATGTCCGAGCCGTTCGTACGCTTGATCATTGAATGCAATGAGGACCGACGCGGGTGACTATCATGCATACGCGTCGGACAGGCATGGTCCAAGACAGGCGTACGCCTTGGCCATTGAATCGTATGGAGATGGGTGCATGTGTATATTCAAAATACGCGTTGTACAGTCAGTTGAACGAGCCGGGCGCACCCATTGGCTCCGGACTGTCATGGAGACGGATGCGGATTCAAAACTTGTACGAGTTGTGCACTGGAAATTCAGTTGGATGCCTACAACAATGTTGCAATTTCAAGTGTTCCATGAAGGTGAAGATTTGAACGATGCAGAAGGCGTGTACGAGTCGTACTTTTAAATGGATTGGCTGGATTCATAGAATGCAACCGTGTTGGACCTATCACTTGGGACACATGGCACAGATTCTGCTTATGCAGCACAGATATAAGGCTGGCTGGCCCCCAGGGAGCTCACTTGCCTGCACTACATGCTATTGGACCACATCCCTGCTACCACTGCTGCTGTCTCTGCATCCTCTGGCTCCTGCTATGGCACATACTCTGGAGAGGGCCTCAGCCTTCACTGAGGAGGAGAACCAGGCCCTGCTGGACGGGCTCCTTCCACAGTACAGCAAGCTCTATGGGAAACCAGGGGAGCAGGTGAGTTTGCAGTCCACTGACTTCCTGATTATGCATGTTGGCTGACTAGCAGTACTAGCAGTGTGTACATCAGTGGCAAGCATTCTCAATGACTACTTTCATCCCCAAAAGTGTGTGGGTACATGTAATGAATAGGTTTCCTGCTGCTAAAGTGCATTATTGCAAGCTTTAACTATCCAGGCATTGTTAACATGTCAGACATGCAGGTGATTTTTCCTTCCCCATGGTTGCACTACCTGTGTAATTCATTTCCCTTTGTAATGATGACATGTATATCCAAATGTGTGCTGCAGAAATCTGGGGAATGTGTGTTAATGTACTTTTCACTTTGTCATCCTCATAGGTTGATGCCCACCAGAAGCAGGAGATCTAGCTGACCATCGCCCGGGCTGTTCGTTCTGTGGGGGTCTACAAGCGCCGGATCCGCAACTGCCAGAAGAGGTGGCAGGACCTTCGGGGCTGGACCCGGAGGATAGAAAGAGTCCAGCTGAAGCTGTCACCTCCACGCAGGAGGGGCAGACACCGGACCCTGACACCCCACATGCTCCGGATACTGACAGTGGTCTTCCCGGACCTGGATAGGCAGCTGAAGGCCAGACAACAGCAGGAAGGGGGTAAATCCATGCCTAATCTGTGTACTATGTCTGACATGCTAATTGCAGTCTTTTGGCCTGGTCACACTTCCACATTACGTAGGTCTTGTAGTCCAATACTCAGGTCCCTCAATTGTGTGATGCACCCTCCTCATCTGTTCCACAGGTGTGGCCCCTACAGTCTGTTGCTTGTGTCACTAGGGCACTGTGTCCATGCAGTCAGCTATGCTTCATCTACCGGTCAGCATCTGGTCCCGTGACTCTGTTGTGTGTAACATGGGTGGGTCAATTGTTTACACAATGCCTGAGATCTGACATGTGATCTGTGTGTGCCCTTGAGATGTGTACCAATTGCAGGTCTGACTCGCAACATGTGGCGGGGGTTTTCCAAACAAACCCATGCAGCAGGAGACTCCACTTTTGGGGCCTCAGGAGTATGTATATCAAGTATGTCACACTTGCTTAGCCACCTGACTACTGTCCAGGGCCAAACACTGTTTCATATAGACCTGGCCAGTCATGGCTCCTCAAGGGCATTTAGAAACACTCTGTAATCCCACTGCTGTGTATGGAATTGCTGGTAGCGACATGTGCCCTCCGGTGGCTTCCGCTGTGTCATTAGGGTGTGGCTTGTTGTTATGTACAACTGGGGTGTCCATGATTCAGAGTGTCAGCATGACATCTGAGATGTGACTGTGAGAAACAAGACCTGTGTGACATATAGGTGTGTGATCATCTGAAAGCGCAGAAATGGTGTATGCAACTGTGTCCTTCATGCAGCTGGGTTACATGCATGGCAGACTGTGATGTGTTAGTGTACAGGGATTTGAGTTTGCAGAGACTCATATGTATGATTTGCATGATGTGAGGTCTTCTGGGTCCTGGATATGTTGTTTGCATGGGATGGGCAAGTGCGCCGGTCATCTGCAGAGTTAGCTTTACCCCTGAGCTAGGAATGTGAGTCAGTGCATATTGTTGCTGTCTGGATGCCCTGCCCCTGTGACAGGAGACAGTGTTGACTGACTTTCAGGGCATCCCAGTGCCATGGCATTGAACTTGCTATGAGTGATCCTGCATTGTATTCAAGTGTGCACCATGCACCCCATTGTGGCATTGCCCATCAGGACATGGGTACATCATAGTGTGTGTTGCTGGCATGCATCACAAGCATGTGAAATGAGTCTCTGCCCATCCCTTCATCCGGACACCTGTACTGAGTCAGTAGCAAGAGATGTGCTGTGTGTATAGTGACATACTCCTACATGTTCACTTGCATGTACAACTAATGTGTGGGTGGTGCATGTTGGCACATTGGGGTGTTAGCATCCAACATGCAATGGACATATGTGTGAAAGTCAAGGAGGGATATGTTTGCCATGGTTGATGTTGAGAATGACAATTGTCTTATTCTAAACAGTGTTGGCACTTTGAGCTGTGTTCAGCTGATGAGGCCAGGGATTGCCCTGTGATGTGATGTACTCACTGTGGTGTGTGCAGTCTGTGCAGGTGACTGATGTTCTCTTACTTCCTATTCCCATCCAGATACATCCATGACCACAGGAGGGGACAGCTCCATGGACCAGGAGGAGCCACAGAGTCTGACAGGGACAGAAGGAGAGGTGGATCCAGTGGCACGGAGGGCGAGTGGAGCCACACAGAGGAGTCGTCAGCACCATCACCCCCAGCTGAGGGCCAAAGCAGCTCTGAGGATGACTCCCTTGTGGAGGCGGGTGTCAGCAGCCACCAAACCCCAGCTAGTGAGGCTGTCCCCGCCCCCGCCACCACCACCACCACCACCCTCCAATCGGCTCCCATCCCAGAGGTCCCTGTGGGCTCCGGTGTTTTGTGGGCATGTCTCCTTTGTACCAGGCACCGCACCCCCTGCCCCTGTGTCCCCTGCTGCCCTGAGTGAGGAGTCTGTGGACTTACTTCAACAGATCCATGTAGGGCAGACGTCGATGCTGAAGGTCCTCGATGCACACACAGGTCTGTTGACTCAACTGGTATCATTCATGGAGGGCAATTCCTCGGGCATTTCTGCGCTACAGAGGACTAATCAGTCCGTGGCCTCCTCCCTGACGGCAACAGTGTCCCTCCTCCAACAGTCCCTCACCCCTCCTACCCCTGCACCACCCACGATTCCTAGCACCCTACCTGTCCCAAGCACAGAAACACCCAAACCAAGGTCTAAACATGCACACAAGCAAGCGCAGGGGACTGATACCACACTCACAGGGGCTGGTTTGCAGACACACACACAGTCCTCCACAACCACTCCGCAGTCCTCCGAGACTTCTCCCTCCCAGACCCCTTCCATCGCCTCACCTGCAACCCCATCTCCCCAGAAGCTCTTCCTCTGTGACCTTGGCCTCTTCCCTACCGACCCTGCAGATCCTGATCACAAGGGGAAGAGGAAGTCCCCACACACAGAGGGGAGTGCCCCTCACACCCGGACACCCTCCCCCAGGCGCAGTCAGACAGAGACCCCCACCCGCAAGTCCCCCCAGCGCCAGAAGAGCAAGACTCCCCACCACCACACAGCTCCAAGGCTAAGTCTCCATTCACCATCCCCCAGGCCACCACTCCAGAGGTTCCCCCACCACTCCCTGCCCCGGGTACCCCCACCCACAGATAAACCATACCCAAAATGCTAAGGCCATCCCCCCTAGCACTTGCTCAGACAGTTAGTGCCACTGATGTGGGGACCGTGTCCCCCCCGCCCTGCCGACCTCACCTGTCCCCCATTCTGCTCCCATGGATGTAGGCACTGCATTGGAGTCCACGACCACCCTGTCTGACTTGGGCACTGCAGTGGTGAGCCAATCCACTTCATCTGAACTGCCCACTGGAGTTGTGCCGGCATCCACACCATCTGACTTGTGACCCACAGTTGTGACAGCACCCTCCACTTCAGTCAGCTCCACTGCAGTTGCAAGTGTCTCGCATGCATCCCCCACCTCTTTACTGCCTCCTTCTGCTGCACCCTGATCCTGTCCCTGCGGTGCCTGGCCTGCCCCCATGTATGCCCCTCCGAGGGGATGACCCCGGTCCTTAGCAGTGCAGGCAAGCAAGGTGTGACAGTTGTCACTCTACTTCACTCCTTGGCATTTGGACATGGACAGGCCATTGGCCTTTTGTTTGCACATACTTTTAACTTTTAAAATGCTGAATAAAGCTTTTTTCTCTCTCCCTGTGAACTAGATTTAGCTGTACATTATGTTGATGACGTTTAACATGCCCTTGCACCAGTGATGCTTTGTTTACAATGTTGAATACTGATGTGTTGCTGTGAGGTACTCCCTGTGGTCCATGAGATATGTATCCATGTCATCCTTTGCAGCTACCTGGGTGTGTCAGGATCAACTATTTGTGGACATCTCTCTGTGAGCATTTCATTTGCATGGTCACATCTCTGGCTTGCACCCATGCACATATGATGTGCTTCCCATTGTCCAATTTGTCACTTTCACATACTTTGTGCTCATCAACACTGGACCTACAGGAGTGGGCATCATTGTAATAGGAGCAACTGGGTCCGCTGTGCAACTTGCTAGACATATGTTTTGGGTATGTGCAGATGACTTTGGGGAGACTCACGTACCCAGGCTGTTGGTACCAGAGCCTTCATTGTGTGGTAACTGATGGCTGACTGACCAAGTGTTCTGCAGACATGAGTGAGACTTGCGGTGAAAATGTTTGGCACACCTGGGCTTCCACAGAAGTTGGGTCCCCTCAAGTAAGTGTGTTGTCCAGTGACATGGTCTGGACCCATGCTGTGTGTTGTATGAGCATGTGTGTGTGTCCACATCCCTGTTCATACACAGACAGTGCTCCCTTGATATGTTCCTGTTGTTGATGGTTGCTGAGTGGTGCTGGGTTCATCCCACTACTTTTCCAATGGGCTACCAGATGTGTGGGTGCATGACACACTTCTGTTAATTGGTGTATCATCATTGGGATTTGTCAGTTCTGAGTGGTGATGATGTTGTCATACACAGATGGGACACAGTCAGGGTTCCTCAGGGCACCTGTTTATTTTCCTAAATCATGTAGTTGTCCCTAGGTGGTAGTTTTCAGTGATTGAGACATTTGTATGTGTGTGTGACTAGTCCCACTTGTCGGGTTCATGGCTGCGATGCTGGCAGGTGTCAGCATGTGTGCCTTGTGGTTCTCCTTGGATTCTACATTGTCCTGGGACTGTGGCAGGGATTCTGGAGGTTACATGAGCTTTGAGGTCATGGCCATGTACCGCATACTGTGCAGTATGTTTGTCATTCCCCAGGGTTGTAAACTGTCCTTGTGTGATGTGTCTGTGCACCTTAGTTCCTCCCAACGTTCCTGTGTTTGTCATGGGTGCATGTGCAATGTCACCTGTCCATGTGGGCTTCACAGATACACATTGTTGCAGTTCAGGGTGTGTGGTGTTGAGGGTGGACTGATGTGAATGTTTTCATGGATGGTCCCCTAGCTCCTGTTTGTCCATGGATGAGGGGCCATGCTGAGTGATTTGTGTTTGTGCATGTGTGATGTACGTTTGTGGAACAGGACACATGTCTGGGTTTCCCAGTTTGTACGACATCTGCCTTTGTCATCACAGTGGAGGTGTCATGCATGCTTGTGTCACCCCAATGTCTGGTCCCTGGGGGTAGTGCTGTTGCGTGTCAGTCTCTTGCTGTGTTAGTTGGTGTTCATTCCAGCTTGTGTCACATGTGTCTGTTGTGCTCCCTCTCATCTCCCAATACCTGATTGCCCACTGAGGGTGTCCCAATGATGGTTTACTTTTGTATGGCACTGTGTCCACATCTGTGTCACTGTGGTTCCGCCGCCCTCATGTGTTGTGTAGTTGCCTGGGGATACTGTGACACACACACACACATGCTGTGTCAGATGTGCAGTGTGGGTTTGCCTGTTTGTGTTTGTGGATCTGCACCAGTGCATTGGTATTGCTGTTGTGGGCCTTTGTCTGGATGCTGTTTCTGTGATTTTGCCTGCTGTCCCTGTGAGTCATATCACATCATTGTGCACATTCATCCTGTTTGTTAGGTGCCATTGCTGGCATGGAATGTGAGTTTGTGAGCTGACACCTACAGTCTACACATGTTGTTTTGATTGGTGTGTCTATTTTCGAGAGGTGTGCATGCTTGGTGATGGTCACTTCTGCTCTTGTGTCATTGTACACTGTTTGCATTGTCAGCCCCCATATGTGGTGCTCGTCTGCACATGGCTGAGAGTGTGTTATGTTTTCACAGCACTGTTAGCCTCACCACATCTCTGTGTGTATGGGACACAACCACTAGTTTGCCCCAGAAGAGTTTAATGTGTTGGGAGCCGGGATCATACATGCTGTTTGTTATTTGCAGCTTTGACCATGATGACACTTACCTTTTGGTCACTGTGATGAGGGGGAGTTTAGTCCCCATCACCACAATGCTCAACATCTACTGCATTTGGTAAGCCCACACTTAACTTCTGTTCTACACAGTGAGGGGGTGTTCTTTTTACATTGCCACAGTGCTATGGTGACGCTTGCCTTGTGTATGTCACACTCATGTGTTGGTCACACATGTGCTGTTACTTACATTGTATGTTCGTAGCCATAATCACTATTGTGGGCATTTGTCACAGACTACACACTGTTGACATGATGTTAGGGGGGATGTATTTTGCGGACATACCTGATGTTGGAGTATGCTGGATGTGTTGTGCATCACCCATCCTATGGCTGGGGGTGGCAGGGGTGATGGGCAACAGGTCCCCTGTGAGTGGGGGTGGCAGGGGTGATGGGCAACCGGTCCTCTGTGAGTGGGGGTGGTAGTAGTGATGGGCAACAGGTCCCCTGTGAGTGGGGGTGGCAGGGGTGATGGGCAACATCAGCCTATAGGTGGGGTGGCAGGGGTGATGGGCAACAGGTCCCCTGTGAGTGGGGGTGGCAGTAGTGATGGGCAACAGATCCCCTGTGAGTGGGGGTGGCAGGGGTGATGGGCAACAGGTCCCCTGTGAGTGGGGGTGGCAGGGGTGATGGGCAACATAAGCCCTATGGGTGGGGGTGGCAGGGGTGATGGGCAACATCAGCCCTATGGCTGGGGGTGGCAGGGGTGATGGGCAAAAGGTCCCCTGTGAGTGGGGGTGGCAGTAGTGATGGGCAACATAAGCCCTATGACTGGGGGTGGCAGGGGTGATGGGCAACAGGTCCCCTGTGAGTGGGGGTGGCAGGGGTGATGGGCAACAGGTCCCCTGTGAGTGTGGGTGGCAGTAGTGATGGGCAACATAAGCCCTATGGCTGGGGGTGGCAGGGGTGATGGGCAACAGGTCCCCGGTGAGTGGGGGTGGCAGGGGTGATGGGCAACAGGTCCCCTGTGTGGCAGGGGTGATGGGCAACAGGTCCCCTGTGAGTGGGGGTGGCAGGGGTGATGGGCAACAGGTCCCCGGTGAGTGGGGGTGGCAGTAGTGATGGGCAACATAAGCCCTATGGCTGGGGGTGGCCAGGGGGATGGGCAACAGGTCCCCTGTGAGTGGGGGTGGCAGGGGTCATGGGCAACAGGTCCCCTGTGAGTGGGGTGGCAGTAGTGATGGGCAACATTAGCCCTATGGCTGGGGGTGGCAGGGGTGATGGTCAACAGGTCCCCTGTGAGTGGGGGTGGCAGGAGTGATGGGCAACAGGTCCCCTGTGAGTGGGGGTGGCAGTAGTGATGGGTAACATAAGCCCTATTGCTGGGGGTGGCAGGGGTGATGGGCAACCTGAGCCCTATGGCTGGGGGTGGCAGGGGTGATGGGCAACAGGTCCCCTTTGAGTGGGGGTGGCAGGGGTGATGGGCAACATAAGCCCTATGGCTGGGGGTGGCAGAGGTGATGGGCAACATGAGCACTATGGGTGGGGGTGTTAGTGGTGCAGGCCATGCAACCCCTATGGTGGGCTGTTGTTAGTGGGCAGGATGTGGATCCCCTGTGTGTGTGTGTGTGTGTGCCATTTTGCAGGTACGTGTCGTTTGTTTATGTGGTAGGTGTCTGACTTACCACCTGCGCCGTCGGCATCGGTTCCTGAGCCGGTCCTAGATGTAGAGTACTGGTATGACCTGCGCGATGGGAATCATGATGTGTTTGTGTCGTACACGCTGCTTGTTGCTCCGTCTCGTACCCGCTGCAAGCTGGTCCGTCTCGTAGCCGTGTATTGAGTTGTGGCACGAATCGTAGCTGATATGCTTGTTTTCCGGATGCTGTGACGTGCCGTATGTGGTGACCTGTCCGGCGCGTAGAAAGTACGCATCGTACTTGTCATGCCGGAAACTGCTATGGATACTGCTTCCGGGCGACTCTGTTCAGCGTTAAGACTTACAGCTCGGACGGAGAATGGAGCTTGAATCACAGCCTACGTGTTGGTCGGGTTTTTGGCAGTTGTGCGCATCGTACTTACTCTACAGGACGGACCGGCTCCGGGTACGTGTCGATCGCACGGTACGGCTACGGACAGCTGTACGACCAGCTATCGGAATCAGCCCCAAAGTGTGCAGGAGAAAAATAAAGCAAGTGTATGGATGATGGTGATATTAGTGATGAAAAAACTTGTACTTGTGACACACAGGGGAATGAAAGATTTGTCCGTAATATTGAGGATGGTGAAGACAACATTTCGAATTTGAACAATGAAATTGTTAAGAAGAAACTTTTATCTGGTATGATTATTGGTGGAGTGGACATACACATTTATGCTGATTCAGGATCTCCTTATTATATTAATAATAGAAATGTTTGGAAATCTAAATTTGCTGAGAAATTGGGCAGTGTGCTTGAAGAGCAGGATATCTCTCTGGAGGGATATTCTGGTGATCATCAGGGCAGTTGCTGCAATGCGTTCGGGAAAGCAGGACTGTACGTTACTGCGGGTGGTGCTATTGCTGAATAAACCTGCTCAAAGCTTGTCCTTTGTCTGTGTCTGACTTTACAAACTGGCGATGAGATATTCTGATGAAAGAATTGAAAAGATAGGTTTTAGCAAAATGATGTTTACGTTTAAAAACTGAGAGAGCATTGGTAAGCTATATGTAGTTAAGAAAGGACCTTCCGTTCTGGGATGGTTCGACCAAGACAAACTTGGCATGTTAATGAATCCTATCAGTCCTGAACCGGTTGTGGTACTGGATGATGGTGAGAATATGGCTAATGCCATGCTGGAAAGTTTTCCCGGGGTTTTCAGTGACAGAATTGGGAAATCAACTGAGTTTGAACACAATATTGTGTAGAAAAAGATGCATGTCTTAAAGTTTTTAAGGCATGGACTATTCCCTTGACTGTTAGGGAAGAGGTAGAAATGGAATTGGACAATTTAGTTTCTGATATTATTGAGAGGAAAGAGTCATTGGAATGGGTTTCCCCAGTTGTGATTGCCAGACGGGCCAGTGGAAATAGCAGGGTATGTATTGATCTGCAATACCTAAATATTAATATACCGTTCGATCGATTTTCTTTACCTTGTATATCAGAGATGCTGGCTTTTGTTAAAGGGGCAAAGTAGTTTTTCACAATATACGTTTCCGCAGCGTGCCATCAATTTGTGGTGAGGGAGAGTTGTAAGTGGTACACTGCTTTTATCACTTCCGTTGGTTGCTCCCAATATAAGAGACTGCCTTTTAGATTAGTTTTGATGGCCGCCATATTCAAAGATTAATACATTTACTGTTTGTAAGCTACCCACCGTCCAATGTTTTCAAGATGACATACTTATTTACGGAAAAACAAGACAGAACTTGGCCATGTGTTGTAAAGTGTGCTAAGACTTTTGGACACAAGGGGTTTAAACCATGAAATAATTTTCCAAATGTAAATTTGCGGTGGTATCTGTGACATATTTACGTCATGTACTATGTGTAGATGGCATGAAACCTAAACCTGAATTGGTGGAGGCAATACAATTGACACCCACACCCAGTAATAATGATGTGAGGTCTTCTCTAGGATTTTCTTGTGGAGTTTTCAAATTAGGCAACTACTCAAGAACAAGAGTTCATTTAACTGGTCCAAAGAGTGTGAGAGAAAATTTGAAGATGTCAAAAATGCCATTGCCAAAGCTACTGTTTTGTCTGGGTTTGATATGAATCTCCTCAGTGTTGTTACTACTGATGCCATCTTTAAAGGGCTGGGTGCAGATTTATGCCAGAAATTAGAGGCAGGAGGTAAAACGATCATTGTTAATGCTTATAGTGCTTTCACAGAAGCTGAGGAAAAATATTTAGTCATTGAGAGGGAGACTTTAGCTTGAATGTGGGTTCTAGAAGATTTTAGAACTTGTGTGCGGGGTAAGCAGTGTGAATTGAGAAGTGATCCTAAACCTTTGGTTAGATTACTTACCATGGGTGGTATGATTTAAGGGTCTGCACACATCGTGAGAATATCTATGAAACTTCAAGATTTTATTCACAGAATATTTCATGTGCCTGGTAAAGACAATGTATCAGCTGATTTGTTTGTCAAGAGTAGTGTTGTAAATGAGTGAAAAATGTGTGGTGAGTGGGACGGCTATCATATCGTGTTGGTGCATGGGGAAGGCATTTCTCTCATTGAGAAGAAAACCTGTGAGAAATAATATTCTAAGGATGAGGTGATACAGAAAGACTTGGAATACATTAGAGATCAGTGGCCTGCCAAAGGATCTTTGGGTTCAGATTTGAGTTGTTTCTGGGTAGGCAGAAATGAATTACCCCAGATTCATGGTATTTTATGGAGGGGTGATAGAGCAATCTCTTCTGTCAAGTTAAGGAAGTCTATCACCATGCAATGCCATGAAGGATATTGGGCATTGTAAAGACTAAGCAATCGGTCAATAATGTTTTTGGGTGGCTGGGTCTAGACATGTTTGTAGAATGTGTGGTCAGAAACTGCATTATTTGTGCCAATGCTGACAATTCTTTGAAAACTAAAAGGCCTAACATGAGTGAGCAGTGTATTCCTAGGAATCTGTGGGAGACAATTGCAGTGGACAGTGGATATATTGGGTCCTGTAGTTATAATGTCCAGGCATGTTATTTTCGCTACAGATGTTTTTTCAAGGTGCCCAGCGATTAAGATAGTTGATAAAGTGGACACTGACACAGTCATGCATTTCTGAGATAGTATTTTTACAGAGGAGGGTGTTCCCACTCAAGAGATTACTGATAATGGTGTACAGTTTCTATCAGTGAAAGCAAAAATTCATCGCATTAATGTGGGCATAAAACACTGTACCACATTCATTTATTATCCAAATGAGAGTGGCATGGTTGAGCATTTCGAGTGCTTAAGGATGCCATTCAGTCTGCAGGGGTTGAGAATGATGATTGGGAATTGCAAATACAGAGTGCATCGATGTATCTTACCACTATTAATGAAATGACGGGGTGCATCCCTTTTGATATTATGAGGAGGAGGATCGCTAGGACTATAAGGAACACTTTGTGGTTAGTGGCATATTCTGCGGACAATGTGGATTTGGAAATGGTGTGGCAAAGGATAAAGGACACTCACAACATATATAAGTCCAATTATGACCGTAGGGGAGGTTCCGCTCTGGGGGAAGCAGTACAATTATTTGGATGTCTGTTAAGGTTAAGAAGTTTTGGAAAGTAAATAAAGGATAGAGTCAATTTTGGGACCATTTGATGTTCTGGAAGTTTTAATAAATGCGGTGAGGTTAAGTGATGGAAGGTTTTGGCATCTGAAATGTCTTGCTATTCTTAGGGGAGAGAGATATGCATATTCCAAAAGTCCCTCAAATGTGGTCCATGATTTTGGAAGTTGCACGGGGTCTCAATTTGGGGGTAAGGACGAAGAGAAGGATTTGAGTGTCAACCTAGAACAAACGGGGTTGTTGCAAAATCCTGTGAGGGATGTGGGGACCTTTGCATAGAGAATAGTGATGATGTAATTACTGGAGGGTAAAGGATCAGGAAGAAACCTGTGTGGATGTCTGATCATACTGTGCAACTTACCACTTCACATTGCATGCAATGCTATTTTCTTTTACTTGTGTACATATTGTGGTTATTTTTTTCTTGATCAAGAGTTGCATGTATCTTTGGAGTTTATTTTTACAAGGTATTTTTATTTATCAGGAGTATATTGTTTTTGGAGTTCTTTAAAAAAAAAGAAAAAATATGGAAGATGTATTGTGTTGTAAGTAGGTGCTTGTGCAGTATTGCCATAGTGTTCACTCAACATTCCTGTTTGGAATGTGAGTTCCGTCATCAGGGCAGTTGTTGCGACGAGCCGGGGAAAGCAGGAAACTACATCATGCGTGTGTGCTATTGCTGAACTACCTTTCTCAAAGCATGTCCTTAGTATGCTTATGACTTTACAGACAGGTTCAGTGGAAATGCTCCAGAGTCTAAAGGTGAGCAAATAAACTTATATAGATATTGTGCATGGAGTAGGTCCAACACTACCAGGTACAGGGGAATCAGCTGATGTTCGTGAAAAGAAATGCCACTGCAGGGCATGGGAAGGCAATCTCTCATGTGAACAAGTTTCTGGGCATAGAAATCTCAGGTTACTGACTCAGGAGCCCGACCCACATGAACTGCACAGAAAAAAGGCCCAGTTCACACAAGTAGAAGCACCACTATCCCACCTATAGAGGGGCTTTCAATTGCAGGGTAAGGGTAGCTTATGCACAGTTACGTGGGCAATGGGGTGCCTCATCTCTGACAGCAGCAGGGGCCATTTCTACACATTCAGAAGCACCCCCTTATCACATGCATCTGGTCGATCACTTGATGGTCAGCACAACCTGCAAACTGCAGTGTCCCATTACTCAGTGCACCCAGCCTTAAGCAATGCTCTCCACAGGAATTTGGTAGCTCACTTCGACGTTGATGCACCTTCGTCTGTCAATACTTAGTATCATATTTTTATTATTCAGTGGGGAATAACAACTGCTTTCATAACGAAAGTACACACTATTATATTCTATTACTAAAGCCACCACTTAGGTTTTTGTGCTTTGCAGCGAAGATATGCATACACCTCATTTCTATGATGGAATAGTTTTCAAAATAGGGTTGCTGTTAAGGGTCTTTGGAACAATAAAATTAAAGGGGTTCCATAAAAAAATCCTACTGGCACTGAACAAGAATACGCATATTAAGTGGGGAGCTGAAGGGAAGAAAGGAGCTGGCTGAGACAGTATTCTGAGATATGTGTTACTAAAATGTAATTTAATGTGCATTATAATGCAATATGCTTAACTATGCGGTTACATTGTTTCAACCTTTATTAAAAAAGAAGTTATTTAAAAAGACCATTATTAAATACAAGATATTTGAGTCATGCAAGCACACAAGAGTAAAATAAACGTGCATTGGTTTGTTTTATTATTCTACTTTGGCATTTACCTGCCACCCCATTCCACAATTAAAAGGCTCAAATTAACATAATTTTTAATATTTGTAAACTTTAAAGAGAAGTTATTGTTTGCATTGGTATGTTTCATATGCCTTAGTCTTTGATCCACCATAAGACGCAATTTTAAAAAAGTGACAACAGTTTGTTAGCAAATGCAATCTCTTTGAAGTCACACAATGTAAACTTACATACACAGGACATTAAACGTTACCCTCTGGGCTTTCCTTAATTTCTACGACCTTGCACTGAATTTGAACAGGCAGCTAATGATGCTTGAAAAGAAAACTGATTACAAAACCTCATTGTTTTTCATTACCTTTCGGAAATGACCCCAGGTCTATGGGTGCTGCAGCACCCTACGCACTCCTAGTTCCAGCGCCTCTGCATACATTCTTCATTCAGAGCACCTGAACAGGGAGAGGATTGCGGAGTAACTCAGGCCCTTCTCTAAACGCCTATTTACAGAAAGATTTATTTTTCAAAGTAAATGTACATGCTGATATACATTCACAATGCTTGTGTAAATAATGCCAGATCTCTGATAATGTAAGGCTGGCGCATCTTTTCAAGGATAAGAAATGTTTGCTGAGAACTTCCACAGTGCTCAGCCGTCTCCTCCACAAAAGCAGCAAATGCCATTTTCACATTCCAAAGTACCTTCAGTACACATGCAGTCGACCCTTCACTTCTTGAGCAGTTTTTCAAAAACTTCTTAATCACAAAGGTGGTTTACTCCATGGCTGAAGGAGAGATAATATCTTAGAGAGTGTTGTGCTGTCTTTTGTATGGTGGGCCATCCTTTTTGTAATAGCAAGGTAGCCACCAAGCCACTCCTACTACCATCCACTTACATTACTTACTTAATCGCTATGTGAGTAGAGAGTAATAAACAGCTTCTTTGTAGTAGCTCACAAACCAAGCAATGGCGGCTGGCACTGATCTGGGGTGGTGGGTTGGGGAGGCGGGGGGCATGGGTGAAATAAAAAAAAAACATTAAACGTACCTCCTCGCTGCGTCCACCTCGTCGCATCTCTCCTCCTCATCCCCTGCCACGGTCCATGCAGGAAACTGCGTTGGGGCAGTGTTGCCGTTTGGGGGGGACTTTGAGGGACGATGCTGAGGGAAAATTAATTATTTATTTAATTTTCCCTCAGCATCGTTACCTGCAAGGACCGCAGCTATTCATCCGTCTGGCAGGAACACAGAACAGGAAGCACCCAGGCGCCTTTGAGCCAATCACAACGCTGCAATGCAGTGTTGTGATTGGTCTGAGCGCAGTAGTTCGGCGTTCAGACTGGGGCTGGGAGCCGGGGTATGTTCTCCTCCCTGGATGGAAATGCGGCCTGGGTGGAGAATGTACTAAGTGCGCATGAATGTTTGGCCGGCCGTCTCCGGCCCGAGATGGACGGCCAAACATTCATGGATACTTAGGGAGTGAAGGCCACTCCTCTCCTCCCCTGCTCTGTCAGCAGAGCTGTCCCACCCCACTTCGCCTGGCAAAGCTGCTGTGTCCACAACAGGAAAAATAAAATAATAACTTTGAGAAATTATCATTTTATTTCTCCTTACACTGCTGAAAGCGTGGGCAAAGCTCCTCCACCTTAGGAGAACAGCCGCCATTCAAACCAAGTAAATGCACTTGGAAAGGAAAACCTTTACAGTTCATGACTTCATGACTGACAGCTAAAAATTCTATTGGCAGTAATGAGGGTTGATCAAAAATGTGAATGACAATTACATTCAGTGGCTGAGTGGGACTGACCAGTTGCTTCTCCGCCTTTGTGTTGTATATTGGTGATATAACTAGGAGGTTAAGGATGTTCTCTCCCTAGATCTCAAAATGAAGCCTAATACAAAATCCATCGCCCTTGGACACTGTAGATAGGTTACAAAAATTGCAATCAAAAATTGTTCATATTTTAAAAAGACTTCACGATCTTTCTCTCTTGGCAATAACTCAGCCTTTTGAAAGCTTCTCAAGAAATTAGCTATTGTTCTGTGAACCCCATAGTGCCATCACTAGTGTATCGCCTTTGTCAAAGTCTGCCTTAAAGGCAGTAGGCCCAGAAGCTACCATTCCCCACACTGCTGCCAGGAAGACGAACCCTGACCTCAGTTGTGCTGAAAATAAAATCGGTTACAGTTTATTTGTCCTTAACTGTTTTGTATGTTGAAGGCTCACAGGACTGTGGCCCATTCTAAATTGTCGGTTGCATTTTTATTAATCATGTTTATCATTAAATCTACATGTCCGGCTGGACATTTGTATTATTATAGGACCGATTCTGGTCTATATTTATTGTTCTCTTTAATTTTTCTGGAAGGACCAATTGTTTTTCTAAAATAGCAAGTACCCTAGGTCCTTCTCAACCTATGGCTTTCCCCTTGTTTGAATTAATATATGAAAATAAAATCGGAGCTGATTTCCTTACGAGTCATACTATGTGTGTTCAGGCTTGGAAGCTCATGGCACTACAATACGGCTCTGAAGCTTGAGAAGAAAGCAGAAGGATAATCAGATTGTGGCAAGATAGTCACACGAACTCCCTCTGCAGTGGTCCCAGCAGCATCTCAAAGTGAAAGTGAGTGATCAGTGACCCTGTGACCGCAGGACAAGAGCTGTCAGGCTCAGTGAATGTGAGCAACAGCTTAGTGGCAGCAGCACTTGGAGCTGCCATGCACTCTGTCAAGTTCCTTCACCTAAATTGGCTGCTGCATTATCATGTTGATGGAGCACCCATTTTGCAACATGAAGATATTGAAGACTCCTTTTGTACTAATCACCAATAATAAGCAGTGCAAATGTAAAGAAAATAAGTAAACAATTACAAAATGCAAAGGGGTTATCCCAAAACATGTCTGACAACCCTATGGGCCAGTGTCTCAAGGGACATGCCCAAACATTCCAGTGACTTAGGAGGGCTGACCCTTCCCTGACCCTTTTGACGAGTTAAGGTGCACCAAAGCTATCTGTAGCCAGGCCTAAAAGAATAACAATCCTATACAGGAAAAAAACAAAGGGAAGAGTTAGGCAAAAGAAGAGGCGAGGGCGCACAGAGAGGGTGAAAGGCCATTGAACGAGATTAGAATTGTGAAAGGGTAGGGAGAAGGAAAACAAGGACTCAGGAGGGTACTTGGTTTCCTTTCAATAAACGAAAAAAACAGAAGAGCTACATGATCTAGGAAAAAATACAAGTGAGGAAAAATAATCCCGAATAATTGCTATATTAGAATGACATTTTAGGTATATGATACTCAGTAACTAGTTGGCATGTATTGTAAAACGTACACATTGGCTAAATGGATGATAGGTTTGTTAACATTTTCCAGAGGCAGTATGTTTTGGGCCTGATTTTGAGTTTGGTTGACCGGATGCTCCATCACAAACATGAGGGATATCCTTCCCACCGTCTTACAAGTGCATTATATCTTATGGCACTTGGAATATGGCGCACGGGGTATTTATAACTGCTGTGACGGAGTATGCCATCCACCAAACTCTAAATTGTTAGAATTCTTAATGTTCACAATTTAGAAAAGCTACTGCATAGAAAATTGTTTTTAAACTAATAGCATTATTTGTTTTGATTGAATAAGCAATGTTGACATATCCTTTAGCAATTGTATGTTCAAGTCTTATTTAAATTTGCATTGCAGGCCTTTTTCCACTCCTCAATCAGTCCCCAGTGTATAGCCACCTTTGAAAGATTATGCACTTATGGGCACTGACTGTACTTTTATAAATCAGGAGTAGTTTACTCCGCACTCCTCGTCGTTGTTTCCATAGAAATCTAACATATGCTTAGAACAAACTGGTGATTCCGTCCCTATTCGTTTAAAATTTGCATTTGGTGCTCTGTGTCCAGCAGAGATCAAGGGCTTGATTCAGACTAAGGAGTACGGATTGTACTCCACGAGGACAACAGAGTAAATTACTTTGAATTTTAAATCAGTTTTAATGCGATTTTATAAATGCGGTGCCATTTGTTGTGATACCGTCGTTCTGATGAGACGTCACAGTATTCGATTGTGATTTGTTAACTTTTTCATTAAGTCAGTAAATAATATTGGGTTTAGTTTGAGCTTCAGCAATGCTCTCCAACACATGATATATATCAAGTAAAACAGGCATACTTTCTTTCTACATTGAGCACGGATTTTTGAATCGTTCAATGAATTCAGTGTAAGTGATACATTTTTCATACTTTGAAATTAAGCTGAGTAGCAAATGGCCTTCATTTCCTATAACATTGCAGACTGGCTATTGCAAATAAGTAGTTTTCCTAATATATTGTGAATTATTTGGAAATGGCTAGGGAACGCAGCTGCCTTCCTCAGAGACCGTTGGCAAGCAAAGACGAATTTATGAATCATTTATTTATAGGAGCAACACTGTGCAAAGTGAGATCTCATTACTCGGTGACCCATGAAAGTGATTATTACATTGCCACCACAAGGTACATTATTTAATGCTGGCAATGCATTTTACTAACAGTGCTCGACACTTTTCATTTTGAAAAACAGTTTGTAGTTCTCATGAGATTGTACTTTGTTCGACCCTCCTGCACCTCGAAAATAACGTGTACTTTCTTCAGTCTTCCTGAAACCAGCAATTACAAGAGCGTTTTCAACCCTGCCTTTCAGAATTGTCAACTTTCTTATGACAACTCTGGTAATTGCTTCTACTTTTTCAAGTTATTTTTAAGAATAGATATGGGCAGTGTTAAAGGGTTCAGCAGACTAGGATTTGTTATTCTTTGTTATTCCTGACAGTCTACTGCTCTATGTGCATTTGCTATTAAAATGTAATTTGTTCTCCATGTCCCCAATAATAAAAAAAAGAACAGTGCTTTGTGCTGAACATGAATGTTTTTTGATCTGTCTAGAGGCAGCTTTATCTATCTATTTATCAGTTTGATTAAGTGCTCAATAATGAATTCTCAGCATCTGCTCCCTAATCCCATGCTCGATCTCAGTCAAGGTTAGTACTATAAAAGTTGCTGTTCTTCAATAAAAGCTGGGAGTCTAGACAATGCAGCAGGCACACTGCCCCCCACTGGGAGTGCCCCAGGCCATGCCATCTACTGCCCTCAGGGGTGTTCCTGGCCATGTCCAAGTCAGAGGTAGAATGGTGGGTCAGGTGGACCAGTCACTACTTTTATGTGATCTGTTTCTTTCTATGACTTCCTGCTACCAGGATGGCAGGTCTATTACTGCTGAGTGAGCAGCACGTCTATTACTGCTGAGTGAGCAACAAGTCTATTACTACTGAGTGAGAAACAAGAGAAGAGAACTTTCTGTATACATTAGTTGAACTACCACCTTCTCCACTCCAGGTTCTGCTCCATGGATATACTATTGCATGACTACAGGGACGTGGATAAGCTGTGAAAGGTGTTCTTTGGCTCCCCCCCCCCCACAGGTGACTGCTATTTCAGACCTGGAAATCCTAGGCCTCTTGAACGTTAGGGGCAGCAGAGCTTAAGCAGAGCAAGCAGCGTTGTTACCGACATTTCTTGTCTGAATACTTACCCTCGTGAAATTGTGATTCCTTAACTGCATATTCAACATCCAAACATTTATTTGCAAAGTCACGGAGAAGTTTCAGCAAACTGACAGTGGTATCCTGGGGTTGTCCTTGTGGGTTGTAGAATGCAGGCTTAGAATGTTAGAGGGAGGTAGAATACTGCTGGCCCGTTTTCTGTTGTCTGTCTTTGTGGATGGGACATTTCTCTTGTTACTCTTCACCTAATAAACTATGCTGGATCTACAGGAGTCTAATACGAGTTATACTTTTCCACATTGGCGACGATCTAAGGAAAGAACCCATGGAATCCAGTTGCTTTTCTTTTGCCTTTCTTCAGATACTGGCAGACTACAAAAACGTCTCAAACTCTCAACACATCATTCAACTTAAAAAAACAAAGGTACATTGGTGTTGGGGGAATTTACGCGGTGGCTGGGGGCCTCTGCGTGTTTAAAAATGTCTTAAAGTGCGGGTCTTTTGGCCTAAATGCTCCTTTTCCTTTGCGCCTCAGACCTTGCATGTGCGATGGCCATACACCTCTTTATTCCCAGAGACCTGTACTGTGATGTGCGGTGGTGGTCATGGGGGCACGGCCATTCCCAGAGGCGTAGCTAGAGCTTGTGGCGCCTGGGGCTATCCCTCAGATTGCCGCCCCTGGGGGGAGGGGGGTTCCTGGCGGAAAAGGATGGCAAGCACTTGAAAGAGGACCGAGAGACACGTAGTATTGCCGCTAATAGTTACCTCGATCATGCATGTTACATGCACATACATGACACGGTCCAAGGCTACACAGTTGAATACACCGGTGACTGGCAGTACAAAAGAGAACACACAGACTGCATGATCTATCTGGGGACTCAGAAAAAACGCATGTGACATCCATCAGAGAGCTGCATGAACAATTACCTGGTAATCCCCTCAGCACAATGCAAACATGCACATACTTGGCACTGTTCAGGGATCCATCATCTACAGCTGACATTAAATGACCATTCACCATGGTCCCCCCATTAAAGCAGTGGTACATGTTATTTGCAGCAGGCACATTAACCCTCTGTGCTACCTTTCTAGGAGTCAACCCTTCCACTAGACAAAACTCGGATCTCTCTCTGGGAAGAACATTAATCACCAAAGTTATCATTACATTTTTTTGGTTTCTGAAAATTGCTGGAGGCCAGGAAGGAGGCGGCAAGTTTTTTAAAAACCATAACATACTTGCAAACACTACGCACCCACCCGAAATAGGTGCCCGGTGCGGTCACAACGTTCGCACCGCCCTAACCTGTTCAAGGTTCATGTGACCTCAGTGACAGAGTCACAGTGACTGGATCACTGTTTCTCTAGGGTGTGCTGCTTCGTAGGCCTGCCCGCAAGACTGGAGATGAACTTCAGTATGGATTGTGGTGGACAGGCCTTCAAGGTTAACTCACAATTGACACCACTAGGGGACACCTGCTTGTGCTAAGACATCGAGCCTTCTAAGGTCTAGTGGGGCCTTGCAAGGTCTAGCATGGGAATATGCTCCCTCAGGAGAGTGGTCTGGTGGACTGGTCATGAAGGCTGAACCCGGTTCCCCAGTTCCAAATTCGACAGCTCTGGCCATAGTGCCACATCCTCTCCCCCACTGAACACCATACTGCCCCACTGAGAGAAACTCGCACTACCTTCAGCTACAACCTAATTGTGCCCGCTATAAACACTTGAATGTGGCTCAATTCAAATTATGCACTTGATAAGAGTAATATGCTGCCTAAAAAATAAAAGTAACAGCAAACACTCATAGGGAATGCAAGATTAAGTAAAGCATGTGAAATGTAAGCAGAAACAACATGGTTACCTTAACGATCTCTCACTCACTATTCAGAAATCAGCGAGTGGTTTTACCTGAAAAGTTAAGGACATGACTACAGGGCCCTGAAGGGAACCGTTTCAATGTCCATTGCTTATATCCTTAATAAAAGTAAGCAGTATGGTTTAAAAAGACCACATCCATAAGCAGAGCCATGGTACACATTTAGATTTCCAATCCATCCATCAACCAGGTATTGCAGTACCTCCAGGAATGGTGCACTTCCCCACCTAGGGACAACAATGCTGTTCAAAGAAAGACGAGAAAACAAAAGTAGCGATTCACTGCAAAGTCTGTAAAGTGAGGCTGATGTGTTTGGATGTGAATAAAACCAATCTGGCCACTTTGCAACCACTCTGTCTTGCTTTATTTAGTTATGTATTTATTTTTCATATTTGAAACCTTCTATTTCTCTCCATCCCGCTGCATTTTGGAATAGAAAAATGTCAGAAAAAGGGCATTTCCCGCAAGAGTGTTTTTCTTTTTTGGATACATTTCACAGGGAAGCAACTAAATGAAAGAAGGAAAGAGGTTGTGAACCGTTTCTTCAAGTTATGGTTTTCAGTAAGTGAGGAGCAAGACAGAAAGAGAGGGAATAATAGGAAGAGGGGGGGGACAGCTGTCAGCACAAAAAAGAAGAGGACATTGCCCGAGTCCTATTCCTTCTCTGCCCGTCCCCGAACGTCCACGAAAGCAAGCCGAGCCTTATCTGAATGCCTTTGTCCGCCCCTAAAATAGTGCCACCTGGGGCGGACCGCCCCCACCGCCTCCCCCTAGCTACGCCACTGGCCATTCCTACTTCACCATTCCTGCTCACCATGATACGGCTGCTGCGGAGACATTCCTGCTCCTCCCCGATGCGTCGGCCGACATGTGTGGTCACTGTGACATTCCTTCGGCCATAGCAGCGTCTCCTGCTCCTGCTGAGGTCCAGTGCCAGTGTTGTGGTGGAATACATGACAACAGAGTGTGATGTCGCTCGGCGTGAGTCGGTGTGTGCTTTGCCTGAAGGGATTTCGTCTGTACGGCAACCCCAGGGTTTCAGCATAGAGAATGTGGGGCAGATTTACAAGCCCCTTGCACCACTTTTGCGGCATTTTCCCCATGTTAAAAACAAGCATTTGCAATTCAATAGGTCTCGCATTTGTGAGAGTTTAAGCGATTGGCATTGTAAATGACAATGCCTTTTATTTATATTTTAAAAACCAAAACATAAATAAAAGGCATTGTTATTTACAATGTCAATAGCTCAAACTCGTGTAAAATGCGAGACCTATTTCATTGTAAATGCTTGTCATAAGCACGCGCACGTCTGAGCAAAATATCCAGTCAGGGAGGGCGGGGCTTCAGGGAGACAGGGCGGACACCAACTCAATCTATAGAACAAGGCCTAACATAATGCAATCAATACATGCCTAATAAGATCAACGGTTTCATGTTACTGTGATCAAAGTGTGATATATTGCAATCAAAACCTTTGTCAGTGTGAGCAAGGTCAGACATAATGCTTCATATGACTGTCGATAAGGCCTGCTGTAATGTAATCAGGATCTTTGCATCACTGCAAGGCCCGATATATAGCAGTTAAGAGCGCCACTCACTGTGCCTAAGGCCTGCTCTAATGCAATCAGCAGTTACCTATCTCTAAGAGTAAGGTCTGACAAAAAGCAATCAGCAGTTTTATATCATTGGGAGTAAGGCCAGATAGAATGCAATCAGCAGTTTCCTATCCCTAAGAGTAAGGCCTGATCTAACACAATCAGCAGTTTCATATCACTGGGAGTAAGGCCAGATAGAATGCAATCAGCAGTTTCCTATCCCTAAGAGTAAGGCCTGATCTAATGCAATCAGCAGTTTCCTATCCCTAAGAGTAAGGCCTGATCTAATGCAGTCAGCAGTTTCCTATCCATAAGATTAAGGCCTGACAAACTGCAATCAGCAGTTTCATATCATGGGGAGAAAGGCCTGATATAATGCAATCAGCAGTTTCCTATCCCAAAGAGTAAGGCCTGACCTAATGCAATCAGCAGTTTCCTATCCCATGAGTAAGGCCTGATCTAATGCAATCAGCAGTTTTATATCACAGGGAGTAAGGCCTGATCTAATGCAATCAACAGGTTCCTATCCCTAAGAGTAAGGCCTGATCTAATGCAGTCAGCAGTTTCTTATCCCTCAGAGTAAGGCCTGACAAAATTTAATCAGCAGTTTCAGATCACTGGGAGTAGGGCCTGATATAATGTAATCAGCAGTTTCCTATCCCTAATAGTAAGGCCTGATCTAATGCAGTCAGCAGTTTCCTATCCCTAAGAGTAAGACCTGATATAAAGCAATCAGCAGCTTTATATCGCTGTGAGCAAGACCAATTAATATGGAACCAGCCCCAAACCCCGACATGATGCAGTTAGCAGCTCCAGGTCCTTGCGAACAAAGCCGGATATATACAATCGACAGGTTCACATTGCTGTAAGCAAAGCTGATATAATGCTATTTATCCAATTTCCTCTCACTGTGGGGAAGGCCTGATATGACACTGCAAACAGCTTCCGGTCTTTAAGAATGCGCTTTATAACATATAAATTAATTAAAGTCAATGAGGCAAACCGTGGGTTATTCTTTCTAAATTCGTGAAGATACAAACAGCGACGGAAAGCAGCTGCGGCCTTAGTAACTTTCCATCTGGTGAGCGCGGCAATGAAATAAACCATTCCGACTGAACACCCTTGACCTGCAGCTCCCGGCCCCCGTGCCAAGAAATGACAGAGTCGCTTTCTTCCAAGCAATCCGAGACATTTGTTCCCTGCGTACATGCTGCACGTTCTGAGCAAACACCCACACAGGGACTGCCAAAAACAGGAAAGGCGGCCACACCTACTTGTGTCAGCTGGCCCTTCGAGTACCAAGCATCCTACACCCTTGTGCATCAAGCCACCTACTCCTCTATGCACCAAGCACCCTATCCTTCACACAAGCCCCCTACTCCTCCACGCAACAATTACCCTACTCCTTCATGCACCAAGTGTTGCAGCGTGGAATGTCAAATCCTCCCTTCGTCACAGACCAAATATCGCAATAACACATTAGCTCAAATACATTCATTGTTGGGGCCCATAACACCAACACTCACACTTCATTGATCTGTTTCCCTAGAGGGATAAGTTTCCAAACACTGACATGAAAGGAATATCTTTTCACCTAAACCCTAATATACATTGGTTTCCCTAATTAGCTTCAAATCTAGTGATATTCCCTCATTTGGCGATGAATCAGTTAATTGTTTTTGTAATTTGGTAATTCAATTCTTTTATTTATGCTCTTCTCTTAATCTAATTTCTTCAAATAATCAACACAACACATTTGACTATTAATCAAAGTATGATTTATCTAATTAAATTGCAAATTTTAGAAAATCATCGTCCAAACCGCAGAACATCATATTTACCTAATTCTGGCTATTAGTCGTCCTCTAAGTCAGTCAAGTCGTTGAAAAATCTTTAAATTCATCAAAGTCAGGCTTCAATTCAGTCTCTCAAAGATTCAGGATAACAGCTGTACAGCAGTGTCACCGTCCTCTCCGTCAGCATAACGTCAGGAAATTCGCAGCAAGACAAATCGAACGACAGGCTTTTTTAACTCACTATTACACCGTCTTTTATAATGATTTTATTGTCAAAATGTATCAAGAATGAGTTTTAGACAGTCCTGATTGGTGGATTTGGGGTCACTCGGTAAAGTTCTCACATAGTCCGTTAGATTAAGTCATCGCACTTTCTGGTTCCGGTTTTAAAGACAGTTCTTTGTCTTGTGGTCCTGGCAACTCTCCCAGTATGACCTTGGTTGGTACATCTTTCCTGGGGTTAGGACGAGGCCATTGTTGCTGGCGGTGGCGCAGGCGCACTTCACCCAAAACCTCGTGTGACTGTAGCAGTCGCATCGTGTGTCTCAGTCGGCCATCTTTACGAAGGCCCAAATGGTCAACTTAAGTAAAACAAACACAAAAACGTAATTAAACATTGAAATGGCTAATAAAATGTTAAACCCTCACTAATTCCCTTATGTGTAAGTAATTATCTAGCATAATAGCAACATTCAAAGCGTTTATATTCACCCAGTGATGTCATCTGGTGCAACTTACAATAACATCACAAAAGCAACATATATCATTCAATGTTCTAATTTCCTACCATTAGTATGCGTACATATATTAGTATACAGTTAGTTTAGCCATGCAAAATGCAAATCCCACATGTAATTCTTTTGTTAATATAATTTTTGAGTTATCACTTCAAACGGATTAATAATATTACCATTAATTGATTATTCAGATTAATATAAACATGCAGAATGGGGGGCATACGACATTTTGTACTAGCCGCTCCAGCACCAAGCACCTACTCACTTGCACACCAAGCACCCTTCTCCATTGTGCAGTAAGCTCCCAGCTCCTCCACACACCAGGCACCCTACTCCTCCACGCAACAATCATCCCAACTCCTTCATGCACCAAGCACCCTACTGTCATGCACCAAGCACCCTACTCTCATGCACCAAGCACCTAACTCCTCCGAAGCACCAAACACCCTACTCTTATACACCAAGCTCCATACACCTAACTCATCTGAAATGTTACTCATTTATCTGAAACAGCTCACAATCATGGACAAAGCCAATAATTGTAAAACCACGCATACCATTACATCGCATGCGCTTTTACAATGCATGCGATGTAATGTGGCGGCTTTCCAAGTCGTTGTGAGGAAACTCAGGCTGTTTCCTCACAATGACGTGAATCAAGCAGGGAGGAAGCAGGATCCCACGGCGACGCTGGAGAGGAGAGAGGTAAGGGGGTTTGCGCTTGGGGTTGGAATTAGTTGTTTGGGTTTAGGGTAGTGTAAAAGTAGTGTTCTGTGTGTTTTTTTTAACGTTTTAGTGTGTTTTTGTAGTGTAATGTAGTTTATTAGGGATTAGGGTAGTGTTGTAGTGATTTAGGGTAGTGTTGTAGAGTTTGTGTAGTGTAGTGATTTAGGGTTTTAGGGTTTAGGGTAGTGTAGTAGTGTTTGTGTTGTGTAGTGGTTTTTTGGGTTTAGGCTAGTGTCGTTTTTTAGGGTTTAGGGTAGAGTAGTAGTTTTTGCGTTGTGTAGTGTTTTAGGGTTTAGGGTAGTGTAGTGTTTGTGTATTGTGGTGTTGTAAGGTTTAGGGTAGTGTAGTGTTTTAGGGTTTAGGATAGAGTAGTAGTGTTTGTGTAGTGTTTTACGGTTTAGGGTAGTGTTTGTGTAGTGTTGGAGGGTCGTGTAGTGTAATTTAAATGTAGGGAGAGGACGGGGCGGGAAAGGGTTGTGTAGGGGTAGGGTAGTCACTTACCTTGCAAACTAACCACGAATATAGCTTTACCACGCATGCCTTTGCGTTGTAATGGCATGCGTGGTAAAGGCATATTCGTGGTAATAGTTTGCAATGTAATGGCATGCGATGTCATTGACATCGCGTAGTAATACCCGCGTTGTAATGGCATGCGTGGTATTACTATGCGATGTAATGACATACATTCGTTTTAGCTGTTTGAAAGTTGTGTTTATTTATCTGTATGCAATAACAAAAAGTTAATAGGGGCACCTAAACACGTCGATCCTGTTAAAAGGAGCTGCTGGTTACCTCGGTGAGCGCGCTGCTGAAAGGTACATTATTGTCTAAAAATGCAGAGAACAAACGCCAAGAATGTGTTTTGAAAAGCGCGGACGGTACTGCGTTAAGGTAAACACAACGCCGAGATACATCTTTTTGTCAAAAAATGCAGACAATGAACGCCGAGAATGCTTTTTGATAAGTGCGGCCGCTACTGAATGAAAGTAAACACAACGCCGAGATACATGTTATTGTCTAAAAATGCCGACAACGATAAGCGCGGCCGCTACTGCATTAAAGTCAACATAACGCTAAGATACATGTTTTGTTGTATAAAAATGCAAACAACGAACGGTGAGAATGCTTTTTCATAAGCACGTGCATGTCTGAGCAAAATATCCAGTCAGGGTGGGCAGGGCCTAATGCCGGCAGGGCGGACACCAACCCCGCTACCACAGGCCCCGGACACAGAAGCAACGACAATAGATCTCCCCGAGGCGAAGCAGCGCATGCGCTGCATTCGCAGGCAAGACCTAATGACGCAAAAGTGGCACAAAGGGCTTGTAAATATGCCCCTGTATGGTGCTGAATCATTATAGGTAGATTTGATCACCTGTTTTGAAATGGCTTGCGCATTGGCTGAAGGTTCCTGTTATTTCTCTGGAACAAAAAGAGAAAAGAGGAAAAAAAATATAATATACATAAAAACCTATTTTTCGAACCTTTATTGCTGTTGGTGGAGAAGTTGGAGAAGAGGAGCTGCAGCTGTTCTGTCAGGTGGAAGACTGCAACGTTGGAAGACCGACTTTATTCACCTTTGCATTTTATTGCAAATTTGCAGCACACATTTGTTGCTCATAGTGCTTTGTGGTGCTCTTAAACAAATGTTAAATTATGGGTGTGAGAGTCACACACCAGCATGAAAAGGGGGGCTGTGTGTGTATGCGTGGGTGCTTTATTACAGTGTACTAGCATATTTTATTTGCACGTTTCTTTAAAATAGTGAATAATTTTGTTACGCTAATTAGATACAACCATGCAAAACGTGATGCCACACCCTTTCTTCTTATCCTCTCATAGTGAGCCGGCTATCATCTGGTCAATGTGGAAGTAAGTCTTCGTACACAATGCTCGGAGAGGAAAACTTCATTATTGATGCACTGTTTGAGGTCAGAGGGCCAGGAGGTATTTGTAAATTTACGAGACCTAGACGATGATGATTCTGATGACTTATACAAATTAGAGATATATTTGAAGAAATTAGATACACATTACCTGCCACCAAAGATGAGCATGATCTTAGAGCATTATCATTTCAGTGGGAGAGTACAGAAACCCTAGGAGTCTGCAGAGGCTTACATAACTGATTTGCGTAAGTTGGCGGCGACCTGCAAGTTTGGGAGGTGTTTGGAGGAGAGATTGCACAACCAATTTATGTTGGGGTGCAATATCAAGATATTCAAAGATGAGTTATGGTTGAAAGACAACCTGAAGTTAGAGGAAGTTTTGGTGGTTGCCAAATGAGTTGAACGCTCTATTGCCTATATAGAGGTAATAAAGCGCAACAATTCCTCTGGTTCTACTGAAAGTGTTATGTCCATCTCTAAGACAATGTCTAGTCGGGCTGGGAATTTGTCTAATGTGAAGAAATGTGTGGATTGTTCTCATAATGTTAGTAAGTCAAGTCAAGTCAAAAATAGCTTTATTCGATTTCTTTTCTGAAAATCAGAAAAGCAAATAAAATCACATGAATATTATATACATGGATATACTTCAAGAAAGAATAAAATGCGTGAACTTCGTGCATTGTATTTCCAATGATACACATATATTTAAAAATCACTTATTTTGATCCTCTTTACAGCATTAGATTTTAGTCCAACGGACAGTCACATTATTATGGATTTCCTACAAATCATTATGCTCTTTAAGTGCATTGCTATAAGCCATACAATATTCTCATGAACTAAAAGCTGTAGTGCTAGAAAGGCGGGACAACATTGCCTAAAACCAAGCGTTTTCAAAAAGGGTAAAATCCATTTTTTTCTTTGCATTTGATAGTACATACAGAATATGACCACATGAAGTGTAGTTTGCTCTGAATTATTGTTACATGAGCATGGTTGCCACACTTTCGACCAATAGTTCATCTTTGGAAAACTTATTAGCCCGTGCAGTATCCCTAGTCTAAATCTTGTTAATAAAAATCTATCTTACATGCCACAGACTAATGTAAGATATGGTTGAATGCTATACGTAGTTAAAATCATTTGATTGTGCAATGCTGTGGGCTTTGGCATTTCCACTGTTAGTCTAAGAGTTTCAAGGTGAGTTAGACATTTCATTTTTAGCTCTTTTTTTGCCAGAGTATCCATTGTACATGGCAGTCAAATGTCAGTCAAATTGGCTTTATTTCGATATAAAACATATCTTTAAAAGCAATACATTACATCATTCTTTAAAAAACTAAAACACCAATTCATAAGAAAACAGTTATACAGGATCAGGATACGAATGGCAAGAATAAATTACATAAAAATCCAATTTTAAAACCATTATAAAACAACACATAAAAGTCTTTTTGTTCTGATCAACCATGCCCAGTTTAAAAACTTCGCCAAACCACAGACAAATAGAGGGCGAGTGTCAGATTTTAAAATACGATAGGCCTCACTACATTGTCTTGTGCCTAGTTCTTTACAGAGGGGTTTCAACCACCTATGGCGAGGGGCTTTATATGCAGGGCATTCGAATAAAAGGTGAGGGACGGACTCTATCCTGGTCTCGCAGAAAGGGCAAAAAGGAGTAGTCTGAACTGGTACCTTCCATCCAGTGGTCAGCTCACACACGGGCAGTGTGCCTATCCTGAATTTAAAATATAAGGCCCTATCTCTAGATTTTGTAATAATATCGAGATAGGGCTCGAGTAGTGCCACCTCCTTTACTAATAAGAAAACAGCAGTACATCTACATAGATTAGGATTAGAATTTCTGGAATCCATTACCCATTTCCAGTACATTTTTTTTAGGACAGACTTGGGCGGTGCGGTCCTGGACTGCCAGGCCTCTCCAAGACCCAACTCGCCCAGCAGTCGTTTAACATCCCTCAACCATCCTATTTTGTACCAGCCAGGCATTGATAAAACCTCATTTAGCCCCTCCGCATAACTAACAAGCTCCGGAACTCTCCATAAGCGACCCCAGAGAAGTAGAGGGCGCAACCTTGCCTGGTCTTTAATAGGGCAACAGCCCATGTCAAGGAATAGGGGAAGGGTGGGGGTACTATAGGGAAGGCCCATTATATCTTTCAAAAAATTATTTTCTGAACGGGTCAACTGATCCACATTCTGCGCCCCCCAAAGCTCTGCTCCATAAAGCGCCGCACTCACCCCTCTTGCCTTATAGATGTCAAGTACTGGGGCAATTGGTTTGAGGGTGGAGGACCGTTGTTCTTTTAGCAGTGCCCCCACCACCCTTTTGTGGTTTAACAGCATTTTATGGAGGTGACAATTCCATCTCATGGTGTCAGAGAGGCGGATTCCTAAATAGTCAAACTCCTTGACCCTTTCTAGGGGCACTGAGCTCAGTACAGGTGGCCTGCCCCTTTTCTTCGGGGGATTCAGGACCAAATATTTGGTCTTTCCCGTGTTAATTTCTAGTCCCCTCAGATTGCAAAACATTTGGAACCTATCTATATGGGGTCTTGGAGATCAAGAGAGTGTCGTCTGCAAATAATAGAGTAGGTATTCTCCTGCCCGCCAGGGATGGAGCATCAGAAGGATTTTGTAAGAGATGCTCCACCACTCCATTGACGTATAATGAGTACAGAGTGGGGGCTAAAACACAGCCCTGGCGGACACCTCTATTTACAGTTATTCGGGCAGTCTTTTGACCCTGGTTACCCCACCGAACCTGAGCAAAATTATCTGCATGAAACTTAATTATCAAAGATAATAGGTACGGTGGCATACCCAGATCTGCCAACACCCTCCATAGGCGGCTGCGGGGCACTAGGTCAAAGGCAGTCCGTAAATCTATGAAAGCAAGGTACAGACTACCTTTGCCCAGCACAACCACCTTCCAATATAACAACAGCAGACGAAATGACTGCTCAATGGTCCCAGTACCTGACCGAAAGCCCGCCTGAAAATCAGAAAGTATCCTATTCTCCTCTGCCCACTGGAGGATCCTCCCTAAGACCACCTTTCCTGCCACCTTTTGCGATGAATCCAATAAGCTTATAGGGCGATAGTTAGCTGGATCGTCCCAACTCCCTTTTTTGAAAATCGGGACGACCTCAGCGCCCATCCAGGAATCTGGGAGAGGGGCATCATAGAAGCTTGCGTTGAGCAATGCTGCTATGAGCTTTCCCCATTCTAATGAATTAATGCGAATCAAATCCCCGGGTAGCCCATCCGGCCCCGCAGCTTTATTTGGGATAAGGCACAAAATCGCATCCTCTACTTCCTTCCCTGTAAACAGGAGATCCTCACTCAACCCTGAAGAATCAACCAAAAAAGTTTCGACTGGATCTACTCCAACCCCCGTTGTCACAGTATAAAGGTTGGAAAAATGGTCAAACCATGACGCCTCAGGGATATTACATGTTATAAGGGAATCCATGGGTTTGTCCCTGGTTCTTATTAAATCCCAAAAACCCTTCGAATCCCTCCCAGCACTTGCCAATTTTAGGTCACTCCAGAACTGGTTCTCCCACTCTTTCTTCGCCTTGCTAATAGCACCCTTATACAACTTCCTGGCTATACTGATCAATACGGTATCCTTGAGTTCAACTGCGATAATTAAGTCCCTTTTCGCACTTCTGCAGGGAGCAGAATACCAGCCAGGGTTACCCTTGGGGCGCCCTGTCTTGTTGGCCCTATGACCTGGGTTTCGCATAGTGAAGAGATCACCTAGTGCATTGGTAGTATGGTTAAAAAGAGTGGAGATCTCATGGTCATTTGGCATAAAGGAGTCTAGTCTGGACAAGGCATTGGTCATGATTGATCTTATTTCCACAATCTTGCCTTCGTCAAGAGCCACATTTTTCCATTTAAGGCGCCTCCCGCAATTCGAGGGGCAAACGTCACTTGTTGACTTCCACACATGATGGGCTTGCAGTTTCTCCACAACTGTCCACATAGGGGACAGTGTCAAAGACAGCGGATTGTGATCGCTGTCAGATGAGGGGAGGACTGCCATATCCAACAGATGACCCCAGAGCTTGAAATTCAACAGGATGCAGTCAATTCGAGATGAATGTCCTACCCTGTTGAAGGTATGGGCCCCACAAGAGTCCGACTTTGACCATCCATTTACTGCCCTCATACCATATTCCAGGGTTAGGGCATTTAAATGGTAGCAGTTTGGGTCCAGCTCTTGATGGGTGGAATTGACAGGGATGGAATCCCTCTCCTAACATCTTCTTCTTGGGTGCCTAGTATATCATCCTCAGCTAGGGGTTCTAAAGTGCAATTGAAGTCCCCTGCTAACGTGACATACGAATCAGTCCTACAAGATCTGAGAGCATCCTCTAAGCCCAGTAGGGTCAATGAGGGCGTGCCCCCTTTCGGGGATCTAACATAAATATTAAAGATCTCTAAAGCCCGCCCCCCGGAAGACCCTCTAACCACTAGTCTCTGCAAGTCTGGGGACTTAATTTCTATGCACCTTATGTGATACCCTAATAAGATGCTTACCCAGATTAATAGACCCTCTGAAGGTCGACCTCTCCCGGCGGACAAAGGGATTGCAGGTACAAAGTAGGTAGTATAGCCAACCTTGTAACGGGGTTCCAGACACCAGGTTTCCTGGAATAAACATATCCCGAATGACTCAATAAAAGAGTTCCATTCCGGTATGTCCAAATTACGAGAAATGCCCGCTATATTCCAGCTGACAATCTTCAAAACCTCGACATCAACTGCAGCCTGTGCAGGGAGTAGCCTCTGCACAGGTAGACTATCCTGAAATGCAGAGATGGTTGGTACATCACTCGCCAATTCCACCTGGTTTGGGGCATCAGAGGCAAACTCATCGGGATTTGGATAACCTGTTGACTCCACGATAAGGAACGGAGCACTACCCTCCAAAGGAGATGGGTTATGACAGGGTGGGTCCAAAACTACCCCTTTACAATCTATAACACAGCTCTCTTTTTCAACATATACGGCAGGTGACTTCGTGAGAGGTCGGTCACTCTTTTGTCAACAATTCTGCCAGGGCCAAGTGAGGTATGGGCATGAATTTTGACGAAGCAGGCTGGAGTGGTGGGGATAATAAGAGGTATGCCTGCCATTCCATCCCTCCCAACTAGCCTCTCTAGCAGACTGTACAGGAGCTGCATGGTGATTAAAAAAACTAAGGTCACGTGTACCAATTCCTATATTGGAGCCCATACTTCCCTCACTATTATTAAAACTGCAAACATAGGTGGCTACCCTGGGGTCTTCAAAATTGACTATAATGCAGTCCCCCATTATGTCTTTGGGACGGGTGCCTAACCAGCTAACCCTCCTCACATGGATAACATGACCACCCAGTGAACTAGGGAGAGGTCTATTTTCTTTCATCCAAAATAAGGTTTTATTCTTAAGTTCGGCATAAGACTCCTGTTTGCCTGGTTTCAGCACAGGGACCCCAGTAAGTACTGCCACAAATGGTTGGCAGTCAGGGGGTAAATTAGGAATGGAGACAGGCACGATGCTTGGGGCATTTCTTGGTTGAGAAGTGTGAATTGAAGTTATTTCGCCAGATTTAGAATTACTAGTACCGGTACAGTTATTATCGCTAAGTTTATTTATCATAGCGGTACCGCTTGTACTTGGGCCCACAAAAGCCGCAGTCATCACTGGATGGGCAATGTTACCCAGTGCTGCGTTAGATTTCACTGAGACCCCCACTGTGGCCGCCCCAACCTTTGGGATAGCCCCCGAGGAGGCCGCAGTTTGTACAACAGGGCCATTTTCCTCAACCACCCCCTTGGCTGCCCCACAGGTATTAGATAGGCTTATTGGGGCAGTAGGTAGTTCACGCAGAGCAGGATTCCCAGTTAAGCCATCCTCCCTAATTCTAGAATGGAGTTTAATGAGAGATTTTAGGGAGAAGAAATTGTCAAGGGTAACTTGCTCAAATCTGTCCAGTCGTTATGTTAGCCCCTTCACTCTCTCTAGTACCGGGATCAACAATGATTTCACGATTTTTTCAAGCTGGGTGATTAATGGGATTTCGGTAGTGGGGCCTTCAGTAGATACAGGGGGGTCAGACGTCAAGTCCACACATGTCTTCTCTACAATGATACCAGTAGCTACTCCCCCTTTTTGCCCCTGGGGATGACCGGGACCCACCCCTTCACCCTTATGAGACCAGCCCACCCTACTTCCAACTCTCCTATGTTTCTTAAAGGGTTTTAGATAACTGCCCTTACGTGGACTAGCCGAACGTTTCCTTTTACTAGCAGCTAGGCTATTTGCTGCCAGTGGTAAGGGCACAGAAGGGGCGGAAGAATCCTCCTGGCGAGGTAAGGTAGCAACAGGAAGCAAAAGTGCAGAAGTCTCAATCGGCCGTGGCTCTAGCGGGACGCTCTCACCTCCCATCGGAACCGCAGCAGACAAGCTCTCTAGCCGGTCCAGGCTGGCCCTGATCGCGACAACCCGTGGATGGTTAGGGTCTAATAAGTCGTTAGCAAAAGGATCAGGTGCATGAGCAGGTGAGACATTAACTAGAGGGACAGTTGGGCGTACTGGGGAGGGGGCTAGTGCCAGAGAGCCCAACGATGAGCGTTTGCCAATCAGGGGTTCCCGAGAAAGGCGCCGTTCTGTCATGGCAATTTCTTTTTCAATTACCGTGACAACCCGGGTAATAAATTGGTCCATAGTCCCAGAAACACAACCAGCACCAGCCCCAACTACCCCCCTCGAGCCCCTACCAGATCGCGTACACATTGGCATAAACGCCTCGGCAAAGATAATTAATTGAACCTCTAGCTGTGCCTAGTAAAGGAATTCTTCAAGTTGACAGTCACATAAAATACAATACTTGCTACCCGTGCACCTCCTAGAACACTTTTCAGAGGGGAGGCCCAGCCCAGCCTTGTCCAGCCCCGGACGGCCACAGACGGCCCGCCCTTTGCCCGGGCTTTACCCGGCTCGTCCCGCGCGCGTCCCGCGATGCGCGGTGCAGGGTTTGAATTTATCCCACCTGTAGAGGGCGGGACGGGGAGGCGGCTTCAGGCCCAGATGGATTGTGGGTGATGTAGTGAGCCTTCCTCTAGTCCGCGGTCCCCCCAGCTGCGAGCGTTTCCCGCAAAGCGGGAAACGCGAGTGGGAACAGCAACAACAAGATGATCACAGGACAGCAGCAAAAAGGGAAATACAGGAGCGTGGTTCTCCTCTCCTCGTGGCCCCCAATGTGTTCAAACAAACAATCCTCTCAGGAACAGTGGACAGAGTCTCCCGCGATGCGCGGTGCAGGGTTTGAATTTATCCCACCTGTAGAGGGCGGGACGGGGAGGCGGCTTCAGGCCCAGATGGATTGTGGGCGATGTAGTGAGCCTTCCTCTAGTCCGCGGTCCCCCCAGCTGTGAGCGTTTCCCTCGAAGCGGGAAACGCGAGTGGGAACAGCAACAACAAGATGATCACAGGACAGCAGCAAAAAGGGAAATACAGGAGCGTGGTTCTCCTCTCCTCGTGGCCCCCAATGTTCAAACAAACAATCCTCTCAGGAACAGTGGACAGAGTCTCCCGCGATGCGCGGTGCAGGGTTTGAATTTATCCCACCTGTAGAGGGCGGGACGGGGAGGCGGCTTCAGGCCCAGATGGATTGTGGGCGATGTAGTGAGCCTTCCTCTAGTCCGCGGTCCCCCCAGCTGCGAGCGTTTCCCGCGAAGCGGGAAACGCGAGTGGGAACAGCAACAACAAGGCGATCACAGGACAGCAGCAAAAAGGGAAATACAGGAGCGTGGTTCTCCTCTCCTCGTGGCCTCCAATGTTCAAACAAACAATCCTCTCAGGAACAGTGGACAGAGTCTCCCGCGATGCGCGGTGCAGGGGTTGAATTTATCCCACCTGTAGAGGGCGGGACGGGGAGGCGGCTTCAGGCCCAGATGGATTGTGGGCGATGTAGTAAGCCTTCCTCTAGTCCGCGGTCCCCCCAGCTGCGAGGAACAGTGGACAGAGTCTCCCCATTGTACATGGCTTAGTATAAAACTCTGAATGGTCTAAATCAGTCATAAAATCCTGCACATATTTTAGCCATTTTAGCCATGGAAATGTTAGAGAGCCATCCAATTTTAGACTGTCATTTAAAATTTTTTGTTAAGGGTAGTTTCTACAGAAGCCCATATTTTGTGTCATAACAAGATTGGTTCCACTTTTATTACATCTGAAATATGAGGGATACCCAGTTCTGAGTGGCAAACATATGATGCAGTACTGGCTGGGGCTACCAGTATAAATCGTAGAAACGTATTTTTAGCAGATTGGAGAGCCTGCACTTCTGAGTATCACCAGATCCCGGCGCCATATAACGCAGTCAAAACACTCTTAGCCCTATTTGTGTGTAATAGCTTTTGCGGCGGACTCCTACCCAATTTTTTAGCAACGTTAGCTAAGGCAGCATTTGATTTTATCAAAGCCAGTTTTCTGGCTTGCACCGCATGGGTCCAGGAACCATTTTGGTCAAATAGAAAGCCCACATAGCTAAATCTGTTTGTAAAATCTATCTTTTGGCCATCTATGTTCATTTCTCTGCATTTTCACTACCAGTGCCGCATCTCATTATAAAGGTTTTTGTAACGTTTACCCTTAGCCCAAAATCATGCATGAAGGCCGAGAAGTGGTTCAGTATTCTTTGTCGGCCCAAATGGGTGAGCGCCATCAAGATGTCATCATCCCCATATAATAAAGCTGGTATTGGCCACCCTTCTATTTGGGGGAGATCTTGATCTTTATTTGCAACTGTATGTCCTAGCTCGTTTATATAGAGGTTAAAAAGGAAGGGGGCCAGCAAACAGCCTTGTCTTACACCCTTCTTAATTTTTAACAAATCTGTGCATTCACCATTCACTCCATTCCATGCCTTGGTATTACTGTATAATTGTTTTAAAAAAAAGTATAATATTGGACTCCACACCTATTTCCTTAAGGATACCCCAGAGCTTCTCATGCATAATGTAACTGAATGCTGCTGTGAGATCGACGAAGCCCAAAAACAACCTACCCCTCTGAGCGAGGGTATATTTCCCTATTAGGATATTCAGGTTTAAGCGTGGTTCTATGGTTCCCAACCCCTTTCAAAACCCGAGCTGCAGCTCAGAGATAACCTTGTTTTCCTCTGCCCAATCAGGAGGTCTCTCCAGCATAATGCGCCCGACAACTTTAACCAGGGAATCTAAAAGTGATATCAGATGATAGCACACCAGATCTTGTCTATCACCTTTTTTAAAAATTGGAACTAAAATGGATTCTGACCATGTATCAATAAATTTAAAAGCGCAACTTGCGCTAATGACCTGCTTTAAAAGTGGGCCCCAAATCGCCAGATTAAATTTGTATAAATCTATGTGGATCCCATCCGGGCCAGGGGTCTTTCCGTATATGATAGCCATTAATGCGTGATTGACTTAATCCAGGGTTACATGGAGATCAATAGGAATTGCTAGGTGAGCCACTTCCTCATAGTCAAGGGAATGGGTTACTGGATTGTTTCACATGGATTTACTATCATATATTTTGGTAATATGTTCTATCAACAGTACCTCAGTTATTGCTATTTCAATTGTTGGGGCATCACCTGAAGCTAGAAAAAGGGCCTTTATACCCTTCCAGAAGGCTGCACTTTTAGATATTGAAGCCTCCTGCAGCGCCGCCCAAGCCTCCGATCTGACAGTCGCCTTGCGATCCATGAGCACTTTTTTATATGCTCTTCTGGCCAGTCTTAGCTCTTGCATATTTCTAGGGTTTTTGGTGCTTCATTTTTTAATTTAAAAGACACACAATTGATGGACGCAATGCAGATCCAATCAAAACATTCACCCCCAGTCAAGAGATCTGGGTTAAATCCATCATTCTTTTGCTCACCATGCCACCTCAGTTTAGACCTGGCCATATGCAAATCAGTCTTGGCCCTGTGCCTCATGGGAACAGTCCAGACCGAACTGCCAAGTCAGGTCCTCTCTGGACCGGAAACAAGCAACCTAGGACCGGTTTTGGGGTTTCACCCATCTTCAGCCAGGGTAGCTTGAATCCAGTGCCACAGTGAGCCCGGGACCCACGTCTGGGCCTACCCGGCGCTCTTAGGGCGAGAAAGCAAAAGACACACAATTGATGGACGGAATGCAGAACCAATCAAAACATTCACCCCCAGTCTTGAGATCTGGGTTAAATCCATCATTCTTTTGCTCACCATGCCACCCCAGTTTAGACCTGGCCATATGCAAATCAGTCTTGGCCCTGTGCCTCATGGGAACAGTCCAGCCCGCACTGCCAAGCCAGGTCCTCCCTGGACCGGAAACAAGCATTCTAGGACCGGTTTCGGGGTTTCACCCGTCTTCGGCCAGGATAGCTTGAATCCAGTGACACAGTGAGCCCGGGACCCACGTCTGGGCCTACCCGGCGCTCTTAGGGCGAGAAAGCAAAAGACACACAATTGATGGACGGAATGCAGAACCAATCAAAACATTCACCCCCAGTGATGAGATCTGGGTTAAATCCATCATTCTTTTGCTCACCATGCCACCCCAGTTTAGACCTGGCCATATGCAAATCAGTCTTGGCCCTGTGCCTCATGGGAACAGTCCAGCCCGCACTGCCAAGCCAGGTCCTCCCTGGACCGGAAACAAGCATTCTAGGACCGGTTTCGGGGTTTCACCCGTCTTCAGCCAGGATAGCTTGAATCCAGTGACACAGTGAGCCCAGGACCCACATCTGGGCATACACGGTGCACTTAGGGCGAGAAAGCAAAAGACACACAATTGATGGACGGAATGCAGAACCAATCAAAAAATTCACCCCCAGTCAAGAGATCTGGTTTAAATCCATCATTCTATTGCTCACCATGCCACCCCAGTTTAGACATGGCCATATGCAAATCAGTCTTGGCCTTACACTTCATGGGAACAGTCTAGCCCGAACTGCCAAGCTAGGTCCTCCCTGAACCGGAAACAAGCATCCTAGGACCAGTTTCGGGGTTTCACCCCTCTTCTGCCAGGATAACTTCAAACCAGTGCCACAGTGAGCCCAGGACCCACGTCTGGGCATACTCTGCGCACTTAGGTCAAGAAATCAAAAGACACACAATTGATGGACGGAATGCAGAACCATCAAAACATTCACCCCCAGTCAAGAGATCTGGGTTTAATTCATCATTCTTTTCCTCACCATGCCACCCCAGTTTAGACCTGGCCATTTGCAAATCAGTCTTGGCCCCGTGCCTCATGGGAACAGTCCAGCCCGAACTGCCAAGCCAGGTCCGACCTGGACCGAAAACAAGCATCCTCAGACCGGTTTCGGTGTTTCATCCCTCTTCAGCCAGGAAAGCTTGAATCCAGTGACACAGTGAGCCCGGGACCCATGTCTGGGCATACCCGGCGCACTTAGGGCGAAATCAAAAGACAGACAATTAATGGACGGAATGCAGAACCAATCAAGACATTCACCCCCAGTCAAGAGATCTGGGTTAAATCCATCATTCTTTTGCACACCATGCCACCCCAGTTTAGACCTGGCCATATGCAAATCAGTCTTGGCCCTACACTTCATGGGAACAGTCTAGCCCGAACTGCCAAACTAGGTCCTACCTGAACCGGAAACAAGCATCCTAGGATCAGTTTCGGGGTTTCACCCCTCTTCAGCTAGGATAGCTTTAAACCAGTGCCACAGTGAGCCCAGGACCCACGTCTGGGCATACTCGGCGCACTTAGGTCAAGTAATCAAAAGACACACAATTGATGGACGGAATGCAGAACCAATCAAAACATTCACCCCGAGTCAAGAGATCTCGGTTTAATTCATCATTCTTATGCTCACCATGCCACCCCAGTTTTGACCTGGCCATTTTCAAATCAGTCTTGGCCCCGTGCCTCATGGGAACAGTCCAGCCCAAACTGTCATGCCAGGTCCGACCTGGACCGGAAACAAGCATCCTCGGACCGGTTTCGGTGTTTCATCCCTCTTCAGCCAGGAAAGCTTGAATCCAGTGACACAGTGAGCCCGGGGCCCACATCTGGGCATTCCCGGCGCACTTAGGGCGAGAAAGCAAAAGACACACAATTAATTAATGGACGGAATGCAGAACCAATCAAAACATTCGCCCCCAGTCAAGAGATCTGGGTTAAATCCATCATTCTTTTGCTCACCATGCCACCCCAGTTTACACATGGCCATATGCAAATCAGTCTTGGTCCTGTGCCTCATGGGAACAGTCCAGCCCGAACTGCCAAGCCAGGTCCTCCCTGGATCGGAAACATGCATCCAAGGACCGGTTTCGTTACGTCTTCTGTGATTGTTATGCCACAGGTGCTCGGCGGTACTAATCTTACTTGTTTGCAACTTTGCGCCCACTTGGGCTGATTATGTAAGAGTTTCTTTTAGAGAACTTAAGTTAGGTAAGGCTAGAGAGACTCTAGTCCTTCCTTTGTCCTCCTGTCAGTAAGAGATAGTGGTGGATTGATAGGTTTAGTTACTTATTTGTATTAGTTGGTAATTTTTTAGCGGTCTGCGTTACGCATCCTCTGTCACGTCATATGCTGCTGAGTGCTGCTTACCCCAGTCCTTAGTAGAAACTTTTGTAGTTTGTTTAGTGAGTGGTAATAGGCTTAGCAGTAGCAGAACATCAGCAGCAACCAACCAACAATTTGGTGTATGCAAAAATGTATACATGTGTCCTCCATCTATGCATTTCTGAGGACTAAAATAAATGGAAATGCAGCCTTAGAGAACAATTGGCCCATCTGGAATAGGTGGGCTAGGTCAGGTGGCACTTAGGCTTAGTTAGTATTCTGGAATCAGAATGGAACACTGGATTAGTGTTCATAAATAATAGCTAGACGGTCCGCGAATCCCGCAGCGATACTACTAGTCGACTTGATTAGATAGGTCAATTTTATTGCAATTGTTGTTTCCATAATTTTTTTGGGAGCTTTTTATAAAATATTTTATTTGTTTCACACCAATCATCAATGTTTGTCTCTTTCTTTCTTATATCTTTCATGATCAGCATCCAGGGGCAAGAAGAGAGGGTCGTTGGAGTCGGCAGGAGCAGCTGCACAAGTTGCCGGCCAGGACCGCTCCTCTACCGAGGGCTCTGCTGCTGGCCCCAGTAAGTCATCCCGTTGTTAATATTAATAATTATACTTCCCTAACATTTACTGCACCTTATTTTTTCCGAACTAATATTTCCGTTTCCTAATTCTTTTTTTTACCAATTCTTCTTCGATCTAGACAATCTGTTTCTAAATTCTTGTTATCCCTGCCTCTAACTGCCTCTATAAGGACTCTCTGTACTACTACTATTAGTCTGTCTGTAGCTAAGCTTGCCCAGTTGGCCACTCTTTATTTAAAAGGTTTTAAAACTCAGATTCACCAATAGCTCTAGCCACTGAGTCCAGTCTTTTGGGTTGTCCTCTTCTAGTCTTCTTAATCTTGAGGCTTTTCGACAATTCCCACCAACAAAATGCCCAACCAGATATTTTACTATTTTTGATAGGATAGGACATACTACTACTAGTCTACTCTACTCTAGTACCCGATTTGTACTAGTGATGTATGTTGCATAAACTTTTTTTCAATCTTGCCAGTGAAAAATAATAAATAGGGGGAGGTGTCTATGGCATCTAAAAAATGTGTAATGTTTTTTCTAGGCGTATCGACCACCAGTGCCGGGATCAGCGGCGAAGGCGACGCGGCCAGAAAGGAGGGAGCAGAAGATGCGGCATCTGCAGGGGGTGAGCCAGCAGCAGTGGTGGGCGGTGGTAAGTTATATTCCTTACTTATTGACATTACACTCGCCGCAATGGTGTACACTGTACTGTTGAGAGAGACTAAGTTGTTGTGAACAACGGTTAAAGAAGACACCCTTTACTTAGCATTAGCAATAGCATTAGCGGCAGGAGTTGAGTAACTAATGGCCTCTCCTATCTGACTTCAACTCAGCTGTGAAAGTTTTATGGAGAAGACTAAGAGTCAGATCGGATGACCTTGATGGATGGGTTGAACGGAAAGTGAAAGAAGGGTAGAAGGAGGTAGGACGGGCGAGATGTAATATTTATGACTGGCAGAGAAGGATACACGGGATGCATGCATTGGTGGCTGATAGAAAGGAATCAGATGCATGGGTGGTTGAAGGATGGGTGGAAGGTGAAAAAAAGGCTGCCTGCCTGGGTGGGTGAAACTTTATGGGTGGATAGAAAGAATCCTCCGGGGTGTTTCATGGGTCAAACTCAAAGCCAAGGCATGCAAAGAAGGAAGGATGCATGGGTCGTGGTTTTAAAAAAAAGAATTAATGTTTGTTGTTGGTGAAACAAACAAAGGTTTGTTGAGACATTAAGAAGAATGATAGACATGTTTACTTTGAATGGATGGATGCCTTGATGGTATTCATCATAGATAGCATAGGTGGAGACTGTCACTGGATGAAGAGTCGTAGTTTGAAGAGAATGTAAAAGAAACCACGCCAGAGTAGCAAAGCCAAGGAGAATAGAACAAAGTTGTACTTTCAGAATACACCCTTGACTCACAGTAGTTTGCAAGCACAGCATATATATTGTGTAGGTATGTTGTTATCAGGCGCCTTCCTCCGACTCCGAGGCCCACTCCCTACCTATGTTAATTTATTTTCGACTGTATCAGCCTGTCATGGGTGGCCTATCGGCTGCATGTTTATTGTTTACAGAATCAATCAAAACAAAGTACGTCATGTGTCGTCCCATATAAAAGAAATGATCATTTGGATCAGATATCATCTGCCTTTTTGTATTAGTCAGGGCAGGGTGATAGTGAAAGTGAAATTGAGCAGTTGCCCTCGATGTAACAGAGAATGGCCAGTGCCACCCGTAATAGAAAAATACAATGATTGTGTAGTCAGCTTCCCCACCTGCAGACAGTAGTACATAAAACTAACGTGAGTCTGCGACTGCGTCACTCACGACTATGTTTGTCTTGGGTGTAAACTGATTGATCTGGCATGCCGGCTACAACAAGGTTATGTAATTTGGCTGAACGAGAAGAAGAAGACTGTGTACTCGAGTCCATAGTGCTAGTATAATGCCTGAAACTCCCACAAATGTTAGAGGCCGAGGAGGTGGGAGGATAGATACATTCCACAAATGTTATGTACTGTGCTTGCTAGTGCTACTGTGCCACTATGTGTAGAATTAATTTATCTTACTGTTTTGCTTAGAGGATATTGTTACAATAGTCTTTTTTTTCTTCTTGATATGGCTACTCCTTCCAAAGGGAAATCTAAACCTGACAGGAAGGAGTTGGCAGCCATGGCCCGGTGCCGGAAGCTGGAGGCCATACAAAATGAATAACGGTTGCTGATGGTTCTGGCGAAGGAGGGGGAGGAGGCTGCAGCAACTGCAGCCTCCTCTAATGCACCCGGCCCCAGCCACCGCCGCACTACTTCCAACACTGCTGCCCCTCCAGTGGATGCAATTGTAGGGCATTCAAGTGCTGCATGCTTCTCCAAATGGCATGCCTCGAGGAGCACTTAGAAGAGCGGGTAAAGATCCTGGTGGACAAGCAACTGAGATCCCTCCGAATCCGCTAAGAAACTAAAGACCCTGTTGGAATGTCCATTTTTTATTCCTTATTTTGGTGGGAATTGGGCGTTGGGGTTTTATTTATTCACCGGACATTGGTTGGGGTTAGGGAGAGGGGTGGGTCAGGTGCTGTGGGAATTTTTACATAGTTTATTTTTGTTAGGGGATTAAATTATATTTTTTACTTAAACTTTACATACAATGTTAATGTTTTGGGGGGTTTATGTCACACGGTTTTCTTGCTGCTGTAGGGCCGCAGCCAGTGTTTGTTTTAAAAATAATCTGCCGATTTTGTAACACGCAGACAGATAGATGCGGTTCCCCTTATTGAGTGACTTGTCCTACTAGTACTGTCAGTTTCTCCTCCTAGTCTATGCACTCTGCAACAGGAGGACTCAAGGTGTGTGTGTATTAATATTTTATTAATTATACCTCCGCCAAACTTCTTCTCTTACCTGTGATTGATGTTTAACTTAGGCACAGCGATGGCTGCATGGCGATGGTGGTTTGGTTTCCCAAGATACCATGGTTGTGGTGGTAGTAGTAGACACTGGCAGTAGCATTTGCAAAAAAAGAAAATGAGAAAGTCAGTTGCCTAAGAGAGACTCTGGGAGGAGTAGTAGAACAAAGTACAGTACATACACAAGAAGACTGCCAAACAATAATATTAATGCTAATTAGCAATGCTTAAGTAAAATAAAACATAATGGTGGTGAGGATAGCCTAGTTTAACATGTTACAAACTGTAGTTGTGTCGAGTCACTCGACACAAGTGCAACCTTTAGTGCTGTGTAGGAGGATGATGCATCCAATCGATGCCGGCAATTAATTATGATGGATTAGGTTCCTTTGGGAAAAAAATGGACTTGCAAATATACTGAGAATGGGTGGGCAAGCAGAAGAAGATCCTCGCCTTGCCTTGAAATTGAATTAGTGTTGCTTTCACCACATCCACTCCAGCAAGCGTGTGATCAATTATTGGTGTACATTAAATTTGGTCACACCTCAATATAAATCACACAGCCCGGGGGAGGAGGGTTAGGGTTTGATGAATGGGTGGGAAGGGGAGGTCTGGGGAAAGGTTTGACAAAAAAAAACACTACGCATGGACAAACAACAAAACATAATCTTGGCAGACGACCATCATATCCATAAATCTGTTAAGGGAGAAAAAGGAAATGCATGCATGATAATGATGATGACTTGATGGTTAATGATAAGTATTACTTACTAACTAGACTAGTAAACAGTACAGGGCAGCATTATTAATTATCATGCAATTTGCCATGCCTGTCTACCCTCAGAGAGACCCAAATTACATACATTTTTACTTCTGTTGTACCAGGCTTACTTTTGAAAGCTAGCAAAGAAAACTAAAAAATAGCTGTAGGGGATCAATTATAAGCAGAGAGCAAACAACAACAACACACAGTCGTAACGATTGAAGAGAAAAAAAGAATACATTATTTAAAAGATGATGAATGTTGATACTAAAGTGTTACTGTATGTTATCTTGGTCAAATTGGGGAGTTCAATCTCGGCATTCTTCTCGGTCCTCCCTTCCATGGACGCTGCGTTCATCAATCTTGGGTGCCACTGCCTGCATGGCGGATACGGATTGGTAGGTGAGTGTGAGTTGCTTTTCTCTGTTTAGCACAGGGTTAAGGCCGTCCTGTAAGTGTAAATGGGAAAACAAAAGGGATATTTATAAAACATGGAGAAAAAAAACCCATAAATTACGGAAAAGTGCAAACATTTTCAGAGTGGCATGGCTAAATCATATCTACTCTGTTGTCTGTTTCCAGCATTACGCTACAACAGCAACAGGACAGAGCAGGCCCACGGCACCCACCCAACATCCACTTAGCTTAGATTTTGACTGAGCCAGACAGAGCACACATGTCACATATACAGCAACATAGCATTTTCCAAAGTAGATAACTAAATCAATGGCATGCACAGCTGTCAGTCATACCACCACTGCAACACTCATGGCTCGACTCCACCACTACACAGACATATAGGTCTGCTGTGGTTGTTGTTGACTTGTTTACCTTTTATGCCACTCATGAAACACCCTAAGTTATTCCATCAATCATCTCCGATCCTACTGACTGACTGCGAAGATATTATATCACAGTGGTCATTATCATGGTGTTGTCCAACTCAATCTGCAGTGTACCGAGTGAGTCCAGATTCCATATTAAAAAATGCAATGGATCGGCCTGCAATAGAAGTACATTTTGTTACTAAACAACAAGAAGGGAAACATTGACTTGAGTCACTGTTAGTGCGTAGATTAAATATTATGAACACATGCACAACAAACAACAACAACACAAACACCAATCCCTCAGAGTCAGCGTCCAATGCATGCCATCATTATTACCTGTTCCTTGTTCTCATCTTAAGTTAAGGGGCAGTCTCTCTCAGTTTCAAAAGGAGGATAGCTACAGTAGTCATCATGTTCCACTTGTTTTGGAGGGACTCGATGAGGTAACATTTTTTGTAATTTTCTCCATCCAATCATCATCTGGCTTGAGGGAAATGGATTTAAGGCAAGTCAGGAGGATGGAGCAGGACTCGGAGGAGGGAATTTAAGTTAAATGCACAGAGCTGCAACTCCAATATGGAAATAAAAAAGACTAGAAGACAGTGGCACTGGTGATGGATTTGTTGTGATTTGACGTTTCGAACCAGAAAGACAGAGACACACACAACAAATAAAAGTAAAATAAGGAAGAAAGAAAGTAAGAAGTTCAAGGCATAGTTGTCAGGGAAGTATAGCTCATCCTTAAACTCTGGTGGTTCAACCAGAAATAGGTAATCATCTAAGACACTACTTCAGACTCCCAATTCAATGTCCTCATCTTTCTGCGTTGATTCACATATTTTTTGTAATTCGGTGGTATAAAGTGCTGATTCATTTTGATCATGGTTAACCTCCACATTTTTGGGTGAGGGACTGGTCCTTCTCACTGTTACAATGGCACCAGCAGCACTGGAAACATGCTCAGAAGAGACACTAGCAACAGGGCAAGCCAGATAGATTATCGCTAGCCTGCTGAGCACTGGTCATTAGCGCCTTCTACCATACCAATACAGCAATGGGTTTTGATCAATGTAGACCTCTGTTGGATCATCTAGATAGGACTGGACCATCCGCTCAATGTTCAGGGGTGCTCAACTTTTCTGGGTATCTTTTGTCTTTGCATCAGCACTGGACCTAGCAAGCCCTTGCTGTAAATACCATTGCTGTGCCGATTTTTCTGTGGCTGATGATCCATTTCTTGCTGTTGTCGATAGTGTTGGTGACAGCTCTGAGCCAAACTCACTGCCCTCAGGCTCTGAAGTTGTACTTTATGCCGGATGCCCTGCTGCAGTATTTGTTGTGGGTTTGAGTAGCGGGCATTTAATTACCAGCCACTCATTTAGCATTTTACTGGCTGCCTCAGCTATCCAAGTTTTGTACTGGGCAACATCCACTTCTGAAAAAGGAATTAATGTCTTATATTGTTCAGTGCCGATTTGTACCATGGAACCAGATTTGTGGCACAAATGTAATGTTTTCTGAAACAATGTGAGTTTGTACCTTTGTATATTCAGCTAAGAGACAGGATAAGCTCTCCACCAACTCATATGCTTCATTTTTTAACTCCACACCTGTGTATGTTTCAGACACCTCTTTCAGCCGTTGCTCTAGCATGTGCAACAATGGGATAGTTTGGCCCATAGTACAGTCCTCCTTGCTGACTTAACGTGTGAAGAGCTCGAAAGGAAGTATCATCTCTGTCAGGCATTTAACTAGGCCCCATTGGTCCATCTGAATGGTCATTCCTTTCAAAGTAGCATCCCCTCTTTGCATGACATATTCATTGATAGGTCTGTACTGCTCAAAAAGATTTTCAAGCATGTAATAAGTTGAATTCCAACGTGTTGGCACCTCCTGGATGAATGCTTTGACTGGCATTCTATACTCACGTTGAATGATCCACAGCTGCTTCCGAGCTTTAAAAGAATGGCTGAAATGTGTGCATATTATTCTGCAGGTGGTCAGTAAGTTGCTGACTTGGGCTTCTTTTTTCAGAAAGTCTTGAACAATAATGTTAATGCAGTGTGCCAAACACAGGACCCTGAAATAGGCACCATCCTCCATGGCCTTATCTATATTACTGTCATTATCCGTGGCAACAAAACCAATGTTAATCCTTCATGGGTGCAGCCATTCAAAGACCTTGCAGTTAAACTCTTCCAAAATGTTTGCAGCAGTATGAGATTTCTCCATGGTGAACATGGCTACAGTTGCATATTTCAGAGCAGCATTAAAAATCTTGGCAGTGTCAACAACACCTGCTTCAGATATCTTTTCTCTAACCCCCACAAAAGAGATCCAGTGTGCAGTGCTGCACATGTAATCAGTGGCTTAGCAACTGGTCCACATGTCTGTTTTCAAGTGGATATTGTGAACAACTCTCTGCTGTAAAGCTTGTCCAAGCAATTCCAGCACATCGTGATGTAGTGCTGGAACAGCAACTCTGGCGAAATAGGACCTGCTGGGAACCTTCCATTTTGGGCAGATGGCTGTCACAAATTCAAGGAAACCCACCCCTTCCACAAAAGAAAAGGGAGAAGGTCCAGCGCTAACATTTTAGCCAGCTTCGCATTGTACAAACTTGCCGTTGGGTGGTTGCCTTCGTACTGCCCCTCCGACCTAAGCATGCTGACAATGGTAGACTGGATTATTTTCCTTTCTGGTGCAGCTGATGCAGGTGACTTCTTGAACCCCGTTAGGCTCAACGACGCACTTATTTCATTGCCGTACTCTGTTGCCTTGGTGTCTCAGTCTGACTCTTACTACGGTGAGACTGAGATGTTGCTGAGGATGTGGGCTATACCACTACACTGCTGGGGACAGGGCTACTTTGTGTACCAGAGAAAACGTCTCCCTCTGGTTCACCTTCCTCCGCGATCATATCTTCTTCTACTTCTTCATCCACACCAACAGCAAAGGGTGCAGTTTTACTTTTTAAGCCTTTAAGGTATTCCTCCCACTGGGTCAAGTGGTGTTTTTTCAGATGGGTTGTTTGGCCTCCGGTACTATAGTTTGTACCAAGCTTACCCCGACTAAAACTATGTCGACAAATTGAGCATATAGCAATGTTCTCCCCCTTACTGCTAACCAAAAAGAAGTTCCAAACTGGGAAAGTGAACTCTCTTGTACTGCTGGAGGTGCCACTTGCAATGCCGGATGAACTGGAGGGTGTGCCTGGAATTTGACTACCTACTGAGGTGGTGGTTGTGCTGGATGTAGGTCCCTGCCGGGCCTTTGCAAATGCAAATATGGAAGCTGAAGGTGGTGTTGGTGTTACCTGTCTAGGTGGTATCCGTGCTACATCCCTCGCAGCAATTTGCAATAGGGTAATAATGCTGGTCTCCATCTCCACTCGGCCGGGAGTGATGTTCATGATGACTGGCTCGTCATCATCTCCCTATTCTACATCTACCTCCATAACTCTAAGGCTTTCTGGAACCGTCCTTTTCCCTAGCCTTGTCTTGTGGCGTGCCTCACTCTCAGACTGACCTGGTGGCTTCCAAGTGGCATCTAGATCATCAGAAGGGAGGCTTGAAGAAGAAGTTGATGGACTAACCCTCATTTTCCTTGCTGGGGATCTGGAAGACAATGGATCTTCTGAAATAGTGGCTTGCTCTTCTTGGCCTGCAGGAAGCTCGATTTCCTGAACTGCCCCCTACTTCGGGAGGAACTACTACTATTGTGGGCTGTTGTTGAGGCTGTTGTACCGGCTGTTTTTGCGGCTGTTGTTCCGGCTGTTGTTGCCCACTTATCTGCTGAGTTTCTGCCTGCATTGATTGGGCACTACTTTGCGATAATGACATTTCAACATCACTGCTCGTTGGCGTTGGCGTTTGCGCAACTAGAATGGCTACCTCTGCGACACTCATGGGCTTGGGCCTAGGTTGGTGGGGTGGGCCTGCTGATGTGGAGGTGCTGCTCCCAGCTTGGTGTCCGGACACCGCTGATGCAGGCATAATTTTTGTTTTCCCCAAAAACATATTGGCCGGCACACCAGTCTTGGTAAGTGGCAGTGCCATTTCCTTCTTCTGTTCCTTCTTCTCAATGCAACTTTCTTGGTACTGGAGGACCTGGTACCTTTCTTTTGGGCCATCTTCTTCCTTCTGATGTCAGCAGGACGCAGGTGTACAGGTTAAAGAGATGTCTGTGGTCACACGTGGACGTGACGTAGTGAGCAGCAGGACTTCTGTCTGGCAGTACAACGGATGATGTTGATAGTTACCTCCTCCTCTGTCTTTTTGTGCACCTAAAAGCAATGTAGCCAGGAGAAAAACATCAGTGAAATGTTGCATTTGCTGTTGTGGTTCAATTACTACTAGTACAAACAAACAAATATAATATATAACTTAGTGTGGTGGTCACATTTGTTAGTGTTATATTATTACATTTTATTAACTCAAGTTATAGAAAAAAACATAGCAGTGTAGCCATTTGTGAGACTTTGACAACAAGGGCTTTAATGGTATACTGTTTACACTCAGGAAGTGGAACCTGTTTGGCATTAATTTGCTCATCACGTCATTCAGGGAGATGCAGCTGGCAAAGGGGATGGAAGCAGAAAGCCAAGAGGCACAAAGGAAAGACATGCAGGTCTATATGGCAAAAGCAGCACACTACTAATCTACCACCACAAAATGGCCACCATCCACATGGTCACTCACAGTCACAACAAGCAGGAGGCCTGGAAAACAATGAACTCAAGCAGGCCTATATGGCCAGACAAAGGAGGCATGCTAAACAACACAGCTTTAATGCAAAAACGAAAATCCACCGAGCTAAACAAGGTTTGCAAGTTACACAACAACCACACCACACACACACATCCAACAAAGGCATTTATTTAACACACATCAAAAAAGTGAAATACCCCCCAAAATACACATTTGGCAATTCAATCCAATGCCATCCATGCCCTAAATGATTTTTAAATTCAACAGACACCACAGAAACAGTTGTTAAATTTCATGCACATATGACTAGCTCTGGGCCTACTGGATGAAAGGCCTATTGGCAGACTAGCCACATGGCCAGGCCACCCGCAGCAACAAGAAAGGGAAGACAGACAATGCAGGCCTATGGCAAAAGCACACTGCCTGGCTTGAAAATGGCTACCAGCCACATGGCCAAGCCCACAACAACAAGAAAGGGACGATAGGCAATGCAGGCCTATGGCAAAAGCACACTGCCTGACTTCAATATGGCCACCAGCCACATGGCCAGGCACACAACAAAAAGAAAGGGAAGACAGACAATGCAGGCCTATGGCAATAGCACACTGCCTGGCTTGAAAATGGCTACCAGCCACATGGCCAAGCCCACAACAACAAGAAAGGGAAGACAGACAATGCAGGTCTATGGCAAAATCACGCTGCCTGGCTTCAAAATGGCCACCAGCCACATGTAAATGTAAATGTCTTGGTATTTATATAGCGCGCGACTCACCCCTAGAGGTATCTCGGCGCTGTACTCATACCGCTGTAGGAACCTTTCCTGGCTTTTCCCTGTGAAGTATCCACTCCTGGGCACCCCCATGGTGAACCCAGGCATCCCAGCGCTGTTGGGGCCGTTGTGGAGATTAAGCAAGCTTTTGCCCAGAGTTGCAGCGTGGGACCCATGATTAGAATAGGCACTGAGGCGAGAATATCAAGTCCGAGGAATTAATTAGCCGGAGACCACGCCGAGGCGGGAATCGAACCCTGGTCCCGGACCCGAGCTCTGCATCAAGGTCTGCCGCTCTAACCATTGAGCCACACTTCTCCACATGGCCAGGCCCACAACAACAAGAAGCCTAGGCCAGAAGAAACAAAGGAAACATATGTAGACCTATATGGCAAAAGCAGCACACTGCTAAACTACCACCACAAAATGGCCACCAGTCACATGGTCACTCACAGTCACAACAAGCAGGAGGCCTGGAAAACAATGAACTGAAACAGGCCTATAATGGGCAGGAAAAGGAGGCTTGTTAAACAACACAGCTTTAATGCAATAAAATGCAAAAACAAAAATCAACAGAGCTAAACAAGGTATGCAACTTATACAACAACCACACCACACACACACACACAACAAAGGCATTTATTTAACACACACCAAAAAAGTGAAATACTACAAAAAATACACATTTTGCAATTCAATCCAATGCCATCCATGCCCTAAATGATGTTTAAATTCAACAGACACCACAGAAACAATTGTTTCATGCACCCATGATGAGCTCTGGGCCTAATGGCTACCCACAATATTTTTTTTTCAAATGATGAAAAGTACAAAAATTGTAGTTACAGCAACTGCAATGCCCCAATCAAACAAACAACACCAACTTACTTGTAAAATCTCAAATCCAAAATTCCTCAAATCAAAAAGTCCTCAAATCCAATGATATATGATGCAGCAGACACAAAGGGTGGTCCTTCCAGCTCCGAATCCAAATGAAAAGTGAACAGGACATGGACAAAGCACTGGGAGAAGCCTGCTAGACAGGAACAGGAAGTTGGAGACTCTGGGGCACTTCCTTCCTCTCCAAAACAAAAGTACAAAAAGAAAAAGGACTCCTTGCACAAAAAAGTACAGCCAAATGTCAATCTGAGGAGTTGTTTTCATCCAAATCATCATTTTTAAGAAGGTTGTATGCTGCTCGAGAGATATTCTTCTCCAGATTGCGGATTCGGCATCGCAAGCTTCACTAAACTTCCGTTGGATGTCCGATGGTGTGTCTGAATGACATGTTCGCTATTGCACACTCTCGTGGGATCACACGGCCGGCTATCAAAATCTCGTGGCACTCGCGAACGGATAGGAAAACTTGTTGGCAAACGCAGGGATTACGGTAAGTCGCTACCATGCATGCGAAAACGCATTTTGAAAGCGCAAACAAGGGAAAAACTCCGCTATGCCGCAGATCGCTGAGTTTTCGGTAATTCCGCGTCCTACGTGGAACGCGGAGTTGCCAAAAATCTGCAAACTCCGTGGGCGGAGCGGATTTTACTGCCCAGACTTACCCCAGAGGTCATCTGTGGGTGTGCCTCAAGTACTACCCAGCGTAGAGTGTCAGGTGGATGTTTGAGTGTCTCAAAGTGCGTGCAAATTTTGGTGGTGACTCAGTGACAATGGATTTTGCTCTTATGCTCAGTAATGCGAGTCTTAATCATCCTGGTAGTCATCCCGATGTACCTCAGGTTACAGGGGCAAGTAATCATATATATGCAATTGGTAGTGTTGCAATTTGTGTGTCTCCCCAATTTCCAAGTGAATTTTTCAAAAAAAGACTGTTTCCTTGGCTGGTGCAGTCTGAGGACAGACAGCACACGAGCCACATGGGTAATGGCCCATTATAGGGGGGATCTCATAGTAGTCTTTGTTGGTTAACTCTCTGGACCTGGGTCTCATGTGTATGAGCAGGTCTTTAAAGTTGTTGGTGTGCTTGAACCAAACCTGGGTGTAGGTAGTTGCAATGTTCCAGTGGCAAGAATCCCCCAGTGTTTCTTCATAATACCCCTGATGCGGTTAGAGTCAGGTGTATATGAGGTAACGCAGGTAAGGACCTCTGTGGGTTCTTTGTGGATTGTCCCCAACAGGGCTTCGCAGCTATAATTCCACACCCTTTTCATGGAATGTGCAATGTGGCATGGTGGATATTCACATTTTCTCAGATTCTCTGCCAGGTTAGCTGCCTCAGCTTTGTAGTCTTCCACAGAGCTACAGTTCCTCCTTATGCGGGGGAACTGGCTAAATGGTAATTGGGATGGTGACTGCTGAACAACAGCAGACTGTTGCTGTCAGTAGGCTTTTTATACAAAGTTGTGTTGAGTCGACCTTCTGATATTCGAATGTTGAGGTCAAGAAACGGGACATTGGTTTCAGAGGTGGTGTTGGTGAAATGTAAATATTGATTTTGACTATTGATCCATAGGCAGAATTGGTCGCAAGTTGATCTGTCTCCTTTCCAGAACACAAGGATGTCATCATAGGTCAGTATAACTTCCCCTGCTAGTTGACTAGTATCTGACACCTTGTCATCCCAACTGCACTGGTTTATTAACTGAACCTCTCACGTTGAAGTAGGCTGTGTGTGGATCTGGACAGGATGATTTTTATTATAACTATGTCCACTAACTCTAGTGGACTTAGTACTAAGTGCGTCCTTTTTACTTTTAGGGCGTTGTTCCACATCAGACTTTAGTCAGTCAATATCTTCTAAGGTATTAAGGCAGCCAAACAGATTGCTTACAGCTACATTATATCTACCGTAAGGTTCTGCAGAATAATTCATTCTCACAATTTCATGTCTCAGAACTTTTGATGGTCGATAGAAATATCCAAGTGGGACAATATTTACTTCCTGAGGTTAGTAGGTGAACCACTTCACATGCCAAGAAGGCTTTTAAGGGAAGATGCTTCAGAGATGTGGCAACATTGGCCATCTGGCTAACAACAAATCATGTTCCGCCATTTTGGTCCAGTGTCGCATCTCTGGTAAGCTAGGTCATCTGGCTAAGTGTTTAAATTCCAGGAATGGTTTCAAACATGTGGAAGAAATGGGTATGCTGATGAGAGTGATGAGGTGTTGTTACATTGCGTGGAAATTGCGATTCTCCTATTACCATGACTAGAGAATCTGTATTTCATTAAAGACACGGAGGACGACATTATGCATTATCTTTTAATGCAGTCTCTCAGCAGCCGCATATATCACAATAAAAAGGTTCCATAAAAGAACACTGAAAATACATAAAGGGCATGAGCCAACATAAATCTGCCTCTTTTAAATGTGGAAATACAGAGAAGGATAAGTCCATGAAATACAAAAAGACTTCAAAATGTCAAAACAACTTCAGAGGATCCTCAGGCATAAACTGCGAAGATAGAAGGAGTGAAGAAGGATCCAAATGTCTGGTAGTTAGGAAGTGATATTTGAAAAGAGAGAGAAGTAAATCTTGGAGGAAATACAAAGAAATAAAGCAATAACAAATTGCAGTACTGAATAATATAAATTAATATGCTAGAACTGTAAACAGAAGAGCAAATAAATAATACGAATTAATATGCTAGAACTGTAAACTGAAGAGCAAATAAATACAATAGAACATATCCCAGGGAGGGAGGGGGGGATAATGTCAGCCTCCGTGTCTTTAATGAAATCCAGATTCTCCAGTCATGGTAATAGGAGAATCGCAATTTCATTACAAGAACGGAGGCTACATTATGCATGTTGGCAGCTTTGTAAGACTACATCAGACATATGTTCGACAGGCTTGCAATAATGTCGAGCAAAGGTGCTAGCTTTGGACCAGTCAGCAGCTTTGAGGATGTCATCCAACTTACCACCAGACCAAAGGGAATTGCTGGCCATTGCACCTCTAAGAGAATGAGCTTGATATTTACGTAAGTCAATGCCTGCAAAGTTCATAGTGGTTTTAACCCACCTAGCAATGGAGGTTGAGGATATAGCTTTATGTGGTTTAACAAAGGAAATTAGTATTTTGTTGACATCATGGGGTCGAAAAACAGACATTCTGTTATCGTACTCTCTCAAGCAATTGACAACACTAAGGCAAGAGTCAAAGCGAGGGTAGAAAATTGAATCGGACATAGTCTTAGTTCTTCTGTAAATCTTAAATTTAACACCAAGCATGTTATAGGACCTATTAGAAACCTATAAAGCTTTGACGTCGGAGACTCTTCGACAAGAAATTAGACATAAAAGAGTAGCGAGTTTGATTGAAAGGAATTTTCTGTTTAGGAGAGTGTTATCTGGCCAATTAGAAAAAAGGTCCAAAATTAGCTTAACGTCCCAAAGAGAATCATATTTGGGTTTTGGAGGTCTTCTTAGACGAATGCTCTTCATAACTCTACAAATAATAACGTTTTTACCTACCGTTTTACCATTCACGAGAACGTGACCAGCGGAGATAGCTGACCTGTAGCAGTTGATGGTTCTATAGCTAAGACCTCTATCAAATTGTTTGCAAAGAAAATTGACTATGTCAACAATAGGTGCCTTAAGGGAATCCAGGTTCCTTTCCAGGCACCAACGAACCCAACTTCTCCAAATGTCGTTGTATCTGTAGTGGGTACCTGGAGACCATGACTCTCTGAGGAGAGTTGTAGCTGTAGACAAAAGTTCAGAGACTTCCTTGGATCTCCTGACACTTTCCAAGCAAGAAGGTTCAAATTCCCTGTTTGGATCAGGGGGTGAATTCCGCCATCTACGTCTGTTAGGAGATATTCTAGGGAAGGGATTAGAAAGGGGGGTTTGCATGCCAGTTCCAGAGTGGTGGGGAACCAAGCTTGAGAGGGCCAGAAGGGAGTTACTAGAACAAGAGAGCATTGTTCGTGTCTCACTTTCTATAGAACCCTTTGGATCATGGCAAAGGGGGGAAAGGCGTAGGTACTGATATCCTTCCAAGATTGGAGAAAGGCGTTCACTGCTAGAGCTCCGGGATCGGGCATCCAGCTGAAGTATTTTTCCAGTTGAAATGTTAGTCTGCTCGCAAATAGGTCTATTTCCAAAGGTCCCCAAATTTTGTCTAGAGACCTGAAGACGGAAACATTGAGTTTCCAATCGCTGTGATCTAGGAGGAATCTGGAGTTCCAGTCCGCCGAGATGTTCGATTTCCCGGGAAGGTACTCCTCTTTCAGAGCGATTTTGTGTTCCAGACAGAACATCCAAAGATTTTTGGCCAAATTCGATAGATCCGCAGATTTGGTGCCGCCCAGATGGTTTATATAGGCTACTGCAGACATGTTGTCCATCTTTAAGAGGACTGACCTGCCCTGGAGAGAGTGCTTGAAGCTCATCAAGGCGTAAAGACCAGCTTTGAGTTCCAAGTAGTTTATGTGCTGAGAGGATTCTTCCAGAGACCAGACACCACCAGTGTTCTGATCGAGAAGGCAAGCCCCCCAGCCATGGAGGCTGGCATCTGATTCTAAAACAAATTCCGGTTTTGAACCAAAGATCGCTTTTCTGTTCCACGCGTCCAAGTTTTCGAGCCACCAAGCCAGTTCCAACTGGGCTTCTCGGTCTAGAGAAACGCGATCTTCGTACCAAAGGCCGGACCTTAGCGCCTTTGCTTTCACCCTTTGGAGAGCCCGATAATTTAGGGGACCGGGAAAAATCGCTTGAATAGATGAGGAGAGAAGACCGAGTAGTCTGGCCAGTTCCTCAGGGGAAAGTCTTGTTGCTTCAAAACATGACGAATTTCCTTCCTGGTTTTGGCTATCTTCTTGGAAGGGAGTAGGAGGAGACATTTGGAGGTATCTATAGTGAAGCCCAGAAACTCCAGAGACCTGGATGGAGTCAAGACCGATTTTTCTTAGTTGATGATGAAGCCCAGGTTTTCTAGAAGATCCATTACTGTCTTGAGATCTTGAGATATTTGGGAAAGTTCTTGTGACATAATGAAAATGTCATCTAGATAGATGAACAAACAGATGCCCCTTTCCCTTAGGTATGAGGTGATTGGTCTCACAACCTTGGTAAAACACCAAGGGGCAGAAGAAAGACCGAACGGGAGGGCTTGGAACTGATATAAGCGGTCCTTCCAGCGGAACTGGAGAAAGGGTTGGTGGATTTCGGCAATAGGAATGGTGAAATAAGCATCCTTTAGGTCCAATTTTACTAACCAGTCTCCTTCCAGAAGAAGATCTCGCAGAAGATGGATCCCCTCCATTTTGAAGTGTCTGTAGACCAAAAATTTGTTTAGATGTCTTAAATTTATCACAGGTCTCCAACCCTTGTCTTTTTTCTCTACAAGGAAGAGTGTGCTTATGAATCTAAGTTCTTCCAGAGAAACTTCTATAATTGCTCCTTTTTGGAGCATGGAGGAGATCTCTTCCTCTATTATTTTCTGTTGTTCCGAAGGGAGTGGAAAGACCCCTGGAAGAGAGATTTGAATAGGAGTTTCCGTAAAGTCTATTCTAAAACCACTGACGGTATTTAAAACCCATGGATCCTGAGTGATCAGTTTCCAATTCTGAAAAAAGAATTTGAGTCTCCCTCCCACCTTTGGGGAGAAAGAAGGAGAGGTAGGAAGGGGAAGAATACTCACTTGGTGGGTTGTTATTGATGGAGGGTCCGCGGGATCTGAATCTTCTGGAGCGCATGCCTCTCCCTCTCTGTGGATAGAACTGTGAGTTGTTGAATTGCTGAAAGCCTCTTCCAAAACCACGTGATTTTGTTGAGTGCCTTTGGTTAAATCGGCCGGAAGAGAGTCCCCTTCTTCCGGCCCGGCCAAAAAGGTTATTATTAAAGACCTTGCGCATGTTCTGTTGGACCGTATCCAAGGCCGTAAAAGTTGCGACGTATTTGCCAAGAGACTTTATGAGATCCTCTCCGAAAAGTAAGCTCTTAGGGTACTGAGAGGTCTCTTTGTCAGCCATGTCGGAGAGTTTCAGGTTTATTTTAGTTAAGACAAATCTCCGTCTCTCTGCATTTAAGCTAGCATTAGCATTGCCAAGCAGGATTAGAGCCCTCTGGCTCCAGCCCCTGATCAAGTTCGTATTAAGGGGAGTGCCATTAATTTGGCTCTCTTCCGCTGTGTCGCTAATCCTGGCTAGTGGGCCTAGGACGTCTAGGAGACGATCTTGACACCCCTTAAGGGACCTTTCCATGCCTTTACGTGGATCCCAACCAAGTTTGAAAAGAATCTTGATCAACTCTGAATCTAAGTTAGGAGTTTGGCATGCTTTGTCATCAATGGAAGGTCTGGAGCAATCAGCTCTGAGGATATTACGTGTATTGCGCACCAATGGGTACCTCAACCACATATTGATTAATTTTGCCAAGTGGTCTTGAGGCCACCACTCAGAGCTTCTGAGATGCTTAAGGTTCAGGGGGGAGAACATCTCTTCTCCTAAGGGGTCGAGAATGCTATCCTTTGAGGATGAAGATGGCTCAGGGGGGTTAAAAAGGTCTTGATCAACGTTCTCATCCAAATCAAGGATATATTCGTCGGGGGTACCTGACGAATTATCATCATCATTAAATTCATTGTCTCCTGTAAGTTCATGAGCACTTAGATATTTTGTGCCGCCAAGGACACCCGGATATTGTGTGCCACGAGGGACACCCGAATATCTTGTGCCGCGAGGGACACCCAGGGAGTTTGAGGTGCAAAGAACTTCCTTTGTAGCTGAGGTGCTAAGACCTCCTGGATTCAGTGAGGTGCTAGGACCTCCCATAGTGCTCTTAGGGGTTAAATATTCTAAGTTTTTATTTTTCTTTGATCTTTTACCCCTTACATTAGAAGTGTCATCATTGAGAGTTACAGTGAACGCTTCCTCCTCAGAGGGGAGTGACCTTTTTGAGGACATGACCTTTTTCAAAGTATCAAGCATACAGGTTTGCATTTCACTATGTAGGAGCTTCTTAAAGGCTTCATTTTCTAAATTGGCTGTAGGGGCTGAAGCGTCATCCGACTCTGAGTTAGACATGGCACAGGGTAGAAAACTAGAGATATAGGGTAGACACAATAATTAAAACTCGGATTCAAGAAGCGTTATGCGCTGAAATAAAGTCAAGGGCAAAGCAGAGGAGGCCAGGTCATAAAGGTTACAGTTAAAATGAGCCAAGAGTCATTATTTCCATTTTTATTTTTGTGCTAAAAAGCGTAAGACTTGCGGTAGAAAAGAGAGAGGCAGCAGCTGATCGCGGAGTCCGACAAGTAACTGACACTCGTTTAGGTTCGCGATCAGCTGCTGCTGCAGGTTGGCATAGAGACCGGTGTATCGCACCGGAGATTCAATAAATAGGAGTCCGGAGCAAAGAACAAAGAAGAAAGGACCTTGGAAACACGAGCACGCAACGTCGCGGTTGCCAAGGTTCACTCCTTGAAATTGTGAGCGTTACACGACCGCGCTCGAGAAGCGGCATGCATCCTGAAGGAAACCGTGAAAAAATAGCTAAAAAAGCAGAAAAGAAGGGGATTAGGTCCGAATGCGAGTAAGTCGCATAGAAGACGAGGTAAGGGCTGAAAGAAGGGCTGAGAGAAAAAACCTATTCAAAGGAAAGGAGATGGGTGGAAAAGAAATACTTCCTGGCGCTGTGAATAAAGTGGTTAAGACACAGGAATTATTTCAAATTAACCAAATAAATGCACAATATTGTAAGGGATAGCCAGTGAGGAAAGGTGAGGAAAGAAAGAAGGGGGATTTCCATAAATTGGAAATCGGTGTGGAGGCAGAAAGTAGGCAGGAGAGGGGGGGTTAGCCCAAATCATTCAAAATAAGGAAACAAGATAAATCAAAGTCATAAAGGAATCATAAATGGAGACAACTTATCTGCTCAGAGCCGCATTTAAAAGAGGCAGATTTATGTTGGCTCATACCCTTTACGTATTTTCAGTGTTCTTTTATGGAACCTTTTATTGTGATGTATGCGGCTGCTTAGAGACTGCATTAAAAGGTAATGCATAATGTAGACTACGTTCTTGTAATGAAATTGACCTTCAGGTGGGGCATCTTAAGGGATAAGGTCCACTGATGAGGTTTTCTTAAATGGTCGATGTGTGAGAATGTTATTTGATTCGGGTGCTAAAATCTACCTTGTACCGAAAGAGTTTTACTTCAAGAAATTGAAGGATGACATGAAACTTTTCAAAGCAAACACAAGGAGATGATGGATGGAGTGCTGAAACCTTTCAAATACTCACCCCCAGTCACAGACCTGCATTGTATCCATCATCATTCTTTAGCTCACTTTGCCACCTCAGTTCAGACACAGCTATATGCAAATCAGTCTTGACCCTGTGCCTCAGGGGAACAGTCCAGCCCGAACTTCCAAAACATGTCTTCCCTGGACTGGAAACAAGCATCCTGGGACCGGTTTCCGGCTAACAGCCCTCTTCAGCCAGGCTAGCTTGAATCCAGTGGCAAAGTGAGCAAGGGACCCACGTCTGGGCATACCCTGCTAATATAGGGTGAACAAAGCAAACATAAGTAGATGATGGACGGAATGTTGAAACTTTTTAAACACTCACCCCAAGTCACAGTTCTGGGTTGAATCCATCATCATTCTTTAGCTCACTTTGCCACCCTAGTTAGGACACAGCTATATGCAAATCAGTCTTGACCCTGTGCCTCATGGGAACAGTCCAGCCCGAACTGCCAAACCATGTCTTCCCTGGACCAGAAACAAGCATCCTGGGACCGGTTTCTGGCTAACAGCCCTCTTCAGCCAGGCTAGCTTAAATCCAGTGGCAAAGTGAGCAAGGGACCCACGTCTGAGCATACCCTACCAGCATAGGGTGAACAAAGCAAACATAAGGAGATGATGGACGGAGTGCTGAAACTTTTTAAACACTCACCCCCAGACACAGATCTGGGTTTAATCCATCATCATTCTTTAGCTCACTTTGCCACCCCAGTTCAGACACAGCTATATGCAAATCAGTCTTGACCCTGTACCTCATGGGAACAGTCCACTCCAAACTGCCAAGCATGTCTTCCCTGGACCGGAAACAAGCATCCTGGGACCGGTTTTGGGCTAACTGCCCTCTTCAGCCAGGCTAGCTTGAATCCAGTGGCAAAGTGAGCAAGAGACCCACGTCTGGGCATACCCTGCCAACATAGGGTGAACAAAGCAAACACAAAGAGATGATGGACATATCTGACATAAGACCCTTAGCATAGGGTGGTCATCCTATTAAGTTGCTAGGCTATTTCTGGGTTGACTTAGATTATAACTGCTGGGAAAGGCTATGTTGCATGCAAGGGAGACTGCATCATCAGCTGGATTCACCAGAAATACCTTAATGTGATGCTTGATCCTAACAGTGAGCCTTGTATTTTGTTGAAAGACATTTTTTCTGTCTGTGAGGTGGTGTCAAGTACTGAGGCTAATGAAGGTATCAAGGTTGTAGATGAGAGTGGATGTGTTCTGGTGGAGAAACTGCAGAGTGAGTTCAAAGAGGTCTTCTGTGAGAAGTTAGGATATCTCACTAATTACACTCACAAAATCATGCTGAAGAGAGTAACGGTGCCTTTTGCTTGTAAAATTAGAGTTGTTCCTTGGCATTGAGAGAGGTCATGTGCTCAGAACGTAATAAATTTAAGGATGAATACATAATTGTGGAGACTGAAGTGACTGAATTGTTGGCTTTAGCAAACTGTCTGGTGAGATTAGACTCTGTTTGGATCTGAGAGGGCTTCACAGAAATGTAGTCACAGGTGAATACCCACTCCCTAACATCACAGAGATGCTGACTTTTTTGCTGGTGCTGTGGTGTTTTCAATGCTAGACCCGAGGGCTGCTTACCCCCAGATAAAACACAATATTGATTCATCCTGGTTGACCTCGTTTATAACTCCGTCTGGGCATACAGATTTCTGAGGCTGCCTTTTGGGTTGAATTTGGTGGCCCCTGTATTCTAGAGGGCCACGTAGAATGTATTAGAAGGAATTTCTGGTGTGAAGATTTATCAGGACGATGTCTTGTTATATGGCTTGTCCCAGGAGGAACATGACTTGACGTTGAGGCAGGTTTCGGCAAGTTTCAAAGAGAGGAGGCTCACCCTAAGAGAAAGTGAATATAAATTTAGTATCTCTGAGATTGATAATTTGGGCCACAGGTTAACAAGTGCTGCGGTCAAACCATTTGGTCGACACCATTGTCAGTCTTCGGGTCCCAAAAATAGAGAAGACTTGGTCACTTTCCTTGGACTATCCAAGAATTATAAAAAATTTGTGCCGAACTTGGCTGCCTACACTCATGCCATGGGATTCTCTTGAAGCACGGGGTTAGATTTTCTTGGATTAATGTAATTCTGAGCTCCATGATATTAAAAAAGCCTTGATCTGTGCCCTGTCTTTACAAAGTTTTGATACAAAGTGTGGTTCTATTCTTGTGAAGGATGCTAGTGCCAATTGATGGGGTGCAGTCCTTAAGCAAGTGAAAGATGGCAAAGAGGTTATTGTATTGTTCCTGTCAAGGGCACTCTTTGGTCCTCCAAATCATTACTCAGTGATCGAGAAAGAGGCCCTGTGTATTTATTGGGCCATGAGAAAATGTAAACAGTTTCTGTGGGGTGATACTCTTGTTGTGAGGACTGACCATAAACCCCTGAAGGATATATTTGCATAGAAAAATCTGGATGCTGTGTCCTCAGGAATTTGTAAATGGGTGGTTGCCCTGCAAGACTTTGATTTCAAAGTTGAATACATTCCAGGGACAGAAAATAAGGTAGACGATTGCTTGTCGAGATTGGTGTCAACTTCGATTGAAGCTGATTTGGAAATGGAGTCTGATCGTTGGGATATGGATGGTTTTAGTGTGTGTGAAATTACTGAGTGGAAGGTCATGCTTGCATCTGAGGCAGTGTTGCAAGAAGTCATCAAATGTGTTTCTGGCAGCTGGCATGGCAAGCATGTGATGGTTGAGAAGTGAAAAAGTACTGGAATGTGAGGGATGAACTGTCAGTCAAGGATGAGCTTCTGTGGAGAGGAATCAGCTTGGAACCACCCACTGTGTTTGGAGATAGACTAATCTGTTTTGGGAATAAATAATAATAATACTCCATCTTTAAAAAGCACAAACATATCACCCCTTAAGGCTTAAAGGCCGCACTGGGGGACGTTGGGGTGTTTAAGTGAGATATTGCCCAGAGTCACATGATGCTGAGCTGAGCTGCCACCAGCGCCTGGGAGCGAACCGCGTGCCGCGAGTTCCAGAAGGCAGATGCTCTGGCTGCTACACTACATCAGAGTGTCACAAAAACAAAGGAGCAGAAAAGATTACATTTTTGGTGGCCATGATTGGATTTGCAAGTGGACCGGGTGATGAGAGACTGTGTGGATTGTAGTTCCAGTAAAGAAACCTGTAAGACAAGGATACAACCCATGGCCACTCGAGAGTCTCCAGAAAGAGTTTAGCAGGAGGTTTCCTTGGATATTCTGGTGCCTATCACCTGCAAGTCTGGACAGTACTATGTTCTGATGCTGAATGGTTTATATTCATATTGGAATGAATTTTGTATCATTCAACATATCGAAAGATGCAAAGTTATTGAATTTCTGAACAAGATTTTTGTCAGATGTTTACAGTGTGCAACTGGTTTCCAAAGAGATGGAGGAGTTCTTGTTGTTGAGAAGTATCAAGCATAAACAATGTTTTCTCTATCATCCCAAGAGATTCAACGGAGTTCTCAAAGAGACTATCCAAATTGCTAGGTCACAGAATCGAGACTGGAGCTTCGAAATCATACAATGGGTGAAGATATATAGGGTTACACTTCATTTCACCTCCAAAAGAACGCCGTTTGAGGTGTTCAGAGGAGGAAGGCCAAACACTGTAATGTATCCTTTGTGGATGAATTGTAAGAAAGTGGGTCTTCTCTATGTGTATGACCCCCCTCGCAGACATCATCAGATCCCACAGACTCAACATAATCTCCTATGATGATGACACTCAACTCATCCTCTTACTCACAGAGGACCCTACCAACGCCAAACCAACTTCTGCAACGCAATGACTGATGTAGCCATATGGATGAAAGACAGCTGCCTCAAACTCAACTCTGACTAAACCAAAGTACTGACCTTTGGGAAGAACAGCTCTATATGGGACCACAGCTGGTGGCCAGCAGAACTCCGACCAACGAACACACAGACAGACTACACATGCAACCTCAGCATCATCCTCGACAGGCAAATGACCATGAAATGACAAGTCAACAGAGTCGCTTCCTCCTGTTTCCATATCCTCTGCATGCTCCGCAGAATCTTCAGATGGATCCCTATTAACAACAGGAAGACCATCACTCAGGCCATTGTCACCAGCCGCCTAGACTACGGCAACACATACTACTCCGGAAACTCCACCCAACTCCTCAAAAGACACCAGACCATACAGAAAATCACAGTAAGTCTCATCCTGGACCTACACAAATGGACCTGCATCACCCCACCTCAAAAACCTCCATTGGCTCTCCATCCAGCAGAGATGCCACTTCAAAATCCTCAAACATGCATTCAAAGCTCTACACAACCAAGGACCATCGATACATCAACCATTGATTGAACTTGCACCTGCCCAAAAGATACCTGTACTCACTTGCCCCTGCACACAACCCCTGAATTAATCGCAGCCGCAGTGGGGGCCGTTCCTTCTCATACATCGCTGTTACGTCCTGGAATGACCTACCCCTCCACCTCTGAACAGCACCCTTCCCGGCAAACTTCAGAGAGAAGCTCATGACCTAGCCTATCGACAGAGATACAGCACCCTAAGCACCCATATACTCCTAGAGGTGACAGTACTGTGCTCTACAAATTCTGATTGATTGATGGATACTCAGCTCATCCTTTCGCTCTCACCAGACCCTACCACCACAAAAACAAATTTCCACAACTGCATAAAAAGTGTTGCAGCATGGATGAAGGCGAACTGTCTGTAACTCAACAGGTACAAGACTGGAGGGTGGATCTTTGGCAACAGCATCTCCCCTTGGAATGACACATGGTGGCCCATTGCACTCAGACCTACACTGACAGATCACATCCGCAACCTCAGTATCATCCTGGACAGCAAACTCACCATGAAACAACAGATCAACACAGTATCCTCTGCCTGCTTTTATACTCTCTGCATGCTTTGAAGAATCTTCAAATGGCTCCCCATTGGCACAAGAAAAACTGTTATCCAAGCACTAATCACCATCCGGCTGGACTACGACAACACACTGTTCTTAGGAGCCAACACCAAAGTCAAGAGAAGACTCCAGACAATACAGAAATCATCCTCAAGCTACCCAAATAGACCCACACCACCCCACACATTAGGATCCTTTACTGCATCCCCATCCGAAAAAGATCCAATTCAAGATATTGACACATGCCTACAAATCAATCAATAAAACAATCAATCAATCATTTGTATAGCACAATATTATAACCCCTAGGGGTATATGGGTGCTGAGGTTGCTGCGTCTGCATCAAAAAGCCAGGTCTTGATTCGCTTTCTGATGTCTGCCAGTGAGGGTGTCGTTCAGAGGTGGAGGTCATTCCAGGCTTTGATGGTGATGTATGAGAATGTGTGGCTCCCACTGAGGGTGCGATAGATGTGGGTGACATATGCAAGGGCGAGAAATTTGCAGCACTGGTGTCTCGAGGAAATTCAGCCGATGGTTGATGTAGGATGGTTCTTGCTTGTGGAGAGCTTTGAAGGCGAGTGTGAGCATCTTGAACTGGCTTCTTTTCTGGACAGGGAGCCAGTGGAGGTTTCTGAGGTGAGGAGAGATGTGGGTATACTTGGGGAGGTCCAGAATGAGTCTGGATGCCACGCTATATATTGTCTGGAGTCCTCTGAGGATCTGGATTGAGACACTGGTGTAGAGAGCATTGCTGTAATCGAGGCGGCTGATGAAGAGGGCTTGAGTGACAGTCTCTGGTATTTACCTCAATCCATCTGAAGATTTTGCAGAGCAAGGAGAGGGTATGGAAGCAGGAGAAGGTGACTGCGTTGACTTGTTGTTTCATGGTCAGTTGGCTGCCCAGGATTATAGTGAGGTTAAGAGCGTGGTCAGTCAGTGTGGGTCCAAGATCGTTTGCCACCAGCTTTCGGGACCAGCTGTGGTCCCATGCGGAGGTGTTCTTTCTGAAGATCTGTACCTCAGTGTTGTCTGAGTTTAGTTTGAGGCAGCTGTCCCTCATCCAGTTGGCTACATCAATCATTATGTTTCAAAAGTTAGTTATGGTGTTAGAGTGGTCTTTGGTGAGCAAGAGGAGCAGCTGAGTGTCTTCGGTGTAGTAGATGATGTTTAGTCCATGGGATCGGACGATGTCAGTGAGGGGTGTCATGTAGATGTTGAACAGAAATGGGCTGAGGTAAGATCCTTGGGGCATGCCACATATGTTGTCTGTAGGAGTGGACATGAAAGGAGGTAGGCGGGTGCTCTTGGTACGTTCTGAGATGGATGAGATGATCCACTCGAGGGGGTGTTGTTGAATGCCGATGTTGTGGAGTCTGTCAATGAGGATGTGGTGGCCAATGGTATTGAATGCTGTAGACAGTGCGAGGAGGATCAAGGCCACTGTTTCTTTTTGGTCAAAGAGGGTTCTGATACCTGTTGCAGTGATGAGTGGCGGTCTTGGTGCTATGGTTGGCCAGAAGCCAGATTGGGATGCGTTGAGTAAGTGGCTTTGTTCCAGGTAGTCATTGAGCTGTCGATTTATGGCCTTCTAAAGTTAGTGTGAGGTCGCTGGGATTGGCAGAAGGCTTCTTTAGGAGGGGTCTGAATTCTGCATGCTTCCATCCAGCTGGGAAGGATGCTGCAGAGATAGAAGCATTGGGCAGGTTGGTCAGTTCAGAGCTTATTATTTTGGATCTGTGGTTGAAGGGATGATGGGGGCAAGGGGCAGTGGGTGCCCCGGAGTATATGGGGGCCATGATGGTCATGGTAGTTTGGACATTGAGTGGAGACCCAGTTGTTATGTCTGGGGTTTGCTGGTTGGATGAGGTTGTCGGGTTGGGAATTGAAGCTGTAGATGTTGGCAATCTTGCTGTAGAAATTGTTGTATAGGGAGTCTCAGAGTTGTTGGGAGGGATGTGCCTTGTTTTCTATGGCAGTCTGGTTGGAGAATTCCTTGATGATTTTGAAGAGTTACTTGGTGTGGTAAGCTGCGGCGTTGGTGCAGTCCGTCATTGCTGCTCTTTTGGCCACCTTAATGCGATAGCAGTAATCGCTGAGAGCTGTTTTGTGTGCACCTCTGTCAGAGGAGTCCTTTGCGATGAGACATCGCTTCTTGATTAGAAGATAGTTGCGCTTGTTTGTTCTGAGCTCTGGGGTAACACATAAAAAGAGAAAAGATAGACTCTAGAGATGTAGTATAGGTCTAGAAAACGGGGGAAAATACAAGAAAAGAAAGTATAAAAGTTTCCTGTTGACATGTATATCTTCCAAATTGGCTCTCAATGCCTGAAAGTCGTGACCAAAAGCTACTTCAAATACCTCAATGTAGAGCAAAATGTATATAGTTCTATTTCATGTTTTAATAATTTTTAGCTTAACTCATTTATCAAGCTTATTTTTTTATCCATACATATATCAATACAAAATTCCAGTGTTCACAATAATGTATATATATATCTATATATCCTCATATATATCTATCTATATTCCTGAAAAAACCAGAGGTTTCAGCCACGTTATAGTTAGAAATTAGCATTTAAAAACCCTTAGAAATTCACTGAAAAAACCATAGGTTTCATGGGTGTTATAGTTAGTTGGACATTTCACTCGTACAAAACCATAGAAATTCCTCCATTATAGTTAGTTCTGCTAACTATAACTCACGCCCCCGCAATGCACTGCTGGCGACGTCACATATTACATCACTCATGACATGGTCAGTGAAATCACTGATGACATCACTGATGACATATCAAATGACATAACTGATTACATCACAGATGACATCATCTAGTGACTGTGTGTTTCTGTAAAGTTTAAATATGTTTAATATATATAGGGAAAGGCATATTAAAGAATGAGTGAGTGTATAAGTGTCTGAATGGATGCTTTAGTAGGTGTGTGACTGACTCTATAAGTGAGTGATTAAACGTATCTTACTGAATGCATGGGTTAGTGACTAAACTGTGTGAATGTCTGTATTCATCTGTCTGTTGGTGTGTAACAAGCTATCTGGGTTTGTTAATAGCTACATGAGTGTCTATATCTGTTATTGATTGGTTGTCTGAGTATCTGTATGGGTGCCTGAGTGTTTATGTGGGTGGGGTGTGTGTGACTCTCTGCATAGATGTGTGAGTGGGTGATTCACTGGGTGCATGGTTTCAAGAGTGCATCTGTGATGAACTGTATGGTTGGGTGAGTGTGTGTATGGGTGTGTTAGTGAGTGAATGTATATCTCAGTGTTACATGTGTGAGTAATTACATATGTGAAAGGCAGTATATATGTGTGTTGGAGTATATAAATTGCTATAAGTGAGAGTGTGTGATTCTGAGAGTGGATGTATGGATTACTGTGTGCTTGTATGAGTGATTGTATAAGAGCTTAAAAATGTGCTAGTATTTGTATGAGTGTTTGAGCTGGTGTGTGTATAACTGTATAGGTGAGTAAATGGCAGTGTGATTAATTATTTGCATGACTAACTAGGTGTGTGAGTACCTCTATGGATGAGTGGTGGTGTGTGAGTGTTTATATAGGTGTATGAGTGCATATGATAGTCCTGTACTGAGTGACCATAAGTGTGAGTGACTGTACGGGTGAGTGAGTGGATGCATGTGTAAACCTAAGCATCAGTGAATGTGTATGTAGTTATTGCTTTTGGAGTGTCTATGGTTTTGAGAATGGCAGTCTGTAATTTAGACTAGGTGTATCAAAGGTTATATTAGGGTGTGAGAAGATGCATCAATTTATCACAAGGATGATGTCATCAGTGATGTCATTTGAGATGTCATCAATGATGTCATCAGTGATGTCACTGACCATGTCATGAGTGATGTAATATGTAACGTCATCAGCAGTGCATTGCGGGGGCGCAACTTATAGTTAGCAGAACTAACTATACCGAAGAAATTTCTATGGTTTTGTACGAGTGAAATGTCCAACTAACTATAACACCCATGAAACCTATGGTTTTTTCAATTAATTTCTAAGGTTTTTTAAATGCTAATTTAGAATTATAACGTCCCTGAAACCTATGGTTTTTTTGTGAATTTCTAAGGTTTTTTAAATGCTAATTTCTAACTATAACATCCCTGAAAACTATGTTTTTTTCAGTGAATTTCTAAGGTTTTAAAAACGCTAATTTGTAACTATGCCTGCAAAGGTAAGACATGTGCAGAAAGAGGAAGAAAGGCGCAGAAAGAAGCCAGAGAAATGCAGAAAGAGGCAACAGAAGTCCAGAAAGAGGAAGAAAGGTACAGAAAGAAGCAAGAGATATGCAGAACGAACCAACAGAGGTGCAGAAAGAGTCCTTGTTGCAATGTCATTCTGTGCCCTGGGCACCCCCTAACTTTTTGCTGACTGGATCTGGTGGTAACTGACTCTAACTGACCCGGGGCTCTGTCTAACGAGGCCCGCAGCCAGTGCTATGCTGAAAGACACTTAGAATACAGTAAAAACATCTACATACACTAGGGTACACTGTTGGTTGGAGTACCCCTGTGATTGGCATGACCTCCCCTGTAAGGCCCTAGTACATAATAAGGAAGGGAGATTAAAACTACCTCTAAGTCCCTAGCATATAATAGGGCATGGCAGTTTAGAGGCCACCATCCCTTTTCTGCAATTTCATGTGTGCACTGCTGAGCCTGAGGTCAGTTTAAAATAGCCCTTTGTGTGCAGAAAGAGGCAAGAGAGGTACAGAAAGAGGGAAGAAGGGTTCAGAAAGAGGCAAGAGAGATACAGAAAGAAGTAAGAGAGGCGCAGAAAGAAGCAACAGGTAAAGAAAGAGGGAAGAGGGTACAGAAAGAGGCAAGAGAAGTGCAGAAAGAAGCAAGAGAGGTGCAGAAAGAGGCAAAAGAAGTATAGAAACAAACAACAGAGTTGCAAAAGGAGGCAAGAGAATTGCAAAAAGAGGCAAGAAAGTTGCAGAATCAGGCAAAAGAGGTACAGAAAGAGGGAAGAGGGGTACAGACAGAAGCAAGAGAGGTGCAGAAAGTGGGAAGAGGAGTGTAGAAAAATGCAAGAGGGTGCAGAAATTTGCAAAAAAGGTGTGAAAAGAAGCACGAGCAATGCAAAATAACCAACAGAAGTGCAGAAAGAGGCAAAAGGGGTACAGTTAGAGGGAAGAGTGGTACAGAAAGTGCAAGAGATGAGCAGAATGAGGCAAAAGAAGTGCAGAAAAAGAAAGAAAGCTACAAAAAGAAGCAATAGAAATGCAGAAAGGGGCAAGAGAGCCACAGAAAGAAGCAAGAGTGATTTACACACCATTAGTACAAATTTAATACCCAAATTTAGCAATAAGTAACAGGTGACCATTCTAGGTTTGCAAAGGGCCTTCCACCACGCTGTAACACTTGTTGCTGCATCTTTGGTAACGCTTGAGCCGTTTGATCTAGAAATACGTTTTTTTTGTTCCTATCTGCAGATTATGCAGCAGATGATGTATTATGTGTCTAATGCGGAAAATGTATAATTGTGCAAAAGTCGGTGCAGCCAAACAGTCACATAATTCCAGTGGCCCTGCTGGAGTGGTGTGGCTCACTGGTTAGAGGCAAAAGACCCGGAAGCAGAGGACGGCCCGGGACCAGGGTTCAATTCCCGACGCGGCAGGGTCATGGACCAGGGCCAGCAGACTCGATAATTCTCGCCTCGGTGCCTACTCTAACCAGGGATCACACTCGGCAACTCTGGGCATTAGCTTGCCTCATCTCCACAACGGCCCCCCACATTCGCCGGGGATGCCTGGTTTCACCTTGGAGATACCCAGGCGGGACCATCTCACAGGGATAGCCAGGACGGGTTCCCCAGCGGTCTACAGCGCCAGGACGCCTCAGGGCAGCAGTGCGCTTTACAAGACACATACATTTACATTTACATACCTATGACTAGGTCCAGAAGTGCTCCTCAGTGGTTCCTTCTTTTTTGTCTCATTGAGTTTATAGTTTATCTTCTATGGAAACAAGGAAGACTAAACCTGAGGTTTCAACTCCACAACACAGACTATCATACCATACAATTACTCTCCATAACACATAATCCCACTTTACATAATTCCTATACACTAAATACCACATATTTTCTATCCACATAATTTAACTGCACAACATACCACATAATTCCACTACACACTACCTACATCCAGTCCACTCCAAGAAACATTAATAAAATATTTTTACATTTACAACGCCAATAGCTCTAACTCTCGCAAATGCGAAACCTATTACATTGCAAATGCTTCTTCAACTGGTTGTCATGTTTGCAGAATGGTGGAGAAAGGGGGCTGAGCCTCCAACCAGCGCTCAGGAATTCCACTGCGTAGGAATGACAGGAGGTACTAGGAGGGCTTCTTGGCTCCCAAAGTCCCTCAGGAGCAAAGTGGGCTTCATCCCCCTACCCGTGCCAGGGGGTGCATTTGCAGAGTGGTAGAGAAAGGGAGGGCATGGCCTCCGAAGACCTCTTAGCAATCCCACTGTGTGGACCTTACTGGAGGTAACAGGAGTGGTAGTTGGCCCCCAAGGACAACTTTGAGGGCCAACTAACCCACCTATTACCTCCAGTAAATCCCACAAATCAGCATTGGTAAGTACTGATAGCAGGCCACGCCCCCTTTGACCACCAGTCTGCAAATGTGCTCCATGACAAGGTCTTTGATGGGATTAAAGTCCTCTTTGCTGCTGGGGGTCCTTAGGGGCCAACTAGCCAACCCGATACCTCCTGTAAGCCCCAGATAGTGGGATTGCTGAGAGGTGGACACAGGCCACGCACCCTTTCTCCACCACTGTGCAAAGGTGCCTTCTGGTGCGCTCTTTGTAGGGGATGAAGTCCCCTTGCCTCCTCAGGGTCCCTGGGGACCAACTAGCCCTCCTGTTATTACTAGTAAGCCACACATAGCTGGATTTCTGAGAGTGGTCTGAGGCCGAGCCCCGTTTTTACACCACTCTGGAAATGCACCGCATGGTGCACTGCTATTCCAGAGATGAACTCCACTTTAGTCCTGAGGTCCTCAGGACACAAGAGGACCTCATCGCCCCACCAGCAGTGCACTAAGAGGCTTTTTGCATAGAGGTGTATAAAGGGGCATGGCCTTGGACTACCTCTCAGCAATCCCATTATGTGGGGCTGACTGGAGGTACCTGGTGGGCTAGTTGGCCCCTAGGGACCCTCAGGATTCAAGGGGATTTAATCCCCCAAACTAGAACGTGCTAGGAGGCGCGTTTGCACAGTGGTGCAGGGAGGGGGCAGGGCCTCCCGTGAGATGCCAGCTTTTTTTAAATTTGCTTTTCGGAAGGGGGTTGTTTTTTTTAAAACAAATAGAAGGGGGTCATGGGGCCACCCTCCCATGGCCGAATTCGTCCCCAGGGACCCCATCCACCGGGGCATGGCCACATATATATATTTTCTTTAACTTACTCCTAAGGAGGGGAACTGCGCGGTCACCCTCCTGAGGCCATTATTGGATTATTGGCCCCGGGGACCCCATTCCCCAGGGCTTTGCCTTGTTCTTTTAAAAATATATATATATTTACGGAGGGGGGCTGCATGGATCCCTTCCCTGGGCCACTATTGGCTCCGGGGCGCCCATATCCCAGGGCCAGGCCACACTTTGCGAACCGCCCCAATGTCCCTGCGGTCCCAGCCGGCTCCCGCCTCCTGCGGGAGCCATCATTGCTTTTGGGCAAGGGGAGCTGCTAACAGGCAACTCCCCTTGTCCAAAAGCAATTCTGCTTTGCTTCTTGGAAGCCAAAGCAGGTTTCCTGCTCTCGATTCCAAGAAGCAAAGTAGTGTTTGCTATGGCAGGATGGGAGCCGTGCTCCCGCCCTTCCATAGAAACAGCAGGAGCCCCCCACACTTCTTTTATATAATTGTGCCCCGGGGAGTTGGCAGTCCCGGGGGCTTGGGGGGAGGAGCACCCCATGCATTTCTTTTACAAATAAGCCCCAAGGAGGGGACATCCCCGGGGCTGCGGGGAGCTGCTTGCCTCCCGCACATTATGGATGAAGCCCCAGGGAGGTGGCAGTCCCTGGGGCTGCGGGGGTCCCGTGGGCCCCTGCAAATTTATTGAACATTGCCCCCAGGACCTCGCCCACCCGAGGGCTGTAAGAATCGAAGCACAGGAGCCAGTGCTTCACTTTTAAAAAAAATGTTGGGCCAGATTCACGCACCCAGGGACAATTCTGTCAATTTGTTTTAAAAAAAATGCTTTTTTTGGCCCTGGAGGTCCTTGTGGGACCCTGTTACATTCCACTTATTATATTTACTGTTGCTTTAATACATGGAACCATTTAGATGTGGCATGCACCATGCTTGCTTTTGTTTAAGTTCTATATTCTGTCAGAGCTTAGGTTTATGCTTTCCATCAGCGTTTCAGTTGCATCTGTAGCCGCTGATGGATGGATGTGCCGTGCTGTTAGGAATAAACTATTCTAAAGGATTTCTGTGTGAATCATCTTTCAACAATGGCGATGAGCTGAGGAACTACTCTAGTCATATATTCAGCACGGAAGCAGAGTGATTACTGAACCCTAAAGATTTTTGTGAGTTTTGCAATTTTCTTTTTGATTTCCGTTTTGGAAATATAACTGTACTGCTTTTGGAGCGGCTAGCGTTACTATCTTCATACACTCCGGTGTGTGTATTATTGGATTTTAGATTATTTAACATTTTTTGGGGTACTTGGATGGGCTACCATTTGTCGAGCGATCAGAAAGAACTCCATAGGATTTCAAAAGTAAATATCCATCACCTGAATCTTGCGTTCGATCTTCAAAGAGTGTTCTCTCTGAAGTACTACGAATACTGCCTTCGCTTCATTCTAAGCTAGAGCAAACATATAAGCATGCATGTCACGTGTTGACGTCTACACGCATAGCTGTATGTGCAACATCACATGGCGGCCATTTTATTTTGGGAACAACAACAAATACGAGTAGCCATAGCAATGACTAGGTTTTCACTGGCATTTACACCTACGAGGCACATTTTGAAACACCAGTCTAAACGAGTGTCTCCAGCTACATAGTCGTCACAAGACTTCTGCGTTTTAAATAAAACATTATTTTCTGGTGAGTGAAAAATTTTGTTTAAAAAAAGTAGATATATTTGTTGAAGGAGAACTTTGTGAGTTTTGGCAAGTAATATAAAAAAAATAAAAGCAAACATTGTTCTCATATAACAGCTATAAAAAAAATAATTCAAACAAATATACAAAACATTGTTGGTGTATCCTGGGGACAATATTTCTTTATATTAGTAAACAAGCATTACCACAAAATTATTTTGTGAGAAAACAAGTATAGTAAATTATACATACAGTATAAGACAGTATGCAGTTTGAACCTCCTGGAAACTTCTTACAAAGTAAAGGTGATCCTCCCGTTCCATGGATACGATGGAAAGAGGAATTTTTGGCATACATGGAAGCAATAGATGGACAATGCATGGGAGCAGAAAGAAAAAAAGAGTATATTTTTACATTGTCTTGGTTCAGAAGGGCAAGTCATTTTCAGAGCTCTTCCACAAGTGTTGACACATGAAGGACAAGAAGACATGAATGTATAAAAAGAGGGGATGTTATAAATGGAACAAAGATTCAAACCCACTACAAATATTGCACTTAACAGATTTAAGTTTTATACAAAAGCTCAAAAGGAAGAGGAGTCATTTGATAATTTTTTAACAGCGTTAAGGTCATTGAGTATGCACTGTAATTTTGGGACGAAGGGAGATGAAATGATCAGAGACCAGATCATTGTACATGTAAGGAATAAGAAAATACAAGAAAAGCTATGGGTCATGGGTTATCCTAAACTGTCAGAAGCCATTCCTACAGATTAAGCATTAGAACAATCGGAAAAGTGGATGCAGACTGTAAGCCAAAATACTGTCAAGACAGATGGAGTAGAAGAAGTATGCACACTTAAAAAGACAGATGAACACAAAACTGATAATTCACAAAATAAATTCAATAATTAAAAATGTAATAGTAGTTTTAATGGTAAAAATATGATAAGTATGAAAAACAAAATGCGTGTTACAGGTAGATTTCCTATAGCATCATTCTCGGGGTGTCCAGCTATAAACAGAGAATGTAAGAAGTGTGGCAGAATGGGTCATTTTGCTAATGTGTGCAGAGATAATAGAAAAAATGTAAATTAAACACGAGGTATGGTTTTGTGTGTTTCTGAGATAAACAAGGTCAACTGTGAAGGTAAGCACAGTGAATTGCAGGAGGGAAAGAAGGGTTTTGTTGTGTCTATCATCAAAAATGAACCCCACTCAAACGAAGGAATGGTAATGAAATCGCCTAAGTGTTGGGTACGTACAGATTGTAACACCAAGTGGTTTGTATAGTTAAAGCTTGACGATTGTAATGTCTTTCATGCTATGTAACTGCTGGTTGGAAGAAAAAATACAATTAAAAAGTGTTGGGTACAAGTACTAGGAGCGGAATTAGAACTTATGGTAGACTCTGGGTCTTCTTGGACGATTATCACTCAACAGTATTACAGGGAGAAATTGAGTGAAGCATGTAAAGGTAATTAAATTCACCATCTGACATTGTGGCTGAAAGCTTTGATGGATCTAAAATTGAAATGGACGGATATTTTGATGTTCCTTTGAGTTTTAAAGCAAGATGTGCTAATATTAAGTTATATATTGCGGTGAAAGATGTAAATGTTTTGGGTTGGAGGGATCAGTGGAAACTAGGCATCGTATTAAATCCACGATCTAGGGAACCTGTTTTACTGTGCGAAGAAGAATGGGCAGAACAAATATTTTCACTAAGTAATTGTGGGAAAGAATTACAAATTATTGCAAAGTAAAAAACATTTTTTACTGACAAGCTTGGCAAATTAGAAAACTACTCTCACAAAATCAAATTGAAAGACAATGCGATTCCTGTAAAGCAAAAATTGAGGGGTGTTCCTATTAATGTTTGAAATGAATTAAGGGACATGCTCAAGGAATTGGCCAGTAAAGGCATCATTGAAGCTATTGAATCTGCTGAATGGGTTTTCCCCATTGTTTTAGTGCAGAAACCGGATTAAAAATTGAGGGTATGTGTAGATTTGAGGGCGTTAAATGCCAACATAATTGTGGATTGTCACCCTCTATCAATCAATCAATCAGGGAATTGCAAGCACGCTACTCAGCTGTGAGGGTCTCAAGGTGCTGAGGGGGGTACGCAGATCTGTTTAGCCGAAGAGCCAGGTCTTGAGGGTCTTCCTGAAGGTGTTCAGGGTGATGGTGCGTCTGATGTCTGCCGGTAGCTGGTTCCAGGTCTTGGCTGCAATGTGAGAGAAGGATCTTCTGCCTGCTCTGTGGATGCGCCGGGTTTCGGACTGTGCGAGGTTGGAAGATTGGAGGTTTCTTTTGGGTATGTGGAAGGTGATTCTGTCGTTGAGGTATTTGGGTCCGTTGTTGTGTAGGCATTTGTAGACGTGAGTGAGGATTTTGAGAGTGACTCTTTTTTCCACATGGAGCCAGTGGAGACTTCGTAGGTGTTGACTGATGTGGTTGTGTCGGGAGATGCCGAGGATGAGTCTGGCGGCAGTGTTCTGTATTGTCTGGAGTTTGCAGAATAGGGACTTGTTGATGCCGGCATAGAGTGCGTTTCCATAGTCCAGTCTGCTGATGATTAGTGCGTGGGTGACTGTCTTCCTTGACTCAGGGGGGATCCACTTGAAGGGCTTGCGGAGAATGCAGAGATGTTGAAGCAGCTGGAGGTGACGGCGTTGACCTGTCGGTTCATGGTGAGTGATGAGTTGAGTACGATGCCAAGGATCTTGGCGTGGTCTGAGCGGGTAGGTGTGCTTCCGAGGGCAGTCGGCCACCAGGTGCTGTCCCATGCAGAAGAGGTGGTACCGAGAATGAGGACTTCTGTCTTCTTGGCCTTGAGCTTCAGGCAGCTGTTGGTCATCCAGACTGTGACATCTTACATTCCTTTCTGGAAGTTGAGTTTGGCAGTGGTGGGGTCTTTGGTGAGGGAGAGGATGAGCAGGGTGTCGTCGGTGTAGGATACGATGTTGAGGCTGTGTTGTCGGATGATGGCTGCGAGGGGGCCCATGTAGTTGTTGAAGAGGGTGGGGCTCAGAGATGAACCCTGTGGGACTCCGCAGGTGATTTTCGTGGGGTCGGACAGGAAGGGTGGGAGTCTGATCCTTTGGCTTCTTCCAGTGAGGAATGATTGGATCCAGTCCAGGGCTGTTCCTTGTATGCCTGCGTCATGTAGTCTGGCGACTAGTGTGCGGTGGGAGATGGTGTCAAAGGCCGCTGATAGGTCTAGTAAGATGAGGGCTGCGGAGTGGCCTTGGTCCAGGAGGGTGCGGATGTCATCTGTGGCAGCGAGTAGGGCGGTCTCTGGGCTGTGGTTGCTTCGGAATCTGGATTGGGACAGGTCGAGGACGGCGTTCTCTTCAATGAATCATGTCTGTTTCCTGTTGTCTATTTTCTCTGCAACTTTGGCTGCGAAGGGGAGGAGTGAGATGGGCTGATAGTTCTATATGGTGGGGCCAGCTGTGGGCTTTTTGAGTAGAGGTCTGACTTCTGTGCGCTTCCAGTTGTGTGGGAAAGTGCCTGTTTTGAAGGGGGTGTTAATGGTGCGTTGTAGTTCAGGTGCGATGGCAGCCGCAGCTCTGTGGTATATGTGAGGGGGGCAGGGGTCAGTGGGGGCCCCCGAGTTGATGCTTTTTCATGGTCGAGGCGGTGTCTTCGGCTGGGATCGGTGTCCAGATGGTGGGCTGGCTGGGGTTTCTGGGGGGCGGGGGGCCATCTGTTGCACCTGGTGGATGATCGATGAAGTTGTCGTAGAGGTTTTTGCTCTTGAGGTGGAAATAGGTTTCAAGCTTGTGGCAGAGGTCTTGGGATGGGGTGATGTCTGTGGCTTCGCTGCGTGAGTTGGTGTATTCTTGAATGACACTGAAAAGTTCCTTGGAGTTGGTGGAGTTGGCCAGGATTTTGTTGTGGATGAAGTTCCTCTTGGTGGCTCTGATCTGGTTGTGGTAGTCCGTGATGGCGTCCTTGTAGGTGGTGTGGTATTTGGTAGTCTTGGTGTTTCTCCAGTTCTTCTCCAGGCGTCTGCAGGTGTGTCTGGCTTCTTGGAGAGCGGTGGTGAACCAGGCAGCTTTCCTGGGGCGTTGTCTTTTGGGGTTGCATAGCGGGTGAGCTCGTCTGTGCAGTCGGAGATCCAGGTGTGGAGATCTCTGGCTGCCTTATTTGCGTCGGTGCCCAGGTGTGGTTGTCTCGGGTGAGGGTGGAGTTAAGTTGCTCGTCGGTATACTTGCTCCAGTTCCTTCCTGGTGGGCGTGGGACTGGTTTGCCCAATATAAATGAGGTGGTATCGATGTTGGAAGAGGCCAAGAATTTTTCAATGTTAGATTTAAGATCTGCGCACCATCAGATAGAATTAACTGAAGAGTCAAAAGATCTTACGGTATTTATTACTCCCCAAGGTCTTTATCAATACACCAGAATGCCTTTTGGTTTGGCTTCGTCCGCTTCAGTGTTTCAAAGAGTAATGTTTCAAATATTTAGAGATGTTGATCAATATGTGAAGTGTTTTCAAGACGATATTCTTATATTTTCAAAAAATGAAACAGATCATGAAATGCACTTGATCTGTTTAAGAAATCTGTTGAATGTTTAGGTCACACATTATCTGGTGATGGGGTTGCTCTGAAAAAATCTAATGTGGATGCTATTCTAAATGTGCCAGCTCCAGTTAATAAGGAACAATTATTGTAATTTGTACTACAGCAAATTTGTCGAGAACTTTGCCTCTAAGATGGAACCGTTGAGAAAGCTTTTAAGACATAATGTTTCTTATGACTGATCAAGTGAACAACAGAAAGCGTTTGAAGATGTTAAGTCACAAATTGTCAGTGCACCTATGTTAAAACCGTTCTGTATGAGGAAGGAGTGTATAATTACTGTTGATGCCAGTTTCTATGGTATAGGAGGTGTGTTGTCACAAACAAAGTGGTGAAGAGGAGTGGAATGTGGCATTTGCTTCAAGAACACTAAATTAAACAGAACACAAATATGCGCTAATTGAGAGGGAGCTCCTGGTGTGTGTGTGGGCTTTTGAACATTATCAAATTTATGTGTGGGGCAGCAAGTTTATCTTGAGGACAATCATAAACCGTTAGTAAATATCTTGTCTTCGGGAGGAGGTTGGAATTCCACAGCAAGAATTGCTAGGCTATCTTCTAAGCTCCAAGAATACAATTTCAAATCGGAGATGTACCAGGGTTTTTTTTGTACTGCAGATTTCTTATCACGGCAACCATGTAATCAAAATGAGGTTGCATTATTCAAGGATTGTGATGTTGTGGTTAATATCAAGGATGTGGTGCCAGTACAGTTCAATGAAATTACTGAAACCAATTGGGAAGAGTGTGTACGTAAGGATGACAATTGGGATAACATTAAAAAATAAGTGATCGAAGGGTGGCCAAATAAAAAAAACATAAGTTCTGAATTACTTCCACTATTTAATCTGTCAGACGAATTGCAGTTTGAAGGGAATTTACTGTTTAAAGGTAATAAGTGTGTACCTCCTAAAGGTTTAATGAAGTTAATACTTAAAATTTCACACAAAACTCATCCAGAGATGTCGGCCATGAAACGTTTGGTAAGGAACTATTTCTAGTGGCCAGTTATGGATAGATTTATTGATTACATTGTCCAAGAGTGTGATATGTGTGTGTCCAGTGAAAATATTTTAAAGGTAAACACACCTCCAATGAAAATTGTAGATTGGCCTAAAGAACCCTGGCAGAAGATTGCGTTTGACATCTCAGGCCCATTCAAAATTTTACCAAATAAGTTTTGCTTTGCACTGGTATTAGTTGACTACCATTCCAAGTGGCCAGAGGTGAAATTTGTTTCGCAAGCCATCGCTGGTGCAGTAATTGATTTTTTTAAAGAGGTGTTTGCAAGGAAAGGATATCCGTCTATTTTGGTCACGGACAATGGAGTGCAACTAACGTTTTCTGAAATGGGAGTTTTCTTAAAGCATTGCGGAATAAAACATTTGATAACCTCTTTGTAGGAGCCACATAAAAATGGTCAAGTGGAGCGCTTTAATCATGTCTTGTAAGGATATGTGGTAGAAGCTATTAAACATAAAAGTGAGTGGTTGAGTGCTTTGAGAGAAAGTTTATGGCAATATCGCCTTACCCCACACACCATTTCTAAAATCACTCCATTTAGACTGTTGAAAGGTGGAGACACGGCTTCTATTGCTTGTCCTTGGTAGTTCAAATATGGAAAAAAAGGAGACGAGGCAGAGTGTGTAAATGAGACTGCTAGGACAGTAAAAAGGAAACAAGACAAAACGAAATTCTGGTATGATAACAAGTGGAAGACAAAGATGCATGAATTTAAAGTTGGGGACTGGGTCAGGATTTTGAAACCTGGTTTCATTAATAAATGAGCAACCAAATTTGGTAAACCTATGCAAATCAAGAGTATTGTTACTAATAGTGTTATTACTCAAGATGGAAAGGTGTGAAATATGTGGAGAGTAGCTAAATACCCCAATTCTTTATTTGAAAATGGTGATGACAATTACAATGAGGATGAGTATCCGGCAAGCGAGCACCATTGCGGGCAAAGCGGTATATCTGATTGTGATAATAGAGATAATTCTGTGTCTTCAAGGGTTAAAGTTTCTAATCGCTTAAGAAAAGCTGAAAAAAAATATGTGGATTTTGGCTGAATTTTGTACAGAATTTGTTGTAATCAGTTGGTTGTTCTTTTTGTGTCTTACTTTTGTATATTCCACTTATTATATTTACTGTTTCTTTAATACATGGAACCATTTAGATGTGGCATGCTCCATGCTTACTTTTGTTTAAGTTCTATATTCTGTCAGAGCTTAGGTTTTTGCATTCCATCAGTGCTTAAGTTGCATCTGGAGCCACCGATGGATGGATGTGCCGAGCTTGACACGGATGCGGATCCAAGTGGGCAAACAGTAGGACCTGTTCCCTCTGTGATTGAAGAGTTTGGTTTTTTACAGCAAGACAAATACCATCTTCAAGCATTACGAACACCATTGACATCCAACCAGGAAGCCTTGTGGTGAACGACATGAACCTAATGTTGGATATGAGGCAACTTGAAGAAGAAGCTGAGATCAATGCCTTGAGTGCAGGTATTGATACACAGAACGCCATTGACCAGGCTACAGAACTAGCAGCAGCACAAGGCATAGACATTGCAAGCAATGCTCCAACAAGCTTCAGACCCAACTCTAGATTTCCACCTATGTCAACCAGAGATTCTGTGGACATTTATAATGAGCTGTTGACCAATGAATTGAAAAATTTACATAGGTGCACTAGCGAAAGGCATAAGACAATGTCACAGAAACAAAGAGACTACACTGCTCTGGTCAATAAACTTTCATCAAATGCAGACTGTATTGTGCGTAATGCAGACAAGGGCGGGAATGTTGTATTATTGGGTAAACAACACTACCTAAGTGAAGCATACAAGCAACTAAATAATCGTTTGAATGATTTCAGAGTTGCTGAAGCTGCTATGATTACCAGTCACCACCTTTATAATGCACAATTACCGAAATGGTATACTCAATGCTTGATCACGTATGATGAAATAATGTTTTTAAAAATCAACAATCCCGTAATGCCAGTAATGTATCTGATTCCTAAGGTGCATAAAGACCCTGAAAATCCACCTGGGTGACCAAAAATTTCAGCCATGGGCAGCGCCCTCGAAAATGCATCTAAATATGTGGATTTGTTTCTTTGTCCTTTATTTAAGACTCTTCCATCCTATATTCAGGATACATGGGGTCTTCTTAAAGAGGGTTTATGATCTTCCATGGGTACAAGATTTTTTGCTGGCAACAATTGACGTAACTACATTATATACTAGTATCAAGCATGAGGATGGTCTGAATGCTATTAAACACTTCCTAGGAGGCAGACCGTTAAAATTTGGGTCACATACACAAATGCTTATAGCAATGATTTCTATTTGCCTTAAAGACAACTATTTTCTTTTTAATGGTGAATTGTTTCATCAAATATGTGGTACAGCTATGGGCACCTGCTTTGCCCCCAGCTATGCGAATTTGCATATGGGCTGGTGGGAGGAGCAGGTGGTTCAGACTCTGTACCAAGAAGAGTGGCAACACAACATAATACACTGGAGTCGATTCATCGATGAATTGTTTGTCGTGTGGAAATGTTCAGAAAATTCATAGGATGAAGTTATAAAAAAACTTCAGGTCAATAATTTAAATCTAAAATTCATCAGTACCATCAGTGCAACCTGCGTGAATTTTCCTGATCTGATAGTTTACATAAAAGAAGGAAAACTGGAAACAATGCAGTATTTTAAGCCTACAGCAGAAAACACATTGCTTCATGCGACGAGTTTCCACCCCAAGAATTTAATCAGAAGCATCCCCTATGGGGAATGTCTGCGCACTATACGAAACTGTAGTGATCAAGAAGAACTTAACAAAGAATTGAGCTGTCTGAATGTGCGTTTTAAATCTAGAGGCTATTCAGAAGAGTTTATAAAATCAGCCATATTCAAAGCTAAGAAAAAATCAATGGAAGAAATCCTTTTCAACAAAAGTAAAACAAAGGAAAAGTTGGAAAGTGATAGTAAAAACCAGTGCCGGATGGTTACCACATACAATAAACAACACAAAAATGTGAGAAACAATATGTCCAAGCACTGGCACGTGATACGTAACGACCCTGTTTTAGGGAAGTTAGTGCAGAGAAGACCTCTAATACCTTTTAGACGTGCCAAATCCCTTAAACAAATGTTAGTGAGTAAAATGGTACCTCTGTCTAAACCTAAAATGAAAGCCTCCACTTGGTTGAGTAGAAAAGAAGGATTCATAAAATGCATGAAATGCATAGCTTGTGTCCACGGTAAAAACACAACTATGTATACATCAGGACTCTCTAAGAGAGAAAGAAAATCAAGGGGCACTTCACGTGCAAGACCGAGTTTGCTGTCTACGTGCTTCAGTGCCCTTGTGGCCTGAGGTACATGGGCAGTAGAATTCTGCCGGTACACAAACAAGTGCTTCAACATCTCAAAACCAAAAAAAATGGGGTTGGATCTTATCCAGTTGCACGACATTTTGAGCAACAGCACAGTAAGAGTGTACAAGGATTATCATACTTTGTAATCGATGCAGTTCCACCTAATATAAGGGGTGGAGACCGGGAGAAAAAATTGAGAAGGTTAGAATCGTGTTACATAATAGAGCTTGGCACAAAAATCCCAGAAGGTCTGAATATGGAGGAAGATTTTCATACGCATCTTAGATGAATGAAATTTTGTAGTGAGCCTCCCATCTAACAAAAATTCTGTTTTTTTTTTATTTTATTTTTTATTTTATGTTTTTTAAGCACAATGCACTTTAGAAGACAACGGTATGTTGACATGTAATAACTTCTGCTAATAATTAATGCCCACTTGGGCTGGAATGTGAATATTGTTTTTATGAAGCTATCAAATAAGGCGGTTTTGATATTTGTGCAAAGTGCACGCTGCATGGAGGTTAAATGCCCACATGGACTTTATTACTGTTATATTTGTAAACATTGATTATGCAAATGTAAAAAATATATTCATAACTCTGGGCATATGCATATACAGTCATAATGTGCTTGCTCGAGTTGGACTTAATGATGTTAGTCTTGCATTACCCACTATGGTGGGATTTATTGGCATTATTGATGTCAACAAAAATTTATTCAAGACGTCAATAGCAAGGCGTAATTGTTAATAAGCACAATTCCATGTCAAACTGGTTCGCCATTAATATTGGGAATCAGTTTTAGCAGAGTTTCATGAATTTGTGACCACTGTGTATTGAATTTGCAAAAAACTGCAAGTCGGTCTTCTTACACACTTATTCAGTAGTTCACATGTGACACGGGACATAATTGCATTTAAAAACAGTTGACAAACTGCATTGATTTTGTTGGTGAGCAAGCCTGCAGGGCAGGTGAAACACGTCCGACAGTCAACAAATAAATCAATAATTGTTCAAGACAAGGCTGTGGAGTGGTTTCTCGGAAAAAGAGAATTGAAATTTTGTAAACACAATGAGATGCTCCTTGAAATAATTACCTTCTGCTCGAATAACAATATTTTTATTTTTTCAGGCCAATTATACTGTCAACAACGTGGGACAGCTATGGGCACGTGCTTCGCCCCCAGCTATGTGAATTTATTCGTAGGCTGGTGGGAGAAGCAAGTGGCCTGGGGAGAGATTAATGAAATGTGGATGGATAAGATAACATTATGGGCAAGGTACATCGACGATCTCTTTGTTGTTTGGAGGGGCAGCCGCTCCTCGGCTGAGGAGTACGTAGCCTCGCTAAACAACAATGAGCTGAATCTAAAATTCACCTATGATATCAGCAATAGACCAGTGACCTACCTTGATCTGGAGGTTCATGTAGAACACAATACACTATTAACCCGGTTATATAGAAAACCCACAGCCGGAAATGGAGTTCTACACGCAGGCAGTCATCACCCAGTGAGCCAAATAAAAAATATACCCTTCAGAGAGCTACTACGATTAAAAGGGAACTGTACCACCCAGGCGAGTTATAAAAAAGCCAAAGATGAAGCTCTGCAGAGATTCAAAAGAAGGGGTTATACCAGGGGAGACCTGGTATAGGCTGACACTAAGGTGGAGAAAATCAACAGATTAGATCTATTAGTAGCAAAAATTCCTAACAAAACAGCTGATAGTGGACTAATAAGAATGATAACTAGCTACAATGAAAGATCTAGCAGTATTGTACACATTTTTCGAAAAAATTGGCATATCCTACAAACAGACAATATTTTAAGGACTAAACTTCCAGAACACCCACTTATAACATACAGGAGGTGCCCCTCAGTGGGGGATCATCTCATCCACAGCCATTTTACCAACACCTCTAAAACCCAAAATCAAATGAACATCGTGGGATTTTTTCCATGCAAACACTGCAAAGCCTGTAAATTTAGCAGTAAAATCAATACTTACAAGGGCAGACCAGGGGATCCGAGGCCTGTTCGTAAGATACAGAGATTCCTGAATTGTAATTCGGAATACACTGTGTATTGCTTGACATGCCCATGCCAAAAACTTTATATTGGAAGCACCATAAATGCAACAAAAAAACGCATCTTGGAGCACATGCGTGCAATTACTAATAAAGATGCGACCTACCCTGTTGCACGCCATTTTGAGAAATATCATCAAAGCAACAGGGACCTCCTGCAATTCTACTGCATAGACCAAGTGGAAAAACAAGAAAGAGGAGGAGACAGGGTGTGCCAACTAAGGGCCTTGGAATCTAAATATTTTATAGATCTACAAACCAAGGCACCCACAGGTTTGAATAACGATGAGGAGCTATGGGTACATCTGGAGTAAAAAGTAATTTGGAAGAAAAAGGAAAAAAACAAACAGAAGTTGCTGTCTTAAATAAAGCCCTAGAAGATACTAGATATCTCTCATCTGTAATAGACTCAACAGATTCAGTAAGCCCATTCAGGGCTAAAAAACGGAAGCAAAATGTAGACACAGATATACTTTGGGTGTATTAAATAATTGATCACACTGATTTATACCAAGGTATTATTCTCTAATCAAGAAATACATCTAAGAATTTGAAAAATTAGAAGGAACTTATTCTATCATTGTGACATCTAATCATGATTTTACAAAAAATACTGATTGTATTGTCAACTTTGCACATGAATTGCACTAATTATGAGAAGTGTATTAGAAATGGATTCATGTGCGTAAAACCCAGAATTGCGAGTGTAAATAACAAACTGTTGTCGATTGTTGCCAAACCAAGAATGTTTTTAAGTTAAGCACAAAGCATTTTAATTTAAGCACTTTAAGAAAACAACATGTTTAAAAATGGCCGCTTTACTTCTTTGAAAGAATGCACTGTTAGTCCTATTTTTATTTATATGAAATAATCACGTGATGTATGATGAAATTAAATATGCGCACACAATGGAGGAAACTGACATTGAGAAAGCCGATAGGTGAAACGCGTTTGTCAGAGGAGGGGGGGAAGTTAGCAAAATAAACACCAGCGAGGAAATCATCCGAGTGTGCTCTCCATTTTTTACAGCGAGCAAAAGGTAGCTGTGTTGTGTAATATATTTATATATATATATATATATATATATGCTCGATATTCCTTCAGCCACCTTCCCAATTCCCGGAGCTGTAGCGAAGGATCACAGCACCACAACCGGCTAGTAATTCCAAAAAGTGCTTTTATTTAAACCAAAGTGACGTAAACGGTAGATGACGGTCTACACGTTTCGGCTCCCAGCCTTCTACTGGACGATATAGTCATGGAGCCTAGAGTGTCTTTTTAAAGTGCTAGTGCGATTACCCATATAATAAAAAGTGAAGACAGACTAGAAAAAATTTATCAATCCAAATAAAATTAACATTTTTCCTTTGTGCGTACATTGATCCATTAGTTTTTCTTTTGAGGCAACATAATCATTTCATTATAATAATTTATAAAGTGCTAACCAATATTATAAATAGTGTGTTTTGATAGGTGGGAGATTTTTTTTTTTCTCTAAAGATATTTTTAAGATGTTTCTCTATACCATGTATCTCAGTATGGCTAATACAGTCTGCACATCAATGATAATTATTTTATGCGAGTACACATATATGTGGGCGGTATGTTTTTGAGAATCATTCTTCATTTTGTGAACCTTATCATTGTAAAGTACATTTTGATTTTGATTTTGAATTCCAATAGCTATATGTATATATATACCTCTGGTTGCGTCCATTATAATAATAAAGTGACTAGTGCATTAATGACCTCAATCCAATTTTGGAAAAAGGGAGCGATGGTGATAAAATGTAAAGTACATAATCATCACCTAAACCTGAAATAACAATTGGATAAAAAAATCAACATTAGGTTCCATAATTTTTCAGTCATTTCGCACAAAATAATACATATGTTATTATTCTCAAATGTAAAAACATTAAAAGTAAAGTTATAGTCCATACTGAACAAGCAAAGTTCTTGGTAACCTTTCTCCCATCTATTCCATATATGTCAAAGAGCAAGTCTTTTTAGCAGCAATAATGGTATCTTTCAGATGTTTTGGCATCCCTGGATTTCCACGTCTCCTCAGTTGTTTGCTTTATCGACAAAAAATTCCAAAGTCAGTTCTTATCTTTCTTTATCTTAGATGCACCTACAGTTCAGCATCTAAGTTGTGTCCTGACGGATTCCCAGTACCAATGGCTAAAATTGTTCTAGACTCAGTTCTACGTAGGTCAAGGGTTCTATTGCCTCCTCTTTCCTTTTGTTTTACAATCTTGATTCCTGAGTATTTCAGTTGTTTGCAGTCACTGGAATAAAATTTGTGGAAATGTTTGGCCATTGGGTACGTGAAGTTTTTGTTTTTTATGGCACATAGATGTTGCAAGATTCGTAACTTTAATTTGTTGATGGTACTTCCTACGTATAACCTTTTGCACGGGCACTCCAGAAGATATACAACAAACTTTGATTCACATGTGATATGATCCATGATTTTCTCAGTATGAGCATTTTGAAGCTGGTATGTGGTCATGTTTTGGCCATGATCACAGGCTTTGCACTTTGAGCATTTCCAGAATCCCGGACTACTAAGCCAAGATGATGTAACGTCCTTTTTAGACTCAAAGTGACTCTGTATGAGTATGTCTCCCGATGATGATGTTTTCCTGTACGTGATGTTAGGTTGAGGAGACAGTACCCTTTTGATAGTTTCATCTAACATTAAAATGCCCCAGTGCTTCCGAATGATCTTTTTCAATTCATTGCTTTGATTGTTAAAGTCAATGATAAATCTGGTCGTTGTCTCATCTCCTTTCTTACATTTTTCAGAATTTTCTTAGCTTCTTTGTAAGAGATCTGCTCTTATTGCTGTGGTGACTCTTTTTTTGCGGTGGTTATTACCTCCAGGGGGTATCCTCGTTGTAGGAAGCGCTCACTCATTTCTTTGATTTGTAAATTCAGGTCAGATGTTTCAGAGCAGTTCCTCTTTGCTCGCAACATCTCCCCGTAGGGAATGCTCCATTTTAGATTTTGCGGGTGCCCACTGTTCGCATGCAGAATGCTATTGTAGGCGGTGGGCTTCCTGTGCATTTGTGTGCATATCCTTTGACCTTGAATGAAAACTTCTACATCCAGAAAGATGATTATCGTTGAGCTTACTGTGAATGTTAGATTATACTTGTTGGTGTTGAGAGAGTTTAAGAAGTTCTGGAGGTCGTTGCTGTTGCCTTCCCAAATAATGAAAAGGTCGTCTATAAATCTTGACCAGAATTTGATGTTCCCAGATTTTTCATTCCTCAGTACCTCTGTCTCCCATACAGCCATCAGTAAATTAGCATAAGTCGGCGTGAAAGATGTCCCCATCGCAGTGCCTTGCTTTTGGAGAAAAAGATCACCTTTAAATAAAAAAATATTGTGTGATAAACAATATATGAGCATTTCTATTAACATATCTGAATGTTCGAGATGATTTATGGACCTGGTTTGTAGAAATTGCTTCACTGCTGCTATTCCATCAGAGTGGAGGCTGGAAGTGTACAGTGATGAGACATCAATTGAAGCCATGATATAGTTGTTTTTCCAGGAGATTTTCTTGTTTTTTTTAAAAAAAATCCATTGTGTCCCTCAAATAGGATGGAAGTGCTGTAGCATAATTCATAAGGAAGATGTCAAGAAATCAAGATGTTGATTCTAACAGAGATCCAATGGAACTTACTATCGGTCTTCCTGGTGGATTTTGTGTTGATTTATGACCAAACAGTCCTGCTCCCAGAGAAGAAGGCACGTACACGAAAGCTGCTGGAACAAGGCACTTTTATTTTCCTGGGTCTCCCTTGACCCTGAGCTCAAGGAGACGCGTTTCGGCTTCGCAGAAGCCATTGTCAATCAAATTGGCGCCCAAACAATTTGAGTATATATAGGCCTCCCCTTGCAGGTACGAAATAGACATACACAAAATACTTTTGCCTGAATAAAGTGCACCGATGTGTGATGATTATAAAGTGTAACCATATTATTGTAGTTATACACATGGGTAATAGTCAGTGGTACCATTAGAGCAGCTCCGATATTTGCCAGATTTGAATAATACAAAAAATACAAGAATGTCTGCAATTCGTAATTTCTGCGTACCCAGCAATATAACGCCCCTCTCCTTTCCTGTGTGCAAATAAAAGTTCATAGCTGGACAACATTTATGTCATCTGCCTAAACGGGAACATTGGGAATATGTGCACTGGCCGCCAATCGCTCAGAAACATGTGCCTGAATACAAAAATAAATATAAAGTCGAGAAATAAAAGGAAAGCTGCACAATATCACCGCATTATTATCGCAAGATTCCCTCTAATCTGGCTAGTTCAAATGGGCTGGGTCAAAGGTTGCTTTGAGTTCGATCTGTCTCTTAAGCTATTAAAGCAATACTATTTGATGACAAAGATTGATTTAAGTTGGTATGTGGTCATGTTTTGGCCATGATCACAGGCTTTGCACTTTGAGCATTTCCAGAATCCCGGACTACTAAGCCAAGATGATGTAACGTCCTTTTTAGACTCAAAGTGACTCTGTATGAGTATGTCTCCCGATGATGATGTTTTCCTGTACGTGATGTTAGGTTGAGGAGACAGTACCCTTTTGATAGTTTCATCTAACATTAAAATGCCCCAGTGCTTCCGAATGATCTTTTTCAATTCATTGCTTTGATTGTTAAAGTCAATGATAAATCTGGTCGTTGTCTCATCTCCTTTCTTACATTTTTCAGAATTTTCTTAGCTTCTTTGTAAGAGATCTGCTCTTATTGCTGTGGTGACTCTTTTTTTGCGGTGGTTATTACCTCCAGGGGGTATCCTCGTTGTAGGAAGCGCTCACTCATTTCTTTGATTTGTAAATTCAGGTCAGATGTTTCAGAGCAGTTCCTCTTTGCTCGCAACATCTCCCCGTAGGGAATGCTCCATTTTAGATTTTGCGGGTGCCCACTGTTCGCATGCAGAATGCTATTGTAGGCGGTGGGCTTCCTGTGCATTTGTGTGCATATCCTTTGACCTTGAATGAAAACTTCTACATCCAGAAAGATGATTATCGTTGAGCTTACTGTGAATGTTAGATTATACTTGTTGGTGTTGAGAGAGTTTAAGAAGTTCTGGAGGTCGTTGCTGTTGCCTTCCCAAATAATGAAAAGGTCGTCTATAAATCTTGACCAGAATTTGATGTTCCCAGATTTTTCATTCCTCAGTACCTCTGTCTCCCATACAGCCATCAGTAAATTAGCATAAGTCGGCGTGAAAGATGTCCCCATCGCAGTGCCTTGCTTTTGGAGAAAAAGATCACCTTTAAATAAAAAAATATTGTGTGATAAACAATATATGAGCATTTCTATTAACATATCTGAATGTTCGAGATGATTTATGGACCTGGTTTGTAGAAATTGCTTCACTGCTGCTATTCCATCAGAGTGGAGGCTGGAAGTGTACAGTGATGAGACATCAATTGAAGCCATGATATAGTTGTTTTTCCAGGAGATTTTCTTGTTTTTTTTAAAAAAAATCCATTGTGTCCCTCAAATAGGATGGAAGTGCTGTAGCATAATTCATAAGGAAGATGTCAAGAAATCAAGATGTTGATTCTAACAGAGATCCAATGGAACTTACTATCGGTCTTCCTGGTGGATTTTGTGTTGATTTATGACCAAACAGTCCTGCTCCCAGAGAAGAAGGCACGTACACGAAAGCTGCTGGAACAAGGCACTTTTATTTTCCTGGGTCTCCCTTGACCCTGAGCTCAAGGAGACGCGTTTCGGCTTCGCAGAAGCCATTGTCAATCAAATTGGCGCCCAAACAATTTGAGTATATATAGGCCTCCCCTTGCAGGTACGAAATAGACATACACAAAATACTTTTGCCTGAATAAAGTGCACCGATGTGTGATGATTATAAAGTGTAACCATATTATTGTAGTTATACACATGGGTAATAGTCAGTGGTACCATTAGAGCAGCTCCGATATTTGCCAGATTTGAATAATACAAAAAATACAAGAATGTCTGCAATTCGTAATTTCTGCGTACCCAGCAATATAACGCCCCTCTCCTTTCCTGTGTGCAAATAAAAGTTCATAGCTGGACAACATTTATGTCATCTGCCTAAACGGGAACATTGGGAATATGTGCACTGGCCGCCAATCGCTCAGAAACATGTGCCTGAATACAAAAATAAATATAAAGTCGAGAAATAAAAGGAAAGCTGCACAATATCACCGCATTATTATCGCAAGATTCCCTCTAATCTGGCTAGTTCAAATGGGCTGGGTCAAAGGTTGCTTTGAGTTCGATCTGTCTCTTAAGCTATTAAAGCAATACTATTTGATGACAAAGATTGATTTAAGTTCCATCTGTCTCTTTTGCTGCAAAAGCATTGCTATTTAATGCCCTGTTATCCTCACATCATCCAAGTATATATCCTTAGGAAACAGTGGGGCATAATGTTAATAGGCGACACCAGGCGGCCAAAATAAACAGATATTGTGGTTTTCCAACATCAATGAAAGCCAGCAGGTACGCACTCAGGTCCCCACAAAACTACAACTCCCATAAGGCAACTTGGCATCGGTAAATAACGGAAGTCCATGGGCAGTGACCCGTGACTCAGTCAATATCTTTAGTCCATCTCATTTGGGCCAAAGTCGAAATAAAGAAAAAATGAATAAATGAGTACAGCCATTTGAAAGAAGGGTTTCGAAATCATTCTTGGTGGTCAGCATAAGATGTGAATTCCTTCAAGCACAAAACCCAGGATCGAAGGAGACCAATAAACAAAAACTGATTATGCCACACAGCACTCACCGCTTCTGCATTGGTATCCGCAGTGCCCAGTCACCAGAGGGCACCTGACTTCTGGGCAAGGCATTTCTAGCTGGGGAAATGCACGCCCCATGCTGACAGTTGCGAAAAACGCCCCGCTACAGGATGCTGGTCTCCTCACTGCTGTCATCCTTAGTCCTCTTCCTGGCATCCACTCTGGAGGCTCCACCTTTAGTATTACCATACTCCTCCAAACAGACACGGTCAGAAGGAAGAGCCACAACCGAATGGTGTTACGTGGACAGCGCTTGACAAAAAATACAATGTATTGTACATTGAAATTAATTCATTTTTACATCACATTATTCACTATATATTGCCCCATATCTGTACTCACTCTCCACTTAAACATTCACACTGCAATCTCCCATTCATGCCCCAGCCTGATCAGCCATACCTCTTAGTGTAAATCCAGGAATATTCTTTTGTTGTTGTGAGCTGGGGTTTTTCAACGGATAGTCAATTTATGTTTTGGTGGCATCAAAAATAGTGAACCACCTTCATTAGGACCACCCGATATATACCATAGGTTCTGGTGAGATAATATGGGATAGTCAGCCTCCATGATGTATTTTCAACCAAGGCTAAGATGGAACACCTTCTCAGGTTCTTTTGCTAAGAGCAGGTGCATTAAAATTCCCTTTGTTGTGTATGTACTGGATTGTTTCCTGTAATGAACCACTTCCATCATGTGTAGTTAAATCATAGCTTACATCACTGCAGCACGTTGATTATCAAGATCGAGAACAGAGTATACATCTTCACTAATTCTACCTCAGTTCTTTTGGAAAGAAGGTGTCTCATGACAGCCCCAACATTCGCTTATCGACCACAAAGCCTTTCTGTGGTATACCAGCTGGCATTTCTTAATGTTATTTTTGTTTTTGTTGGCTTCAGTGGGGCGACTTTGTCTGCGTATTTGTTAATCCAAGCAGAGAAGTTGTGGACGTCCTGGTCAAGGTTGGCTGATGAGTCGGGTGGTGTGGTGCTGAGAGTGTGCATCTATTGGCTCTCAGTTATTTTTCCCCAACTGTGGTAGGGGGTACTTTGGTGCTTGGTGATGGTGTGCTGGGCGTTGGAGATGTTAAAGTGGACAATTGTGTGGACAGTCCAGGAGCGTTACGTGGTGTGTCTGTCGCTGGAAGAGAAGATGGTGTTGAGGGTGTACCAGCATTGTGGGTGGGTTCAGTGAGTAGTTGGGTAAGTCTGATGTTGTTGAGGTTCTCCAGTAGGAATGTGGAGTTGGTATCCTTGGGGTTCATGATGTGGAAGTTAAGGTAGCTGAGCAGAAAGTAGTGGAGGGAGTCAATGGCGAGGGGGGCAATGAAGTTGGTAACAGCATTGCAGAATGCTGCTCAGGGTCCTGGTGGTCTGCATGTGAGGGTGCCTCTTGTGGCTGTCTTGGCATTGATGTAGATGAGCAAGCTAAAGTAGTCCATGAAAGGTGTTGGGTCATCCTTTGTAGCAAAGCATTTGATGGATTACTTCAATATTATGGCAATTCCTCTGCCGTGCTTGTTGGGGTGGTCCAGGTGCATCATCTTGTATCCCTTGGGAATGACGTAGGTGATGTCTGGGATCGAGGTGGGCCTGAGCCATGTCTCAGTGATGAAGGTGACGTCTGGGGTGAGGGTAGTGATGGTGACCCAGATTTCCATGCCATGTTTGCTAAGCAACCGTGTGTTGAGCAGGAAGCAGTTTAGTGGTTCTGGGTTGTTGGTGACCTTCTGGAAGGTAGTGGTGTTGAGTCCTGTGTGGGCAAGCAGTCCTCTGAGGGAGGAGAAGCGGCAGTGGTGACAGGTGAAGGGTCCTTTGGTGTACTGCAGGGAGGACGTGCATCAACGGGAGTCTTGGCATCTGGTGTTGAGGTCCAGGAGCTTGTTGGTGGAGTAGCAGCAGTTGGTGGGAGGACTGGGGGTCCTGATGCAGGGCATCATCCAGGCACAGACGGGCCTGCCTCTGACAGGCCTTTGGAGCTATGGCAGGAAGCCTGCTTTGCTCCTCCGCTGCGCGGCTGTACTGCAGCATTCATTAAAGAGGCCTCAGGGAGGGGCACTGGGGAGGCGGGAGTGGGGCAGAGTGGGAATGGGTAAAGTGGCTAGAGCAGGAGGAGAGAAGAGAAGGGCGTGGCAAAGGACCTGAGAGGCTAGGAAGTCTGCTGGCAGTAGTCACAGGGCCTGGAACCAGGGAAAGAGGTCTGCTTTGCTGGCAGCAGGGCAGGGACCTAGGGCAGGAGCAGTCCAAAAACAGCAGTGGCAGTGTATAGAGCTGGCAGGCCTGCTCAGTTAGAGCTGTAATATGGACTTTATTAAATAGGCCTCACAGAGGAGCGCTGGGGAGGTGGGCAGAGCGGGAGCAGAAAAAGTAGGCAGAGCAGGAGGCGGGAAGAGGAGGGTGTGGCGAGAGTGGCAAGGCAACCTCGGGGTTGGAAGCCTGGGGGAAGTCTACTGGCAGCAGGCACTGGGGCTTGGAACCAGTGAAAGAGGTCTGCTGGCAACGGGGCATTCTCCTAGAGCAGGAGCAGTCCAAGGACACCAGTGGCAGTGAGGAGAGTGGGGAGCCCTCCACGACCAAGGACCAGCATAGATGAACCAGCACCTGAACTTCCATTCAGAGACCTTAGCTCCATCTCCCATGCACAGACACTGTGTGTTAGAAAAGGGGGTCTCGAGTTGGCAATGGTTTGCACCTTTGTCAAAGTATGGACCCTTCTTCCTAGTCAGGGAAGAGGGATACACTTCTAAAATAATCCTGCTCACCCCCTTGGTAGCTTGGCACGAACATACAGCCTTATCATAGAGGCAGTGTGTAAATCATTTGTGCACACATACAGTAATACAGTGAGAAAACTACAAATGGACACCACACCAGTTTAGAAAAATATGTAGTCTTTATCTAAACCAAACAAGACCAAAATGACAAAAATCCACAACACAGTAAGCAAAATATAACTTTTAAACTGTAGAAACCGTTCTTTCCATAGCAAACTATAGTTGCGACACTTTCAATACAAAGTACTTTGGATGCGTCACAATCACAAACAAAAACAGCCACAGGGAAGGTGATGAGTCGGTTCCTGACACCCAGGGAAGGTGATGCATTGGTTCCTTACTTCAGGGGAGGTGATTCGTCAGTACCTTACTGTCACGCAGGGGAGGTGATGAGTCGGATTCTTACTATGTGGGGAGGTGATGCGTTGGTTTCTTACTGCGACCCTGGCGTTCTTGTAGACTTGGCACCCCGGTGCGATGCGTGAGGATCAGGGGTGCATCGGTTCTCGATGTGGCAACGGCGCTGCATTGGTTTCTCCAGCCTCAGTCCCACAATGTGTTGGTTCTTGCAGCCGCACAGCAGGGCTTCTATCGGAATTGGTGCAGTGATCAAGGACTTCTGAGATCGATGCACTGGATTCTGTGTGCTGCGATTTCTCAAGCCGCGGTCAGGCACTGCATCGATTTCTTAAGCAATGCGTCAAAAATAGGTATGGATGAGTCGCGCTTCTTGATTTGCGTTTCTTTTCAAGCTCCCAATGGCAGGATCAAACTCCAGAGGCCCAATACAGCAACTGGCACCTTTTGGCAGGTCAGATCTCCCAGCATGGAAGTTCAGGGGAGCTGGTGGAGAAGTCTTTGAATCCCTGAGACTTCAAAACAGGAGGCAAGCTCTACTTCAAGCCCTTGGATATCTTCCTCAAGCAGGAGACACAGCACACAGCAAAGTCTTTATCCTCTCCTTGGCAGCAACAGCCACTGCAGGCCAACCCCAGACAGCACACAGCAAAGGGGCAGTACTTCTCCTTCAGTTTTCCCAGCTCTTCTCCTTGGCAGAGGTTCCTCTTGAATTCCAGAAGTAATCTAGAGTTCTGGGGTTTGTGCCCTAATATTTCTATAGCATTTTCCTTTTTTCTCTGGTGGCAGAGAGTCCCTGTACTTAGTCCAAACAAGTTCTGTCCTCTCGGGTCCAGCTTCTCGGCAGGAGGTGGAGACAGCATTGTGTAAGGCATACCAGGACTATTCAGGTGCAAAGAAATCTCCTCCCCTAGTCTAAATGCAGCCCAGGTCTATTCAGCCCAACTCTGACTCATTCAGGAAAGGCATGATACACATTAACCCCCCCAGTGGCTGCCTGAGAGAATGCCCATCCTCAGCCCCTGTCACTCCAAAGCCAGACATCAGGCAACAAACCAACAGAGGCACACAGGATGGCTAAGCAAGAAAATACCCACTTTCTACAAGTGGTATTTTCAAACACAGAATGTAAAAATCATCCGTACTAAAAGATGCACCTTGATATTCTGAGTTCAGGCATACTAAACTTTACCTTTTCATCTTGTCCCTATGGAAAGTTATATTTATAAGATGTTATAAATAAACTCCCATTCTATCCTATGGAACAGATGGTCTTTCAATAGTGAAAAACAAAATTCCTTGTAGTTCACTATCAGAACATGTTACACACATCAAAACATATTTACCTTACACAGACACTGCACCCTGCCCACAGGGGTACCTTGAGCCCACGTTAGGGGTGACTCACATGTAAGAAAAAGGAAGGTTAGGGCATAGCAAGTGAGTGCACTAGCCAGGTGGAGATGGCAGTATCAAACTGCACTCAGACACTGTGGTGGCAGGTCTGAGAACCTTTTGCAAGGCTGCTTGTGTGGGTGGCACAATCAGTGCTGCAGGCCCGCTAGCAACATTTCACTTACAGGCCCTGGGTACACACAGTGCACTGTACTAGGGACTTAGTAGTAAGTCAAACAAGCCAATCATGGAAACACCAGTAAGTAGTCACAATTTACAGAGAGAGCATATGCACTTTAGCACTGATCAGCAGTGGTAAACTGCCCAGAGTAAAAAAACAACAAAAACAAGGTCAAAAACAGGAGGCCAAAAAGCAAAAAATCTGGGGATAAGTCCGCTGAAAAAGCCAGGTCTAACACAGCGCATCAGCCGAAGTCTCCGTGGAGGCTTTTCCTTTTCCTACCTCACTGCCAGATCCTGGGACAGCCTTACCCTCCACCTCCAGACATCACCCTCACTGTCAGACTTCAGGAAGAGACTCAAGACCCAGCTTTTCGACAGAGCCCAGAAGCCTAGCGCCTGCATACTCTCATGGGTGATTAGCAACACTCTACAAATACTTACTGATTGATTTATTGACACAAGGAAACATTGTCTAAGCCCATATGTCTGGCAATTATTGTCTGGGGCAGTGTGCAACTGTATACTATTTTCATGCAAATTTAGCTAAATTACGTGATTCTTTAGTTAAATTGTGCAAACGAAATTTAAAAATATCAACTGGAAACTGGGCTGAACTGAAAATGTCTCTAGGCGTGGCATTTTCTGTGCAAACTAATCTGCTGTTGGCATATTGGGTGACTGTTTTTTAAAGTGGGTGCACAGACACTTGAAAGTTACACAAATTTACGTTATCTGCTTAACACAAAATTAAAGAGTTTCACAAATTTCATTGGAGTAATGTAAATGTCCTACTAACAACAGAAACCTAAGCTCACACAGGGGAATAAGAGGCCTTTTTCTAATTCTCTATGGCCTGTTAGGATCGCACTAGATAATGTTTGAAGGTAAAACCCCAAAGCGATTTACCCAGTAGCAGTCCGTGGAGGGAGTTCTGTGGGGCGGTGAGGCGGGGCGGGGGAGGGGCAGGGTGGGGAAATTTAAACACCGGAATATGGATGAACGGAGGTAAGTACACATTTAAATAAATATAACGAATTCCTTTGCGTGCGCTGCATCGCAAAATGCGATGAAAGCGCGCAACGAAATTCGCTTTATTTATTTAACTGTGTACTTACCTCCGTTCATCCATATTCCGATGTTTACATTTCCCCACCCTGCCCCTCCCCACCTCACCGCCCCACGGAACTCCCTCCACGGACCGCTACTGCCACCAAGTGCAAAGCACCAGCATCCCAACGGACTAGGGTCAATTAATAACTACCTGCTGTTCTCCTCCATGGGCATATGTACTTCTTGTTAATAGAAAATCGATTGGGAGACCATACTTAAGGGGATCTAGATTTTCCGTCTCCCTCATTAATGAAAGATTGTAATTAGAAATTGGATAAGGCCAAGTGTTAACACATGAAACAGCTATTTTGATTGCCTGCGTTTACAAATGCTAGCACAATAAAGCCAGAACAATTTGGTTTTCCAGTGTCCGTTTAAGATGCAGTGCACTCATTTGGACAAATGTATATGGTTCCTTAATCGAGTAATGCTTGCATTTCTCTTACACCTTTCACCCAAAAATGTTGATTATAACTTAGAAGAATTCTGATGTTTTATTGACTAATGTGTTTATTCCTTTAGTAATGCCAGTTCGTCTTGGTATTCATTTCCATAATTCTTGCGTGGCCATTTCGCTGGGGTGTTCTTTGTATTGTTTTCTCTTATGGGCTTCACAACGATGTAAAACGTGGACTAGTGTACATTGAATAGGACCATAATTGTCAAGTCTCAAGATTCTCCAATAAACGTAAAAGACAAAGATTAGCCCAGACAGAATGATCAACTCATTGTGAATCTCGTAAAAAAGAATCCCAATTATTGTCTATTAGAACATTGGAATGTTGGTAGCTCCATTGAATACAATGGAGTGCTACGGGCTTATACTGGCTGGTATAAGCCCGGAGCTCCAACATTCCAATATGTCTTTGTTCACAGCTCTGGCTGTGAACAAAGGCTTCAGGGAGCCTGAGGGGATTTCAATCCCCTCGCGCTCCCTGAAGGCTTTGTTTAATTTGCTAGAACATTCTGCCCTCTAGTGGCAGAATGTTCTAATAGCCTTATAGCCCTTCGTAGCAGGGCTATACCGGCTTTTTAAGTCCCTCTGCTTTGTTAAAGTCCCTCGCCTTCGGCTCGGGCCTTTAACGCTGCAGCGGGCCTTAAACAGCCTGTATAGCCCGCTACGGCGGGCTATAAGGCTATATTCATATCGAAGTGAGCTAAAAAAAAATGGAATGCAGGGCACAATCCCGGTGGATGGGAATGATTCCATGGGAATAGACTAGGTGAAAAGAAATGTCAATGGGAAATTGTAAAAGGAAAATACTTAGCTTTTATAATAACATAAAGGTCAAAACATTTAGGGGCATATGCATCAACCAAACAAATACCGATTCCTTAATAGCGAAAAATAAGGAATCGCCATTAAGGAATCGGTAATTGGCATGCATCAACAGATTCGGTGAAATTTAGCGATTCCTTAAAAATCGCTAAATTTACCGATTCCTTAATAGCGGGGCACGCAAACGGCCTCACTAGCAAATAGCGAGTTCGGTAATACCGATTTGGCTAATAGCGAGTTCGGTAATACCGAATTAGCTATTACCGAATCGGTAATAGCGAAATCGCAAATTGCCGCGTCGCTCCGGGAACGGGCTGATGACATCACCAACCAGGAAATACTGCTGCCCCACCCACATAGCCTCGACAGAGGAGCTGACAGGAGCTGGAAAGAAGGACAGGCTGTGCAGAGTGAGGCCACACAGATTCTGCCATTCACATCACACATCCATCATGTCGCAGGAAGTGCCATCCAGCGCAGAATCTGCACGCAAGCGCAAGAAGAAGTTTTCGGACAGGGAGCTGGAGTACCTCATCGAGGGAGTGTCCAGCAAACACGACCGCCTCTTTGGCAAGCTGTCCCTCAAGGTGCCTGAGACCGAGAAGCGGCGCATCTGGCAGCGCATCCGTGAGAGGGTCAATGCGGTTGGCGTCACTAGCCGCAGCATCGACGACCTTAAAAAACGGTGGTATGACCTGCGGAAGCGCGCAAAAGAGAGAATTGCTAAGAGGCTCCGGGAGGCAAGAAGGACTGGAGGCGGAACAACCACTGCACCATCCAACACAGCCCTGGAGGACCTTGTGGAAGGGACGATAGAGCGGGAAGCCGTCGTGGGGGTGATCCAGATGGACACGTACGGCGCAGCCACAAGTGCCCAAGGTAAGATGCATGCCTGTGCCACACCCAGCATAGCGTAAATCCATACCCATGCCCCCAGCCCAATCTCACTGTGTCTGCAGCTCTGGCACAGACAGCTCCACACATGACACTACTGCATCTTGGGAGTTGTAGTCTAGTCAGCCCAGAGTGCAGGTACAGGCGTAAATCCTCTGAGCACACACCACATATTTTGTACATGGCTGTAGACTGTTCATTTGTTGGACCACAGAGGGACATTAATGGGTACAACACTATGTAGGTGTAATCATCCCACTAATCATGCACTGTTTCACACACAGATGCATCACCTGGGGACTCTGACGACAGCGACCAGCTGATCATTTCTGAGACACCCGTGGAGTCAGACCAGGAGACTGCGCAGGATGCGCACGCACCGCAAACACCTGCCACCCCACCAGCACCACCTCCACCAGCGCCACAATCAACGGCACCAGCACCAGTGCCACAAGCCAAGGCACCAGCACCTGCGCCACAAGCCAAGGCACCAGCACCTGCGCCACAAGCAACGGCACCAGCAAAACAGCCTGCAGCTAGTACAGCCACAATACCGCAGAGGCACAGGCACCAAGTTGCGCCCTTGCAGGAGATGGCAACCCCCCCCCGCAATTGGCACCCACGCAGCGCACATCCACACCACCTGCTGCACCACCTGGAGGCTCAAGACACGCACGGCGTCACAGGGCCCGTCGCAGTTCCGTCTCCTCAGCAGACCAGGATGTCCCAACAACCTCTGCAATCGAGGAGAGGATGCTGCGTACACAGAACCTGCAGGGAAGACATGTGGCTAGCATCAGCTGCAATATCGTGTGCCTAGCGAGGGAGATGCGCGCCATGACTGCAGCAGTCACCGACATGGGCTCCGCGGTCAGGGACATGGGCACGGCGGTCAGGGACCAGACCACTGCGGTTGCTGATGGCAATGCTCAGCTCAGGGAGGAGGTACGTGAGCTCACCCGTGCCATCAGGGAGGGCCATGAGTCCCAGAGGAGGAGTAACCGGCAGCTAATGTTGCGTTCTGCCGCCGCTACCAAGGCCATACAACGGCACAGCAACTGCACCGCTGTGTTGGCACGCCGCACAGTCTCCCTGCAGGTGGACCTTGGGCACTTCTGGGGTGATGTGGCCAAGTCACTGGGACACATCACCACTGCTGTGGAACAACTTCAGAGCAGCACATGCAGTGCTGCAGCATTGGGAGGAGATGACACCAGTGAGGCTGCCTCCAGTGTCAGCAGCGTGTCACTGGCAGAGGCCAGCACCAGGCGCCGAAGTTCGCGTGCCTCCACGGGGACAGGCCGTGATGAGGCTTTGGATGCACCTGAGCGGAGGCTTGGTGTACGTGGCAAGCGCCACTAGAAATTTGGACATGCTGCAGGTCCATGGTGGAGCAACCATGGCCATCCAATTATTGTGTTTGCACAGGCCTGACTTTAAGGAACCTTTTATTTACATTTATGCAATCGGAGCATGATTCACAATGCTAGTTCTGTTGCACAATCCTCAGTGCTACTGTGCATTAAACAGTTGCACCCAACACCAACTTGTAATGTCTCATTTTACCCAGGGTCAAAAATGATTTTGCATAATGTCTGTCCGCCTCCTATGGCCCTCTGCTGTGTTTGGGATGTGTGCCGGTCGTCGTTGGGCGGGTGGTTGGTCAGCCTGGGGGTCGTCATCCCTGTCCACCTCCATGGGTATCCCCCTTCTGGTGGCAATGTTGTGCAGCATTGCACATACAGCAATTATTCGACAGCATGTGTCTGGTTGGTATAGCATGGCGCCGCCAGTCTTGTGGAGGATACGGAAGCGGCTCTTGAGAATCCCAAAAGTCCGCTCTATCACATTCCTCGTGCTGATGTGTGCAGCGTTGTAGCGATGTTCCTGCGGGGTTGCTGGATTTAGGTATGGGGTGAGTATGTATTGCCGCAGGGCGTAAGCACTGTCACCTAGAAGATAGAAGCATAGACTTAGCATTGGTGATGTACATACATGTGTGGTGTTGGTGTGGGGAAGCGTAGTTCTACGTACCTAACAGGAGTCCCTCTCCAAATTCTCCATTGAGTAGTCGCCTGTGCATTCCACTGTTGCGGAAGATGTATGAGTCGTGTGTGCTCCCTGGGAATTGTGCCACTAGGTCCGTTATGATGTTGTTGGCATCGCACACAACCTGCACGTTGATCGAGTGGTATGACTTGCGGTTCCTGAATAGGTACTCATTTGCTGACGGAGGACATATGGGGATATGCGTGCAGTCGATGCATCCAATCACATGTGGAAATTGTGCCACCTGGTAGAATGCCTGTTTGGTGCGGTCCAACTGCTGTGGGGTTGTGGGGAAGCTGATGTGTGTGTGGAGCATTGTCAGCATGGCATCTAGGAATTTCTTGAAGAAGCGTGACAGTGCGCTTTGCGAAACACCTCCGGCAACCGCAATTACCCCCTGGAAACTCCCTGAGGCCAGTAGGTGCAGGCTGCATAGGACCTGAACGTGCGCAGGGATAGCATTTGTCCTGTGTGTCTGGTGCTGCAGTAATGGTTCCAGGTCTGCAATCAGGCGCATGATCATGGCGCGATTGAGGCGATACTTCTGGTACACCTCGTCCTCATTCTGGCCGAGCAAGGTTATGCGCAGTCTGAACACTCGCTCCTGGACCCTTCTCCTGCGCTGTCCTGCTGCATTGATCCGCATCCTCCTTGCAAGCACGTAGAGGGCAGCCATTTTGTGGGAGCCAACAGGGTCTCCTGGGCCACATTTAAGGGTTTAGTGATTGCCTCAATCATTTGCACATGTAGGAAGAATTTGTCCTCTTTTTTTTTTTTTTTTTGTAACTTTACCTCCAGGTTTTGATTCCCCTTATTTAGCTCTGGCAAAATAGCGATTTTTGGGATTTTCGTTATTAGAGAGTTTTGTTGCATTGGGGTGCGATTCGTTATTTGCTATTGGCAATTTCCGGGAGCTAATAGTGATTTCGGTAATTGCGAATTCGGTATATAGCGATTCGGTAAATTAGCATTTTGGGTATTAGCGATTCGGTATGTTCGAGGTTATTTATTTAGCGATTCGTTATTTGCTCGGGTTTTGGGTTGATGCATTGGGATTGGGTATTTTTCACGCAATACCGGGAGCTATTAACGAATCGGTATTTTACCGACTGGATTTTGGCTTGATGCATAAGGGTGTTAAAGGCCAAAAGAGTTAAAAAATGTAATTCTCAGCTGGAGCAAACACCTTTTACCAATGGATTCTAATTAGCAATCAACCGAGAGACATGCGCTAACAGGGAAGAACATGTGGGCATATTTAGAAGGGCTTTATCTCCGCTTTTTTGGCTTACAAAAAGCCAAAAAAGCGGAGAGAAAACCAGCGCCCTATTTACAAGAGGGTGCTAACATGCAGAATCGCATGTTAGCACTCTTTTTCCCAACGCCTCACTTTGCATCTCCAATGAGATGCAAAGTGGGCATTACTGGGCGTACCCAAGATGGACCTTGCAAATATTGCTGATGTTTACATCGCGATATTTACAAGGCAGCCCACATGATTTTAGCGCACATTAGATTTTGGCAAAAACTGCAGTTTTCTCCAAAACCTAACGTCTGCTAAAATCCTGACTTACCCATTCCTAACATAGGGGGTGGAAAACCAGCGATGTTCCCTGCAAAAGGACGATAACTTTGCTAGCTCTGGAATTTTTATCGCCCTGGAGTAACGCGTTGTTAATAACAGGCTACCAGGGCGATAAATACCAGAGATAGCCTGAGATAATAATTATCGCTAAGCACGGCCAGCGATAATTATCGCTGGCCGTTGTTAATATGCCCCTAAATTGGAGAACGAAAACCTTAGAAGGTCATAGAGCAGTGAGGAAAGGTAGCTAAAATGTGTGTTGGAGAAATAGAGAAAACAAGCCAGAAGAAAAAAAAAGAGAACCATCAGAGGAAGGCGAGTGACTTTTGCATTTTCTTAAACAGTTTCAAGGGCGAAACAGATCTGAGTTCCCTGGGCAAGCCATTCCAGGCCCTATAGGTAAAAAACAGAGATGTGGCAGCCCTCCTCAGAGCTGAGTCTTCAGCAGTATTATTTTTTCTGATCGTTTTAGTGTACGACAGGATTCTTACCTTAAAGGAACCTTGTGTAGGTAGCTGGGTGCCTTTTTAGTAATGCATCTAGACGTAAAAGCAACAAACCTTACATGGAATCTGTCCTCTAACCCTTAACAGGTGGATGTATGACCTCCAGTCTACTACTTATACAGGGCACAAAGGAAGAGTATTTTCACTCCTCTACTTAGAAATCTTCCTATTAGAATATGCAGCCTTGCACTATCTACAACTGATGTGGTGTGCCTCACAGTTTATAGGTGTATTGCGGCCGCAGAAAGGCTGCGCAAACAGATGGGCAAGTAACTTTAGTCAGATAAAAAACTGTTGTACAATCTTAAAAGGCATTTTCTTTATCTTGGATTTTGTGTCAGAAGCAGAGGCCACTAGCTGTATACAATAATTTCCATTTTTGGTATCCACTTGTATAAATAAAACCATGTAATGGATGATTTTCTTCTTAGTATCAATAGGGCTGTAGTGGGTTGAATTAGTGGCAAGGTCATACTGCCTGCTAAACTTGAGCGAGTATATTAACCCCTTCGCTGCGGCGCGAATTCTGCCGCGGCGCTGGGGGGTGCGGGGTGAGCGCGGCGCCGCCATGCTCGTGACGGAACCACGCCGTCATGAGTCACGGGCGAGCTGTGCTCATGACGGCGTGGTTCCGTCACGACTCCGCCCACTCTCTATTTCGCCCGCACAGGCAGGGAATCAGTGCCGCGTGGGAGGAGCAGCTGCAGCATGACGGAACCACGCCATCATGAGCACACGCCGCCCGTGGCTCATGACGGCGTGGGTCCGTCAAGCGCACGCAAGGGGTTAATTGTGAGGAAGTCGGATCCCTTGTTAAAAATAAGCCACTAGATGTATCGCAAATGTCATAGCCTGGTGTTGCTAGCAGCGTCTGCTTTGGTGCACTTTCATCATGGATTTATTGCATAAAGTTCTTTGTTGTTTTCTTTGTAGGGGGTGGACTCAGTAGAGAGTTTATACTGTCCACTAAATATAAGCAATTTCAAGGAGAATATGATTATCCTACGCTGGTACTGGCAGCCGTTTTTGTGTATTTTGCACGTTTCATTTGGTGAGTATTTTATTAGGACTTTTTGCTTCTACCCGCACCTGCTCTTTGCGTATTTTGTACATAGAATACTGTTGAACTGTTTCTGTTATGCAGAACTGTTGAGGGCGATGTTATTGTATAGAGATGTTATTATTGTATGACGTTTTTAAACAGTGTTTGTTAATGAATCCCTTTTTATTGAATTGTGTACATTCTTTTATCATTGTTTTTAACCGACTAAGATTTCTTGACAGATTGACTGACCGCCAGTTAAACACATAGGCCCTAATTAGGATGTTCGGACGGTACGTGTTCCACCACTCATCGGAGGCTTACCGACTGAAATCCTTGGTTTGAATTCCGACCTCCGTATTACGTTTATGGCCCTCGGAATTCAAAGAGGCTGGTCAATCCAGCTGGCTTCCGTCGGGCGCAAGGAGGCCAGTTGGAAACTGAACATAATCCCTTACGGATGGCGTTTCTGCCGTAGGGATTATGATGGTGGTTTCTGATAGGCTTTCAATGTCGGAAAGCCACTTTGGGGGCCCCTAGCATGGCCCCCCTTCTTCCGCTTACTCCAGTTGGGGTTCAAGAGGGCCCCTATGGTACCCCCTGTAATTCTCTGCACCGTGCTGCAGGCACCGTGAGGTGCCTGCCACACGTTTTCAGGGATTTACAGTGACTCCCATTTCTCTATGGGAGCTTGTGCTATGGCTGGTTTCCAAGCGCCGCACATCTCCCATAGGCAACTGGGAGTCTGCGACTGCACCATATCTGGGTGCATCGTAATTGTGGTTTTGGGCCGCCGGCCTGAGGTCGGGCAGTTCAGAAACTGCAGTGATGTCAGTCGAAGGCAAGTCCAACCGACATCCTAATTAGTGTCATAATGTCTTATATCCAGTCCATATCAGCCGGACAACGTTGATCTGATAGACACGACATTAGTGAGGAGATGGGTATAGAAGGTATTCCAGAAGTCAGTGAGGAAGGAAAAACTGCTCCTTAAACCAGCCATTGAGGAGCATTTTAAAGCCCGACTTTTCTTTCAGAAATAGCTGTAAAATAGTACATATAGAGAAATCTGGATCCCCTTATATCCACTATGAATGCAGAAAGCATTGAAAACAGGAGGGTTAAGTAAAACTGAAAAGTAAGATATTGGGAGACATGTGTGAAACACATGGGACCTCACAGTTCAGGAGGGTACAGTCAGAGACATATGGGCCTGTTTTTATTAACCAATGCCCAATGCCTGAAAAGAGGAGCCGGGGAAATGTGAAAAACCTTTTGATTTTTTAAGAGAGAATACTTGACGACTGGGTAATGGGCATTTTCTCATTTATAAATGTTTAACCTTTGCTAAAAGTTGGTGAGACTAAGAGTAGAGAGAACCTGTGCAGTGGTTCTTTGATTAGGCTAACGGTGATGATCTCAGTCTTGGCCTTCTTATGTTAAAGTCAGTTGGTGTCTATCATCCTTGAACCTTAAATATTAACTTCTGCAGGTCTTTGAGGGCAACACATTGAACCCGTCTATTTCATAAAGAAGATAGCCATTTAAATCTCCTGATCAGGGCAGCATAAATAATGAGAACAAAAGCTTGATCAAGGCATTGCTAAGAAGAATCGGACCTTCAACTGTCCTTGAAGGAGCATAATCCCATTCCTTCTGTTGCTACTTTTGCAACGAAAATTAATATACACTTTGTGGTAGTTTATCCTCAGTTAAACCTCTTTATCTTATGCTCCCTAAGGGCACAACCTATTTCCTTATGCAATTATTACAACAAAATCTAAGTCCATTTACAAGAACTCCCATTGTTCCTGTTGTGGGCGATAGGCCTAGCCACACACGTGGGGTCACATTTTTATCAGGACAAGCGGGGGAAGTTGGGTGGAAGGAATGTTGTGGATCCCTGCTGATTCTGGAAATTTAGGTCACAGAATTGCAAGGAAAACTTTAAACTTTTGCTACAGTTAGAGGTCTGTAGGGCATTTTGGGCAACAAAACGTAGTGGGATACACACAAGGCACAGCAACCTTGACTTCCCCTCGTGTCTAGTTCTCAGAAACATCTGGATTTGTTAAGTTTCATAGGAGGTCCCTGAGTCCTGCTCAAATACTGCAGCTACCCCTACTGTGATATCGGGTTATTTTTTTGAGAGGAAATGTTGATGTCTCTACATTGCGTTTTGGGCCTTTCCTTCCACGTGCACTCAGCCCACCCACACAAGTTAGATCCCATTTTCATCGGTAGAGATGGGAGAATGCTGGATTGTAGGAAATTTGTGGCTTCCCACAGATTCAAGAACGTTCCCTCACAGAAATGTAGGGAAATATGTGTTTTTGCCAATGTTCGATGTTTGCAAGTGCTTCTGTTTAAGTAAATGTAATGGGATCCATTCGAGGCAATCTGCCCTAGACTCCCTCAGATGTCTAGTTTTCAGACATGTCTACATTCTGTAGGTTTCCCTGGGTGGCCGCCAAGCCTTGCCCCAAATACCACAGGCTACCCTATTGTCAAATCAGGAATTTGTTTTGAAAGGAAATGTTGATGTGTTCATATTGTGTTTTAGGCCTTTATTATCAACACAGGCACTAGGACACTCACACTGGTGAGGTACACTTTTTATCAGGAGATATGGAGGGAATTCCAGTTGTTAGGAAATTTGTGTCTCCCCACAGATTCACCAGAAATCCGCAGCTAGCCAACTTGTAAAAAAAAAATGCATGGATTCTGCTGTATAAAATATGTTATCACCCAGTCATGTTTTGGGTGTTTGGGTGTATTGAGTCACAGGCTTTAGTCCCAGTCACATGTTAAGTACCATTTTTATCAGGAGTTGTGTGGGAATACAGAATAGTAGAACATTTGTCATTACCAATAGGATTTCACTGCATTTGTGCCTTCCAAATGTGAGCCAGTGTGCAAGAAAGAAGACATTTTGCAAATTGCCCTATAAATCATGTTAGTATAGGTACCCATAAATTCATGGATGTAAAATAGCCACTGCTACTAAACTCAGTATCTGATGTACATTGCAGAAATATATAGGTTTCCCTTTTACCCATTTTCACTCTTTTTATTTTTCCACATTAATTGGTCTATACACGGTACACAATGAAAAACCATTGTGAGGTGCAGCTCAGTTGTTGCCTCTGCGTTCCTGGGGTTCTTGGAGAACCTACAAACCTAATATATTCCCATGACCAGAAGGGTCTAGCGGTCATAACGATATATTGATTTTGCAAGTCGACCATCATGACAAGAAGTTACAGATGAAAACACTGAAACCAATTTTACCTACTCATTTTCAATATTCTTTATTTCAGCACTTTGTTTCTTTAGAAAAACCTTAATGGATCTACACAAATCACCCTTTACTGAATTCAGATTTGTGTCTACTTTTCAGAAATCTATAGCTGTCCAGGATCACCAATGAGTTTCACACCAGTTTTCAACACAAACTGGAAAAAGGTTGAAGGCACAAATATTTGGAAAAACAATGCTACCTCTTTGAAAAATGCCAAAGCTGTGGTAAAAAAAGAAGGAGAGATTTGGAATTTAGCACAGCAATCCATTTGTTAATGGTATTTTTAGAAAAAAAACTGACCTTTTCTTGCACAGCACTTTCTCCCATTTTTCAGAAAACCACAAAATGTAGATATATTTTGGATATTTTCTTAGCCCCCTCCAAGGGAATCCTCAAACCATGGTTATCCTTCGAATCCCCATGATGGTGAGAAAAAGGGATGTACATTTGCCATGAAAACCTTACGTGAGAAAAATGTTATAGAGGCATAAGTATGAATTACCCCAAAAAGCTAAAAAGGGGCTCACCACTAGGCCTGGGCGTAGATCGCAGAATTTTGCTATGCGGAACTCCGCGAAGTTACAAAAAAACTGTGAAGTTCCACGAGTGGCATAGTGCAGTGCGACCTGCAGCCAGTTTATGCTGGTATTGCTGTCACTCACGTAGAAATTGTACCCGAGCAGCAGCTCACGCTCGCGAACTTACCGTTCACGATGCGAACTTGCTGTTCGCGATCGCAAGTGGGAAAACAACTCCTCTGCACATCGCGAAGTCGAGTCTTCTGCACTCCACGAGCTCCGTGGAGTGCGTAGTGCAGAAAATTCTGCAAACTCCGCAAATTGAGCGAAGTTCACCGTCCAGGCCTAATCCCCACTAGTGTGGAAAAGTCCATGGAGTTAAGGGGCTAATCTCCAATCAATTATGATTATACATGTACCAAGAATGTATATATTTTTATACAAAAATTGGATCCAACCACCCGGTTTATAAACGTTTTTTAGTGATGGAGTCATGCTTGTTCACTCAGGATTTTTTTTATTGCAGAATAAAATTTATTGTATTCATTACCTGGGCACCCTTGGTCCTGGGGAAGGCATTTTACAGCGTATGCTGAAACATATTGACCTTCGCGGTATAAGGTGTTTATTATCCTATAAAAAGAATAAGAGGACATTTATAGAACACGTTCCTACTATTGTTTGGTCTTTATCTGCTATGGAGGTATGTTTGATAGGTACCTTTACCTAAGACAAACCTCACCAATATGTAAAAACAAAACTCTACATCCATAATGCTATGTAAATAAATGAACCTTTGTTTTTGGGATGTAAAAAATAATTTATTGGTATGAATATTTAGAATAGTTCAAGTCAAGTTCAGCAATGGCTATGCATATTTGTGATATTCTCTTTGAATCTTGTCACAATTGTTCGTAAGTATAACTGGGTATGCATCTGTGGGTTTTTTTCTTTCTTTTTTCAAAAAAACAATACATAAATGTGATGAAGATGTAATATTATAATCAGGAAACAGATGACATCCTTGGAGAGAGTAGGAGCTGCATATCTACTTCAGGGTCAACCTTCATACTGTGCAGTCAGTTTAATTGCAGAATTTCAATGTGGAAGTGGGAATAGATGGAATGTGGTTAAATCTATACATGATGAATTTTGGCCTGATTGTTTTTCAGAATAAGCCACAAAGCAATCGGTTGATGAAACTTTATTTTCCATTATATCCACATTAGTTCGAAACTGGACAGCATTGAAAATAGACTGTTTAGCAAGTATGACACAGGAAGATCGTGGGAGACTTGGGTGAAAGTTATGAATTCTCTACAGTCCGGGAAGTCATTTTCAGAGACATATCGGTCTGTTATCAAAAACTTACTGTGTTAAATCGTTTTGAACCAGGCTCCACTGTAGTTAGAACCATCCGATACCATCATAAATATAACCAGAAGGATTGGGTCTTTCACAGTATCAAATGCTGACAAATGTCCAAAAGGAGCAGAAGGCTTGGCGGCCATCTTTCTCCCACCCCATAATGTTGTTCCGTAAGTCCACCAGTACTCTCTCAGTCCTATGATTCATGTGGAAACTACATTGTTGGGGAGAGTGCACAATGCAACTCTAGAATGGCTTAGAGTTAGCTCTCTGCCAATTTCTTTGTGACTTAGTAAAGACTGGTAGTCTAGTGGTGGACCTATATTTGTGGGGTTTAATGGCATTACTGCACTACTTTTTAGGTAATGGTGAGCCAGGCCTATCTTTGAGTAGGTCAGGCACATTTTCTTTAGACAGAAGCTTGTTTAGAAATGCCTGCATCAGAGGGAAAAATTAATACACTTGAGCCCAGATATACTAGGCACTTGAGTTGCCATTACATCAAGCAAGGCAACGCAAGGGCTTAATTGATTTTTTACCAAGTCACGCAAAGCCAACTTGCATTGCATGGCTTAGTAACTGATTTTACTAACTCAAGCAGAGCCACCTTGTATTGCAGCCCTGTGTCACCCTACGTTAGGAAGGTGTCCATAGGTGGAGTGTTGACATTCCCACTCACCCACAAATGAATTTAGCATATTCCCAGATTTGCTAGGGGTGGTAAACCTGAGAATGCGTTTAAATGTTATGCCATCCCAACAGAGGCATAATGAGAAGACATATGTTTATTTCTCCTCATAATTTCTTCTTTCTATGTGTGCTGCAATCTGCAGCACGCATAGAATGAGATTATTGTCTCTGAGGATTGTTATTCTGCAGGAATGAGCCCCTTTCTGCACAAAAACAATCCTACTAGTTGCCTCTTATCCTCAGTTACCTGAGTCACCCACTGCTTGCTCCAACATTGGGGGTGATGGGCACCCTACCAACTCTAACACCCAGGTCGACACGGGTATTCTTCCCTTAGGCCCTGGATCTTACAACTTCAGGGCCCGGAACCGAGTTGCTGTCTCCTGTCCGTTGACCAATAACCAACACTCACCTCCTCTCTCATTACATTCCTCACCCTCTACCTCTCCTAATACCACTCTGCCTTTCCCTATTCCCACTCCTGGCTCTGACTCCTGTCTTGGGCATGATTTATGTCCCCATGCAACAATTCTAATGGTCATTCGCAACCCTCTTTTAACCCTCGCGCTGCTGAATCAGTCCTACCTTCGCTTGCTAGTTCTGCAAATGAGTGCATGAACAGTCCTTGCCTTGAGGAGAAGATTGCTGACCTCAAGCATGATCTCTCGTTTGTCAAAGAGATGGGGGCATACAGTTACTCTCCGGGAAAAATGAGGACTTATTTTTAAGTTCCCTCATGTTAGATTCAGAATTGTGCATATTATCTGCAAAGTATGTCTTGAGTCCCACTTTGTGTTCAAATTATAGTACCTCAGTTTTGGTGTCTATAGGGACCTGTATGTTCAAGGTTACAAAGGAGAAATCTTTGTTAAGGATTTGTTTTTTGACTTCTGTAAGTTGATGATTGGGCAGATTGTATAAATTATTACAGTGTTAGTGGTAGAGTGAACTAACATCTGTATATCCTCCTCCTGGCCCTAAATTCTCCTTGGTCTGTGCGTGGTTCTCTCCTTCCCCCTCCTCTGTGCAGGCGGCCACCTCTGTGGTAAAAAAGTTGAGCCCCTGGGTGTTGGAACGCTGAGTTAGATGGACTAGATATATCTTAGTCAGAAGATGTCACTGAAAAGGAGATGAACCTCCTTAGTGACCTGCCTTGATATTGTAAATTTAGATTACTCAGATTGTTATTTTTGCAGAAGTTGTCTTTGACAAAGGGGTAGATGCTGTTAATTTTAAAGTTCTTAATATCGCTTGTAACCTTAGTGGTTTTTTGGTTCATCTTATGTATTTTGGATTCAGCTATGTTTTTTTTCTACTGAATCAAGTACTTGTTTAGCATCTATATTTGTAGGGTCAGTCGATACTTCTCATTATTGTGTTTCAATCTCTTTTAGTTCTACTTCACTGATCCGTAAAGCTGACTCTATTGACCAAGCAAACCAATACCTAGAGCACCTGGTTACAACACCACTGAATTGCAGTAGATATGATTTGTCAAGATTGAAGATGGCTGGTATGTTCCTGACTTGCAAGCCAAAGGGTATTGTGTTGTCTTTTAGGTGTTCTAGTAACACATGCACATGTAGATGTGTTCGAATGTTTTTCTTTTGTAGCTGTTTTAGTCTTTCAACTTTATCTAAATTTGTTATAGTAGGGGTTGTTAAGTCTCCACTTAGTAATGAGGGATTTCCTAGCAAGCTATTGATTTGGCCATCAGTGTAACTGACTATATGGGGCTCTGACACATCTTTATATATCGATGCACTCAAAGGTCTAATCACTGCAAGAGTATGTTTTTGAAATTATTTCACAAATGTGTATATCAATCATAGATTGTATCTTAAATAATAACCCACACACCTCCCTAGGTGCTATACAACTTGTAAGCACATATAGGGGTTTGCCAAAATGCTCCCACAATACCTGGGCAAGGAACAGACTAAACTAGAAAAAAATGGTATTTTATGGGAATAAATGAATACAGAAGGGCTTTCCAAGGTGCAAATTAAATTAGTCACTGGGGAAGTATAATATTATACAACTGGAAGGCTGAATAAAAGATTCTATTTGCTATTCAAATTGCAAAACCCTAACTTGTACAGCACAGAATTATTTTCTTTGTTATTAATTTTATTCTTTATGATATTCATTTGTTTACTGTATGCATCTATGCATAATTGTATGTCAGAAGTGTTGTTATATATACACCCCAGGGACCTGTACCCGGAGTGAAGATTAGTAAGCATGTTTAGAAATCAAAATAAATAATGATTTGTATAATCATATACATCCTCAGTGGCTAATTTAGTTTTCACGGTGGAAAGTACTTCTGTATTAATTTATTCCCCTATAATAATTTGTTTTCTAGTTTAGTCTGTTGCAGGGCCTGAAGCAGTTCCTACAGATGAAAAATGTTTTCCTTCTAGCTGCTACTGAAGACAGCTATTTCATCCAAGTAAGCAGCACTGAAGGCCTCCATACCAGCTAAGACCTTGTTCACCAGCATCTGGGAGGTGGCAGGGGCATTCTTTAAACTTATGGGTATTACCTTGAATTGGCATGGCCCTCTGGAGTGGAGAAGGTTGACCTCTCCTTGGCTCCAACAGTTAAGGCAGTCTTCCAGTAGCATGAAGTAAGGTCATAAGCACTCAGGAACTGGGCAGCTCCTAACTGATCAATCAGCTCCTCAGCCCAGGTAATAGGATGACAATCAATCTTGGTAACTGAATTGCGCCCCTTGTAATCTACAGTGAACTTGAGTTCAGGTGTGGTGCCCAATGGGGCAGCTTATAAAAACCTGCACCACATGGCTGGACCACAGGGCTACTTGAGGGTTCCGTCGCCCCCAGCTCCAGCATCTTAGAAACCTTATCTTTGATGCTGGCCCTCATTCTATCAGACATTCTGTAAGTTTATACTTGACATGGAGACTGTCTCCTGTGTCCACATCATGGGTGCACAGATCGGTAGTTCCAGGGGTGAGGGAAAACAGAAAGGAGAACTGTCCCAGCAACTGGCAACAGCCCCTCTGGTGTTCAGAAGTCAGGGTAGATCGGAAGTTCACACCTTCCGCTGACCCATCCTTCTCCTTGGTGGCTAAGAGGTCAGGGAGAGGTTCACTCTCCACTTCTTCCCGGCATGCTGAACTCAGACCTTTGAAAGTGTAGTTTGAGATGTTTGGGGGTCTTGAGGTCCATCAGGTAGGTGACCCGCCCCTTCCTCTCAAAAATCTCATTGGGCCCAGTCCAAATGTCTTGGAGGGCCCTTGGCACCACAGGTTCCATCACCCACACTTTCTGTCTACATTGCAGTTTCACATGGGATAGCCGCCTGGTCATACCACTGCTTCATCAATACCTAGCTGGCCTCTAAGTTATCAGAAGCTTGTTTAAACAATGTGGCCATCTGGCTCCTGAATGCCAGCATGTAGCTAACAACATCCTGGGGAGGTTTCCTGGGAGCTTGCTCACACCCTTCTTTCACCAAACTAAGAGGCCCCCTTACAGGATGACCATACAGAAGTTCAGACGGGCTACACCCAACCCACCTCTGTGGTACCTTTCTATAAGTAAAGAAAACGCCTGGCAAGAGGATGTTATGCGTATGCCTCATGGCCCCAGACAGGCCGTTGATCATGCCCTTGACGATCTTGATGAATCTCTCACCAAGCCCATTGGTTTGTGGATGGTAGGAGGTGGAGAATAGGCCCGGATGGAGTTTGTGGTTTTGCGCTATGCAGAGCACCGTGAAATCACAAAAAAACTCCACCGCACTACGCTGAGTTCCTCTTCGGACAGAGCTTTCTGCCGTACGCGTTTGAGTTGTGATGGGAACGCGGAGTGTGTCCTCGCGTTACAAATAACGTGTGTTTGGCACCACTTGGTTCTCAAGTGCATTCTTGCATTCTAAATCTCACGCAACTGACACCACATGGTCCGCATGGGCACCGCCATCTTGTGATTCTGCTCTCTGTATGGTGTAGGCCTAAAATTGAATCTCTTTTTAATCTGTGTAATCCTAATATACCCCATATTTTTATTTTTTATATTAGAGTGTGTCTTTGTGTTTGCATATTTTGCCTTTTGGGGATTTTTGTGTTTTTTATGACTTTTTGTTAATTTTCTCTTAGTTCCTTATCTTTCGTCTTTCCTTTCCTTTTCCTTTTTTTCTGAATCCACACAGTGCCATTACAGAGAGACGCAGCTATGTTGCGGCTGCACCGCCGTCCCAGTGTGCATCTCCGGGTGATCTTTGGTGAGGAGGAGGTGGCAGCACTGTTTTTTTGTGCAGCACCACCTCCCCTCCAGGCTGGCAGAAAGCCCAATAGGGGATACCCCGGCGGGAGTGCCAGCAGCACTGGGGGATGGTGCGCTGGTGCGTGCTGAGCTCCAGCCAGTTTCAGCGCACCGTTCAACAGCTGACGCACCACTGGGTGAACATCCGGGAACAGGACCTTCTCGACCTGCTTGGCATCAAGATTCCGGGGCTCAGTGAGTATTAATTATTTGTTGTGTTTGTGTTCTACAGTGCTAACCTTTTTTTCTGACTAGCATGCTGTTCACACTCATAGGTAAGTGGATGGATAGGCGAGCAGATGGTTACAAGAAAGGGTGGATAATTGAATGGTTGGGTAATGGATTGGAAATTTTGGTGAAAGACTGGATTAAAGTAAAGACTAATCATTGTGGCTTTAGATGAATTAGAATGAAAGGATGAGTGAATATTAGAATTGTATGGATAAATAAGCAAAGTAGCTCTTCTCGTGAGGAGCATGCTGCTCACCTACTTTGCTTACTTATTTTATGAAGGGTTATCAAAGCTATGCTTCAAAGTTGGGGGTATGTTTTATTTTTTGTTCTACTCCCTTGCTTCGCTGTATTTGTTAAGTGAACCAGATAATTTCCAACCATCATTCATCACCCCCTACCCGTCTTGGACAGTTTTGTGCCACCTGAGACCAAAGTGAATCATGGGTCAATTTGTGATTGCAGTATTGGCTGTGCAATGTGCGTCTGCTTCAGTTAATGCAGCATTTACAGTGTTTTCAACGAATTGCAAACCAAACACACATGGTGTGTTGTTTCCCTTTGCTCACTCAGTCCCCTCTTAGTACTTCACTCCTTTAGATTTTCCTAGGTTCTTCTGTCCCAGCCTACCAAATTGGAAACTCCATTCTTGGCATGTGCTACATTTCATTTTGTAAACATGTGAAGTGATTCCAGAATATATTGAATGGTATCCCATAACAGATTATTTTTACACCTGTTCAGATTTTTCCCTTTCGAATTGTACAGTGACTGAATGAGCCAAAGATGATAAATTGATGATCAGTGCAGTGGCCCCTCTATTCTATATCAAAAGAGCTCTACCCTACCTATCTAATCCCTCTACCCTAACCCCTGCAGTACAGTATATCAAGTTTCCTCTTCTTGTTTACTGCCCAGCAAATGAATTTGTTGGAAATATGTGATGGTGGGCGAGGCTACACAGTAAAACGTGAGCAAGTGCATGGCATGATTTGATGTCAAGTTTGACATACAGGATACACAGTGCCAAATGTGCCAAAAACAATCTATAAAGCGTGTTCCTTTCTCTGTAGTGCAGTCCATAATTTGCCCCAATGTCTACTTACGGCAGACAGGATAATATTAATATCTGCAGTTCATACCTGAGGTGTGTGACATAATATCTTACTTATTATTCATCTGCCTCTTTGGAGTCAGGGTGGAAAGAGAAATGCATTTGGAGAAGAGCAGAGCCATTGAAATTAAAAATAGATAATTGTTAACTACAGCTGCCCCAGCTGCAGACAGTAGCAAACTACCTGACGCGCCAGCTAGCAATGAACATGGCTTCATTATTTTTGCACAACACACAACTTGTACTCCATAGTGTATACTGCCGTACTCATTAATATAAAGTCTGTTTATAGTTACTTGAAAAGCCTTTAGAAGAAAAAATAATCAAATCAGTTTTTTTTTAAATCTGGTGTTATTCTGCCTTTTAATACTTTTCTGCCACACAGCTACTGCTTTTTATGCAAGGCATGTGTGAATAAAACGTAAAATTGCCTTGTGACTCTCCTAATAATAATCAAAGTAAATTCCAATGGCCCTAGGGGACCAGCAATGTACTGCTACTGTGTCACCCAGTAATTTAAAACAATTGTTTGCAAAGAGCATTATTTGCAATTTGTCTTTTTTGCTTTTCTTAATATAGCTGCTCCTGCTGGCCCAGGCAGACCAATCACCAGGCAGGAGATAGAAGCCTGTTTGCGGCAGCAGAGGCTGGAGCATATCACCATGACAACAGTACCAGTGGCTGGTGGTCCTGGAAGAGGAGGCGGAGGAAACAAACTCATCTCAGATGGGCCCTAGTGCAACCGGGCCCCAGTGCAGCAGTCCCCCCTCAGCCTCTGGCCTCCCAGCCATCCCATTGCCAGTGCAGCTGCCAGCTTGCATCAACTGTTGCCACCCCCTCCCACACTAACAACACCACCTGGCAACTTCTGTGCCATAGCCTGCAGCGGATAAACCCCATCGAGAGCCGGCTCACAACAATGAAGCAGAGCCTGTACCAGCCACAGACCGATATTCACAATGCCCTTTTCTAGCCCTTTTTACATTTTTAGTTTTGACGGGAGGGACTTGAGAGGGTGGGAAGGGAGTTGGGAGTGACTTTCCTTGGACCATTTGACTTTCGGGACCTTGGGGCTTGGGTCTGTTTTGTTTGGGGAGAGGGGTGGGCATGTTCGGTGGGTGGAGCGGATGGGTTTCTTTCTAAATAGTTAAGGGGGGAGCTACTTTATTTAATCTATATTTATGCCTGAAGTAGTTTGTTTTATATTTACTTTGCACTGTTGCCTTCAGCTTTTACGCGTCCTGTACATGTGCTTGTAAAAGAGAGTGTAGCGCTTAGTTATAGAGTTATACTTCTCTAACTATCTTGACTATTATTTAGGGGAAATGCTCACATGACCTATATTTTTTACAACAACCTAGATAAACAATAGTAGCAGTTAGTTACTTACTTACCAAGTTAACTAGTTCATTTCACTCAATACTGGTTGTCTTTAGGCCTGGGCGTAGTTCGCGTAGTTTTGCTACGTGGAACTCAAAGTTACAAAAACACTCCACGAAGTTCGTACTCGTGAACTTACCATTCTTGAAAGCGAACTTACCGTTTGCGATCGCGAGCAGGGAAAAACTCCGCTGCACATCAATCCGTGAGCTCCGCTGAGTTTAGGATTGCAGAAAACTCAGCAAATTCCGCGAACGGAGCAAAGTTCACCACCCAGGCCTAATTGTCTTACCTGAATATAGACGAAGGAATAACAGCTTGAATGACAACTTCACAAGTGAGGTCCCACTTCCAGGTCCATCCAGGTGAGCTCCAACTGTAGGATTCATCTGAATGCTTGAATATCCATCAAAGGCAACTAAATGGAAATAAAACGTCTGAGTTAGCAGGTTATATTTTATCAAAGCTTTACAAAGACTTGACACCTGAGTACTAAATGATGACACAAAAAGAGTGCCTGACTGTTTTTTGTTTTTTACAAAGTTTTATTTAGCACAAACTTGACCCAAATCAGGTATCAGAGCACTTTACATAGCACCAGTTGCATTACACATTCATTTTTGTTAGGCACGGGGAGATTAAGTGATTTGCCCAGAATCACAGGATGTTGTGTGTCCCTGCCGAGACTTGAACCCTAGCCGTTAGGCCAACTCCTCTCCCCAAAATACAACACATAGCAATACTAGTATGTTTTGGCTAATGAGGAGCTAGTGGTATATTTACAAAATCCGCAAGTTATAAAAAATGGACTCAAAGTCTGGAGTGGACAAGCTTAGGTTAAGCGTTTACAGTTATGTAACAGAAGGCCTGAATGATTATACTGATGACTGATGTTCTTCATTCTATACCTAAATACTGATAACTTTTCATGTGGTGTTGGGTAAAGGGGCCAGTGTGGGCTATTGCTTAGAAGGTCCTGCAGTAAGTTGGTGTTGCTTACATCACATCTGCCCCCATCAAGTGTGTGATCCATTGATGGTGTAAATTAAACTACACCTCAATAAATCACACAGCCCAAGGGAAGAGGTTTGGAGGTTTGATGAATGGATGGGAAAGGGGATTTGGGGAAACTTTTGACAAAGACTAACACTACACAAGGATAACAGTAGTCGGGGCAATGAGTGGCACATCATTTGTCATCTATTTGTTGTGGAAGGTAAAAAAGGAATGAGTATGACAGAGTACAGAGACATGCATTGCAAACAGTCCATCTGTCCCCAAGACCCAAGCTATCAGATATTGAAATGTTCTTTCTTCTAGGTTGGAGAGTGAACGCACCCATCCAGTTCTCCAAATATGATTGTTAAAAGAAAAATGATACTGCATTTCAAAGTTAGGTGGTGCATCTGCATTCTCCTCAGGAATGTCCACTCTATGGATGCCTGTCTGGACTGGTACGCCAGGTAAGCAGGAGTATTGTTAAGCTCAGCTTTTGACTTTAGTTCATGCAGGAGACTACAAGAAGGCCTTTGGATTATAAAAGAGAAACCATATTTTAGAGTAAAGGAGAAGGACAGAAGGAAGTCAAGCTTCATGAGGAGTGTATCAAGAAGACTCAGAGACATAGCAAAAACAACAAGAGGGGGACTCAGAGTTTCACTTTTTCCACAAGTCCAACACACACACATACACACACACACACACATAGAGCAGCATTTCACAAACACACTTCTCTCTACTCCACATAGCTGAGTCCTAGGCCTCAGACTCTTGGTTTACCTTTGAACTGAAGTCGATAACATCTTGCTTATAGCTGTTGATGAGGTAGTCCAACCAGCTCCCGCCCTGAGTTCTTCCATCTTCCTCCTGAGTCCTGACTCTGAGTAACTCTGTGCCAGATCAGTCATCGTCATGACCTGAGCAAGACAGACGTGTAGTGCACTGCTGTTGAAGAGCAAGTAAGGAAACAGAATTGTAGTATTTTTCATAGGTTTTTGTTTGTTAACTAAAATTACATCAGTCATCACTCACAGTCGCACAATAATCTGATCACTTAATGTGGCAATGGTTACCTGTACCAATCCAAGTACGGTGGTATTTACATTATCTCCACTTAAATGCAAGCAGCAGATTGGAATATATCAGTCTTGTAAATCAAGCGATGGTCTGGGACAGCCATACTAGATGATGAAAAAACATAAGGCTTATAGGAGTGGACAGTATAGGTTAATTCATTTTTGCTAAGTAAGTTCATTAAGGCCAATCACCTCCAGGGAATGAATGATCGTCCATCATTCAGGCCCCAAAAGTTGCAAATTAATCATATCAGGCAAGTTCCCACATTACAGTTCAACACCTTCCTTCACTGTCTGCTACCAGATGAAACATCAGTCATCTTCATCACTCACACAGTTACTCACTCACCATTGCAATAGTTAAAGTTACCTCTTCCAATCCAAATACGGGTAGCTTATGTCTTAGGTATTCATCTTTGCTGCAGGCAACACATAGGAATTTGGTATTGGCAGGCAGTCTTGTAAATCAACGATCTTCTGGGACAGACCTTCCAGTGCTAAGTGATGTGAAAAGGAATATGGAATAGGCATGCGAGAGGGGCAGGCATTGTCTTCAATGTCATGAAGGAATTGTGGAGGCTTCTTCAATTTACACAGGTCCGACTGCAATCTGGCAATATATGTGACAAAAAATGTGGGGCAGCATAAATCTGACACATATGTCAGCTAACACATTTGATTCAAACCAATCACTCTCCTCCTTTTCCTCTGCCGTTTCCGGAACAGTGTAATTGTGTGATATAAAATTTTGATTTATTGTCATCATAGCCAGTCTCTTCACATTTGAGGTAAGTGACTGGTCCTTCTCACTGGAACAACTGCACCACCTGCAATGAACACATGCTCAGCAGACACACTGGTGACAGGACAAGCCAGATGCTAATCTCTGGCCATTGGCGCATCTTCCCATTACAATACATCAATAGATTTTGATCCACATAGACCTCTTTCAGATCATCCAGATACTCCTCAAACATCCTGTGGATGGTCATTGGTGCTGCCACTTGCTCAACGTGTTTTGACATCGCTTCTGCATTGGAATTGAGCCCTGCCAATTGAAACCAATAAAATGCAGAGGTTGGGTTTGGTCCTTCTATTGTGTTGCTGCCGGTGTTCTGGGTAATGGTGTTGTTGACTGCTGTGAATCAAAACCACCATCTCTGGAAGTTGAAGGTGGCTCCCCAGAACTACGGGGCTGGACTTGATGTTCAAGTCGTTCTTCTTCCAAGTCTCCGGCCTGCTCTGTAATCTACCTCTTGTATTTTAGAACATCCCCTTCAGAAAAAGGAATGAAAGTGGGCAGAACTGTTTTGTACCATGGATCAAGTAGTGTGCGACAGATGTACTATTGGATGCAGTGATTTTATGTAATGTTTCAGCCTTGTATTACAAGCAAAGGATTAAGGTCTCAACCAAGGCAAGCGCTTTTTTGTTTTCTTTCACACCTGCGGGGGCGAACCTGTCAGACACCTTTTTAACCTGGTCCTGTAGGAGATGCAACAATAGGATAGTTTGGCCCATTGTACTGTCCTCCTTGCTAACTTCCAGTATGAAAACGTCAAAAGGGAGTAGCATCTGTTTCTGGCATTTGACTAGGCCCCATTTGTCTGCATCCATGGTCAAAGATTTCTCAACTGCATCCCCTCCTCTTTGAATGACATTGTAATTGATCTGTTTGTACTGCTCAAACAGATGTTGCAACATGTAAAAGGTTGAGTTCCAACGTGTTGGCACCTCCACTATCAGGGCTTTAACTGGTGCTCTATTATTACACTGAATAATCCACAACTGCTTCTGGGCTTTAAAAGTAGGGTTTATTGTGTGTTTGGGTTTTTGGTGACAAGGACCTTTTAGGGTGTAGGGTGGGTATGGGTTTTTGGGCAACAAGGAATTCTTACAGTTTAGCATTTGTATGGGTTTTGGGTGACAAGGGATTTTTTAGGGTTTAGGGTCGGTATGGGTTTTTGGGTGGCAAGGGAATATTTAGGGTTGGAGTGGGAAGGGTTTTTGGGTGGGAAGGGATTTTTAGGGTTTATAGTGGTTATGAGTTTTGGGTGGCAAGGAAGTTTAAGAGTTTAGGGTGGGTGTAGGTTATTGAGTGGCAAGGAATTCTTAGGATTTAGCGCTTGTACGGGTTTTTGGCTGACAAGTGATTTTGAGGGTTTAGGGTGGGTATGGGTTTTTGGGTGGCAAGGGAATATTTATGGTCTAGGGTGGGAAGATATTTTGGGTGATAAGGGATTTTCTAAGGTTTAGAGTGGGAATGGTTTTTTGGGTGGTAAATGTTTTTGAGGGTTTTAGTGTGGGTATGGGTGTTATGGGTGGCAAGGGAGTTTTTTGCATTTAGGATAGGTGTGGATTTTTTGGTGGCAAGGAATTTTGTAGGGTTTACGGTGGGTATGGGTTCCTGGGTGGCTGTGGGATTTTTAAGGTATAGGGTGAGTGTGGGGTTTGGGGGACAAGAGGCAGTTTTATGATATAGGGTGGGTTTTTAGGTGATAAAGAATGTTTAGGGTTTAGTGCGAGTGGGTGTTTTTGGCTGGTAAGGTATTTTTTAGGGGTTTGGGTGGTTCTGTTTTTTTGGCTGGTAATGTACTTCTTATTGGTTAGTGTAGGTATGAACTTTTGGGAGGCAAGGGACTTTTAGGGTTTAGGGTGGGTATGGGTTTTTGGGTAGTAAGGCATGTTTCAAGATTTAGGGTGCATGTGGGTTTTTGGGTGATAAGGGCTTTTATAAGGCTTCAGTAGGTATGTATTTTGGGTTACAAGTAATTCTTAGGGTTTAGGGTGGGTGTGTGTTTTTGGGTGGTAAGTGATTATTTAAGGTTTAGGGTGGGTATGTGTTTTTGGGTGGCAAGGTAATTTTTAGGGTTTAGGTGTGGTATGTGTTTTTGGGTGGTAAAGGATTTTTTGAGTTTAAGGTGGGTATGGGTTTTGGGTGGGAAGAGAACCTTTAGGGATTGGGGTGGGTATGGGTTTTTGGGTGACAAGGAATTCTTAGGGTTTAGTGTTTGTATGTGTTTTGGGTGGCAATGTATTTTTTAGGGTTTATGGTAGGTATGGGTTTTTGAGTGGCAAGAGAATTTCTAGGTTTTAGGGCAGGTATGGGTTTTTGGGTGGCAAGCACATTTTTATAGTTAAGGGTGGGTGTAGGTTTATGAGTGGGAAAGGATTTTTGAGGTTTTAGGGTGGATATGGGACTATGAGTAGCAAGGGAAATGTTTGCGTTTACGGTAGGTGTGGGTTTTTTGGTGGAAAGGGATTTTGTAGGGATCATGGTGGGTATGGTTTTTGTGTGGCAAGGGAATTTTTAGGATTTAGGGTGAGTATGGGTTTTTGGGTGGTAAGGGATTTTTTAGTGTGGGTATGGGTTTTTGGATGGCAAGGAAAGTTTAATGGCCTAGGGTGGGTGTGGATTTTGGGGGGTAAGAGAAATGTTATAGTTTAGGGTGGGTATGGATTTTTGGGTGACATGGAATTCTTAGGTTTTAGGGTGGGTGTTTGTTTTTGGCTGGTAAGGTATTTTTTAGGATTACGTTAGGTTTGGGCTTTTGGGTGGCAAAGGTTTTTTTAGGGTTTACGGTCAGTATGGGTTTATGGATGGTAAGGATTTTTCAGGGTTAAGGTTGGGTACGGGTTTTTGGATGGTAAGTGAATTTTTGGATTTAGGGAGGGTATGGGTTTTTTGGTGGCAAGGGAATTTTTAGTGTTTAGGTTGGGTATGGGTTTTGAGAGGCAAAGGAACCTTTAGGGTGGGTATAGTTTTTTGTGTGGTAATGATTTGTTTTAGGGTTTAGCGTTTGTATGGTCTTTCGGGTGCCAAATGTTTTTTTAGGGTTTAGGTTGGTGTGGGATTTTGGATGGCAAGGATTTTCTAAGAGTTTAGTGTGGGTATGAGATTTTTGGTGGTGTGGGATTTTTTAGGGCTTAGGGAGGGTATAGGTTTTTGGATGGCAAGGGAATCTTTAGGGTTTAGGTTGGGTGTGGCTTTTTGGGTAAGAAGGGGGTTTCAGGGATTATTGTGTGTATGGGTTTTGGGTGGCAAGAGAACTTTTAGGTTATAGGGTGGGTATGGGTTTTTGGGTGACAATGAATTCTTAGGGTTTAGCATTTGTATGGGTTTTGGGTGGCAAGGGATTTTTTAGGGTTTAGGTTGGGTATGGGTTTTTGGGTGGCAAGGGAATATTTAGGGTTTAGGGAGGGAACGCTTTTTGGATGGTAACTGATTATTAGGGTTATGGTGGGTATGGGTTTAAGAGAACTTTTAGGTTTAAGGGTGAGTATGGGTTTTTGGGTGCCAAGGAATTCTTAGGGTTTATTGTTTGTATGGGTTTTTGGGTGACAAGGGATTTTTTTAGTGTTTAGGGTGGGTTTGGGTTTTTCAGAACCAAGGGGATTTTTAAGGTTTAGGGTGCTTATGGGTTTTTGGGTGACAAGCACATTTTACAGTTAAGGGGGGGTGTAGGTTTTTGAGTGGTAAAGGATTTTTGAGGGTTTATGATGGGTATGAGTTTTATGGGTAGCAAGGGATGTTTTTGTGTTTAGGGGAGGTGAGGGTAATTTGGTGACAACAGAAATTGTAGGGTTTAGGGTGGGTATGAGTTTTTGGAAGGCAAGGGAATTTTCAGGGTTTAGGGTGGGTATGGCTTTTGGTGTGGTAAGGAATTGTTTAGTGTTTAGGGTGGGTATGGTAATTTAGGTAGCAGGGACAATTTTAAGGTTTAGGGTGGGTGTGGGTTTTTGGGGCAAGGGAAATTTTATGGTTTAGGCTGGGAATGGATTTTTGGGTGACATGGATTTCTTAGGGTTTAGGGTGGGTGGGTGTTTTTGGCTGGTAAATTATTTTCTAGGGGTTACGGTGGGTATGGGTTTTGGGTGCCAAGGGAATTCTTTGGGTGGCAAGGGAATTTTGGGGGTTAAGGGTGGGTATGGGTTTTTGAGTGGTTAGGGACTTTTTTAGGATTTAGGGTGGGTATGGGTTGTGGGTGGCAAGGGGACCTTAAGGGTTTAAGGTTTTTTTTATGGTAATGCATGTTTTAGGGTTTAGCATTTGTATGGGCTTTTGGGTGGCAAAGGTTTTGGTGGGTATGCGATTTTGGATTGTAAGGATTTATTTAGAGTTTAGTGTGGGTATGGGATTTTTAGTGGTATGGGATTTTTTAGGGCTTAGGGTGGGTATGGGTTTTTGGGTGGAATGGGAATTTTTAGGGTTTAGGTTGGGTATGGGTTTTCGGGTGGTAAGGGATTTTTAGGGTTTATTGTGTGTTTGGGTTTTGGGCAGCAAGGGAACTTTTAGGGTATATGGTGGGTATGGGCTTTTAGGTGACAAGGAATTCCTATGGTTTATCATTTGTATGGGTTTTGGGTGACAAGGGATTTTTTAGGGTTTAGGGTCGGTATGGGTTTTTGGGTGGCAAGGGAACATTTAGGGTTTAGGCTGGGAAGGGTTTTTGGGTGGTTAGGGATTTTTTAGGGTTTATGGTGGTTATGGGTTTTGGGTGGCAAGGGAACTTTTAGGGTTTAGGGTTGGTATGGATTATTGGGTGACAAGGAATTTTTAGGGTTTAGCGTTTGTATGGGTTTTTGCCCGACAAGTGATTTTTAGGGTTTAGGGTGGGTATGGGTGGCAAGGGAATATTTATGGTCTAGGGTGGGAAGGTATTTTGGTTGGTAAGAGATTTTCTGAGGTTTAGGGTGGGAATTGTCTTTTGGGTGGTAAAGGTTTTTCAGGGTTTTAGTGTGGGCATGGGTGGCAAGGGAATTTTTTGCATTTACGATAGGTGTGGATGTTTTGGTGGCAAGGGATTTTGTAGGGTTTACGGTGGGTATGGGTTCCTGGGTGGCTAGGGAATTTTTAAGGTTTAGGGTGAGTATGGGTTCTGGGGGACGAGGGGAATTTTATGATATAGGGTGGGTGTGGGGTTTAGGTGATAAAGAATTTTTAGGGTTTGGTGTGGGTGGGTGTTTTTGGCTGGCAAGGTATTTTTTAGGATTTAAGGTGGTTCTTGTTTTTGGCTGGCAATGTACTTCTTCTGGTTTAGGGTGGGTATGAACTTTTGGGAGGCAAGGGAACTTTTAGGATTTAGGGTGGGTATGGGTTTTTGGGTGGGAAGGCATGTTAGGGTGCGTGTGGGTTTTTGGGTGATAAGGGTTTTTTTAAGGCTTCAGTAGGTATGGGTTTTTGGGTGGATAGGTAATTTTTTGGGTTAGGGTGGGCATAGCTTTTTGGGTAGCAAGGACATTTTTAGTGTTTAGGGTAGGTATTGGTTTTTGGGTGGTAGCATATTTTTTAGGTTTAGGGTGGCTATGGGTTTGGGTGGCAAGAGAACTTAGTGTTTAGGGTGGGTAAGTGTTTTCGGGTAGTAATATTTTTTAGTGTTTAGAGTTTGGATGGGTTTTTGGGTGGCAAGGGAATTTTTAGGATTTAGGGTGGGTATGGGTTTTTGGTTGCAAGGGTTTTTTTTCTAAGGTTTAAGGTGTGTATGGGTTTTTTGGTGGCAAGGGAATATTTAGCTTTTAGGGTGGGTGTTGATATTTGGGTGGAAAAGGATTTTTTAGGATTTAGGGTAGTTATGGGTTTTTAGGTGCCATGGAAATTTTTCCCTTTCAGGGTGGATGTGAGTTTTTCACTGGGAAGGATTTTTTTTACAGTTTCTGGTTTGTATGGGTTTTTGGCTGAAAATGAATTTTTAGAGTTTAAGGTGGGTGTGGGTTTTTGGGTGGCAAGGGGATTTTTTGGGTTTTGTTGGTTATGGGTTTTTGGGTGATAAGATATTTTTTAAGGTTTAGAGTGGTTATGGGTTTTTGGGTGGCGAGTGAATTTTTATGGGTTTAGGGTGGTTATGGGTTTTTGGTTGGCAAGGGATTTTTTAAGTTTGTGGTGGGTATGGGTTTTTGCATGGTAAGAGATTTGTTTGGGGTTTGTTTGGCAAAGGAAGTTTAGGGGTTAGCAAGGGTATGGTTTTTTGGGTGGCAAGGGGAATGTTGGACTTTGTGGTGGGTATAGGTTATTGGATGGCAAGGGAATTTTTTGTGTTTTTTTACTTGCCTATATCTTTTGTGCCGGTTGATGCTCATTGTTCTGCCCCCACCCAAGTGTGCTGCTCCTGCCATCTCCTCCTTGCCATTCATTGTCCAAGTCCAATGTCCAAGTCCATTACCCTGATCCCTCATTACAGCCATTTGTGGCTATTGTTCTGCCACTGCCCTTCCTGCCTGCCAAAAACAATTAGCTTGCTGCCCCATTCATCTCCTCCCTACCCTCTATTGTCTGAGCCTATGCACAAGCCCTCTCCCTCCTGCCCTTCATGGTCTGATGTGCTGCCAGTGCCCTCCATTTAGCCTGATGTCCCTGCCCACTCCTCCTGGCCTCTGTTGCCCAATTATATGCCTCAGCATTGCTCTCCTGCTTAGCCTCTGTGCTTAGCTTACTACCCCTACTCTCCTTCCAATTGCCCTCCAATGTCTGTGTGCATGCCCCTGCTCCCTCCTTTCTGCTGACAATATTCCATGGACCTGCCACACTCTTATCTACTCTTAGTGTTCTGTTGAACTGCCATTGCCCCTTCCACCTGCCTAGCATTGTCAGATGGCTGCCGCCTGTCACTGCCACCTCCAAGTTCCATGCCCCATCCCCTCTATCCTGTCCTCCACGGTCCATTTTGCTGTCACTCCCTTCTTCCATCCATGCTCTGTTTTACTGCAACTGCTCTTCCTGCCTGCTCTACATAGTCTGATGTGAAGCCGTTCCCTGCCCTCTTTTGTGTGTATCTAGCCCCTGCCTCTCCCTTCTGTCCTCAATGGTCCTTTGTGCATGCCCCTGCCCCCTCCCTCTTGCCCACCATGGCCGTTGTGCTGCCACTAACCCTCCTGCTTGCCATGCATGGTCTTCTGTGCTTCCACATCCCTTCACACCTGCCTTGTGTAGACGGATTACTGCCCCTGACCCCCCCATCCACCATTCTTCCAATGTCTGTGTGTATGCCATTATAGTCTAACTGTTGCCCTCCATGGAGTGTTGTGCTTCCAGTCCCCATCCCTCCTGCCTTTCAAGGTCAGCTTTCTGCTCCTGCCCTGCCCCTTGCAGCTGGCCTCTGTTTTCCATGTGCAGACTCCTATCCCCTCCCTCCTGCCCTATCTGGTCCTTTTTCATGCCCCTTCCACCTCCCTCCTACCCTTTATGGTGTGTTATGCTGCAACTATCCCTCCTGTGTCCGATATGGGCTTGCTGCCATTGTATCTTTCCTTTCTGCTCTCTGTTGTCATTTTGCATGGCCCTGTCCCCTCCCTATTGCTTTCCAAGGTCTGTTGTGCTGCACTGCTATCCCACTTCCCCTGTGTGGTCTATTGTGCTGCTTGAACCCCTGATGCCTGCTCTGTAAGGTCAGTTTGGTAACCCTGCCCATCTTCCTCCTGTCCTCTCTGATCCAAGTCTAAGTCCCTACCCCATTCCTCCTAGCCTCTGTGATCCAATGTATATTATTGCCAACATTTTGAACTTTCAAGAGGGAGATTTTGAAAAAAAAAACCTGGGGAACTGATTTTATAGCAAGATCGGAGTCTAATATTATTGCATCCTTCTTTAATGCAGGCACACACAGCAGCTCCTTTAAGAATAAGAACACAGAACACAAACAATTCAATCACTATAAAACAATAGAACCCCCATTCCTCCTCCTTCTTTTTTGCTTTGGCACAAACCAATAAGTAGTATTTGGCATCTCCGTATATATGTATGGGCTATACAAGTGGCTTTGTGTGTTTAAAATCAGTTATTAATATTGTTTACTTGGTAATAAAGTGAGGAATTTTGATTGGATGTTTTGACTGTATCTGGAATGAATGACTCCATATTTTACACAATTGTGATTTTTAAAATAGTTTTTCATTGTATCAGGTAGCTTATGCGCGAAGGATAAAGGAGATGTTTTATTTTTAATTTGAGTGCTGTTGGTGTGTGTCTTACAATGGGCCAAGCTGATAATGGCCTTACCGTATGTTGGAAAAGATAACAGTTTCTGTCAAGTCCAGGCTTGCGGCATAGTTGTGCAGGTGTAGGCACATGTGCGGTGTCTATTGGTGGCTCGCAGTTGCGTGCGTGAGGAGATGCAGCTCGTTCAGGTCGGTCTCAGGCAGCAATGCGTGCCTGGCCCCAGGTCACACACAGCAGGAAACCAGGGAGAGCGCTTCCGCGAGTTTAGTAATGGAAATTATGAAGGAGTACTTGTTGTATATCATGTCAACGTGGTGGCCATTTTGTAGGATTGGGTTTAGTACATTGATCTTCATCAGAAGACTTGTTTCACAGTTTCGGCTCAGGAGTTCGTTGCTAACGGACTTTGGGTTACAGACTGCTGACTGGAGTCATGACAATTAGATTGGAGGGTCATTTAGCTGGTTGTTATAGCAGGAAAATGTTGTTATTGTAGGAAAACATTTTTTATAATGAGTGAGCCTAATAACTTGGGTAGCCTTGAGAGTAGTTTGATGGATGCAAGAATTGTAAGGGTGTTAAAAAAAATTCAAGTTAATTTAAAATTAGATGATTTATTCCAAAGTAAAGGTCTGGTAGTACGGGATGAGAGGTCTTACTCAGCTGGGGAAGGTCCAGCCATAGTAAAAAGTGGTAAAGTAAGTAGGAAAAGGAAGCATCTGGTGGAGGTGCTATCAATAGCTAAAAATATACTAAAGCAAGCTCTGATAAGGACTTTGGTGTTTTTAAAAAAAAAAATTAAGTGTCAAGGACACACATGGGGACCTAGTTAAGGGTCCAGAGATATCAGACAAGAAGCCCTTTGAAGCACATAAACACCCCTCAGTGCTGAGTGATGAATCCTCTGGAAGTGCAGAGGTGGAAATAAGTTGCTCCTCGGATTTTGATTCAGAGGGAGGGTTCAGAGGGCGCATTGCGAAATCTGCAGATTTGGCAGAGGATGGAGGAGAGCAGGAGGCTCTTACGGATCCTTGGGGTGAATTTATGTTTGACCCCTTGTTAATTAAACACCCTTTGTCACCAAAATGGACTCCGGTCGCTCATGTGGCAGAGTACCTGGAAACTTGGTTGTGAAAGGATATTCCTAAGGACGTTAGAATTTGTTTTAGGTCTGAGTGCCAAAGCCTAGCCTGTCCAATAAGATTATGGTGACACCAAAATGTGATGCTAAAATTATAGCCTTCATAGGCAAAGGGGGTCAGGATTCAGTAGCAAAAATACATCAAGGTCCTGAGGAAGGCCATGATCGCACCAAGATCACAATGGCCGAAACATGTAGGCCTGTCTCTCAGACTTATGCAGTTGATATTTTATAACTGCATTTGCACTGTTTTCAATATCGACACCATGAGAAAATGAATAAAAGGCTTTTTTTCATCATGGTAGCCAATTTTAGATTACATTTTTACTTCTCACATTATTGCACTGCATTCATCACTCTGTACTTCGTAGCTCTTCACAACTGATGGATCTTAGGGAATCCTAGGTTGGACTAGAATTTAGAACCAAGAGGAGATCCTAGATGATAAAGCATGCCACTGCGGTCTGTGATGGAATTCCATCTTTTTAAAGGAATTTCCTGCTGTATAACTAAGGGTCAATATTTATGCTGTTTGTCTATCTGAGCTCTCACAAGTTCTTGAGGCCCGCAGATTTTTGTTTGTTGTATATCAGTAAGTAGTGGGGAAATAATCTGCGCTGGTCTTTAAACTTTTCCCTTAGACCCTCCTTCCTCGGTTGTGTATATTTTTTTTTTGTAAATTGGTGGGGGCCCACGTTCAAAGGATCCTGCAGATCCGGCAAAAGTTTTTGGGGATTATTGCCTTCATCAAAATATTTCATTGCAAGCAGAACACATTCCAGGTTTGAAGGGTGTGGAGGTAGACTGGTGCTCAAGACATTAAAGGATTCAAGCAATAGATGTTTGACAGACAGGTGTTTCAGAAATTAATGGTTCTCAAAGGACCCTGTGAATTAGATCTGTTTGTAAACAGACTGAATTACAGAAGTATTTCAGTTGGCATCCAGATCCAGAGTCGATGGGGTTGGAGGCTTTTCATGAGAAACAGAGGGGGCTCACCCCGCATGCCTTTTCTCCGTTTTCTATGATTTTCCGGTTGACAAGTCTTCTACACAAACAGAAGGAGATCTTCATTTTGGTAATGCCTTTTTAGAGTTCACACGTTTTGCTTCCAGTATTCAGGATATTCTGCTGAATGCTTGGACAGAGGGGCACGAGTTGGTATTGTCAGGGAAGTTAAGACTGGTGGGATGGAAAATTTCAGGCATGTATGGGAGGTGCTAGGACTTTCATAAGCCTCTACAAATCTTATTAAGGACACCTGGGCCGGGACTACAGGTACATGGATGTATAGATTGACATGACAAAAATGGGTATGCTGCTGCATGGAGAGGGTCCGATCTTGACTGTGATGCTCCTCTGGCTGAAGAAACAGACGCAAAACTGAGGACATCAACCTAAAGATAGTGAAATAAAAAGAGAAAAATTTCCCCCACTGAAATTAATTGAAAACTGTGGGGAAAATGTTTCTTTTTTTAATTTTAAAAATGTTTAATCCATTTTAAAAAAGCTTGTTGTTGAAAAAATCGTTAAATTAAGCCTGCATTTTATAAAATTTATTAAGAATTTGTATAAATTAAATAAAAGATTTTAAAAAATAAAATTGGTATTATTTGTGGTCTAATACACTTTTTAACTTAAAGATAAGAACTTCTTAAATGCAATAATATTTTTTCTAAAAGTTGCCTAATATTTTTCATAACTCTTTTAGTTTATTAAAATGTACATATAAAATAATATTGTATTTCTCAAAACATTTATTTCAGGGAAATATTAGTATTACTAGAGAATTCATAATAATACCTGAAGAATAGTACACTTCCCCACCCATTATCACTATATTTCTTGCATCCCACTCCTAAAACAGTATTTTGCTATTTTAGAAATCTTTTGCAATTATTAATCCTGAATATTAACACACTTCCCCAGCCATTACCGGATATCCTTTACATCCTGCACCTGATAACACTTTCTTGTTATTTGTAAATTAATTAGTAATAATATTTTTTTTTAAATACAATATTTATTAAATGGATTACTTAAGTAATGCTCAGGTATCACCATTGATACCTGAGTAGTAATACATTCCCCAACTAACCCATTACCATAAATCCCTTGCATCCCATTCCTAAAACTTTCTTTTGTTATTCATATAATTACAATTTTTATAAAAATCTAAACTACTATTAAATAGATTGCAAAATTATTGATACAGATGATAATTGAATATTAATACACTTCCCCACTCACTACCCCATATTTCTTACATCCTGCTCCTAAAACTTTATTTTGTTATTTTAAAATGTTTAATCAATGGATTGCTTAGTTAATACTCAGGTATTATAGTTGATACCTAATTATTATTACACTTCTCCACCCACTACCGGTCATCATCATCAGCAATAAACTTAATTAGTTACTCTGTAGAAACATAAAAGTACATAAAAACTTGAAATTATATAAAATGTCACATTAAATTCATAAACAATAAAACTCGTAACCTTACAAAATACAATTCAATTAAAATGAGTCCACCCACAAATTTTTCCTAAATTTTTAAATCTGCCATAGATAACAGCTCATTGCACTTCAGTCTAGTGGATTATTTAGTTGTTGCAGAAATAGCAGAGCTGATCTGCACTGTTTTATGATGTATATTTTTAAAAAATAGGAAGGGCAAATTTTATTCTAGGGAGCTCATAATAATGCCGGAAAGATTCAATGTGCAAATTTTGTAATGGGGACACACCATCACACGGGAACGGTAAAAGATCTGACAAAGAATAACAATTAAGAGGAAACCTCACCATCAGTGGTAACAGATTTACCCTAAATCTGCTCAGAACAAACTGTTGCTGGACATCATTCACTAGAGTCACGTAAGCTCGCAGGCCCACCTGGGGGGACATTGCACTATAGGGAACAACAGATGATTTTAATTTCTGCACCTCCAATTTTTTCCTCTTTGCCTTATTTTGGGCCTCATTATGATGTTGGTCAGATCGCAACTGACAGGCCCTCGGTTGCAGTCTGACCGATATTTGGTGCCGCAGTCCGTCTGCCACATTATGATGCACGGCAGTCAGAAGCAGCGGGTGGAGGGACCGACCAATGCTTCTTGTGGGCTCAATGAGCCCGTCTGACCAATGGTCGGATTGTAATACCCTACAATAGGGCGGTGCACACCCATAGGGATTACAATGTCCCTTTCATACAGTCTTTGAATGGTGGTCTATGTGCCATTGAAAGGCTGTCGGAGACAGACTTTGGGGGCCCCTAGCTGGGCCCCCATCTTTCTGTTGCATCTGCTATGAGGTCAGGGGTGCACATGTGCCACCCCCCTGAAACATCCATACCCCGTGTGCCGGGCACCACATGCCTGCATCACGGTGCATGGATGTTTTAAAACATAATTTTTTCCAATGGGGATTGTGCTGCTGCCCTTTTTCAACTATAGCACAAGCCACAATGGAAAAAATTGATGTTTCCGACTGCCTCGAGGGCTGTCACATCCTAATTTGTCAGATGGAACCCCGACTATTTGTCAGTTAGTTTTTCATTCCTAGACGATGTCGGTCGGATGCGCGTCCGACCGGCATAGTAATAGGGGCCAAAGTCTGGTTTATTGAAGCGATCCGCAAGGCCTATCTCCTCGTAGCTAGACTTTACATATCTCAACCATGGGATCTCCAAATCATGATCTAAGGTCAAGCTATCCATAAGGATCAATTTGTTCAGGCCTGTTTCCTCTAGCGACCATATGGAGTGCCACTGCAAAATCTGAGCCATTTTAATCCCATCTGATATATATGAATCTCCCATTTCAGAGTGAGGAATGCAATTCAAGCAAGTTAGGGGAAGAACTCAAATATTTTAACAAAATCAACTCTTTGGATGCACTGTGTATTAGCCATTGTCCATACCCCAGCACCATAAGAAGCCACTGCCACACTTTTGCTCTCATATGTGGTGAAGAGTTCCCTAATCAGCTTTGTGCCCAGTTTTTTGTAAAATAAAGTACCCCATTGATATACTTCTCTATCTGGGCACACCTATTCACTACCATTGGCATCCGAGAATAATTACTATCAAAAAGGATTCTCAGTTAAGAAAAAGTTGGTGTTTCACTCAATTTAAGTGCTTCAACACAAATGTCAGGTTTTTGCCTGGGTTTTACCCCTCAGGTCATAGTATACGTTTTGGCATCATTAACTTTCAGATCCAAATTTGAACATAAAAGCAATGCAGTCATCAATTGAACTTTGCAGCCCTCTCCCTGTTCTATCATTCAATACTGCATCATCTGCATAAAGTAACCTAGGGAGGAGGTGCAAACCAATATACACCGTATCCCTCACCCCTGACATTAAAACTGTTTCCATTCGGTTTGTATACATGGAAAACAGGAAGTGGGCTTGAACGCACCCCTGCCTAACCTCTCGTCTGATGTTAATGCTGCCTGAACATTCGCCATCTCTCCCGAATCACACTCGGGCATTAGCATTACTGTACAGCTTCCTAATAAAGGTCATGATTCTAGCCTCTACCCCTAGATCCTACATAACTATCCACAGTTTTGAGTGTGATACACAGTCAAAAGCTGCTGATAGGTCGATAAATAATAGGTATAGCGTACCCTTTTTAGCCACTATATACTTCCCTGTTATAATACTCAAATTCAGACATTGATGAACTGTGCCAAGCCAATTTTTAAAACCATATTGTTTATCAAATAATTATCTTAACTTATCAGTTGCCCAGTCTTTCAATCCATGAAGTAATATGTGCCCCATGACCTTTGCAGTAGAATCCAAGAGTGATCTGGGCTGATCATTTTATGGTAGGGCTTTATCATCTTTTTTATAGATTGGAATGATAATAAAAGATTTTTATGAGAAAGGAGGTCCTGTCACCACAATAGCATCAAAAAAGTTTGCAAGCTGTGGGGCTCACGGATCTTGCTGCTCATGAAACAAATCTCGTCTGGGCCTGAGCCTTTCATTTACTGCTTACTGTCAAAGCCCTTTAGACCTCAGACAAATTAACGTACTCTGGAACCTACAGTGGATTATTAGTCCACTGAGCCACTTAAACTCTGAGGATACTCTGGGCACCATGATCTTCATCATGGTGGAGTATTTATCATAACTAACAGTGAAGTGGTCAACCCATGCTTCTTCTGCTACGTGCACCTCTGTTGAGGGAATGTTAGACTCCCTGAAGTAATTGTCAATCACCTTCCAGAAAGATCTACTGTATTTGAAGGCACTGGCCAGTTCCAGAGCCTCCCATGCTGCAGCTTCGAGAAATTCCTTTCTATGGGCAATGGTCTGTTTAAAATGCACACATGCAAACCTTATTATTGCCATGTCCCTTGGTCGCTGTTAAGGGCTATCTGTAGCTGGTTCCTTGCTATCCTGTGATCAGAGTCAACCCAACTCCTCGTTTGGGCCCATGGCGCCTGTTCCCTATGGCTCAGAGCTTGTTTTACATGTGAGGCAATTGCTGAAAAAAAGCAGTAATTCTCTTCGGGTGTTCCGCCTCGGGGTCTAAACATACCTTCACTTCAGTCATAGTATGCTGCAGGATGCATGGGAGAAATGATGAATGATCAACATTCTTCCATTTCATTGAAAAAACATTTTAGAAGTCAGGAATGACTTAAATCTAAGCTTTACTGAGTTTCTCTTCTTTTCTAAACACACCCTAATTTCCAGAAGTGCATGATCAAAGTAGCCAGAGAAGACAGTCTCAAAGCCCTTAATAACAGTATCTAATGCTTCAGAGGCCCTATTATAATCAATAGTGGAGGCATAGTTATGGATGCTAAACCTCTGTTCTCATTCCCCTTTGTATTGGACATCATAAGGAGTAGCTGCATCATTAAACTGTTTGTAGCTATTCCTCACGGGTCATGTTTAAAATGCGCAAGAGCCTCCTGTTGCACATCTACCATCCCACAGATTGATTTAGCTAAAAATGTGCAATAATGTGCATTAAAGTCTCCTACCCAAAGGATTTTCATGGGGTTGTGATACGAGGACATTACAGACTGTATGGCTAAATCCAGGTCTACAATTGCTTGGGTTCTCAAGGTAATTAAAATAAATATTATAAAATTGACTAAAGGTATATTCCATGACTCACTCACCTCACATACCAGGAAATGGAAATAAGGTGATGTATTAATACATTTCAGGATTTTCCAAGGTAGTGTATTTAGGATATGTCACTAGGCCTCCCTTTGCCCTTCTCATGACTAAGTTTTTGTCCGGAGTATGGAATTCCATATAGCAATCTATAGGATTAGTCACCATCTCCCATGTTTCCTGAAAGCAGATAACATGGGCACCAGAGATCAGTTTGTGCCAATCAGGTATATCAATCTTACTTTTAAGCCCTGTCAAATTCCATAAAGTAAGGTCAATCCCCAGATTACTACAGTTGTGATCTCCTTCCGTATTACCTAAGGTATCATTCTCTCTGGAAGCATAACAGACTTAAAATTGTTAATAGCACACACACATAGTTCCTCGTGGGGCTTAGTCGCTGGTGTTTTACACATGTCCCAAGCTCCCTGGAGTGCTAAACTGCCCTTTTCTGAACCAAGTCAATCCTGACCATTGAGGCCGGAAAGTCATTCAAACCTGTTACCCACCCCCCAAGATTACATTGGACTACCACAGATCTCTGTCTGAGCCCAATGCCATGTGCCTGTCTTCTTGTTAACCAAGATCCAGGGATTCTGGAGGGCTAGAGCTGCCCCTTGGGATCTATAGAAAAAACAAATGGGACTACAGAAATATTATTTGGTAGCAGTTCAAATTACCCACAAGCATGCATACCCTCTCAGTAATTGCGGGGTTGCAAAAGATCACAACCATGCAATCACCCTCAAATGATTTCTCTGCTCTGCCCATCCAACTCACCAGTCTAACCATAGTAATATTATGAAACGGCTCACTCACATCTATTTGTCTAGCCCTTGCCCCTAGCCATTGGACTCATTTATTCTTTAACTCCCATCAAGTTTTGGCCTTATTTGCAGAGATCGGGAACTCCTACCAGGGCAACCACATAGGGTACACATTCAGGCGTCAAAGCTAAGGTCTGGGAGAGGTCAGCTATTACTCATTTACCTCTGTGACTTATGCAATGGTGCATGGTTATTGGGTATGTATTGGTTTTGGCCCGTCAAAGGTTTCTTGATCCCTAAGCTTGAGCTAGTAGTCCCCCTTATGGTGCCCCAAACTGCCTCCCCCCCCCCTTTGCCTCTGTGCCTGTCTGGTCTACACTGGAGTGACGAAGTGAGCTTAAGAATGATGATGGATTCAACCCAGATCTAATAGTGACTTGGGGTGAGTGTCTGAAAAGTTTTCAGTGCTCCGTCCATCATCTCCTTGTGTTTGCTTTGTTCACCCTAAGTTGGCAGGATATGCCCAGACATGGGTCCCTTGCTCACTTTGCCACTGGATTCAAGCGAACTTGGCTGATGAAGGGTGTTACTCCGAAACTGGTCCCAGGATGCTTGTTTCCATTCCAGGGAAGACATGGCTTGGCAGTTTGAGCTGGACTGTTCCAATGAGGAACAGGGTCAAGACTGATTTATACATGGCTGGGTCTGAACTGGGGGGTCGAAGTGAGCTAAAGAACAATGAAGGATTCAACCCAGATCCAATAGTGACTGGGTTGAGTGTCTGAAAAGTTTCAGTGCTCCGCCCATCATCTCCTTGTGTTTGCTTTGTTCGCCCTAATTTGGCAGGTTATCCCCAGACGTGGGTCCTTTGCTCACTTTGCCACTGGATTCAAGCAAGCCTGGCAGATGAGGGGTGTTACTCTGAAACTGGTCCCAGGAGGCTTGTTTCCAGTCCATGGAAGACCTGGCTTGGTAGTTCAGGCTGGATTGTTCCCATGAGGAACAGGGTCAAGACTGATTTGCATACGGCAGGGACTGAACTGGGGTGGTGAAGTGAGCTAAAGAACGATGATTTCAACCCAGATCTAACTAATGTTTCAGACCTCCGTCTATCATCTCCTTATGTTTGCCTATCTGGTCGACAGCTGCCATTATGCTAACAGTCCCCTTCATTATCTGATCCAGGGCTCCACTACAGGACTGTAACAATTTCTCAACTGTGGTTAATCGGTTAGAATTAAATATATCATATGAGACATCCTCTGTTCCATGGTGACCAGTGAATCCTGGATATCCCTACAGTTAGACTTTCCTGTTTTCAGTTTCTATTTTTGGTAAATTCTGGTGGTGTTTTTTCAGTGTTTTCAAGTGATTTCAATACCTTACAAAACACTGGTTATCAGTGGTTACACATTTTAACACCATTAAAAATAGCAGAAACTGTGTTTTTCCAGTGTTTATAGAACGTTTTGCTTTTATTATTGCTTGCTTTCTGCACTAATAGTGCATGGTATATAGTCAGTGTACGTACAGTGTATATGAGGTCCAAATATATTTTTAAAACTCAAACATTTTGCAGACCACCATACAATACTTCTTCAGTGAGTCGTTGCTCATGCACACTCGCTCTTTCCTGCCCATGTAAAATTTCATCTTTGAAAAGGTACTCTCAACATTGCCACTTAAGACAGGCAATCCCAAAACAGCCAGTGCACACTTTGCTAACTGTGGCTATTGATATAGATTTCCATGCCAATACTGGCACACCAGAAGATTGCCATTCAATGGGACAGGTTCTGCAACAAATGTATTGAACTGGGCACAGATGCCCTCAGACTTATTGAAGCCGTCAAAAATGAAGCAGCACTCTTGAGTGTCCAGCGAAAATTCTCCTTTATGGAAGGGATCTAAAACTTGTGCAGAGTACCACAGTGAGTTTTCATTGACTTTGGTTGGTGAAGGTGCATTTCTATGCGTCAGTGCAAGGCATTTCTCATACATTGTAAAATAAAATAACATTTCCTGAATTGCCCCTCAACATTTCTTCGTTTACCAAGTGACAAGCACTCTAACATGGAAAATGTTGCAGTGCTAAAGTAACTAAAAGTGTCCCCCAGCCTACTCTCATGGAGATGTTTCACATCTACACCAATTATGCTGAACACTCGGGAGACAAGGCTGTTTTCAGACTCTGTTTATTTTATAATGTCCACTACAGTAGTCATGATTTCCTGTAAAAATCTAAGAATGCATAGAGTGTACTTTTTTCACATAACTATCAATATGTGACCGAAGATCCTCACATTTATTGCCTTTGGCATTATCACTCTGCAAAAATTCTGTAAATGGTTGCCACATGGATAATATAGCATTCAGGGCCACTAGGACTGAAAACCACCAGCTAAAAGAGACAGTTAGGATGGCTCTTTCTTTGATGCCACACAAAGCGCAAAATGAAAAATATTTGCATTTTAATACTCACGCATAACAAAACAGTGCACCAGAATGGACTAAAAAGTCAATAGCATTCCACATTAACTCTGAAGATTGTAAAGATGATTTCAGCATACCATCTAGCAAGTGTTAAGGATCTCTTACATGGAAACACTTTAGCTCAGGTATCGATTTTGACAAGTCCTCACACAACTTTTTATATATGTAACTGAATCACTGGCTATACAAACAATATCACTCCAATCTTTGTTGAACTTGGTAAGAACGTTTTGCAGCAGCATTCCAAGCGGCATTGTGTTTCATGTTTTGTAAATGTCAGGTGTCATGTTTTCACCACTATCCCAGATGCCTGGTGCCACAGTCTTTTACATATACCTCTCACTACATCCTTGCATTGAATGTTTAAAGCCTGGGGTGTTTGGCAATTCACCTACTATCAATACTGACTCACTAGAAAAGGTGGCTGATGTGACAAGCTGTTTTGCCTATTCTCTGTGGCTAAATGTAATATTACGTATTGGGAAAGATTCATATGAAACCAGCCATTTTACCTTTCAGTGAAAGAATCAAATGTAGCCAAAACATCAAATATGATTTTGCTAGTTCCTGATTCTCTGCAGTTTGTAAAATAATTAAACAAGTTCTAAAAAATGCTTATAAACCCTGCATCTTCAGACCAAAGACCACAAAACTGAAAAAAGGAAAAAGAAACAATATTTTAGTGACATCCCTAAACAGCAAAACTCAAGCAGAATAATATTGGCCACTTCAAGAAGAAATAAAAAATAACTTTCTCTCTCCTTTTCCTGTCTTGAGTGGCATTTAGTTTGTGGTTGAGTAAGTGTTTTTTCAGTGTTTATATGTTTATACTGGTTAGGGATATTTCTCTTTCACTGGAGTTGCATCATTTATTATGGGGTTAAACCTAAAACAGGATATCATACCTATAATACATTTTCAAAGTCTTGATTTCAACCTGTACAGTCACAGGGGGCAGAGTCATCATGTCTGTAGTCTCCCTGATACTTTCACTTCTTGATGCCCACCTGGGGAGGTAGAAGCTTTGGAATGGGCCACCCCCTGGCCCTTTCTCTTTGATTTCATTTTAGGGGGGACTGTGTAGCACCCAGGGGATAATACATGGGAGCGAAATCACCCCCCAAGATTTGAACTGGTCTTAAATTAGTATCAACCAAGGGCCCCACCTGTATGGCCATGGATGGTGGAAGAGGTGTGGTGCAGCGGCCAGGGTTCCGGACTCCGGGGTTGATCAGGGATTTGTAATGATTGATCAGGGATTTGTAATGCGCTACTTTGCCCGAAGGCGTCAAGGCGCAAAAGATGGAGAACAATCAGCCAAATCTGGAGAAAGAAGAGCATTAGGGGTAGGCTTCAGAGAAAAGGAAGGTTTTGAGAGCTCGGCGAAACAGGGAAAAAAAATCCTGATTCCTGAGATCAGGGGGAAGCTCATTCCAGAGTCTAGGGGCAAGGGCAAAGAAGGCCCTACCTCCCCACCTTGCTTTGGCAAAACGGGGGACCGTAAGCAGCTTCATACTAGAGGATCGCAGGGCCCTACCTGGGGTGTAGTACGACACCAAAGACCTAATGCCCTCTGCCCCTGCGTCATGAAGAGCCCGATAGATGATAATCAGGGTTTTGAATTTTATCCTGGCATGGACCGGGAGCCAGTGAAGATGTTTCCTAATGGCAGTCCCAGAGGAGCGTCTAGGGGCGTTGACGACAAACCTTGCAGCCGCGTTCTGAACAACTTGCAGCCAATGAACCAGATTGTTGCTCATCCCAAGATAGAGGGCATTACAATAGTCCAGGCGTGAGGATAGAAGGGCAACCGAGACTTGTTTCCGAGCGTCAGGGGAAAGGTAGTGGGTGAGCTTTCTCAACACCCTCAGCACCCCACAGCAGGTGGATACAGTCCTGTTCACTTGCTTGTCGAAGGCAAGTGAGGTATCAAATAGGACTCCCAAGTTACGGGCAACAGAAGAAGGTTGTGGGCAGACTCCCAGAGCCGATGGTCACCAGTCGGCTGACCAGACCTCTTTGTTTCCCCCAAAGACGAGAATTTCGGTCTTCTCCCCGTTCAACTTTAAAAAGTTTGACGTCATCCAACCTGCCACAGCCCCCATGCAGTTCCTAAAGTTGAGGGCCGTAGACCCGACAGATTGTGACAGGGAGACCATAATTTGGGTGTCGTCGGCATACGAGAGAACTTCCAATCCAAAAGATCTCACAAGCCTAGCAAGTGGGGCCGCATAAACGTTGAAAAGAGTGGGGCTCAAGGAAGAGCCCTGAGGGACCCCACAGTGCAAAGGCTTGGCAGTGGAGAGGAAGTCACCCAATTTTACCTTTTGCTCCCTATTATTGAGAAAGGAGGTGAGGAGACTGAGAGCTAGCCCCTCCACCCCTATCTCGCCAAGTCGGGAAGCCAAGATGGTGGGAGACAGGGTGTCAAATGCGGCTGTAAGGTCGAGCAGGATCAGAAGCGTAGTCTGCCCCCTGTCGACCTTAGCACGGATGTTATTGACCACCACTGTAAGGGCTGACTCGGTGCTGTGCTCCTTTCTGAAACCATGCTGGGATGGATCAAGCAGGCAGGTTTTGTCAAGAAAGGAGCTGAGATGAAAATTCAGGTGAGCCTCCAACATCTTGGCGGGAGCAGGGAGGAGGGAGATGGGACGAAAGTTCTTTAGGGTCCCAGGGTCCAAAGTGGCCTTTTTTAGGAGGGGCTTCACAATAGCAGTTTTCCAGGAGGCTGGGAAAGTCCCACTGGAAATAGCCCTATTCATAACCACCAACATAGAGGGAATTAAGGTAGCCCTGCAGTTTTTTAAGATTTTGAGCGGACAAGGATCAAGAGGAGAGCCTGACCTAAGGGAGTCCAACAGTCTCTCAAGGTCAGAGGCCGTAAGAAGAGGAAAGCTAGGAAGAGTTTCAATAGGGGGGGGTAATGTTCACCAGGTCAAAAGGAAAAGGGTGAGTAAGGTTGTCCGCTTGGAGGGATGTGTAAATATTTAATATTTTGGTATGGAAAAAAGAAGAAATCTGATCACAAAGAACTTGTGAGGGGACTATGGGGTCAGGGTGATGGATGAGGGATAAAGTATCCACAATTTTAAACAAATCACCAGAAGAGGTAAGGGAAGATGTAAGATTGGAGAAGTATGTTTGTTTTTCGGCCAGAACCGCCGCTTTGTAGTTCTTAAGGAGGGTTTTGTGCTTGGACCGGCCTTCAGCATCGGGCTGAGATCTCCAAAGCCTTTCTTGCCTCCTACATACCTGCCTCTGAGTTCTCAGGGAGTCAGAGTACCAGGGTGCTGAGGGACGTTTCCTGGCACTATATACCAATTTAAGAGGGGCCAGGGTGTCCACTGCATTTGCGATGGTGCTCGCAAGCTCCCGTGCTGAGAGATCAACGTCCTGTGAGGGGAGGGGCTTGAATTTGGCGATAAAGGGGCCCAAAGATTGGTCAGTCAGGCCCCGGAAATTCCTCTTCTGCACCCAACAGTTTATATCTCCCCTGGAAACTGAGGAGGCACAGGGAGTAAATTCCATGGAGACCGCATGGTGATCAGACCAGGAGAGGGGAGAAAGGGGACCTAACTCTAACATGGTATCATTCGTGAAGACTCCATCTAGCGTGTGACCAGCAATATGGGTGGAGGATGAGACTTTTTGAAGTAGGTTGAAGGAGGCCAGTGACTCCACGAGGGATAGCGTATCACTGGAATTGTTATTTTCCAAATGGAAATTAAAATCCCCGATGATAGTGATTGAAGGTCTGTTTAGTAAGGGCTCTATGACGTCCAAAAGGTCAGAGCCAAACGAAGATCTGGGGCCTAGGGGTCTATAAACAAGATCCCCGGAAAAGTTTTCTGAGGGAGAAGAGCTAAGAGAGAAAAACATGGCCTGAAAGGAGTTTTTGGGAGAGGGAAGAGACTCCATACGGCAGGAAAAGGCGATCTTATGTATTATACCAATTCCGCCCCCTTTACGGCCCTCTCTATCCTGTCTAACCATAGTATAGCCATCAGGGAGAGCGTTAAGCAGGTCAGGGCCTGCTGAGTCAGAGCCCCATGTTTCTGTTACAAAAACCCAAGAGGGTTTCCTTTGGGACACAAAGTCCCTGAACGCTAAGTTGTTTTTAACCAGGGAGCGAGTGTTAATGAGGAAGCCTAGTTCTTTCAAGGGGGGTGGGGGCTCTTGAGTCCCTTTTTTCAAATGGAAATTGGTGACAGGTTCCGGGAGGACTGATATCGACCCCTTCAGGCATTTACAGTTCGAACTATGTCGCAGTAGCCCAGGCGGGAAAGTGTGGTGACAATCTAGCTGGGTGGGTCTAAGGGATTTAAGGGTACTCGGGGAATACAGCTGGGGACAAGCAGGAGAACACGAGGGCCGGGCAGCATCCCCGGTACCTTGCGCCTCCTTAGCGCTGACGCGCGCAGACGGGCAGGACTCTGGCATGACTCCGGCTTGAGTCCAGCCCGTCCGCAAAGCGCGTCCGCTGCTCGGAGGAGACGTCATCCCCTTATGTAGGAAACTAGAGCGCGTCCTCGCGCTACAATCCCCCCAATATGGCCGCCAAAGCCAGAATCGCCTCTCCGTGAACAAGCTCTCAGCGTCAATACTCAGCTGAGATCTGCCCGAGAGCGACTGGTCGAAGAGGTAAGGAACCCAAGTTGCAGTCTCAGGGGGAGATGTGCACACCAAGCGCCAGGCCCCAAAGCTACCAAGTGCAAGTCAGGCAGTGCAATAAAAGCATGTTCAATTAGGCAAGTCGAACGTGAAAGTTAAAAATACACAAGGCAAGAGAGCAGTGAAGGACCTCCCGGCTTATCGCCTCAGGAGGGGAAAAGATTTGGCTGGCTAACGCGATCCCCGGGTCAGGGACCCCTTATGTAGGAAACTAGAGCGCGTCCTCGCGCTACAATCCCCCCAATATGGCCGCCAAAGCCAGAATCGCCTCTCCGTGAGCAAGCTCTCAGCGTCAATACTCAGCTGAGAGCTGCCCGAGAGCGACTGGTCGAAGAGGTAAGGAACCCAAGTTGCAGTCTCAGGGGGAGATGTGCACACCAAGCGCCAGGCCCCAAAGCTACCGAGTGCAAGTCAGGCAGTGCAATAAAAGCATGTTCAATTAGGCAAGTTGAACGTGAAAGTTAAAAATACACAAGGCAAGAGAGCAGTGAAGGACCTCCCGGCTTATCGCCTCAGGAGGGGAAAAGATTTGGCTGGCTGGTGCAGTAATATACCACCTTGTAAATTGTTGCCTGCTTAATTTTAGCTAAGTAAAACCTGGCACACGTTGTGTGGGCAGACATCGTACATTGTGAGTCTGCACACAACAGATGGTGTCACCGCTTTATCCCCCATTTGCGGAAGTTAAATTAGAATGTGTGGTAATAGCATCTCAGGGAAATACTCCATCCGGTGGAATCAGTATTTACCGGGTGCGCCACTCCCTGCCGTGACTTGTAAATATCCCCAAAGCATTTAGGGTGGCCAGCCAAGCCAGGTTATGTGATGAAGGTGTCTAAAGTAGCTGATAATCTTAAACAGCTTTATTAACAGAAAACGGCGGTCTGTTTGGACAGTGGCTACTTGAAATATATAAACTGAACATGAGTTATTCACATCCCTGACTCACACTGCTCGAGGGATCTAAGAAAACAGCAATGGATAAATAAATACATCGCTTATGGCGTAAAACGTAATCGTTACAACTATCCAAACATGCCCACACACAAAGAAAATAAACACATTATATGTATATTTTTTTAACGGAGGAGCAAATAATGCAAAGAAAGGTATGGCGGGCAAGCCTGCTTTACCCGCTAAAACAGCGTCATACTGCTTCAGCAACGCGGAGCAGTAACCTGGCCAATGCCATAGAGGCGTACATTATGACCTGTGTCTGTCCTGAACGTGGCTAGGGCATTCGAAGTAAGCACACATGTACTTGATTAATACAATCACAGTGCCTGGCAGTGGGGATCCAAGGGCAGCTGGAGATTTTTAGTTGGAAGGCCGAGGGCGTCAGGTTAGCCCAGCACCATGTGACTCTGGGCAATAGCTCGCTTAATCTTCCCGACGGCCCCCAGCGCCGCGAAATGACTTCGGAGGTAGCTGTGCGCTTTACAAATACTGGTATTTCATATTTATTTCATTTCATGCTGGTGTCACTAAAAGAGGAATGGTAGACTCTGCCAAAGTGGAGGCCTGTTTAATAGTTGCCTCAAAGCTTTGCCTCAGTATGCACTAATTTATTTTTTAAGACTCCTATTGCCCTGTTAAGAATTTTTCAAGTGGGCCAGTGATAGACCCCTCTGTCATGGTGAGCTTCCTTTTTCCTGTACACCCTAATTGTGAACAAAAACCCACAATCCATTTTCTTATTTAACAAGAATTATGTCCTCCTACTTGAAAGAATCATAATTACCAGTCCACTCCGATGGACTATGCAATGAGTTAGACCAAATCAGCCAAAGTTAAAGAAGGTGAACATAAGGGGGGAGCCTGACGGACACCGACAGGCCTGCCCTTGGCCCGGGTGAAGCATTAGTGAGCGCAGCGCTATGTAGTGCTCTGATGACAGCGCTCCTTCCCCTCAGCTCTGCTGGCACCTCCTGGTGCGAGTGATCCAGGGGCTGAAGTCCCGTCAGTAAGGTTGTGGCAGGCGCCTGAAGTGCAGCAGCCCATGATGCAGAAGTGAGCGTGGCACTGTGCAGCTCCCAGATTCCACCACTCTTCCCCCTTGTCTCCACTTGTGCCTCCTGACGAGAGTGACCCTGGGGCCTGAAGTCATGGTAACAAGATGGTGGCAGGCATCTGAATTGTGGTGTCCTGTGATGCGGGAGTGAGCGCAGTGCTAGGTAGTGCCCTGAAGACAGCGCTTCTCTGGCGCCTCCTAGCATGAGTGACCCTGGGACCTGAACTCCTGGCAAACAGATGGTGACACGCACCTGATGTGCAGCATCCGGCGATGCTGGAGTGAGCACTGCACTATGTAGCGCCCTAATGACTATGCGCAACAACATGGTGGCAGGCACCTGAAGTGCAGTGTCTCAGTCAAAATTGTTATCCTGTTATTTTTAAACTAATTAGCAATATTAAATGTTTTTTAAAATACAAGATTTATTAAATGGATTACTTAATTATTGAAAAAATCAAAAGTGGGGAATGGATCACTTGACCTGAGCAACCAGGGTTTTGCAATATTCGAATAGTATACCGATAAAAAACCCTCATTCACGTACATTGGTCGAAAAAGCAGTATATCTTGATTCTCTGCCCTGCTTTTAAGAACGTGACAGCATAATCAAAGGGTTAGTTTTTGTGCTTCCTCCTTGTTAGGGTCTCCTGGAATCAGGGTGCATTGACCCGATTATGTAGGCCGTCAGAGGAAGAGCAGGCACAGCTCTCTGACTGCCCGCTGAAGTCCACACTTTGGGACTCGAGGTACTACTTGACCACCTTGATAATCGGGTCAATGCACCCTGATTCCAGGAGACCCTAACAAGATACAGCCTCCACCTTCACCTTTTTTTAGGTCCTGAAGAAAGCCCACCTGACCCAAAGGGGCAACTACAAGGGCTGAAACATGTCGACTTTTTTTATGGACATCCACAGTGCACTAAACTAATAACAAGTCTTCCGGTGCCTGCCAAGATTTTCTAAATATCTCGAATCCAGTTTGATTAAAAAACACAAATCTGGATGTACAAGTTTTTTAAATCACATTTATTCACCTCACTTAACACCATTACCCTTCTCAGATCACTACTGCAATAACCAGTGGTTCAACCTCCAGGTGGAGGAAGCACAAAAACTAATCCTATGATGATGGTGTCACATTCTTAAAAGCAGGGCGGAGATTCAAGATATACCGCTTTTTAGACCAAAGTACGTGAATGAGGGTTTTTTATCGGTATACTATACGAATATTGCAAAACCCTGGTTACTCAGGTCAAGGGATCCATTCCCCACTTTTGATTTTTTAAATACAAATAAGGAAGCTGAATGGATCACGAATCTTTATTTCTCCCCCCTTTTGATTTTGATAGTTTCTTAATTATTGCTCAGGTTTGGCAGATGATACCTGAGTGTTAATACACTTTCCCACCCATTACCCCCATGTCCCTTACATCCTGCTCCAAAAACTTCATTTTGTTGTTCTTAAAGTTGAGTGTGATAATTATTTAAATAATATTTAAACTATTAACAAATAGATAGAAAAATTAATAGGCAGGTGTCACAGATGATACCTGAATATTTATACACTTCAATGAACAGGGAGAGGGAAAGAGAAGCAGAGAATCATTCAGCTTCCTGGACTGGCTAATAAGTAATCAGAAATAATTAATCATAAGGGTCATTTTTCCAGAATCTCTTGGAAAAAATACAATGAAGACCCTCAGCTGCACTTTCACGACAGCGGTATATCTTGGTTCTCTGCTTATTTGATTAAGTAGGATGAATCATCATTGGGTCTGAGCACCTGAGTGTCCCGTTCTCCAGCTGTTCATTGTCCTCCACCAGGAGGGAGACTAACTGGAATGCGACAGTTGTGAAAGAGAGAGTGTGCGAAAATAATAAATACAATGTTTAAACATCTTTTCTTCTGTGTAGATTGCCTTTATTGTAACGGAGGAGGGATAGGGTTAAAAAAGTGGGCGGTGCCGACTTGGATAATTATGGATCTGCTGCACCTTGTGAAAGGTCGGTCGGTCGGCTTTCTTCAGGACCAGAATAACCAGCCCTCTCAGATATAGAGGGGCTGTGTGTGTAATAAGAAAGGTACTGGATTCGCTCATCCTGATAATTCAACAGGTTATATTTTATGCCTGGTGTAAATATGTGGTTGTTGGCTAAATGTTGGTCTATAGCTGTGAAGGACAAAAATAAAGGAGATAATGACTCACTTTTAAGCGGTTGGGTATTTACGCAAAGCAAAATTAAAATAGGCTATCGAAAAAAACATGGTCATATTTTCTTTACTTTTATGGATTCAAAGATAATGCTGGTAGTACCAAGAATTCCAAAACCCGGTCAGCATAGTTGCTTAAGTTAGACCACCCACCTATGTAAGCTAACTCTTTTTCTAACAAAATTGGTTTCAAAATTGCTAACTTTTACATGTATTTGTGCTTTATCGCGATCATTAATAAAGGGTCTTAGCCACTCTCAATCAAGTTTAACACTTCTCCCTGAACCTGCTCCCCCTAGAACCCTTGTAATAAGTATGGCTTTGGACAGGCTGTGAAAGGACTAACTGTTTTTGGGACGCATTTATTTCGGATTGGGGTGGTAACGGGGGTAGCGAAATTGGGGTCAATGTGGCACATTGCGATGAAGAAGGGATTGGGTTTCCTCAGTGACGGGAGGGGGTCTGGGGTGTGTCATCAGCTCTTATTTCCTTTTCGTTCTAATGTAGGTGTGTGAGCGATCCAGGGACCAAGACTTACCTGCAATGTGGGACATTCATTCGTGCACTGAGCGGAGAAGTATGCAGACCAGCAAGTATATGGACGGAATCTGGGCCCTCACAGCAGCCAACACAAGGTGCTATGATCGAGTAATGGGGGGATGCATTGGGGAAACTTGTTGCCATGGTTGACGAAGCTGGTTCCGCAGATGGATTGCCTGTACATGCTCCTGATTCATCTGGACAAGTATGATCTAGAACATATGATGAGGGACTTAAAGGCGATCAAGACAAACTTTTCTGAGATATGTCTAGTCTGGACAGAATTTATGCTGCACATTGTATGGAGGGGGGCTTTGAAGCATGCAGCAATGGATAACGCTCAGTAGAAACTCAACAGGGCCATGAGGGTTTTTTGCATAATAAGGGACATTAAAGTGATATTGCATGGAGGCATAGAGGAAGAGGAGCGGTGTATTTTTCTAGATAACCAGGAGCACCTTTCGCAAGTTGGGAATGCGTATTACATGATGGAACTGAGGGATATGGTGAGCAGGTTTTGGAAGGAATGCACCTGGTGCAGTAGAGAATAACTTTGATGGGTATAGTGGTAGGGGGCAGTAAAACGCCCTCTGGGGGTTTTCTGGTAGGCAGTTTCTTGAGGGGAAGAAGGGAGCAAAGTTTATAGAAGACGGTGTGAGGGATTTAATCGAGCAGGCAAAGAGTTTCATTAGAGGGTTTTTAATATGGAAATGAAGGAGACTCTGGAAATATAGAGGAAGCTCAGTGAGTGGAAGAGAGACAAATGAAACAAGGCATGAGGGCTTGGGGACAAAAGTTGGCATGAGATATGAATGGTGGGAGGAATGAGAGTGTCATATTGAGGAAGTTTAATATTATTGTTTAAATGTTAACAAAAGTTCAAGTAAGTGTTTGCAACCTTGTCCAATGGCCTTTTTCGCAAAATCAAGGACATGGAGTGTGTCTATTGCACGAACTATGCATCAATGTCATCTGCTGGGTCGAATATCACAATTTAGACTCTATAATCTTTAAAAGCTCTCGTTCGTGCACCGATATATGCCAAATTCCCCGTTGACTATCAATCCAATGCCGCACATTGATAACTCAAGGTATAATCAGATGCTTTCCTTTTACATACATTCAGATTAAGTGCAAATAATTTCAAATGGTAATCTTTTCTGAGATTAAACTGTTCAACGTGACGCCCTTTTCATTAGTGCAATGCTTGACTCTTTAAAAAGCTTTGCATACGATTTAGTAGCAAGGCGACGATTGGCCGAAAAAACTGAATTGCAGTATAATATATACATTTTTGTTTTTGTAAGGTTGAAACAATCTGCACGAGAAGCACGAAAATAAAACACACAGCCATGTTATGTTTTCAAGTACAGCACTTTAAAGTACTGTAAATAGCACATCCTGTAGTTACCCAAATTAATGGCAATCACTGTATCGACCTCGGAAGAGTGAAAGGGGAAGAGAGAGTAACCTGCAGATAAAAAACATGTCGGGGTCGGTGCTTACATTGTTGCACCATCGTGTCAGCATTAACATAAAATACAGCTCGACTGCAACGCTGGAAAATGCACTCTAACCTGACGAAAACACAAGCAAATTGTTCTATTAATTTACCTGTCATTTGGTTTATAAGAATACGCTAATTAACTTGTTACTGCAGCAAGAAGATATGAACGCTAGGAAAACATGCTTTTAATTGCGATGTATAATGAGCCTGCTCCTTTCTTACAGAATAGAAGCTTTATTAAGATTAGTCAGGATGTGAGGCACCGAAACCGGGGTTGCAGCTCTTTATTAACATATAATTGGAAAAAGAATAGACAGGAGAAACTGAGCCCTAATATGAAATTAATTCAGTCAACCTTGAAATAGAATTTAACTTTTTTAATAAAAGCTATAGTCATTAAAATAAAATGCTATGATTTCTTGTGCTAGGAGGCATTTAAAGGACTGAGGAAGTGTTAATAAATTAACTTCTGTAAGTGGCCCCAGGATTTAGCCTACGTCATTGGCAAACACCGTGAATATGACTTTGCCCAAGAGAGCTGGAAGTGATTCTGAACTTTCATCTTTTAAAATGTGTATTCTTTTGACTTCTTTCAATTAAATTAAACATTGTTTGAGTTAAGCACTCAGTTGAGCTTTAATCGGTCCATGCCTTTTTTGCAATGGGTCCTCGAGTTGCAACCTCCAAGTACAGCAAGGGAACTTGCTGAATTGTGTGAAATGGAGAGAGCAGAAATGCACCATATTGACTAAGAAATGGTGCCCTTGTGCTCCCTCCTTGCGCTGATGCACTGGGCGCTGCCTAGCCCTGGTGCAATGGTGCCTGAGTTGCAGGCAGGATTGTTTTTGCACAGGAAAGTATATCTTCCTGCACAAAAGCAATTCTAAGAGGCAATTTCCTATTGCAATGTGTAATGCGGACCATTTGGGTGCACCATTTGGGTGCAATACCAGGTTTCTTGATTTTAGTAAATATAGGATTGCATCAAATTCCACGAATGGATGCATTAGAACACCCATGCACCATCCATAGAACACCTACCTCTCCGAAAAGTAATGTAACACAGTACACAAAAATTAAATTGATATATTTAAAACTATAACTAATATAATAAAACTAAAGACTTTATGCAAGATGGTTGATGCACTCTAACCGTCTTGCCTGTACCTGCTCAAAGACGAGTTTATAATGCCGAAGGGTGTAAGAAGGCTACTTTTCTGGAGTAGCGACACCTTCCTCATTACATGAGGACTGTGCAGTGAGGTTTTTCATTTGTTTTGGTTGCTGTGAAGCAGAGGAGCCACATCTGCCATTTCTCCTCACCCTTGAAACATCACAGCCTGCTTCCTTGAGAGTTATTATGAGGAGGCAGGCTCTTCAGAGGTATTAATGCCTGGAAACTCTTTCGCCTGAACAAATTAAAGCAGTTATTTCTTTCTGACAGAAACTGGTACGGCAGCCTTCAATCACTATAAATAAAGCTATCCATCTAATTTCTTCTCTACAAATAATGTTAAAACAGCTTTATAATTTTAAACACATATCTGGGCAATATTTTGTTTTTATTTTAGCAGTTTCTGAGCCATAATATACTCAACTGGTGTTTTTTCTACACTGACAATGGATACTACATCAGCGTCAGCTTCCACAAACAAACGGAAGTAAGCTGCCTCACCGCCACCCATTAAATCCAAGGTTATTGACTCACAACCAACTCCACTGAACACGATCTTGGAAGAAATTCAGGCTATTCATCTCAACACAAATACCATCTGGTCACATATTAAACATATTCAACAACACATTGCCTCTCTTTCTATGAAGGTAGCAGACAATGAGTTCAAACATCATGGGTATACTAAAGCCATAATAACTATGACTCCACTGGTACATCAGATTGCTCCCGTCCATACAGCTTTACTTGACTTAGAGAACAGAAACTGCCAATACAACTTACAAATCTTTAATATCCCAGATAATATGGAAGGCCAAAGCTGTCATCTCTTCTTGGATTCTACATTGCCTAAACTGTTTAATCTTAAATTTCCAGAATGAATTTCCAGAAACTAAACCAAGATAAACTATCTTCAAAGTTCTACTAAACCATCATCTTTTTCTTATCAGAAAGGCTGCACTAGAAATTCCAAATCTTCTTATTGAGTGTAATAAAGTTTTTATTCATCAAAAGTTTGCAAAAGAGACAGTGAAAACTCATTGACAATTCTCAGATCTGCAGCCAAGACTAAAAGACGCTGGATATAATATGGCCTTTTTGATCCTTCTACAATGCGTATATGGATAAATGATGTCTTTAAGTCCTTCTCCTCTCCCTCACACTTCATACAACTCTTAGACCAACATGATCCTATTGTTATGGAAATACAACCATCATACTCTGTTGGATACATTTTATTCCACCCTAATATTTGGTGTTATACTTATAACATACAGGTATGTTTAATCTTGCTTCGTACCTTTGTATCAATTTTTCCAGTTTCTATGATGTCTTGGTTGGTGACCTCCAATTATGTTGCCTGTCATGTTTGTGTTATTTTATATGGGGTACTTACTTTCCACTGTCCTTTACATCTCTCATGTTTCCTATCTATCTGTAACTTTCTATGGCTCATCAACAAAACTTAATGGTTGTTTCTCTGAATGTTAAGGGTTTACGACAGCCAGACAAAATTCTTAACATTTTAGAATCTTTAAAAAAATGTAATTCTGATTTTTGTTTTTCACATTCCATGTCTAATGGAGCAACTATTCCCTTTTCACGTAAATCTCATACACCACTATTAACTCATCATCATGATTCTGAAGGTAGACTTGTTTATGAGCAAGTTAAAGTGGAAAAACACATTTTAAACTTAGTTAACATTTATACCCGCGCATTAGATGAACCTTCTGTTTGGAAAAATACTCCTACTGAAATAGTAAAATTACAAAATAGCCCCCTTGACATGGGGGTGATTTTAATCTTATGAGTGACCTGTTATTGGATCGCTCCGCTAAATTAAAAGTCCGGCACACTTATTCCTATCACCTTTTGAAATAATTTTTCTCTGCCACTAAACTGATTGATTTTCAGAGACTAGCATATCGTACAGACAAAGAATTTACCCTATTTTCTAATGCACACTCTACTTTCTCTTAGAATTGACTACCGCCTGTCCTCTCATCACTTGTGCCGTATGATTACTGATTCCATAATACAACCTAATACAATTTCTGATCATGCTTTAATCTCCTTCTCTCTGACCCTAACAGGGTCCTGTCCTACCAAATGCAGATGGAGAATGAATTCTAACATAGTTCTCAGTACACTTAATTCCCAGAATTAGCTTCTAACATAAGTGACTACTTTCTCAATATTAATTCTGAAGACACTTCCAAAATTATCCATTGGGATGCATTTCAATATTTATTCGAGGAACCACTATATCTATTATGAGTCATGAAAATAAAAGCTTCAATGCTTATCTTTCCGCACTAGTGAAACTGATAGCTGAACTTGAAAGACTTTTAATCAATTCAAGGGATAATATATACAAATCTCAACTCCAGAAACTTAGATATGAATATAATAATTTGTTGAGTAAAAGAGCAGGGTTACTTATATTAAAACAATAATCAAACTTTCACTGGAACTTAAATACATCTGGTGGACTTTTAGCCAACTACTGAAGTATTTAAAAAGACATATCTCAAATACCAGTCATTACGAGGCAAGATTGTACCTTGCTTCTTACTACTCAACAGATTTCAAATAACTTTTTTCTTTTTATACCTCTTTACATCATAAGCCTACAGTCCTCCAAGATCACCCCTTTAATAAATTCCTTAGAGACTGCCAGTCACCTTAAATTTCTGATGCAGTTAGGCTAATTTTAGAAAACCCTATCGATATTCACGAAATTAACATGACAATCAAATTGCAAAACTCCAATAAATCACCTGGTCCAGATGGTATCCTTGCTGAATTCTATAAATGCTTATATCCCAACTCTCCCCATCATCCTTTCACTATTCACGGATTTTCAAATTACTTCCAAAATGGGTGGATTTTGTAACAAAGTACCCATCATTGTCCTTCCAAAACCAGATAAAGACCCTTCTTTAGTTTCTAATTATTGTCCAATATCACCAAGATTGCAATCATAATCAATTGCTCTAAAATGTTAACTACCACAAAATATAAATTAGATAAACAGCCAATTCCTCATTTAAATTGGTGGGGAAGTACTGAAGCACTTAAAATGATTATTACCCTACAAATTCTTTACAATTTATCTAAGTTATCATTGTGCCTACCTTCAACTTTCTATACCAAACTATGCAAATAAATTACTAAGTTTATTTGGAACAATAAACGTGCACGTCTTAGCCTTAAAACTGTAAAACTTCCCAAAAGAGAGGGAGGCACAGGCTTACCTGCTTTTAAGAAATACTGTTTGACTTATTTTATTGCGCAAAGCTCATTCTGGTTTCAAGATATTGATCTATCTAATTCTCCCAAATAGCTTTCACTAGAAAAAAAACTATCGCATATAGAATCTAAAGTGCACAAAAACTTCCTGCTCATCCTTTCCCTTTGATGGTTCTGGATAAAAAATTGTCTTCAGGCGTGAATATACAATCACCTACTATACAATGGAAGTCTATTCGGATATCTAATGTTGCTAACTATCGTATTGTGACTCTCGTAAAAACGAATATATATCTTTTATATCAATGCTTTTCGTCCCCAGTAAAATTATTTAAAGTAAAATTGTTAGATACACCAAACTGTTGGCACAGTAAAGCCACTCCAGGAGATTTTCAACACATATTATATAATTGTCCTGTAATTTTTACATTTTGATCTGATGTTTGGAATATTATTACCCAGTCATTAAAAATCCAAGTAACTTTATAATTTCCATTACTAATCTACAATTCTTATGCTTTTAAAAATGTGTTGTCTCCTGATGATTGTAAACTTTTTGACATCCATATATACTCATAAGGACTGTTCAGTACCTATGCCTAGCTTGTGTTCTACTACTTTGGACTCATATATCAATACCTGTAAAGTAGTAAAAGGCCCATAGTATTTTGTTTAATTTTTCTTATAGTAGCTCTTATATTTTTCCAATTTTTGTTTGTGATAATTGGACTGTTTGATGTAAGTGGGTATACATATTTCTACTGTATGTGCTTCCATCTTTCATTACTTACAGCTACCATAATAGTTTTTGTACAGTGGTAACTCTGTGTCATACTTAAATTTAAAAACAATATTTGAACACAATAAAAAGTACAGATATAAAAATTATTCATACATCAATATTATATAAACACATATCTATTCACAATACAAATACTATTTAAAATGAACACATTTTCAAAAATCAAACATTACAATTTTAAAATAAATATTACAAAACACAAAAAATAATAAAAATAAATCAACCATGTAAAATATATGAATATTACAAGAACTCAACAACTGCCCATATTTAAATATAAAACAGAAATGCTAATTTGCGTCCACTGAAAGGGAGATAACTGGAATACCTCACACAAATTAATCAATATAATTTACTATAAAATATAGTTGTAATTAAATTAACAGTAAAAGAGCACATAATATCACTATTTTTACACCAAAATTGGACAACTACAAGGAAAGGGCACTTTGTCAGACTGCAGGAATTAAAGCCAGGAGGAAGACTTCAACAAAATAGCAAGCCAACTTCAAAAGGAAGTTAAAAAATTAAACAAACCGCAATGTAACCGAACATAATTGTAAAATGGAAGTATATAATTGAATGACTAAACTCTCTTTTATTATGTACATTCATCCTTAGGTACAAAAGACGCACTTCAGCAAAAATAAAGTACAGCACACCAAAATTTCCAACTCCACACTCGAAAACCAGCCCAAAACTCTTTTAAAAGTATGTAAAATAAAAATGTTGTAAAAATAAAACCCTATACATTAAATATAGACTTAAAGCCCACATCCTCCAAAACAAAACTACCTGAATTTTTAACATATAACTAAAACAAACATTTTCTCACCAACAGAAGAAGAAAGTTCACATTACCCAAATCATGACTACATCAAAGACAATCAGAAGAAAAATCATGTGGAAATTAAATCGACAGCACAGATGTTAGTATGAAATGCAAAATGGCTGAAAGCTTGTTTAAACTATATTAGCAAACATAATGATATTTTTTACCACAGTATTAATTTTAAAATGATACTACTTTCAGACAAAATGGCTGAATGAGCAGCATATCACAGAAAGACAAACAATTGCTTTTGCACATAGGATACAACAACAGCCAGGAAAGCACAAGCACTAAGAACGTGATTTTGAATTGTACTAAATATTATGCAAATCCTTGTTAAAGGAGGGCTACAATGAGAAACAATAGTGTAATAATTGTTAGGGAACACAGCCACCCCCAAATGTAACATAGATAGATGTAAGGCATGTACTTCAAGATTTAAAAGAAGCAAGCACTAGTTCCCAAGAGCCGACTACTAAGATTTTAAAAATCATACTCCCAAAAGTACCTGAACATATTTCAGGGCAGCCACCAGCAATTCCTACTTTAAAATGACTAATATCATGTAATTGAAAGACACAAGTCAAACCCCTGCTTACCCTAGATGATACCAAGACATACAGATTTCAGGAAGAACTGACCACTTCCCATAGCAATGAATCCTTCCTCCTACAAAATAATCACAAGAACAGCAGATCAATATATTTGCTGCTGGAAACTTTTGCGGCCACTCACCTGAAAAACAGGTCCCCTGCAGGGGCTATGAGTGCCCCCCACCTTCTTGAGACACCTCTTGACATCATAGGTTCTTAACAGAAGCCTGATCAGGTGCCTCGAAAAGTAAAGGGGATTGGATGAGAGAAAAGAGACACTGCTATGCCTTACTGCCTGCCCCAGTTAGGCACCCGTTTCCTCGGAAATGCGATGGGCATCATCAGTGTTATCCACGGTGTGTTTGTCTGACTGGAAATGACACGAGACACAGAGATTAGTGTTGCATCCACTGGGAGGCCTAGAATGCTTGAATAAGACTACGATGTGCATGTAATCACCTTACACCTTGGAAGGACTCTCTTTTACCTATACTCTCTTCATATCTTCACATGCGCTGACGCACTCTGGGGCTGATACGCTCGCATCTGGGTCACATCTCATTGGGAAAACATCAACAAACTACAAACTCCAAAAAAGCCTCACTGGGCGGTATACATATAGTGTACACACTTTGCTGTCGGATCTTATTGGTCGGTTCACCTTATAATCAGGTTGCACTTCAAACAGATGTGCATTCAATGCTAAGCAAAGGAATAATATAACGAGTAACAGAAATTTAAACGGGACATGTACTCTCTTGAACACCGATTCCCTATATCTTATAACACATCATTGTTCACATACAACCCAGGATGTTCATCGCACATAGCACGTTGCACAATAATCAGTGATGTTCTGTGTTCAAAGCTCCAAACACATCAATCCTAAGTGTCAGAGTGCCTTAAAATATGTTCAAAGCGCAAAACATGTGTTAGCTTGGTCCGGAAACTTAGAGTAACACAAGCAGTCTAGATTTGTTCCCAAGCATGCGCTTCACTTAGCTTAACTGCTGGTGGTTGACTCTTGGATGTCGCTTTACTGCCGGTTGACGAGGCTCCTCTGAGCTGATCTCTGTAGGGCTCAGGACAGTAATCGGGTAATCAGTTGGAGCAGCTGATGTGGAGAAGACATGTTTGCAGTGGAAGCAGGGAACAAAGCCAAGCACGGTATTGCGCTAGGATTGGCTATTTATAGCCAATTGAAGCAGCTGTTGCCAAGCATGTGCCCCACGCTGACTCAAATAATGGGGGTTGCAAAGCAATGCCATATACAACTGCACCACGCCCAGTCAGAACATGCAGTGCACACAAGCAATGCCTTGACACAAGCAGTCAAATATTGGCAATGACAAACAACAGTCAAAAGCAACAAGCATTGGCATAGCACAAAATGCCATGGGCAGAAATAAGCATAGGACAACTCAACATGCAGGTGTGATCGGAACATGATTGATCAGTGATTCCTCGGAATGGTGATATATTATACAGGGCACTGATCATGGAGGCCTGACATAAACAACCTCCTAATACTCAGTGAAATTACATATTAAATAGTACCAATTAATATACATTCAAATGCATTCTAAAAATATATCAGTGCAGTATAATATGTATAAAAAATATAAGTACGAAAAATATTTAGGTGCAATTTGTGAAAAAACATTTTCAAATATTGATGACTGAAAAATATGTTAAAAATACTATACATGGGATACTGTACCAAACAAGTATATATCAACATTGTACACTATAAAATGTGAAAATGGTGTATTTTGCTTTCTGTCAAGAAAAAAATGTATATACGAAAGTTAAAAATTATATCTTTGCATTAAATAAAATAAATTAAATACATAGATAAAAATATACAAACACTTACACGCATCCCTTATTATTAAAAACGCACACACTAGACACAACTACAAACTGCAAACCCTTTTAGAGAAGGTGTTGGACACTAAAGAGGTAAGTTTTAATATTCCCACTCCCATCTAATCAATTTTAAGGAAGGTATTGGACACTACAATGGGACCATTGAATAGTCCTATTCCAAACTAATCCATTTTGGGGAAGGTGTTGGACACTAATGGGGTCAGATTTACTGCTCCCATCAAAAGTAAACTATTTTGAGGAAGGTGTTGGGCACTAAAAGGGCCAGATTTACTATTGCCACTACAATCTAATCTATTTTGAGGAAGGTGTTGGACCCTGAGGTGTCATTACTATTTCCACTCTAACCTAAACCATTTTGGGGATGGTGTTGGACATTTAAGTGGCAAAATTACTATTCCCACTCTCATCAAAACCTCTTTGAGGAGGGTGTTGGACACTAAAACAGTCAGATTTACTATCCTACTCCAAATGAAACCTTTTTGTGGAAGCCGTTTATCAATAAAATGGTCATATTTACTATTCCCACTCCAATATAAGCCATTATAAGGAAGGTGTCACATTTACTATTCTATCTTCAATCTGAACCCTTTTGGGGAAGGTTCTGAACAATATTTTAGTAAACATATATTTTACAACAATAATAAAACAAGGTTGAAAACGATATTCTTACCTTAGACATGTATTACTGTGATATTTTTGACTTCACATTATTTCTGTGACAATATTTTTGCTCCACAATATTTTATTTTTGAGATTCTGTCCAAACATCACAGAAATAATGATAAGGTGATACTAACCCATAAATGAGGAATAGCCAATATAGAAATTACTCAGACTGCTTCTCTAGTTACATTGGTGGAGGGTAGCCATAACCCAAACTTAATAGATATTCGATATTATACAGCGGTATTCTACCTTTACTACGCGGTCATTATTTCGTATTACCATTACTACGCATATTTTAGTTCGCAGATGCCATTACTTAGCATGCATTTACTTAGCATTCATTTACTACGCATGTTCCATTACTTAGCATGCACTTACTACGCATAATGGAGTTACTGTGCAAATTAAAGCTAAAAATATTTAATGCAAAATGGGATGAATAAAAATAAACATATTAACTGAATTATTAATATCTTTTTAACGAGTGATGGCAGTGTTGTGTTTGTGTAGTGTGAAGGGTAGTGTTTGGGAGTAGGGACAGGACTGGGGGTAGTGGCAGGGTCGTGCTGGGGGTATTGTGTTAGGGTTTAGGGTAGTGTTGTGGTGTTAGTGTAGCGTAGGGTAGTGTTTTAGGGTTTAGGGTAGTGTTGGGGGGTCATGCAGGGTGGTGTTTCCATGTAGGGAAAGGACTGGGGGTAGGTGCAGGGTCGTGCAGGGGGTAGTGTTTTATGGTTTAGGGTAGTGATGTGGTGTTTGTGTAGTGTAGGGTAGTGTTTTAGGGTTCAGGGTAGTGTCGGGCAGTCATGCAGGGTAGTGTTTTAGTGTAGGGAACGGACTGGGGTAGGGGCAGGGTCGTGCTGAGGGTAGTGTTTTAGGGTTTAGGGTAGTGATGTGGTGTTTGTGTAGTGTAGGGTAGTCGTTTAGGGTTTAGGGTAGTGTTGGGGGTCATGCAGTGTAGTGTTTCAGTGTAGGGAACGGACTGGGGATAGTGGCAGGGTCATGCTGGGGGTAGTGTTTTAGGGTTTATGGTAGTGTTGTTGTGTTAGTGTTGTGCAGGGTAGTGTTTTAAGGTTTAGGGTAGTGTTAGGGTGTTGTGCAGGGTAGTGTTTGGGTGTAGGGACAGGACTGGGGGTCGGGGGAGAGTTGTGCAGGGGGTAGTGTTTTAGGGTTTAGGGTAGAGTTGTGTAGTGTAGGGTAGTTTTTTAGGGTTTAGGGTAGTGTTGGGGTGTCGTGCAGGGTAGCATTTGAGTGTAGGGAGTGGGCTGGGGGAAGAGGGAGGGTCGTCCAGGGGGTAGTGATTTAGGGTTTAGGGTAGTGTAGTCGTGTTTGAGTAGTGTAGGGTAGTGTAGTGTTTGGGGGTTTGGGTAGTGTTTTAGAGTTTGTTATGTGTAGGGTAGTGTTTTTGTATTTAGTGTAGTGTTGGGGTAAATGTCTGTTTGTATTACTAGGCAAGTTTTGAAGTACTAATAACGCGTTGTAATGGTATGCATAGTAATTAACTGCAAAGTAAAAGCATTTTTAATGTATTTGTATATATTTGCAAAGTAAAAGCATGCGCAATAAAATCATGCGTAGAAATGGTATTTGCGAAGTAAAAACTTTGCAGTAAATACCTGCAGAGTAACGGAATGCTAAGTAACATCATATATTCGCTGTATCCTAAATGTGGTTTATAAAAGGCCAAATTCGTCCAGGAAGGTTTAATGTAATTTTCAAAATGATAGGTTCCCATGGCATGTTGTTCAAGTTAAGCTATCTGAAGTTTTTCAAATTTGATACTGTATTATTGAGAACTTATTAAGGGTTGACAGGTAACTGGCCTTAAAACTCCTGCGTGGCATAACACATCAGCTGCAACATTTCATGCATCTGCTGAATTTAATAGACAGGGCTGTGGGTTTGAAATCACAGGTGATGTCAGTTGTTTTATTTGCAATTAAACTAACTAAACCACTAAAAGTCACCAGTTATACTTAACTCAAATCAAATCAAATCAAAACGTTCTTTATTCGGCCTTCCGAAGAAAGGCCATAAAAGATACAGATAAAAATACATGATAAAACATACTTAACTCAAGTATCTATAACTTGTGCCCTAAAGTAATTAAAACTTGCGTACCCACCATGCACAGTGTTGTCATCAATGATGTCATTTCACATTTTGCAGTGATGTCATCAATGATGTCATAGAGCATGTCATTCGTGATGTACTATGTGAGCAAATTAGCAGTGTGTCGCAAGGGTGCAAGTCATAGTTACTTTAGGGCACAAGTTATAGTGACTTGAGATAACACTTACTGGTAAATTTGAGTGAGTTTGCCAGTTCAAAAGAATATGTTTTAACCGACATTTGTACGTAAATATAACGTCTCTTTAACCTTTGGTTGCGTCAGTGAATTTCTAGAGTTTTTTTTTTTTAAGTAAAGTATTATTACAGTTTCCTACTATAAAGTCACTTACGTTTTTTTTCATCGGTGTAATTTCAGCATGCATTTGGACACCATCAACAAGAACACACTGCTTTTGGCCCAAAGGCCGCAGCTAACCACTTACTATGACATGTAGCAATATAAAGGGTGACATTTAAGTAAGGCAGACCCACTAGCTTTTTCAAAGTCTCAGAACCCCAAAATAAAAAAAAGCAGATCCAGTGGGTTTATAAAGGGGTCAGTACATCAACATATATGTCAGGTCTTTTGACATTGTCAAAAAGTCACCAATAACTATAATCATATGAATTTTTTATAAAGTTACACATTCCAATGTTTAATAATAGTGATTATTAAAAAAGTTTTCAATAAAGCATTAATATGTCTTAATTTAACCTTTCTTTGAGACCATAAAGCGCAGCCACAGAACCAACCACAAGGAGTTCCTGTATTCAACTGAAGAGCATACACCTTCAGCTATGAGTGCTTTAAAAAAACATGATAAGCTATCCTGGGGTCATTGATTCAATGATGCAGGAGAAGTGCTACATTTTTTTAATGTTGCTAGGGGCTGCTACAGTCCCAGCAGCCCTCCACAACATAAAAAAAGTGTTGTGGGCCCCCTGTCTTTTCTTGGGGCACCATCAGAATCCAAAAAAGTAAAGAAAAGGCCCTTGCAAGGCATTATGGGGCAAACCGTGTTTGGAGCAGTGAATAATAAATGAGCTGTTCCTGCCACTCATCTATTATTCTTTTTATTATTTGTATGTGTTTCGGTCCCACCTGGGACACCCACGCTTTATAGTAAGTTTGGAGCCAAGGTCCCTGCTGGAGCCAGCAATTATTTTAAAGTCAGGGCGCCGGTGCCCACCCAGGGCAACCAAAACAGGGCCAATCATTGGGTCCATGAGAGGAGCTCTAAGGCCCCTACAGTGCCTGACAGCTCCTCAGCCAGCACTTATTTAGACGGCTGCCGGGAGCTGGCTCCTTTCCTCCAACATGCGGGAAAAGCTTTTTTCTCTGCTCCTCCAGTGAGGAGCACATTTGTCTGCCTGGGAGAGTGCGAGCAGGGAATCAAATTTTTATTCCTTGCACACAATCTACCAGACAGGGATCAGGAGTGTTCAGGTGGCTGGGCTCCCCAGGACACTGGTTTTATTGGACCCTGGGAGATGGTGTCCTGGGGCCTCTCTGAAGCTGGGGGAGGGGGGCTGCAGACCCTCGCTTCCCTAAATTCATACGTTGGGCCCAAGAAATGGGGTCTAGGGAGATGTTCAGAGGCTCAGAAAGGGGGTTTTCAAGCCCCCTCCCCTAAATTTAAAAGTTCACCTATGGGAGGGGATCCTTTGTGCCTCATGGCGGCTTTATGCACTCCTCCCCTAAATATTAATGTTGTTTCCAGGGGATAGGGTCCCTGGGACTTCCAGAAAGTTTATATTTTAAAAAATATTTGGCCAAAACCGGACCTTGAGGGGAAGAGTATTGCTACCCTGTCCCCCTATATTATTATTTTTTTCTTTTGCTAGGACAGGACACTGTTAGCAAATCCTAAAATGGCTGCTGCCACATATTTGTTGATGTGATGGCAGCCAATCAGAACTTATCTTTAGATCGGTCAGCTCTGTGGATCCTCCGTGGCATGATATATACATGCATTTATAACATTAATTTCTCACCAAATTACTGAATGAATTTTCACCAAATCACAAAAAGCACCCCTGAAACTTTCCAAGAAGAAACGGAGGTGGATGACACTTAATTTGGGGAGTTTTGGGAAGATTCATCACATGCCACCATTTCATCACCTATGAATTGTGGTCCTAATGAAACACAGAATAGTGGCAACGGCCAATGTGTAAGATTGATGATGGAGTAGAGTTTTGTGAAAATGTCAATTTAAAACAAAGAGTTTAAGCTCATAAGCATCTGAAATTCAACAGGTATGCTTAACTATGCACAGTGTTGTCATCACTGATGTAATTTCGGATGTTGTTGGATATGAAAGACTTAGGGTGGGCCACCCCCCAATGTTTTGCCAACCTCCTCCACTTTTCGACCTTGATTTGGCAGGCTTTAGAACTCTGTGCATTTTACCACTGCTATCCAGTGCTAAAATGCTTGTGTTCTCTCCCTTAAACATGGTAATATTGACTCAACTACAATTGTAATATTGAATATACTTATAAGTCCCTAGAAAAGTGCACTAATATGTGCCCAGGGCCGGAAAATTAAATTCTACTAGTAGGCCGGCAGCACTGATTGTTTAAACTGCCATTTGACCTGGTAAAATAAACCTTTTGCCAGGCCCAAACCTTCCTTTTTTATACATATATTTGATCCCTAAGGTAGGCCCTTCACTACCCAGCTGACAGTGTGAAATGTATTTAAGAGGCAGGGCATGTAGTTTTACATGTCCTCCCAATTTTGCTTTTCACAACTGGAAGGCCTATCTCTCTCACAGGATAACATTGGGATTACCTTATTACATTTTATAAGTGTAATTACCAAATATGAATAGACAGACCTTTCGAGTTTGGTGTCTCTGGGATCACAATTTAAATCCAAACTTATGGTGAAGTCAGATTTTCAATTGCAAATCTGAAAATGCCACTTTTAGAAAGTTAAAAAACAAAAAGTGAAAGCAGCAAGGAATGCACTCAATTAAACCAATTTTTTAAAAAACGGATCCAATAATTGACAAATAGCTTTATCACATCTACAATAATGTGTGCACCTGTGAAAGTGGCACTGCCAGCCACCTAAATTTGAACAGCAAGAAAAATATTCCAGGCCAATGACTGGAAATAACAAGTGCACTACGACAATGCCTTCAGAAAGGCGTACTCTAGCTTTTACAATTCATACAGACAAATATATATAACCATTTTTAACACTAATCATGGTTAAATTCATACATTAACAAACTTGAAACAATGAGGTGAACAATCCAGAAGATGAAAATGATGATGAATGAGAAAATTCCCAGTGCAGAAAATTGTCTTCAGTCTTTTATTCTTTTGAAATAAAGATGTTGAGATTGAACAAAAAGATTTGCTTGTAATCAGCAATCATACATTCAAACAGCTTCCAGACTAAAAATCCCAATGCATTTCGGGCTGAAAGGAAAAGCCCTTCGTCAGGGGAGTCTGTGGGATACAAACAATGACTGTTTAAGATTCAAGCTTAATTTCTTAGTACATAAATGCAAAAAATGGAAGGATGAAAAATGAAGAGGGCTCGAGGAAAGTCAGAAGTTCAGAGAAATACCCGATAAGTCAAGCGGAAATGGCAGGCCCACAACCAAGAGTAGACCCGAATTCACCTTATAAACCACACGTGTAACAAAAACACCACCATGACGACAAGTTAGTGGAAATACCTTGAGCATTATGCTATGAGAATGTCCATAAAATCCTATGCGGCACCAGCAACAAATGAATAATCACTAAGGAGAATCAAAAGAACATCGTGAAAAACTAAAAAAAACTAAACGTGTCAGTCTCACATACTCGCAAATAAACGTGAAGTGCGCTTACCAACTGAAAACCGCTGATGGCGTCTAAATTGAGATTAACGATCACACTGAAGTCCACAACAGGAGAAAGAGGTAATAAACCTCCTGTCACATGTAAGTGGGGGATATGTAGAAACCACACGATACACAGTGGTAAACAAGCTCCAGATGCAAAGATCTGTAACGAAAGATCGCCAGCCGTCAAACTCGACTTCAAAAGGATTCAAATTCAAAATACAAACAACTACATTATCCAAGAGTTAACTGAAATCTAATTTACAGAAGCGAACAGCTTACCACATGGACAGAGAAACGCCAGTGCATCCACTCGGTCCCAAGTTGAACGCGCTATGCGCGAAGGCATGAGTAATAAACACAATGCCACAAGCATAGAAACAGGACTGCCTGTTCTGGTTGAACCGTAAAACCTAGGAATTCACCGCCATGATGGAACGGACAAAACAATCACCCACAAAAGGTGCAAGTAAACGTGCCGAAAGTGCCAACATGCATCACAATTGGGGAGGATTAGAAAAGTGAAAGGTAAACAGAAAATGTAAACGCAATTGGAAAAGATTAGAAAAGTGCAATGAAAATTATAAACAAAAAGCGATGAGAAATAAACGAAAGTGAAATGGAAAAAAACTATTAATTAATAAATACATGACAATCAGTCGGGTACAATATGGAAATTTCACAAAATGTGCAAAAGGCACGTCATAATCACAATGATAAGTCTACTGCATAACATATGATAAAAGTAGAACATAATGCATACAGTAAACACGTGTAGAGAAATAAACCATACAGGGAGTCCAATTACAGAAAACAGGCAAGTTCAAATTTATCATTGAGCCCCTTCGGTAACAGACTTTGCATGAACCAAATCCAGTGGGATTCACGTTGCAACAACAATTTAGTTATGTCTCTATCAGGTCGTAATTCAACTTTTTCAAGAACACAGAATTTCAATTGTGCGATAGAGTGCTTTTTCTCAGTCCAATGTACCGCTAAAGGTGAACTCGTAGTTTTCGTTCGAATTCTACTCTTATGTTCGGTGATACGAGTACGTATGACCCTCTCAGTTTTACCGGCATAATAAAGATCACATGGACATTTTATGCAGTAAATCACATGATGACTATTGCAGTTGGCATCAAAATTTAACATTATCCTTTTGCCAGACCATGGGTGAGCAACATGTCTACCAGTCATCACGTTGTGACAATGTGAGCAGTTCATGCAAGTTGTCATACCTCTAAACACCTTATCAGGCCTTGTTGATGACTGATTCAGTATTTCTTTCAAGTTGTGAGATCTCCTATATGCAAACAAGGGTGGCTCAGCAAAAAGTCCCTTGAAATCCGCTTCAGTTTGAAGCAAATCCCATCTTTTGAGGATGCTTTTTTTGACCAAATCTGAACTGCAGGAAAAAGTGGATACAAAGACCTCACGATTTGTGCCTGTAAGCTTGTGTTGCTTGAGAAGTAAAGCCTCACGGCTTTTTTTCAGCGCTCTTGTTTCTGCTTCATTAACCACTTTGGGAGGATAACCCCTCGCTAAGAACTTAATCTTGGAATCCTGAATGGTTTGCACGCAAGACGCAGAATCAGAAGAAATGCGCTTGATTCTTAGAAATTGAGAAAAAGGTAGGTGCCTTTTCAAAGACCATGGGTGGAAGCTCTGATATTGCAATGCATTATTCCGATCGGTAGATTTTTTGAACACAGATGTTTCAATAGTGTCACCCACTTTTTTTAGTACAACATCCAAATAAGAGATGCTCAGAGAGTCAATCGAATATGTAAACTGAATCCTGGGGTTAACCCTATTCAGTTGATGAATGCATGTTTTAAGTGCTGTTCGTGCACCATTCCAAATTATCAAAATATCATCAATGTATCGACGATATAGGATGAGCTTGGATGTCCACTGTGGATCAGCCAAAATATTCTCAGTTTCAAATTTACTCATGAAAATATTGGCATAACTCGGTGCCCCGGAAAAACCCATGGATGTACCATTGGCTTGAAGATAGTATTGACCTTTCCACTGGAAATAACCGTGAAACAAACAAAAGTGCAACCATTCGACCAAAAATACTTTGTTGGCTCTAACAGGATCATGCCTGAGTAGGGCCCATTCAATAGCATCTATGCCCTCATTATGAGGAATCGACGTGTACAATGAAACAACATCGATGGTGCACAAGAAAACTTCTGTAGATTGAGGTATTTTTGTGTCAGCAAGGATGTTGAGTAAATGAGTGGTATCTTGAAGATACGACTGGCAAGACTGAACTATTGGTTGAAAAAATGTGTCAAGGTAACGTCCCAATGTGTCATACAATGACCCACACCCGGAGATGATCGGCCTCAACGGGGGGTCAGTAAGGTTCTTGTGGATTTTGGGTAGCATATAAAGAGAAGGTCTACGAGGAAACTGTGTAAACAAAAATTCTCTAGTTTTGCTACTAATCCAAAGCATATCGAAAGCGTGTTGTAAGATAGAATCTAACAAAGATGCAAAAGAAACCGTGGGGTCTTCAGCTAACGGAATGTAAATAACAGAATCTTGTAACATCAGATGGACTTTGCGTTCATAGTGATCACAATCCAGACGTAAACCCCTAGGGATACGACTAGCTTTATGGTATTGTATGAGAGTCGTTGCGTGCAAACGTTGGTTTATTTCTCTCCGCATTAAGTATTCAAGTTGGTGACAGATTCAGAAAAAGTAGGCTCCACGCGACGAGGGAAGAAACATTAGTGGTGAACATTTCATCTAAAGTTTTAACATCTAATCAAATGGGAGTTTTGAACAAGGGTTGCTCGTTTGTTCCTACATATATAGGGAAGGGTTTAGAGTCCCAGGTTGATCTTTTCAAATTTACCCGAAAACTTCGGCTCAGACACTTTTTTTCTTCAATTGAGACCAATCCCGTTCCTTTACAGGAGGACAGTTACCTAGAATTCAAGCCTAAGAGTACTTTTGTTCCACCTTGTTCACATAAAACCATTGATTTGTTTGAGAACTTAGTCAAGCAGGATCTTACACATATCCCAGTGTTTAAGTCCGCAGTTCCAAATTTATCTAAAAGTGAAAAAACGGCGCTTAATTCATTGAGACTCAACACCAGTCTTCATTTCACCAAGGCCGATAAGGGTGGGGCACTTGTTGTGATGGATTGTGATCACTATGAACGCAAAGTCCATCTGATGTTACAAGATTCTGTTACCTACATTCCGTTAGCTGAAGACCCCACGGTTTCTTTTGCATCTTTGTTAGATTCTATCTTACAACACGCTTTCGATATGCTTTGGATTAGTAGCAAAACTAGAGAATTTTTGTTTACACGGTTTCCTCGTAGACCTTCTCTTTATATGGTACCCAAAATCCACAGGAACCTCACTGACCCTCCGTTGAGGCCAATCGTCTCCGGGTGTGGGTCATTGTATGACCCATTGGGACGTTACCTTGACACATTTTTTCAACCAATAGTTCAGTCTTGCCAGTCGTATCTTCAAGATACCACTCATTTACTCAACATCCTTGCTGACACAAAAATACCTCAATCTACAGAAGTTTTCTTGTGCACCATCGATGTTGTGTCATTGTAGACGTCGATTCCTCAAAATGAGGGCATAGATGCTATTGAATGGGCCCTACTCAGGCATGATCCTGTTAGAGCCAACAAAGTATTTTTGGTCGAATTGTTGCACTTTTGTTTGTTTCACAGTTATTTCCAGTGGAAAGGTCAATACTATCTTCAAGCCAATGGTATACCCATGGGTTTTTCCGGGGCACCGAGTTATGCCAATATTTTCATGAGTAAATTTGAAACTGAGAATATTTTGGCTGATCCACAGTGGACATCCAAGCTCATCCTATATCGTCGATACATTGATGATAGTTTGATAATTTGGAATGGTGCACAAACAGAACTTGAAACATGCATTCATCAACTGAATAGGGTTAACCCCAGGATTCAGTTTACATATTCGATTGACTCTCTGAGCATCTCTTATTTGGATGTTGTACTAAAAAAAGTTGGTGACACTATTGAAACATCTGTGTTCAAAAAATCTACCGATCGGAATAATGCATTGCAATATCAGTGCTTTCACCCATGGTCTTTGAAAAGGCACCTACCTTTTTCTCAATTTCTAAGAATCAAGCGCATTTCTTCTGATTCTGCGTCTTGCGTGCAAACCATTCAGGATTCCAAGATTAAGTTCTTAGCGAGGGGTTATCCTCCCAAAGTGGTTAATGAAGCAGAAACAAGAGCGCTGAAAAAAAGCCGTGAGGCTTTACTTCTCAAGCAACACAAGCTTACAGGCACAAATCGTGAGGTCTTTGTATCCACTTTTTCCTGCAGTTCAGATTTGGTCAAAAAAAGCATCCTCAAAAGATGGGATTTGCTTCAAACTGAAGCGGATTTCAAGGGACTTTTTGCTGAGCCACCCTTGTTTGCATATAGGAGATCTCACAACTTGAAAGAAATACTGAATCAGTCATCAACAAGGCCTGATAAGGTGTTTAGAGGTATGACAACTTGCATAAACTGCTCACATTGTCACAACGTGATGACTGGTAGACATGTTGCTCACCCATGGTCTGGCAAAAAGATAATGTTAAATTTTGATGCCAACTGCAATAGTCATCATGTGATTTACTGCATAACATGTCCATGTGATCTTTATTATGTCGGTAAAACTGAGAGGGTCATACGTACTCGTATCACCGAACATAAGAGTAGAATTCGAACGAAAACTACGAGTTCACCTTTAGCGGTACATTGGACTGAGAAAAAGCACTCTATCGCACAATTGAAATTCTGTGTTCTTGAAAAAGTTGAATTACGACCTGATAGAGACATAACTAAATTGTTGTCGCAACGTGAATCCCACTGGATTTGGTTCATGCAAAGTCTGTTACCGAAGGGGCTCAATGATAAATTTGAACTTGCCTGTTTTCTGTAATTGGACTCCCTGTATGGTTTATTTCTCTACACGTGTTTACTGTATGCATTATGTTCTACTTTTATCATATGTTATGCAGTAGACTTATCATTGTGATTATGACGTGCCTTTTGCACATTTTGTGAAATTTCCATATTGTACTCGACTGATTGTCATGTATTTATTAATTAATAGTTTTTTTCCATTTCACTTTCGTATATTTCTCATCGCTTTTTGTTTATAATTTTCATTGCACTTTTCTAATCTTTTCCAATTGCGTTTACATTTTCTGTTTACCTTTCACTTTTCTAATCCTCCCCAATTGTGATGCATGTTGGCACTTTCGGCACGTTTACTTGCACCTTTTGTGGGTGATTGTTTTGTCCGTTCCATCATGGCGGTGAATTCCTAGTTTTTACGGTTCAACCAGAACAGGCAGTCCTGTTTCTATGCTTGTGGCATTGTGTTTATTACTCATGCCTGCGCGCATAGCACGTTCAACTTGGGACCGAGTGGATGCACTGGCGTTTCTCTGTCCATGTGGTAAGCTGTTCGCTTCTGTAAATTAGATTTCAGTTAACTCTTGGATAATGTAGTTGTTTGTATTTTGAATTTGAATCCTTTTGAAGCCGAGTTTGACGGCTGGCGATCTTTCGTTACAGATCTTTGCATCTGGAGCTTGTTTACCACCGTGTATCGTGTGGTTTCTACATATCCCCCACTTACATGTGGCAGGAGGTTTATTACCTCTTTCTCCTGTTGTGGACTTCAGTGTGATCGTTAATCTCAATTTAGACGCCATCAGCGGTTTTTAATTGGTAAGCGCACTTCATGTTTATTTGCGAGCATGTGAGACTGACACGTTTAGTATTTTTGGTTTTTCACGATGTTCTTTTGATTCTCCTTAGTGATTATTCATTTGTTGCTGGTGCCGCATAGGATTTTATGGACATTCTCATAGCATAATGCTCAAGGTATTTCCACTAACTTAACAACTGGTTATAAGTACAGGACCTTTGGCACCATCACTTCAGTGCACTTCTGGACCTGTGAAGTCTCCTCCTGGAGGAAGGACTGCTGTGCTACTAAACAACTGCCACTCTGCTGGAGTGCTGCATTGCTGGACTATCACCTTGCTGTGCTGCCCTTCTGCCTTCTGTTCCCCTGCCTGGGTGAGAAGGACTGGACCTGCATCACTTGAACCCAGAGTGACTCCAAGGGTTAGCTGTCTGGCGTGCCTCCTGATCTGAAACTTACCTGCTTCTGACCCTGGACTCTGCCATCTGTGAGTCTTTGACGTGGAGCCAAGGTGCTTGCTCCAGCAAAACCCATGTATCTTCTGTCGAACAAGAGTATCACTGCTGATATGTGGATCAGAACTGGCGCATTGCCCCTGTTTCATGAATCAGAACCACCCTTTCACTCGTGTTGCGTGGATCAGAATGAGCGCATCGCTCCTGTTTCCTGGACTAGAACGGAAGTATTGCCTCTGCTGCTTGGATCGGCCCCAACACATTGCCTTCAGAGCCACCACTGTGTGATGGTGCCGCAAGGTTTTCGCATACCCGTTGACATTATCCTCAAAGATGATGAATCTCTGCATTGCACCTCTTTGCTCATTGGAGCCAAAGCATCACCGCTTCTGCAGATCAGGCCTGGCGTATCGCCACCACTGCGTGGCTCGGCACTGACACCCGCATCTTTGACGTTGCCACGATCAAGGTACTTTTGATCAGTGGGCCTCACTGGGTCCCTGTATCCTGCCCATGCTCCATCGTGTCAGCCTAAACTTTTTAATTTAACCTAGTCCGGCGTGACCAGATATCCCAAGTAATCGCTTATTGCTTCTAAATGCCATTTTACAGTTTATTCTTGAAAAATTCATATATCAAGTTCTACTTATTGCAATTTTTGTCATTCCAGTCTTGTTATATTCATATTATTCAGTTGTATTTTTCCAGCCGGGTGTAAAATCTTTTTGTATGGTGTTTTCACTGTTTTACTGTTTGAAGTGTCACACAAATACTTTACACATTACCTCTAAGTTAAGCATGACTGCTCTGTGCCTAGCTACCAGAGGGTGAACAGAGGTCAATTTAGGTTTTGGCTGCTTCTTACCCCGACTAGGATTGTGGTTGCTGCTTGACTGAGGCTTATACCCCTGTCAACCTAAAACCCAATTTCTAACAATGGTGATCAGCTGTGAGGATTGAACATGTGTTTGTGCTGTGCCATACAGTAACTTGGTACACTTCACATCTACATCTAAGACAATTTGAATTTTAAATTCTCCCTTATTGGCATTTTTTAATTTTTCTCCAAAATCATGTATCTGGCTGCTGGTTCTACAACTGGAATAATGGAATTTGAGCTGGCCAACCTGGACAGTGGCCCATCCCAAAAACACATTTGCAAGGAGAATGTGCTGCCTGTCAAGAGTGCCACAAAGAAGATGGTGTTACAATAGGTGCTGAGGGCCTGTGCAGAAGTCCACTCCAACACGAGTGATGGATTGAGAGAGCCTGGGAATGGCTCCTCTGATGAACTACCAACAGTGGCTAATGTTGAAAACCCTGAATTTAAGTTCCCTGTCAGGGCATGGATCAATGTCTCTTCCTTTGCCCTACCCCCAGAGGAACTAGTGGAGAGGAAGAAGGTGAGAAATTTTCAAACTGCTGCTGCCAAAATAAATAATGGAGGAAATAAGTTTGGCCATTGGGGAGAAGAAGGATGAAAGAGGCTTGGAAGAGGAAACATTGTTGTTGGCTCATTGGGGGAGCCTAAAAGAGCTGGATATCAGGCCAAACAAGTGGATTCCAGCTGTGATGGTGGCAGCAAACCTGCAGTACCTGAAGGAGAGAAAGGGGTTTGCATGCCTAAGGATTTAACACTCAGTTACGTGGTGGGAAATGACATTGACAAAAGGTTTTCTGCTAATGAAGATGAACTGAAGGTTCACATGGTTCCTGAGGAGCACGGGGGGGGGGGGGCTGGGTAAACACATAACAACAAGTGTGGTGAATTTATCAAAAGGATTTTAACAAACATTTACATGATACCTTTGTAGCAACCTTCACTATTCTTTCAAGCTCTTATGTTTAGTTCAACATTATAACAAGTGAATAACATCTATACATTGATATTTATGAAACACATTAATGTACTGTGCTTGTTTTACACTAACTAATCAAAATCAAACATTGGCCTATTTAACAAATGGATATTGCATATCCAATCACGTCTGTTGCCCAATACATTTCAGGAGCACTCCTTTCTTGAGGGGCCGCTGTTAAGGACATAAACACAAAAGGGGGAGGGGGGAATCACAATATTTTGTGATGCAACGCCATGTTTTCTTGGTTTTGGCTAGTTAGATAGATGACTGAACACACCCTTGTATTGACCATAAAAGTGATGCATGAATTACTTGAACTTAAACCATGTGAAGAAACAACATGCATTGAGTGTTGAGAATAAACTGTAAATAGTCATCCTGATGCAAGGCCTACATATTCAATATTGATCGTGCTTAGCCATTGAGTAGCAAAGAGATAGTTCTGATTGCCACCTTAGTTCAATCCTAGAATAATGGATTTGTACTCACAACAATGATGTGCATCCAATGTGCGAGTTCTCGTCTCTAACCACAACTGTAATGGAACTTGCTCCAAGCAACCACTTTTTTGGTCCAAAACACGGTTCATTCATCTTTAAAGCCAACATGTTTCGTTCACAAATCCAGGGTTGATGTTGTCAACATTTGACAGGTTATAGTAGATGATATTCTATCATCCATAGCACCATACAGCCCTATTACTGGCGCTGGTACATTTCCACCACAGTTTATACCTTTCCCATGGAAATCCAAGGTTCTGTTCACTTGGGCGTTAGCTGGAGGTATACTGACCTCGAGCAGCATCTTCACACAATTTTCATCTTCCCATATTTCTTTCTTTGTAACTGCACTTATACCCAAAAAAGCATGAGCTATTATACCATTTTGTGTTTGCATAATAGTTAGTGGTAAGTTTTATTTCTTTTCTCTTGAGTTGTGCTGTTAACTTCCCAAGATGTGCCCACTACCTCTTTCTTGAAGTTTGGATCCAGGGATTTTACCTGGGCTGCACAAAGCAGGATGTTCTTTACAGCAGAAGCATTGCTAGCCATACTGGGCATACACCCATGGGTACTTGGGATACTCAAATGCTGATACTTTTAACCACCCTAGAGCTCGTCGTACTGAATGAAATTGGCAGCAGTGGCAATAATTTATTGTAGGGTGGTAGAGATCTTTTTGGGGATCAAAGTGTGTTCACATGGTTTTGTAATAGCTATATGTTCAATAAAGTCGACTCCAACAGTGAGGTGGCTTAGAGGGGGCTTACGAAGGACTCAGCCTAATGTGTGACGTGGTTCACTGATGACAAGAAAGATTAAATAGTTCTTGAGCTTGTGCTGAAGTAGGGGCGATCAGGGCCACCAGCCGAGCGGAGTCAATATCTGTTTGAACTGCGAGCAACCCTCCCTCCAAATAAATCTACCAGCCAATTAAATCACTTTGAATAAGCTTCATTTTAACTTTGGGTTACCAGACGTTCCAATGCACCCCAGCTCTGCTCAACCCAATTTGAGCACAAAGTCTGGCGTCATCAAGATAGGGAGAGAAGCCAGTGACCAAGAATGGACCTCATGGCTTCTGAACAAGTTCCCTCAAACTTCAGAGGTTTGGAACAGGCTTACTCCAAAATCTCTCAACATGAGGGGGTTATATAGATAGCATGTGGTGTTAAAGGAAGGATGAGAGCTGATGAGGGCAATGTGTGAACTATCCACTTAATAATGCTGATGCTTGATGAAACAGTGAAAAGGACAGATCAAACAGTGGAGGTGGTTTGGAAGCTGTGCTCTTCTTAGCTCTTCTTAGCCCACAGGTTTTAACTGTTTCCTAAGAAAGCACTGAAGTCCCACTGTAAATTTCACTAGCAGCTTGTCAGAAGTTAATGTGAGACAGTCAAGGGGTTTTCGGCAACCCAAAAACTCATGTAAACATGAGTTGCTCGTTCATAACCGTGCCTTGCAAAGCATCTGCCGGGAACTCCATTATACACTGTAATACAAATAAGGCACTTCAGAAGTTAAGGTGTATGCTGCAGTGATCTGTTGATCACATTCAGTTCAGCCATTCAGCAACACAAAGGGAGAGTGTTGTATTAGCCTCTTGTGCTAATACCCTTGCTCCATATAACAGTGCCTGTCTTAGTGTCTGAGGGCCTGATTACGAGTCTTTTGGTTTTTTCTGACCCATGCATAAACCTTAGTTTACACAGGGGTCTGAATTAACAGTTGAGTGTTATTTAACATATTCAATAATTATTGGATGTGTTACATACCTCCACCTTTGTTAGATTTTGGCAGGTTTGACAGGGCAAAACCATATGGTAATGAAATGAAATTAAATGAAAAGAACAATTATAAAGCGCATGGCTACCTGGAGGCCTCCCAGCGCTGAGAGTCACGATACACAAACCGGGCTGAGGAAGATTATGGTAACAGGAGAGTTTTCAATTGTCTTCGGAAAACTAGGCGGTTAGGTTCACCCCGTAGCGGGAGGGGCAAGGCATTCCAAAGTTTGGCTGCATTAAAAGAAAGGAGGCGGCCTCCGCTTCTGGCCCTCTTAACTTTCGGGATCGATACCAAATAAAGATCATTGGAGCGGAGATTCCTGTTAGCTTTATGAGGACGAATCAAGGGTGCCAAAAGAGGAGGACCATACCCTTGAAGGGATTTATGAACAATACAAAGGGCTTTGATTACCGTATCAATTGGATTTTGTTGTGTTAGATACCACAATCCGCATGTTATTCACCAGAAACTCATAATAGGTGCTATTTATCCCACCAGACACATGACAAACACAGTGCTATTGTTATTTACCAGGTGCCATAATTAGCACTTACACTTGTAATCAGGTCCTAAGTGGGTACCGTTGTGTTCTTTAGTTCTGCTCTCCCTGTTCCCCATCCTCCTTGACCCTCTAAAAAAAAAACACAAGCTGACAAACAGGAGACTATACATAGCCATCAGGCCACTGAAGGTTAATCACTGTTTTTGATATTCTTCTTTTCCCCTGCCTCTTGGTGGTTTTGAGGGGAGGGGGTGATGAGGATGGTTGGTCTAAAACTCTCTTTACATGAAGTTTACTTGCATCTTAAATATGCAAATGAGGGAAATCCTCATGTTAGAAATGGGGTTTGTGGTTGGCTAGGGTATGCACCTAAGCCAGGCAGAACCCACCACTCTAGTCAGGGTAAGGGAGTTACACACCAAAGATAACCCCTGCTAACCCCCTTGGTACCTTGGCAGAGCAGTCAGGCTTGTCCCAGAGGCAATGTGTAAAGTATTTGAGCAACACACGCACACACCAGTGACAAAATCGGCACACCACAAAAAGAGACTCCACACAAGGTTAGGTGAAAATATCCTTTGTATTATACCAAAAACACATTAGACTACAATTACATAAAGCACTATGCCACTAGGCAATCTTCCTACCAGTACATATCATAAATCATATTTTGCCAACTCGGCAGTTGTCACAATAATGCATGAATTGATTAATCAATGACATCATAAATCACTTTGCCAACTCAACAGGTGGTCATAAACCATTTAGTGCAATAACAAAGGTCATAAAAGGAAAGAACCATGAGGAAAACTTAACACCACCCTATACCCTCACTGTACATAAACCATAACAGTAGGGCATGAGTTGCAGGCTAGGTTATACAAACTTCCTGGCTACTGGTTATACTATACCAGCCCTGGATATGCAAGGAAAACAAAACATACCCTATGAATCACCGCCTAACATCATAAACAGGCCACTCCTGCTCTAAGTATGGTCATTAGACATCAGGTGCAGGACCTAACAGCACCTGTGTGCCTCTTAGTGGTAATACGGTATTTTGTAGTGAGTATACACCAGGAATCTCCATCAAGGATTTACCCTGTCCAATCCAGCAACATCAACTGCCCTCTACCAATATAAATTCCAGCAGGTGGGGGAGGGCACACTCATACAGCCACAGTCAGTGGAGGGTACCTTCCTGGATCCCCTCCTATATAAGACCAACATCAAGCAAAGCAGCTGCCCGTGGACACATGGTGCAGCTGCAGATAGTGCAGCCTTCTGGTGCATTGGGAAAATAGGAGCACAGAACCACGGCCAACTCCCCTGGGACACAACTCACCCTCGAGTAGATTGCCGTCAGGCTCCTCTCCTTAGATGGGCGGCCTCGCACCTTGAGTCTGCGCCGACTCCCTCGGCCACGTCTTCCACTCTCTGTGACCGTGCTTTGTACTTCTCTGGTATTCCCAGCAAGACCCAACACAACCTGGCGCCCTCCTATTGTTCCTCCCAGGCAGGAGGAGGCAGATTTGAGCACGCAAGGCTCTGTTTTCTTCCGGCAGTTGGGCCCCGCCTCCCTCTAGCGTTGGTCATCAACGCAGGGGAACTCCCTCCCAGAATTTCTTACTGCTTGAACGCTGCAATCTTCTGCAACCCGGGTCCACGTAGCAGAGCCCCGGTGGTGGATAATGTTAGAAATAGGTACACGTCACCAGCGAGAGTGCTTCTTCCACCTCAGCTCTCCCCTCCAATGGCTCAAAAAGAAATAAATGGAAACACACAAGAAAAGTGCAGTGCTGAAGGACAAACTAAAGTGCTGCTCACGCGCTTTCACTTAAGATGGGAAGGGGCAGGACACAGCACTCGCCATGCACTGTTCGCCTAATTTAGGACAGTCCAGTCCTCTCCTCTGCTCTAGATAGGAGCACGAACTGCAATCCTGTCCTGCCACACACACATCAGGGGCAGCACTCCTCACTCAATTTCTCTAGCACTCCTCCCAGGCAGGGCACTTTAAAATTAAAAATCCAGCAAGGATCTTTCTTGAAATCTTGTATCTCCTTGAGATTTCCAACAGGAGGCCAGCTCACACGAGCCCTTGGAGAGTTCTTCACAAGCAGGATACTACAGCAGGGTAAAAACAGACTGTCCTTTTCCTCCATCAGACAGAAGCAGCAACTGCAGGTCAACCCATCCCTCACACAGAAAAGGCAGCACTCCTCACACATTTTCTTCTTAGCAGGGTCCTTTGAAAGTTCTGGGAGTTTAGGTGTAATACTTATTCCCCATTTTGCATTGTTCTCTTTGAGGCAAGGGTCTCTGAACCCAGTCCAAACCAGTTCTGTCCTCCCTGGTGCAACATGATTGATCGCAGGGAGTGGAGACAACATTGTAAAATAGGTGACACAGCCTATTCAGGTGCAAGCGAAACTCCTTCCACCACTCTAAATGCAGACCAGGGGCCGTATAACATAAGGTGCCCCGGAGTCTCAAAGGGCGTTTGCTCCTGCTTTGCACTTAGGTATTATAGAAGGGAGCACAGACTCCTGTGCGTCCCCTTTCTATAATACCGATTGCACAGTGCGTTCAACAGAGGAGGTTCCCTCATTTGCATAGGGGTGTGCCCTATGCAAATGAGGGGATTCCTTAGACTCTGCGCCCGCGCCATATTACAGACACGGACGCAGAGTCAAAGAAGCCCTCAGGAGGTGAACTGACAGTGAGCCATTTAGAAGGTGGCGCACTGTCAGTGTGCCTCCTCACAGCAGCCCCCTGCAGAGAGTAAAGGGGGTCCCATGGACCCCCCAGACATCCTCTTGCAGGCAGGTGCAGTCACTGACTGCACCCGCCTGCAAGGTAATCTCTAAATCCCTTTGAAAGCGGAGGCACGTGCCACCTGCAATCCAAAACATGGAGCGGCGGCTCCATGTTTTCACTTGAAAGCGCTGCCCCCAGGGAGGCTCAGTACACGATTGCCCTGGGGGCAGCGCATTCACCATCATGGGGCGCAAACAATGCCAATACGTAATACGGCCCCAGGTCTATTCAGCCCTGCGATGAGTCACCCAGGAAAGGCAGGGCACACCTCCACTCCCCTAGTGACTGTCTACAGTGAATGCACATCCCAGCTCCTGTCACTCAAACAGCATACGCTGAATACACCAACAGCCAGAGGCACACAGAATGATAAAGTAGGAAAACGCCCACTTTCTAAAAGTAAAAAGAACAATTGATGGAAATAATGTTGAACAATGTCAAACATTCACACCAGTACAGATATCTTGGCCTAAATCCATAATTCTTTGTTCCCCATCCCATTCCACTTTAAACCCAGCCATATGCAAACCAGTCTTCACCCTGTTCCCTGTGGGAACAGTCCAGCCCAAACTGCCAGGCCAGGTTCTCTCTGTACTGGAAAACAAGCATCCTAGGACCGGTTTTGGTGTTTCACCCCTCATCATCCAGGCTGGCTTGACTCCAGTGGAATAGAGAGCACGGGACCTACGTCTGGGCATACCCGTCCCACTAGGGGTGACAAATGCAAAAAGAACAATTGATGGACAGAATGTTGAACAATATTAAACATTCACCCCGTACATAGATTTGGGCCTAAATCCATTGTTCTTTGCTCTTCATGCCATTCTAGTTTAAACCCAGCCATGTGCAAATTAGTCTTGACCCTGTTCCCCATGGGAACAGTCCAGCCCGAACTGCCAGGCCAGGCTCTCTCTGTACTGGAAACCAAGCATCCAAAGATCGGTTTGGGGGTTTCACCCCTCATCATCAAGGCTAGCTTGACCCCAGTGCCATGGAGAGCACAGGTCCCAGGTCTGGGCATACCCGTCCCTCTCGCCACTCAGGGTGACTACTGCAAAAAGAAAAAATGACAGACAGAAAGTTGAACAATGTCAATCATTCACCCCAGTACAGAGATCTGGGCCAAAATACATCGGTTTTTGCTCCCCACGCCATTCCAGTTTTATCCCATCCATATAAAAATCAGTCTTGACCATGTTCACCATGGGAATAGTCCAGCCAGAACTGCAGGCCAGGATCTCCCTAGACTGGATATAAAGCACCCTAGGACTGCTTTTGGGGTTTCACCCCTCATCTGCCAGGGTAGCTTGACTCCAGTGGCATGGAGAGCACAGGACCCACATCTGGGCATACCCGTCCCACTCGGGGTGACAAACGCAAAAAGAACAGTTGGTGAACAGATTGTTGAACAATGTCAAACATTCACCCCAGCACATAGATCTGGGCCTAAATCCATTGTTTTTTGCTCCCCATGCCATTCCAGTTCAAACCCACCCATATGCAAATCAGTCTTGACCATCTTCCCTATGTGAACAGTCCAGCCAGAACTGCCAGGCCAGGTTCTCCCTGGACTGGAAAACAAGCATCCTACAACCAGTTTTGGGGTTTCACCCCTCATCAGTCAGGCTAGCTTGACTCCAGTGGCATGGACAGCAAGGGACACATGTCTAGGCATGCCTGTCCCACTCGGGCGACAAATGCAAAAAGAACAATTGATGGACAGAATGTCACTTTCTAAAAGTGGCATTTTCAAACACAGAATTTAATAATCACCTTTGCCAAAAGGTGTGTTAATAAATTCTGAGTTCAAAGAGCCTAAATTCCATTTTTTAATCTTGTCCCTACTGCGAGTTACACAAGTAAAATTGCCACAGTGCAGCCCCAATGATAAGCCTATGGGGCAGATAGCCTTTCAATAGTGAAAACAAAATACACAGTATTTCTCTATCGGGGCATGTCTCGCACACCAGTACATGTCCTATGTTTCACATACACTGCTCCCTGCCCATAGGGGTACCTTGGGCAGTTGCATTATATGTGTAGGTGTGCCTTACAGTAAGGAAAGGGAAGGTGTGGGCCTGACAAATGGGTGGACTTGCCAGTTTACAACTGTGCACGCAGACACTACAGTGGTAGGTCTGAGACACATTTACCGGGCTACTCATGTGGGTGGCACAGCCAGTGCTGCAAGCCCACTAGTAGCATTCGATTTACCAGCCCTGTCACACACCATGCACATTACTTGGTACTTACTAGTAAATCAAATATGCCAATCATGGATAACCAATCATATCATAATTTATACAAAGAGCATATGCACCTTTGCACTGATCAGCAGTGGTAAAGTGCCGAGACTCCTATGGCTAACAAAAACAGGTTCAGAAAAATAGAAGCCAAAAGGCAAAAAGTTTGGGGATGACCCTGCGGAAAGGGCCAATTCCAACACCTCAATCTCCGTGTCATTGATTGAGATAGCACACTTTGATAGCCCACTCCTTTCAAAGTGTAGTTGGGGAAATTTGCACACTGATTACAGAAGCAACTGCACATACCGATCTGGGTGCAAACACCTGAATCATGATCATAATTGTTGCTATTACACTTAGGGATGAGTTTTAATAAAAACGAGAAAAATATTTAATAGTTTATAATAAATATTGCAAAAATGCAGAATTGATATGTAACAATGAAAATAAAGTGCCTTTGTAGTAGGCAGGCATATTCACTCACTAGGCCTGAAAACCTGAAATTACATTGCTTGACCCAAAAATTTACATGATTAAAGAATGATGACATAACCTAAAATGTTTATTTTTTTAACTTTTCCGTGTACATATTTTTCATAATGAATGATAGTTGCATAAAGGTTTTTATATAACCCTGGAAATCTTTCGATTTACACAAAGAACACTGTTGACAAATTACTAGAAATTGGTCTTTTAATACGGTAATGAGGAGTTCATGTATGAAGATACAGCATTCTTACAGAAGATGGATGGTTGCTGTGCTAAATGCTACCCTTTTTGTTATGTTGATGTATCAAAGTTTACATAGACCATTGATAAGCACATGAATACATTTGAAATATTGAAAGCTTAGAACTGTAGTTTATACGTGGGAAAGTAGACCTGAATGGGAGAATGGCCTACTCTGAAACCTAGAATTGATATAACTTATTTGCAAACTTAGAAATGTTTATCTCAACTTTGTTGCCAAAAGACTATTGTATTCTTGGTGTGAAAACTAGGAGTCATCCTGTTCCCAGAGAGCATCGCAGGCTGATTGGCTGACTGGAGATAGAAAAAGCAACATGTTACAAAGCTTTATGAAATGTGTAGTCTGTAATAGTGTGTAGTCCAAGAGTAGGATGATCACAGTCTTTTCCGGACACTTGCCCACACCAATTTGTTTAGACCTTATTCTATGTTGCTCTGAGACTCTACTGAGTTTCTGAACATCTCTTTATGAGACGTTCTGCTTTGATTGATTATTGATTATTTGAGCTGACTTTAATGCTCAAACGTTATGCTTTTCTCTCTCTCTCAAACTAGAACTCTTTTTGGGTTCTAACTGACACGTTTTCTCATATTCTTAGAATAGGGATTATTTCCTTGATTTATTGCAGGGAGCAACAACGATGCAGCAGGTTTTTCAGCTGCCGGTAGTGGTGGCAGACGGCCACCAGGGGGCGCACATAGTTCCTCGTGCCTGTAATATGCTCATTAGGTGCTAGAACCTATCACAATTAGGGTGACCAACCATCCGTAAATTTCACGGACAGTCCGTAATTTCGGCCGTCTGTCCGTTGTCCGTGAAGGATTCTTTAACGGACGCCATTTGTCCGTAATTTTAACGGGGCACCGGTCGCAGCACCCTAAAGCCGGCACAGCTTCCACCCACATCCCTGCTTGACTCCAATGCTGTTGAGGTCGGGTGTAACAGACTCCGATGCAGCACCAAAGCTCAGATACCCCGCAGCATTGGAGAGGCACAGCGGGATGGCAACCCTCACACCTTCCGCCCTTAATGAGCTGTTAAGAGGTGCTTGAAGGTGACTGAGAGGGAGGGGCTGCGGCTTCAGGAGCAGGGGCATCTATTCAGATGCAAACAGCCCTGAATGCGTCACGTGTCATGTCTCTGCAATTTAGAGGGACCTCACACATTCCCTTTCTGCCCAGGGCCCCAAACATCCTAGAGGCCCTGATTACCCCGAGGCAGCACATGGTTCTCTTCACAGAGCTTAATTACTGTCACTAAATTGCAAGCAAACCTCGGTTCTTCAAACTTGCAGTCTACAATGTAATAAAATAAAGAAATGACACAATCGCACCCACACTGATTAACAAAGTATGGAGGACAATCAGTTAAATCAGTTCTCTTGGAGTATCTCCTTTAAGTACTGTACATCACAGTGGGGGATGGCAAAACTAACATTTTGGAAAGAGAGCCTGTCTTCTCCTTGTCTTGTCCATGAGGGGGTGAGGAGCCCTACCCCACCCTGGAAGAGACCAAGATGATACTAGAATACTGCATGCCCACCCCTGTACCCACCCTGGTGGATCCTGTTCCCCCTCCTGTGATGGCTCCTGCCCCCCCTCCCGCCCCCAGTGATGACTCCTGTCCCCCCATGTGGTGTCCCTGTCCTGGAATGCTGCTGCAGCGAGGGTGAAGTTCTTGATGGGCCTCTTCTCAAAAAGGCTCAGCTCAAAATTAATATGAAAAAGTGGGTGTGTGAGTAAGTGATGGGATGGGTGGATGGCTGGATGAATTAGTGAAAGGGTGAATGGATGAATGAAAGATTGAAAAGATGGATAATGAGAGAGGATGGATGAATTGATGAGTGAGTGGAAGGATGGATGCAAGAAAAGGTAAATAGCTGGATGTATGGGTGGAAGGGTAGCTGGATGGGTAAAAGGGTGGATGGATGAGTGAAAGGATGGATGAGTGAAAAGGTGGATGATGAGTGAGTGGGTGGATGATGGGTGAGTGGGTGGATGGATGAGTGAAATGATGGATGGATTGATGAATTGATAAGTGCAAGGGTGAATGGATGGACCTCAGGACACCCCCGCACCGCACGGCCACCAGCTGTAGCGTGTACGTCCCCTCGCCACTGCCCTCAGCCTCGCTGAGCCCGCCCCGTCGACCCCGCCCCCCGCCGTCACATCTGGTGTGTGCTTTCTCCATTCTGCGCTGCCTGTATCGTTTTGCACCCTGTTCTGTGCCCTGATTGTTTTTCCTATTTTTTCTGTGCCTGCATTGTTTTAGCGCCGCTATCTGTGCCCCCCCACCCGCTTCCCGCTCCCCGCTTCCCGCCGCCTGCGTGCGGCCACGCCCCCTTTACCTTCTGTGCCCTCCCCGCTCCCACCTCCCAGCTGCTCCGCCCTCCCTCCCACTTGGCCATAAAAGGCGACCGTGCAGCGCAGGTGAGTGTGACCTGACCTCAGGACACCCCCGTGCCGCACGGCCACCAGCTGTAGCGTATGCGTCCCCTCGCTACTGCCCTCAGCCTCGCTGAGCCCGCCCCGTCGACCCCGCCCCCCGCCGTCACATCTGGTGTGTGCTTTCTCCATTCTGCGCTGCCTGTATCGTTTTGCCCTCTGTTCTGTGCCCTGATTGTTTTTCCTATTTTTTCTGTGCCTGCATTGTTTTAGCGCCGCTCTCTGTGCCCCCCCACCCGCTTCCCGCTCCCCGCTTCCCGCCGCCTGCGTGCGGCCATGCCCCCTTTACCTTCTGTGCCCTCCCCGCTCCCACCTCCCAGCTGCTCCGCCCTCCCTCCCACTTGGCCATAAAAGGCGACCGTGCAGCGCAGGTGAGTGTGACCTGACCTCAGGACACCCCGCGCCGCACGGCCACCAGCTGTAGCGTGTGCGTCCCCTCGCTACTGCCCTCAGCCTCGCTGAGCCCGCCCCATCGACCCCGCCCCCCGCCGTCACATCTGGTGTGTGCTTTCTCCATTCTGCGCTGCCTGTATCGTTTTGCCCTCTGTTCTGTGCCCTGATTGTTTTTCCTATTTTTTTTTCTGTGCCTGCATTGTTTTAGCGCCGCTCTCTGTGCCCCCCACCCGCTTCCAGCTCCCCGCTTCCCACCGCCTGCGTGCGACCACGCCCCCTTTACCTTCTGTGCCCTCCCCGCTCCCAACTCCCAGCTGCTCCGCCCTCCCTCCCACTTCGCCATAAATGGCGACTGTGCATACGCGCAGCGTTGACGCGCAGCGGGCGCGCCGATTGTGCGCCGAAGGTGCGCCAAAGGTAAGCCCGTCTGCGCCCGTCCGTGCCTGGCCCGCGCCCAGCGCCCGAACCCCTGGCCCCCGAGGACCCCAGCCCACCCGCCAGATGTACGACGCCGCCACCCTCAACGCACTCAACACCGGCCGAACCCCGGGATGCCACCAAGCCACCCCGAGACGCACCCACGGACCCTTCAGCTGCCTCACATGCAAGTTCACCTGCATCCGGACCTGCCCCACACCAGCGCCCGCCAAGCCGAACACCAGCAGCAACCACCTCAAGTGCATCCTGCTCAACACCCACTCCGTCCACAGACACGCCATCGAACTCTGGAACCTGCTCGACACCACATCTCCAGACGTTGCCTTCCTCACGGAAACCTGGATGAACGACTCCTCAGCGCCCGACATCGCCATCGCCATCCCAGAGGGATACAAGATCACCCGGAGGGATCGCGACAACCAGACTGGAGGAGGCATCGCCATCGTCCACAAGACCACCATCCGCATCACGACCAACACCGACGACACCCTGACTACCGCCGAACACCTACACTTCCACACCGACCCCAAGACCACCCTCAGAGGCACCCTGATCTACCGACCCCCGGGACCACGCACACCATTCAGCGAAGACATCGCCGACTTCATCAGCCCACACGCCCTCCCCTCCGCTGACTACATCCTCCTGGGGGACATCAACTTCCACCTGGAGAACAACAACGACCGCAACACCACCACCCTGCTTGACAACCTCGCCAACCTCGGACTCAAGCAGCTGGTGTCCACCCCCACCCACCTCGCCGGACACACACTCGACGCCGTCTTCTCAGCCAGCAAAGACATCGCCTTCAGCCACGCCACTGGACTCCACTGGACAGACCACAGCTGCGTCCACTTCACCTTCAGAAAAACCACGATCCACCACCACCAGCAACAGGATGCTCGAAGAAGCTGGAACAAGATCACAGCCGACCAGCTCGCCGCTTCCCTGAGCCAGCACCCTCCAGCCAGCTCAGCGAACCCTAGCCTGGCCGCCGACAACCTCACGAATTGGATCAGCACCTGCGCGGACGAACTCGCCCCACTGAGGACCCCGCCCAGCAGACCCGGCAGCAAGAAGGCCCCATGGTTCACGAACGAACTCAAGAGCTCCAAGAAGAACTGCCGAGCCCTCGAGAAAGCCTGGAGAAGAGAGCCAACACCGGACAACATGACCAACCTCAAGCTCGCCACCCGGAAGCACCATCAACTGATCCACGCCACCAAGAAAACTGCATTCAAGGACCGGCTGGATAACAACGCACACAACTGCAAGGAACTCTTCAACATCGTGAAAAAGCTCTCCAACCCCAACGCCGGAAACAACGACATCACCCCGTCGCAAGACCTCTGCAACTCCCTCGCCTCCTACTTCCACAACAAGATCGCGGACATACACAACAGCTTCATCCCACAAACAACGCCCCCCACGACCGCACCAACGCCCCCCACCACCACCCTCAGCGCCTGGACCCCGATCAACACAGAAGACACCATCCGCACGATGAACTCTATCCACTCCGGTTCTCCGACCGACACCTGCCCTCACCACGTATTCAACAGGGCCGACGCTGTCATCGCACCCCACCTGCGGGACATCATCAACACCTCCTTTGACGCCGCCACCTTCCCTGAGAGCTGGAAGCACGCCGAACTCAGCGCTCTACTAAAGAAACCAACAGCGGACCCCACCGAACTCAAGAATTACCGCCCCATCTCGCTCCTCCCGTTTCCAGCCAAAGTCATCGAGAAGACCGTCAACAAGCAGCTGGCCGCCTTCCTTGAGACGAATGGATCCCTCGACCCCTCACAGTCTGGCTTCCGAGCCAACCACAGCACCAAAACCGCCCTCATCGCTGCCACCGATGACATCCGAGCCCTGCTGGACAACGGAGAAACAGCGGCCCTCATCCTCCTAGACCTCTCCGCGGCATTCGACACTGTCTGCCACCGCACCCTAGTGCAGCGCCTCAGCAACGTCGGAATCCAGGAGAAGGCACTGGAATGGATCATCTCCTTCCTCGACGGAAGAACACAGAGAGTCCGCCTACCACCGTACAAGTCAGAGGCCACCAAAGTCATCTGCGGCGTCCCCCAAGGATCATCACTGAGCCCCACCCTCTTCAACGTCTACATGAGCCCCCTTGCGGCCATCGCACGCCAACACAACCTCAACATCATCTCCTACGCAGACGACACCCAGCTGATCCTCTCCCTGACCAACGACCCCACCGCCGCCAGAGCCAACCTCCACGAAGGGATGAAAGACGTAGCCGAGTGGATGATGACCAGCCGCCTGAAACTGAACTCAGACAAGAAGGAAGTCCTCATCCTGGGCTCCTCGCCTTCCGCCTGGGACGACTCCTAGTGGCCCCCCGCCCTGGGCACCGCACCCAAACCGACAGACCACGCACAAAACCTGGGCTTCATCCTGGACTCCTCCCTCTCCATGACCAGACAAGTCAACGCCGTCTCCTCGTCCTGCTTCAACATCCTGCGCATGCTACGGAAGATCTTCCGGTGGATCCCCACCGAGACCAGGAAGACGGTCACCCAGGCCCTTGTCACCAGCCGACTGGACTACGGCAACGCCCTCTACGCCGGAACCACCGCCAAGCTCCAGAAGAGACTCCAGCGGATACAGAACGCCTCAGCCAGACTCATCCTCGACATCCCCCGAAGCAGCCACATCTCCGGACATCTGAGAGACCTACACTGGCTCCCCGTCAACAAGAGAATCACCTTCCGTCTCCTCACCCACGCACACAAATTCCTACACGACCAAGGCCCGAGCTACCTCAACAACCGCCTCAACTTCTACGCCCCCAAACGCCATCTCCGATCAACCAGCCACGCCCTCGCCGCCGTCCCCCGCATCCGAAGAGCGACAACAGGAGGAAGGTCCTTCTCCTACCTGGCCGCCAAGTCCTGGAACTCCCTCCCGACCGACCTGCGCCTGACCCAAGACCACCTCTCCTTCAGGAAGAAGCTCAAGACCTGGCTGTTCGAGCAGTAGCGGCACCCCCCCCCCCCAAGCGCCTTGAGACCCTCCGGGTGAGTAGTGCGCTTTATAAATGGCTTGATTGATTGATTGATTGATTGATTGACGGATGAGTGAAAGGGTGGATGTAAGGATGGATGAGTTAGGGGGGAACAGCCTGACGACGAACTCACCTGCGGAGCCTTGCCACGCCACACCATTGCCGCCACCGCCAAGGGTCACACGGACACCAGTATCTTCCGCGTCGCCGCCCCGGGACTGCAATTCCCGGCAGCCTCAGCGGCGGCGCGACGTGGTGACGTGCAGCAAGCGCCAGGAGGCGCATAAAAACACAGACGGACCGGCGGAGCGGGGGGGAACAGCCTGATGACGAACTCACCTGCGGAGCCTTGCCACGCCACACCATTGCCGCCACCGCCAAGGGTCACACGGACACCAGTATCTTCCGCGTCGCCGCCCCAGGACTGCAATTCCCGGCAGCCTCAGCGGCGGCGCGACGTGGTGACGTGCAGCAAGCGCCAGGAGGCGCATAAAAACACAGACGGACCGGCGGAGCGGGGGGGAACAGCCTGACGACGAACTCACCTGCGGAGCCTTGCCACGCCACCTCATTGCCGCCACCGCCAAGGGTCACACGGACACCAGTATCTTCCGCGTCGCCGCCCCGGGACTGCAATTCCCGGCAGCCTCAGCGGCGGCGCGACGTGGTGACGTGCAGCAAGCGCCAGGAGGCGCATAAAAACACAGACGGACCGGCGGAGCGGGGGGGAACAGCCTGACGACGAACTCACCTGCGGAGCCTTGCCACGCCACACCATTGCCGCCACCGCCAAGGGTCACACGGACACCAGTATCTTCCGCGTCGCCGCCCCGGGACTGCAATTCCCGGCAGCCTCAGCGGCGGCGCGACGTGGTGACGTGCAGCAAGCGCCAGGAGGCGCATAAAAACACAGAGGGACCCGCTTCGCGGGACGCGTGCGGGACGCGCCGGGCTAAGCCCGGGCAAAGGGCGGGCCGTCTGTGGCCGTCAGGGGCCAAAGGAGGCCGGGCCGGGCCATACCCCCTTTCATCCCAAACATAACCAGCCCAGGAGGATGTCCTCTCCAGGACCTTGTAAATCGACTGCCAGGGAAGGGGGCTGCAACGCAGGGACATTGGACAAGTACTTCAAACCTACCAAAGAAGATGTAGGTAAGGAAAAATCACTGGAGAAACGCAGGGCTGAGCGGCGGCGCTCCATTGATTCCATGAAGAATACGCCCCTGCCAGAGATCATCCCGTATCCCATTACCCAAGAGGATGACACGCCCCCACTTAGTTTAAAACCTCTGACCCCTGAGGATTTTCCTCTCTTGTTGCGGGACATCCCCATTTCCCCTAAGTTGGCCCCTGGAAAACTCCCAGATATAACCCCTTCTGGGACTTGTTCTACTCTTGTTGATCTGGTCACCCAAACCCCACCTTCGCACGCAGCCAAGAAAATCAAGTCCAAACAAAGAGTTGAGGTAGAGTTGCACAGGCCCCCACCGAGTAAACGTAGTAAAAAGTCAACGGGGGGCAGGGGGAAAGTCAAACCGTCGCATCTAGATTTCGGAAAAAAACATACACTTGTACCCCAGCCTGGGAGGGATAATAAGATTGCTCCCACTGTTCTTCTCTCAAAGGTCTCTAGTCCAACTAGAGCTCCCATTCTAAACATCCCAGTGGCTGATATACCTAACCCTTCTACAGCCATGGGGAGCTTAGAATCGCTATTGCGTTCTCTTCTACAGCCCATTAGTGATAGTTTGATAAAAGTAGAGAGTAGGCTCACTTTATTGGAAACAGCTTTTACTAATCTGAACACCTTAGTTAGTAAGTAATCCAATAATATGGGACCCCATCCCTCCGCAGGAAACCTTACTAAAAAGGGAATTACGAAGGGTAATAACAAAGTCTCCCCCCAGAGCGCGACTACTGCCCCTCCTTTACAACCATTAATGGCTGTTTTAGACCATGCACCGCGCTGCAATGTATCCAATAGGCCCAGAGAGACACTGAATTCTGCCTCCCAAAGTTCCCATTCGGGGACTATTGACGGCAATCTAGAAGCTGGAGGTATCTCTCTACCCTCCCCGGGTCGGCCGGCCCCAAGTCCACGGAGACCAGACTTGCCACCAGAGGCTAATAGTCTAACGGTGGTCCTAGCAGGCGTCCCCCGTTTAAGACTAGGGGAGATCGAGGATTACCAATCACTAAAACACAAGGTCATTAAATGGCTGAATTGGAATCGACCCCTACCGTCCCATTTTAACAATGAGATTATTATGGTAAGAAGGGTCCCCTGGTTAGGTAAAACTAGGAAATCAATAATAGGGGACTGCATCCTGACAAGTTTTAAGGACCCGGGCACTGTGCGGCACATTTGTAAAGGAATAAATAGGTCACTGGACTCTACTATCCAGACCATGCCAGTATCCTTCTTCTTCCCCCCTACCCATATGCATCATATCCCGACACAAGATGAGTGGGAGAGGGTGGAACATAGACATAGATACAGGGATCGTGTACAACGTCCAAATTTTCAAGTGCAGGATAGGCCCTACTTCCATTTTAATCGTTTTAATTGCCTGAATGGCTTGGACGGGGTCGATTGACTCCCTAGCCACAAGCCAATGGTTGTGGATTGTGGTGTTTGCAGTTCTCCTAAGCTACCTACTTTGACTGCTGTTGAATTGGACGGGCCACTGAACAATCGGGCTGTCTTGGATAATTTATTGGCCCATAATGTTACCAACGTCCTTGGAACTTCGATTGACATATCATCGATGGAGAATGTCCGCAGCAGACCTTTTGAACTACCGGCCCCTACTGTTAGCATCACGTTAGTATCCCCGATTTCAGTGGAGCCCGGAACTACAATTTTTAACACTATCACATCTCAATCTATGGCCACACAGCCTACCACTGTCAAATCCCCAGTTGTATGTGAGGACGTAACATTAATGCCACAAACTAACTACAGGCAGACCACCAGTGCTAAGCATTTAGGCAGGCCAAGCGGTTATGATCTGTCTATCCTTAGCTGGAACGTTGCAGGCATTGAATCAAGACTGTCTGACCCCCAGTGGGTCCAGCTATTGGACGGCAAAGATGTCATTATGTTTCAAGAGACTTGGGCTACAGGGAATGTGTACCTAGAGGGCTATCATTGTTTTAGTGTACCCGCCTCTAAGTCCGCTCACGGTCGAGCAATGGGAGGACTTTTTATTGGGATCAGAATATTGGCTGGTGGCACTTTTAAGGACTTATCATTCGGGAACCCAAACATTCAGGTTCTCGAATATAAACGTAAGACCTTGATTTATTTAATCAATTTTTATAACAATGATTTTAATTCGACACCAAATAGGAATTACGCAGCACTTTCTAATTTATTGGTACACCTTGATACGAACATGAACATAGGCCCAGGCGAGAAGTCAGGGATCCTTATTGGGGGTGATTTCAACGCAAAAATCTCAGGTAAATACCAATCAGAGGACAAAAGTTGCCCCGATCTAGTAGATCGCAGAGGTATTGAGCTTGTTAAAATTTTAAATGAACACATTCTTAGCAATGTTATGGAAGCAAGCCAATCCCCAAGGTTGACCTGCGCCCCCACGTTTAGAGGGAGAGATTCAAAATCGACGATTGATTTCATTTTTACATCCCCCCACCTAACAGACTGTGTTACTGATTCAAATGTGGTAGAGACCTTATATGGAGATCATAATCCCCTTATAGTCACCTTGTATTTGGGCCCTAGCCCAGTATATGCTAAATTCAATGGCGCAAGAGACATCACGCCATCGGGTGATGGTCTCCGTCTCAAATGGAGGAGAATTGACTGTGAAGCCCTACTTGACCGCGTAAAGAACGATCACCTAGTATTGGTAAACTCCTGTCTATCAATGGATGGGGATTGCCACAGAATAGTCACCGATTTTGGTAAATTATGCGTGGCAATTAAAAACTATTTGTTAGTCCCCATACCCCCTGAGACGAAGGACCCTAGATGGTTCGATTCGGCTTGCTCTACGGCAAATAGGGAATTACGTAGGGCATTAACCACCAAACCAAGGAACACAGCGGAGGTACAAACAGCTAGGAAGTTTTATAAACAAAAAATAGCTGAAAGAAAGGCGGCACTTTTGATGGAACAGTGGGAGTCCCTGGTTGATAGCGCCAATTTGAAGAGCAACGGGCAATTTTGGTCCGCCGTTAGGAAAATGCGCGATATGGGTAAAAACTTACCCCCTATTGGCTGTAATATAACTGGCCTTACCTGGGAAGCCCACTTCTCCAATATTTATGCTGCTCCCACTGAAGAAATAATCACCCCGGATCTGAGACAGTTGGGAGATTTACGGTTTGACCTCTCTGAGGTGGCGACAGCCATTAGAGAGAGCCTTGGTAACAAGGCCCCTGGACCAGATGTCCTACCTATAGACTTTATAAAACACAGCTCAGATTTATGGGCACCAATTTTATATAATGTTTTTAACAGTTTGTCAAGAGCGTCCATCCCCGAGACGTGGTCTCTTAGTATTATTGTTCCAATTTATAAAAAGGGCGACAGGTCAGACCCAGCAAACTACCGACCAATTTCGCTTTTGGACAATACTCTAAAAATACTCGGGCGAGTTATTTATAACAGGGTGGTAGAGTGGGCTGAAGATTCTGACCTATTGGATCCATGTCAGATGGGATTCAGGAGCGGGGTGGGCACGATCGAGCAATGCTTGAATTTAAAATTAATAATTGATAAGTATACCGTCGCCCGATCTTCTCCTATATACCTCGCTTTCATGGATCTCTCATCCGCATTTGATTTGGTAAACAGATCAAAATTGTGGTCAATGCTTCTCAGTTATGGACTGGACGAGCCCTTAGTACACTTCTTGGCACATCTCCATACCGATCTCAGGGCACAAGTCAGGATTGGGTCGGGAGGAGAAGTTTCTGGTGCTATAAAAATTGGCAGGGGGGTCAGACAGGGGTGCGTTTTAGCACCCCTGTTGTTTATCATTTATATTAATGGCATAGCAAAGGCTTTAAAACAAGTAACTAGAGATGTCCCAACTATCCAGGGGCACCCCTTGCCAGTTCTATTATACGCAGATGATGCGGTCCTTATGGGCCGCACCCCTAATGCCCTCCGTGTGCTTGTGGAAAATTTTGTACATCATATGGAGGGCCTAGATCTGCGCGTGAACTTTAAAAAATCCTTTGTTATGTCATGCGGACCTGGTAAACGGAAACTTAACACCATCCATATCGGGTCTGACAAACTTGACTCCGTAAATTCTTTTATATATTTAGGGGTGGCCTTCGCTGCGAACAACTCGTGGAGTGGGCATTCTGCCCACGCCACGAGTAAGTTCTCGAAGGCCATCAACTCAATACTGAGTCTCCCACGCCCTATGAAATTAGGTGCAACCAGTGCTATTTTAAATTTTTTTAAATTACAGTGTGTTCCTGTTGCCACCTATGGGGCCGAAGTATGGGCTACTGCCAAAAATCCCGGCATCCAACGAGAAGAGACACGTTTCTGTAGAAAAGTTTTGGGTGACCCAATTTCGTCCTCTGAATTTATCTGCCACAAAGAGCTAAACCTCCCTTACGTCTGTGATTTCATTAGAAGCAGACCAGTTTTATTCTGGTTGAGAATTTGGAGGAATAACGCAGCCTCCCTAACACAAGACATAATCAAAGACTGTCTTAAATGTGATCACGGGCTTTTAATCCCATGGTTAGCTGGTGTTTCAAAATCATTAAGCGCCGTGAATAAAGGCGATCTCTTTATAGATCCCACCAGCATTGGATGTCAAGATAAGGTAGAGGTCAAACAAGCACTATATGCACTTTATGAGGCAGAACGGTTGGAAAGGGAAACATTGAAAGCCACGGTTACCAGATATATTGAGAATGACCTGCCCAGGCAACCTCTCCCACTTTACCTTACTCTTCCTATGACTAGCTGGGAGAGGTCTTTGTTATTTCGATTAAGGGCAGGCTCCATAAAATTCATGTTGGGTTTCCCTTTGGGTTACAATTCTACTATTGACCGCAACCCTTGCCCCTGTGACGGCGCCAGTAAGCAGAATGAGTTACACTTTTTATTCTTCTGTAAATTTTACTTAAAATATATTAACTGGTTTTTAACACCTTATTTTAGAAAACACAGACCCCTCTCTCTTATGGAGTCTCGTCAAATGTTACTCTCCCTGGACTCTGAGGAACTGATTTTTCGCACTAGCACCTTTTTAAGATTAATAATCCGTGTACGCAATATGATGGAAAATCCCTGAAAGACTGTTGTTTTAGTTCCTTATAACTTTTAGAGATATTGTGTTGTGTATATTGTAATGATGAATTGTTTTTATGTCTGTACTTTTATGAATTCAAGTAATTCGAATAAAGGTCTTTTTGATTTGATTTGATTTTGAGTTAGTGAAAGGGAGGGTAGATGGACAAATGGATGAATAGATGAGTGAAGGAGTGAAAGGATAAATGGATGAGAGAAAGGATGGTTGAGTGATAGGGTCAATGGATGGATTCATGAGTGGATGAGTAGATGGATGGGTGGGTGGATGGAAGGAAGGATGGCTAAGTGAAAGGGTCGATGGAGAGAGAAAGGGAAGATGGATGGATGGATGAAAGGGTGGAAGGATGAGTGACTGGGTGGATGGATGGATGAGTAAGTGAAAGGATGGCTGGATGGGTAAAAGGGTAAATGGCTGGATGGATGAGAGAATGGATGGATGGGTGGGTGGAAGAGTGGATGGATGAGTGTACAGATGGATAGGGTGAAAGGGTGGATGGATGGATGGATAATGGATAGATGAGTGAAAGGATGGATGAAGGGATGGATGAGTGAAATGATAAATGGAAGGAAACATGATGGAAAGGTTTGCAAATGGTTGAATATGTTTGGATATGGCTGGGCTTACTTATATACTATTGCGCGACCTCCTCTGATGTGTCTGTAAAACTTACCTATTGTCCTGAAGTTTTGTCCTGAATTTTGACCTCCTGTCCTGAATTTGTGTCCTGAATTTTGACCCTTTGTCCTGAATTTTTACACTCACCGTCCTGAATTTGCACCAATGCCAGTTGGTCACCCTAATCACAATAGCAGAAGTTGTTGCCCCAGGCTCAGGTAGGTTGCATGCTTGTGCTAACAGTTTTTGTGGTGTGAGGCCACACTGTTCTGTGTTAGCCACTCTCCACCGAGGCATGAGTTGAAAGAAATAAAATACTCCCAGCCACCTTTCTTTTCTCTCCCCCTTGCCGACAAGGCAGCTAGTGTCTTATGGATGCTGAGCGGCAGTGTGTTATATCTTTTCCTAAATATGGTATGCCCCTTTGGGCACTTTACAGAAGTCACTTACTGGGATGTGGTGCAAGCAAGAGACCGCTAGGTAGTATTGCAGAGGCTGCCACAGCATTCCCTGGTGCTGTGGGTCTCGAGGAAGCCACTGGTGCTGGAGTTTTGCACTATGCAGGTGTAGCCCCAGTCTTCTCTCCTGCCACAGAGTGGTGAAATCAGCTGAGGCGCATTGGTGGAGGCACACCATGCCTCATGGTACAAGACGCAGCATTCAGCAGGTCGGTGAAGAGTGTCTGGACATTGCAGGATTTATTTAGTGCAGGCCGGTTTACACTGTCCGACAGGTCTAATCAGACACTGCAGTTTGCTTGATGCTGGGGCTTCGCATGGCACTATAGACACCGGCGCAGGGGGAAAAACAGTCCTTAGTTAAATGGACTACAGCTTGGTGGCGCTGCAGCTGTGCACCTCTCACCTGCTGAGGGGAGACTAACTTTAGTACTGGGTCTTCATTGGGCTGGAGTCTTCGCCCCGATAGCAGGGTGCCGATCACCAGGTCACTGTACCTTGGCTTAGGTATCGGCATCGTTGGGGAGGGTTGCATACGTGGCTCTCACTGTGTTAGCAGGGCACCACTCTTACTTTTCTTTTAACTGAGATAAGAGTCAGCTGGCACAGGGAGAGAGCCTTCTCTGTCCTTTCACTTTTTGTGTTCTCTGCAACCAGGGGCCGTCTTGTGCTATGGCGCCATATCACGAACAGTCCTCCTTCATGGAACTGTTACTGCGTGTCTACCCTACTGCGGCTGCTTCTCTTCACCCATGGTTGCTTTCTTACCGGGTGGCCTGAAGCGCTTGAATTTGTCTTGGGGGAGGCCTCCTTCCAATGCTGTAACTGCACGGCACTCTGCGATACACTTCTTCAAATGCTTACTGTCACCTTCCCAAACATGGCAGGCTCCCTCCTCATGGGCAGGGCTGTGATCTACGGGAGGGTACGTCCCTTAGTACCCTCTTGTAGGAAGCGGGTGAGTACCCTCAGTATAGCGATGCAGGGGCAGTCCAGAGCCCAATATCCTCCTCAGGGGAGGCGATAACAGCAGTGATATTGGAGAGCTATTTCCTCTTGTATGGCTGATGGCCGCAGGCAGCATGACATGGGGTTCTGCATTACTCGTAGCCAATGAAAAGTAGTGGGCTCTAGGCCCACATACTTTGCAAATAAGTACGACACAAACACATGGTTTATGGTAGTTGAAACTGGCCACGAGCACCTGCACTCAGGCTCTTTAATTGGCAGGTTCACCTGACTAGTAACCCCTGTGTTGGATGGGTGTGGGGTGGGTGTAAGGACCATCCCTCATGAGAAGAGGCTGGTAAAACACTACAATGTGTCCAGCAGGACACAGCACTTCTCAGGCCCCTCATCGTTTTCTGTAAGCCAAGAACCAATCATAAAACGTATTGAACTGACGACCGCAGTTGACTGTCAATCAAAGGGTTTAGCTGCCTTCGTTGCTTACTACTCACCTAGGCTACACAGCAGGAACGTTTAAAGAAGTAATGACTTCAGATAAACACAAAGAAATACATGCTATTCTCACTGCAACTGTGCAGTGCCTAGCACTTATTGCATCATCATGATTAAAGTCCTCCTCTGATCCTCACAACACTATTTTGCACCTGTTTATAGCCCACCACTCAGTCAAGCGCAAAATATGCCATTGACCCCTCAACTAATCCCCATTGAGCCACTAAAGACCCCTCACCACACAAACTCAATTTGTTATGCTTTCACATCGTCCTTAATGGTTCAACTCTCCTGTACTCTTGAAACATCACGACTGCTTACATGTGAACTGCACCTTTCTACACTCTTGTGACTCACACGTGCGTGGCCCTTAATGCCTCAGGTAAAGACAAGCTTCTTCAGTGGTAGCAGCACAATAAATGAATGCAATGAAAATGGTCTTTTACACCCAAAAAATCAAAATATTAAACTCGATGCAAAAATACCGCTTGTCACTAATCTATCATACTAAATAGTTCTCCCTGCTTTTACTTTAAAACAGTGGTGAAAGTGTGTATTAAAACAAATATAAATGTTCATTTAAGTTGAATTGTCTCAATCCTTTTCAGTTTGTCAATGACTTTCGAAAGTGCGGAGACAGGGAGGCAGGTAGAGACAGAATAAATAGCCCTTGTTCTCGCCTTCATAAAATGACAACGTCCCTTAGTGCTCGCCTCATTACCTGTGATGTGAAGTGCACTTTTTATGCCACTGCTGAGAGCTACCGCCTAACCCTTTCCCTTTTTTATGCCTATTTAAATACAATTACAATAGAACCTACTTGTAAGAGCATCAATTTTCAGAACATTATTCTTGGAATGCTTTTTTTGTGTTGAAGATATTTCGGTTATGAACGCATTCAGCTGGGAGGAAAAGCTGATCTTGCCATTAGTGCGGTCATCACACTGAACATGTAGCGCAATTGTGAAGCAAAATGCAGGGTGTCAGGTCTGGCTTTGCAAAAGTGGCGTGGGATTGTTTTAATTAGCTTGGGGGAATGCCATGGAATGATGCTCCAAAACGAACTAAATTAGTTGATTTGTATAAGGAAGTGTCAAAAATGTAACATTCAAATATGCAACACTTTAGGAATGCTTAGGCACGTGTGTAGTTCAGTAAAAATCGATATGGACATGGCAACTTAGGAACATAGTTTGTTTTGATGTAAGTTCATACAAATATAATATATTTACTGAAGAAACAAAGCTTAAAGTTACATTGTAGTCAAAAAGCTCAACACACCAAGGGAGGACAGGGCAAAAGATCCTGCACCTGTCAAAGTACCTTATCTAGGCTCTGTTTTTTATTTTTTATTTTAAGATGTGTGCAAATGGGCCTAGGGCATGGCCTTCATGTCCCTTAATAAATGACATACTTGAACAAGAACAAGAATTGATATACAAATTCATAAAATTCATGATCACCATGAATTTTATGAATTTGTATATCAATAAAGAATAAAAGAATTTCTGCATCTACAATCAAATTCTGCCAGCACTTTTCTTCTATTGGGAAGACCTTGTTGGACTGCGCTTTGTCATATTGTTAATAAGGTTTATTACACATTATCATCCACATGTCACTTTTTTGAGTGCTGGGTCAACCTCTGCTTATCTTGTTTGAGTTACATTGTAGTCAGGTGACGAAATCACACACAGCGTAAGGTGTACAAGCTAAAACATCACTGAAATTCGGCAGTTATAGTTTAGTGAGCTAACTATAACTGGAACGACCTGCCATGAACTGCTTATGACTTTACACATTGCATCACTCATGACATGGGAAATTACATCATTGATGGCATCGCTGATTACATAATTGATGATATCACTGGTGACATCACTGCTGGCATTATCCAAGGTATTGCTCCATATATTACACTATAATCAGCTAGATTTTGTCAACCCCTTCACTGCCAGGCCTTTTCCCCTCCTGTGCCACGCCCTTTTTTGGCTATTTGGGGTAGTGCGCGCTTAGACCCCTGTAACTTTTTGACCACATAAGGTATCCACGCCAAATTTGTGTCCTTTTCTTCCAACATCATGGGGATTCTAAAGGTACTCAGGGTTTGTGGATTCTCCCAGAGGGGTCACAGAAATGAGCCAAAATACAGCAACATTTTGGGGTTTTTTGGAAAAATTGGAAAAACGGGCTGCAAATGAAAGCATCTGGGTTTTTCCCTGCAAATGTTATCAAAAAAGGGTTTATGGGGTTGGAATCACCATTTTCCCAGCTTTTCGGGGATACCAGACTTTTGTCAGAAACCCAACATTTTTTACACAGTTTTGGCATTTTTCTGGGACATAGCCTAATTTTGCTATTTTTTGTGCTTTTGACCTCCTTCCAGTTAATGGTAGAAATGGGTACAAAAGCAATAATGGATCCTGGAAAGCTATACATTTTCGAGAAGAAGACAAAATTCTGAATTCAGCAAGGGGTCATTTGTGTAGATCCATCAAGGTTTTTTTTATAGAAACTAACAGTTAAATATAGGATAAATTGAAATTTAGTTGAAAAAAAAAGCCTTTTGTGTCAAGGTTTTCACCTGTAACTTCTTCTAATTATGACAGCTCTTTGAAAGCAATATACCATTACATCCGCTGGACATTACTGGTTGTGGGGATATATAGGACTTGTAGGTTCACCAAGAACCCGACGAACCCAGAGCCAAAAACTGAGCAGCAACTTGCAATGGTTTTTTATTATGTACCGGGTATATAGTAATTATTCTGTAAAAATGAGTACATGGAAAAATCGGTTTGAAAGACACCTATGTATTTCTGAAATGGGAACAAAATATAGAGTTTAGAAACAGTAGATATTTGCACATTTCTGAAATTGGGGATACTCATACTAGCATGAGAATTATCAGTCATTTTTTAGAATGACTTCTTTTTTACACAATATCTTTCATTTGGAAGGCAGAAATGCATCGAAAGTCAATAGATAATAACAGTTCCTTTACAAAACTGAATTACCCTAAGTCTCCCGATAAAAATGGTACCTCACTTGTGTGGGTAGGCATAGTGCCCGCGACAGGAAACGGCGCAAAACGCAACGTGGTCACAACTCAATATCGCAGTGAAAATTTACCCTTTTTTGGCAAAGTGCCTAGCTCTAGTTTTTGAACCCTAGCTCTGCGGGCACCTTGGGAAACCTAGCAAACCTATACATTTTTGAAAACTAGACACCCAGGGGAATCCAGGATGGGGTGACTTGACTGCCTCCCACCAGGGTCTGTTACCCAGAATCCCTTGCAAACCTAAAAAATTGTCAAAAAAACCACATTTTCCACACATTTCTGTGGTGGAAAGTTCCGGAATCTGTGTGGATTCACACATTTCTACCCACCCCGCGTTCCCCAAAGTCTTACGAGAAAAACGGTACCTCACTTGTGTGGGTCGGCCTAGTGCCCGCGACAGGAAACGGCGCAAAACGCAACGTGGTCACACCTCAATTTCGCAGTGAAAAATGACCCTTTTTTGGCAAAATGTCTAGCTGTAGTTTTTGAACCCTAGCTCTGCGGGCACCTTGGGAAACCTAGCAAACCTATACATTTTTGAAAACTAGACACCCAGGGGAATCCAGGATGGGGTGACTTAACTGTCTCCCACCAGGGTCTGTTACCCAGAATCCCTTGCAAACCTAATACATTGACAAAAAAAACACATTTTCCACACATATCTGTGGTGGAAAGTTCCGGAATCTGCATGGATCCACAAATTTCCACCCACCCCGCGTTCCCCAAAGTCTTACGAGAAAAACGGTACCTCACTTGTGTGGGTCTGCCTAGTGCCCGTGACAGGAAACGGCGCAAAACGCAACGTGGTCACACCTTAATTTCGCAGTGAAAAATGACTCTTTTTTGGCAAAATGTCTAGCTGTAGTTTTTGAACCCTAGCTCTGTGGGCACCTTAGGAAACCTAGCAAACCTATACATTTTTGAAAACTAGACACCCAGGGGAATCCAGGATGGGTGACTTGACTGCCTCCCACCAGGGTCTGTTACCCAGAATCCCTTGCAAACCTAAAAAATTGACAAAAAAAACACATTTTCCACACATTTCTGTGGTGGAAAGTTCCGGAATCTGCGTGGATCCACAAATTTCCACCCACCCCGCGTTCCCCAAAGTCTTACGAGAAAAACTGTACCTCACTTGTGTGGGTCGGCCTAGTGCCCGCGACAGGAAACGGTGCAAAACGCAACGTGGTCACACCTTAATTTTGCAGTGAAAAATGACCCTTTTTTGGCAAAATGTCTAGCTGTAGTTTTTGAACCCTAGCTCTGCGGGCACCTTAGGAAACCAAGCAAACCTATACATTTTTTAAAACTAGACACCCGTGTGCTTCCAGGGAGGCATGGCTTGCGTTGTTCCCCCAAAGTTTCCTTACCCAGAATCCCCTGCAAACCTCAATTTTAGCTGAAAAAATCACATTTTTCACACATTTTTGTGTGATAAAGTTGTGGCATCACTGGGCTGACACAAATTTCCTACCACCTAGCATTCCCCCGGGTCTCCCGATAAAAACGGTGCTTCACTCGTGTGGGAGGCCCAAGTACCCGCGACAGGCAAGACCCCAAAACGTATTGAAGCGACATGAAAATTGCCTACCTCAAAACGACCTGGTTTTGCAAGGGGGGGTCACCTGGGTTTTTGGCCCGGTGCTCGGCGGCCAACTAGGGGAACCTACCAAACCCACACATTTCTGAAAACTAGACATCCGGGGGATTCCAGGGAGGTATGGTTTGCGAGGATCCCCCAACGTTTCCTTACCCAGAATGCCCTGCAAACCTCAAATCTAGCTGAAAAAATCACCTTTTTCACACATTTTTGTGTGGGAAAGTTGTGGCATCACCGGGCTGACACAAATTTCCCACCACCCAGTGTTCCCCCGGGTCTCCCGATAAAAACGGTGCCTCACTCGTGTGGGAGGCCCTAGTACCCGCGACAGGCAAGGCCCCAAAACGTATTGAGGCGACATGAAAATTGCCTACCTCAAAACGACCTGGTTTTGCAAGGGGGGTCACCTGGGTTTTTGGCCCGGTGCTCGGCGGCCAAATAGGGGAACCTACCAAACCCACACATTTCTGAAAACTAGACACCCGGGGGATTCCAGGGAGGTATGGCTTGCGTGGATCCCCCAACGTTTCCTTACCGAGAATGCCCTGCAAACCTCAAATTTAGCTGAAAAAATCACCTTTTTCACACATTTTTGTGTGGGAAAGTTGAGGCATCACCGGGCTGACACAAATTTCCTACCACCCAGCGTTCCCCCGGGTCTCCCGATAAAAACGGTGCCTCACTCAGTACCCGCGACAGGCAAGGCCCCAAAACGTATTTAGGCGACATGAAATTGCCTACCTCAAAACGACCTGGTTTTGCAAGGGGAGTCCCCTGGGTTTTTGGCCCCGTGCTCGGCGGCCACCTAGGGGAACCTACCACACCCACACATTTCTGAAAACTAGACACGCGGGGAATTCCAGGGAGGTATGGCTTGCGTGGATCCCCCAACGTTTCCTTACACAGAATGCCCTGCAAACCTCAAATTTAGCTGAAAAAATCACCTTTTTCACACATTTTTGTGTGGGAAAGTTGTGGCATCACCGGACTGACACAAATTTCCTACCACCTAGCGTTCCCCCGGGTCTCCCGATAAAAACGGTGCCTCACTCGTGTGGGAGGCCCAAGTACCCGCGACAGGCAAGGGCCCAAAACGTAGTGAGGCGCACTACGTTTAGGACCCTTGCCTGTTGAGGCGCACTACGGTTTGGACCCTTGCCTGTAGCGGGTACTTGGGCCTCCCACACGAGTGAGGCACCGTTTTTATCGGGAGACTCGGGGGAACGCTGGGTGGTAGGAAATTTGTGTCAGCCCGGTGATGCCTCAACTTTCCCACACAAAAATGTGTGAAAAATGTGATTTTTTCAGCTAAATTTGAGGTTTGCAGGGCATTCTGGGTAAGGAAACATTGGGGGATCCACGCAAGCCATACCTCCCTGGAATGCCCGGGTGTCTAGTTTTCAGAAATGTGTGGGTTTGGTAGGTTCCCCTAGGTGGCCGCCGAGCACGGGGCCAAAAACCCAGGTGACCCCGTTGCAAAACCAGGTCGTTTTGAGGTAGGCATTTTTCATGTCGCCTCAATACGTTTTGGGGCCTTGCCTGTCGCGGGTACTTGGGCCTCCCACACGAGTGAGGCACTGTTTTTATCAGGAGACCCGGGGGAACGCTGGGTGGTAGGAAATTTGTGTCAGCCCAGTGATGCCTCAACTTTCCCACACAAAAATGTGTGAAAAAGGTGTTTTTTTCAGCTAAATTTGAGGTTTGCAGGGCATTCTGGGTAGGGAAACGTTGGGGGATCCACGCAAGCCATACCTCCCTGGAATCCCCCGGGTGTCTAGTTTTCAGAAATGTGTGGGTTTGGTAGGTTCCCCTAGGTGGCCGCTGAGCACCGGGCCAAAAACCCAGGTGACCCCCCTTGCAAAACCAGGTCGTTTTGAGGTAGGCAATTTTCATGTCGCCTCAATACGTTTTGGGGCCTTGCCTGTCACGGGTACTTGGGCCTCCCACACAAGTGAGGCACCGTTTTTATCAGGAGACCTGGGGGAACGCTGGGTGGTAGGAAATTTGTGTCAGCCCAGTGATGCCTCAACTTTCCCACACAAAAATGTGTGAAAAAGGTGTTTTTTTCAGCTAAATTTGAGGTTTGCAGGGCATTCTGGGTAGGGAAACATTGGGGATCCACGCAAGCCATACCTCCCTGGAATCCCCTGGGTGTCTAGTTTTTAGAAATGTGTGGGTTTGGTAGGTTCCCCTAGGTGGCCGCTGAGCACCGGGCCAAAAACCCAGGTGACCCCCCTTGCAAAACCAGGTCGTTTTGAGGTATCAATTTTCATGTCGCCTCAATACGTTTTGGGCCCTTGCCTGTCGCGGGTACTTGGGCCTCCCACACGAGTGAGGCACCATTTTTATCAGGAGACCCGGGGGAACGCTGGGTGGTAGGAAATTTGTGTCAGCCCGGTGATGCCTCAACTTTCCCACACAAAAATGAGTGTAAAAGGTGATTTTTTTCAGCTAAATTTGAGGTTTGCAGGGCATTCTGGGTAAGGAAACGTTGGGGGATCCATGCAAGCCATACCTCCCTGGAATCCCCCGGGTGTTTAGTTTTCAGAAATATGTGGGTTTGGTAGGTTCCCCTAGGTGGCCGCTGAGCACCGGGCCAAAAACCCAGGTGACCCCCCCTTGCAAAACCAGGTCGTTTTGAGGTAGGCAATTTTCATGTCGCCTCAATACGTTTTGGGCCCTTGCCTGTCACGGGTACTTGGGCCTCCCACACAAGTGAGGCACCGTTTTTATCGGGAGACCCGGGGGAACGCTGGGTGGTAGGAAATTTGTGTCAGCCCGGTGATGCCTCAACTTTCCCACACAAAAATGTGTGAAAAAGGTGATTTTTTCAGCTAAATTTGAGGTTTGCAGGGCATTCTGGGTAAGGAAACGTTGGGGGATCCATGCAAGCCATACCTCCCTGGAATCCCCCGGGTGTCTAGTTTTCAGAAATGTGTGGGTTTGGTAGGTTCCCCTAGGTGGCCGCTGAGCACCGGGCCAAAAACCCAGGTGACCCCCCTTGCAAAACCAGGTCGTTTTGAGGTAGGCAATTTTCATGTCGCCTCAATACGTTTTGGGCCCTTGCCTGTCGCGGGTACTTGGGCCTCCCACACGAGTGAGGCACCGTTTTTATCGGGAGACCCGGGGGAACGCTGGGTGGTAGGAAATTTGTGTCAGCCCGGTGATGCATCAACTTTCCCACAAAAAAATGTGTGATAAAGGTGATTTTTTCAGCTAAATTTGAGGTTTGCAGGGCATTCTGGGTAAGGAAACGTTGGGCGATCCATGCAAGCCATACCTCCCTGGAATCCCCCGGGTGTCTAGTTTTCAGAAATGTGTGGGTTTGGTTGGTTCCCATAGGTGGCCACTGAGCACCGGGCCAAAAACCCAGGTGACCCCCCTTGCAAAACCAGGTCGTTTTGAGGTAGGCAATTTTCATGTCGCCTCAATACGTTTTGGGGCCTTGCCTGTCGCGGGTACTTGGGCCTCCCACATGAGTGAGGCACCGTTTTTATCGGGAGACCCGGGGGAACGCTGGGTGGTAGGAAATTTGTGTCAGCCCAGTGATGCCTCAACTTTCCCACACAAAAATGTGTGAAAAAGGTGATTTTTTCAGCTAAATTTGAGGTTTGCAGGGCATTCTGGGTAAGGAAACGTTCGGGGACCCACGCAAGCCATACCTCCCTGGAATCCCCCGGGTGTCTAGTTTTCAGAAATGTGTGGGTTTGGTAGTTTCCCCTAGGTGGCCACTGAGCACCGGGCCAAAAACCCAGGTGACCCCCCTTGCAAAACCAGGTCATTTTGAGGTAGGCAATTTTCATGTCGCCTCAATACGTTTTGGGCCCTTGCCTGTCGCGGGTACTTGGGCCTCCCACACGAGTGAGGCACCGTTTTTATAGGGAGACCCGGGGGAACGCTGGGTGGTAGGAAATTTGTGTCAGCCCGGTGATGCCTCAACTTTCCCACACAAAAATGTGTGAAAAAGGTGATTTTTTCATCTAAATTTGAGGTTTGCAGGGCATTCTGGGTAAGGAAACTTTGGGGGATCCATGCAAGCCATACCTCCCTGGAATCCCCCGGGTGTCTAGTTTTCAGAAATGTGTGGGTTTGGTAGGTTCCCCTAGGTGGCCGCTGAGTACCGGGCCAAAAACCCAGGTGACCCCCCTTGCAAAACCAGGTCGTTTTGAGGTAGGCAATTTTCATGTCGCCTCAATACATTTTGGGCCCTTGCCTGTCGCGGGTACTTGGGCCTCCCACACGAGTGAGGCACTGTTTTTATCGGGAGACCCGGGGGAACGCTGGGTGGTAGGAAATTTGTGTCAGCCCGGTGATGCCTCAACTTTCCCACACAAAAATGTGTGAAAAAGGTGATTTTTTCAGCTAAATTTGAGGTTTGCAGGGCATTCTGGGTAAGGAAACTTTGGGGGACCCACGCAAGCCATACCTCCCTGGAATCCCCCGGATGTCTAGTTTTCAGAAATGTGTGGGTTTGGTAGGTTCCCCTAGGTGGCCACTGAGCACCGGGCCAAAAACCCAGGTGACCCCCCTTGCAAAACCAGGTCATTTTGAGGTAGGCAATTTTCATGTCGCCTCAATACGTTTTGGGCCCTTGCCTGTCGCGGGTACTTGGGCCTCCCACACGAGTGAGGCACTGTTTTTATTGGGAGACCCGGGGGAACGCTGGGTGGTAGGAAATTTGTGTCAGTCCGGTGATGCCTCAACTTTCCCACACAAAAATGTGTGAAAAAGGTGATTTTTTCAGCTAAATTTGAGGTTTGCAGGGCATTCTGGGTAAGGAAACGTTGGGGGATCCATGCAAGCCATACCTTCCTGGAATCCCCCGGGTGTCTAGTTTTCAGAAATGTGTGGGTTTGGTAGGTTCCCCTAGGTGGCCGCCGAGCACCGGGCCAAAAACCCAGGTGACCCCCCTTGCAAAACCAGGTCGTTTTGAGGTAGGCAATTTTCATGTCGCCTCAATACGTTTTGGGACCTTGCCTGTCGCGGGTACTTGGGCCTCCCACACGAGTGAGGCACCGTTTTTATCAGGAGACCCGGGGGAACGCTGGGTGGTAGGAAATTTGTGTCAGCCCGGTGATGCCACAACTTTCCCACACAAAAATGTGTGAAAAAGGTGATTGTTTTAGCCAAATTTGAGGTTTGCAGGGCATTCTGGGTAAGGAAACGTTGGGGGATCCACGCAAACCATACCTGCCTGGAATCCCCCGGGTGTCTAGTTTTCAGAAATGTATGGGTTTGGTAGCTTTCCCTAGGTGGCCGCCAAGCCCGGGGCCAAAAACTCATAGGACCCCTTTGCAAAACCAGGTTGTTTTGTGATAGGTAATTTTGATGTCTCCTCAATAAGTTTTGGGCCCTTGCCTGACGCGGGCACTGTGCCTACCCACGCAAGTGAGGTACTATTTTTCTCTGAAGACTTTGGGAAACGCAGGGTGGGTGGAATTTTGTGGACCCACGCAGATTTCAGAACTTTACGACAAAGAAATGTGACGAAAAAGTGTTATTTTGAACACATTTTTAGGTTTGCAATGGATTCTGGGTAACAGAACCTGGTGAGAGCTAGTGAAGTCACCCCATCCAGGATTCCCCTCGGTGTCTAGTTTTAAAGAATGTACAGTTTTGCTAGGTTTGCCTACGTGCCAACTGCGCTAGGGCCCAAAATCCACAGGTATGCACATTGCTAAAAAAAAAAATCGGAGCCCAGTGGGCTTTCTGCCGCCCTGGGGGGGAATCGGGGAAGGGGGTTTCATCCTTATATGCCCCTAAAGGGGCAGAAAGACTGTGGCTATTTTTCATGGGGGTGGGGGCAATGGTATGACCTTTTTGGGTAGCCCCCACGCATAAAAAAAGCCTGCATACTCGCTTGCGCCTACTGGTCTTTCTGCCCCCCCAGAGGGCAGATCAGGGGCCACTGCCACCATCTGCCCTCCCGGGGGGCAGAAAGACTGGAATTTCTCTGGGGGTGGGGTGGGGTTTTGTCATGCCCATTTTGGGGAGCCCCTACCCCTACACTAATAAAACAAAAAATTCCATGGTTTCTAGTCAGCATTCTGCGCCCCCAGGGGGGGGCAGATTGGGGGCTACAGCTCCCATCTGCCTCCTGGGGGACAGAAAGACTGACATTTTTGTGGGGGGGTGAGTGGGGGCATTGGCATGCCCGTTTCGGGCAGCCCACACCCTAAAAACAATTGCACCAAAAAAATCCCTGGTGTTTAGTGGGCTTTCTGCCCCCCCCGAAGGGGCATATTAGGGGCCAATGCCCCATCTGCCCCCCGGGGGGGCAGAAAGACTGTAATAATTGGAGGGTGGGGTGGGGTGGGGGTATGGGCCTGCCCGTTTTGGCCGGCCCCCACCCCTATTTTTTTTTTTAAATTCCCTGGTGTCTAGTGGGCTTTTTTCCCCCCCGGGGGGGGGCAGATTGGGGGCCGATGCCCCATCAGCCCCCCAGGGGGGGCAGAAAGGCTGTAATGGTGGCGGGTGGGCGGGGGCATTGGCGTGCCCGTTGCGGGCAGCCCCCACCCTAAAAATAAAACTAAAAACGTATCCCTGGTGTTTAGGGGCCAATGCCCCATCTGCCCCCCGGGGCAGAAAGACTGTAGTAATTGGGGGGGGCATGGGCCTGCCCGTTTTGGGCAGCCCCCACCCCTATTTTCTTTTTTTTACAATTCCCTGGTGTCTAGTGGGCTTTTTGCCCCCCCGGGGGGGCAGATTGGGGGCCGATGCCCCATCTGCCCCCCAGGGGGGCAGAAAGGCTGTAATGGTGGTGGGCAGCCCCCACCCTAAAAATAAAACTACAAACTAATCCCTGGTGTTTAGTGGGCTTTCTGCCCCCCCGGAGGGGCAGATTAGGGGCCAATGCCCCATCTGCCCCCCGGGGGGGCAGAAAGACTGTAGTAATTGGGGGGGTGGGGGCATGTGCCTGCCCATTTTGGGCAGCCCCCACCCCTATTTATTTTTTTATGCAACTTCCCTGGTGTCTAGTGGGCTTTTTACCCCCCCCCGGGGGGCAAAAAGACTAAAATGCCCAAAAATACACAGGGGGGAGCAAAGGCCCTTGCCCAAGGGGCCGCTCCCCCCTCCCTGGTGTCTAGTGGGTGGATCCCTGCTTGGGGATCACCCTCCTGTGGCGATCCTCAAGCAGGGATCCACTGGGGAGGGGTACCATTGGAAAGGGGAGATTCTCCCCCTTCCAACGATACCTCTCCCGTCTTTGTACGTGCTCAGGGGGCTTAGATAGCCCCCCTGAGCACATACAAAGTGAAACCTGAAATGAGCCTCTTGGCTCATTTCAGTTTCACTTTCACTGTAATGACGTTGGCAGCTGGGGAAGCTCTTCCCCAGCTCCCGAGGCTATTTGTGCAGAAAGGGAATCCCTCTGGTGCCCGCACCAGAGGGATTCCCTAGGGTATGCCTCATGACGAGCTGGACTCGTCATGGGCACAGCGCGACTGTGCTCCATGACGAGTCCAGCTCGTCATGGGCATACAAGGGGTTAAACACTTAATATTTTAGTGAAGGGCCCACAATCATTTACAGCATAGATTGACTATATGGACATGTGTGCATACTGATGGAGATAAGTCTGATTCTGTATAGTAAAAGTTATATGGTGCTTGGTGTTTGAATATAACCTCAATTTTTATATCTTGTGGGACATAAATATCATTATATAAATATTGCTACTAACAAGCTATCATGTGACAAAATATTGTTGGCAGCAATATTGTTTTTTTTTGCTATATAATATGTTCAAGAATATTGTTGTTTTTAATATTGTTTTCTTCAATACAGCTGTAAAAATATAATTACATTTGTTTTACTTAATATATTAATTTTAGTGTTAGTATTATTAGTACAATTGATATTTATGTCTTTAAAATATAGTTTGAAAGTATACGTTATTAGTAATTTAGTTTTAAGTTTAATTTGTAACTTACAGTGTGGTAGTAGATTGTTAGTTTTGTAGGGGAACAGAGTGGGAAGTTAATTAAATTAGAAATAATAAAATTGTTAATTAAATATTTTATTGATTAATAATTATGAATATTGGTTAATTGTTACATTAAATATTTTAGTGTGAATTGTTCATTTTAAGGCATATTTTAATTTCATTATTAGCAATAGTAGGTTATTTTTTAGTCATGGGTTTTTGGGTTTGTAGGGAAATAGAACGTCAAGTTCAATTAAAGAGAAATGTATTTAAATGTATTTAAATGTAATATTAGCTTATTGTTTATGTGAATTCAATATTATTTGAATATTAATTATGTAAATTACTTACTTTTCAAATATTGCTTAATTTTTGTAATGTTATCTATTATTTTAATTTGCATTTTAAATATTATATGTTTATGGCACATTTATTTACTGTGTTATAAGTTTTTCGGGGAATATGATGGGAAGGTATAAGAGTTCTAATATTTTGTTATATTAATTGTATTTATATTTAATTAGTAAAATTGATACTTAATTATGTATAACTTCACTGTTGTACGTATTATGTTAAATATTTATTTTATTTGAATTCTTAATTATTTTAATGGTATGTGTTTTTTAAATTTTGGTTGTGGAAAGATTTTTATTTTTAAATTGTATTAATTTAAATTAAATAATTCAGTACTTTTATTAACATTTTGAAAATGATGTTAGGGAAGTACATTTTATTATAAGTAATTATTATTTTAATTGTTGTATTGTTTAACATTTTGACATTTTTTAAATAATGTAGCATTTTTCTATATAATATAATTTAATATTTAATATATTATATATCGACATATTTTTATTAAATGACTAGTATTTGCATTCTTATGTGTAATCCATTCTAAGTCTAACACTTCCCCTACTGTTGCCTATAGTGGTGTGGGAAGAGTAAATCTAGCTCCTCCGAAGTCCAAAACTTTACCTACTGTTGCTTAGACTGGAGTGGGAATACTAAATCGAACACCTCTGAAGTGCAACACTTTCCATAATGTTGCTTAGACTGGAATAGGAATACGAAATCTGATGGCTCCGAAGTCCAACACTTTCCCTAGTGTTGCTTAGACTGGAGTGGCAAAAGTTTAACACCTTCGATACTCTTGGTAAACCTGTATTTATATTATTATGTATTTATGGGTGCAATTTTAATATGGTTTGATTTTATATTGCTATATTTAATTATTGCTCTTAATATTTTTAGTCAAATGTGTTTTTTGTGCAGTTTAATAGTTTACTATTTAATATATTGGTCAAAATAATTATTACATTTTGTAACATAACTGATAATTTATTTTTTAATATATATCAGCGATGATTCCTCACAATCCTAGGAAATTCTCAAGCAGTCCTGTATGCAGATATCAAAAGATTTAATGTGTAGCTTCCCCAGCGCTTTTCGGCCATAGCCTTGGTCACAATTCATGAGTGTAGCAGACAGCAGCATTTACATATGCTTGAAATAAACAGTGAAAAAAGACTAGTGCATGGCACAGGTTCCATACAATCAAGAGAGAGCAGTCACCATATTGGAGCAAGGAGATAGTCATGTATAAGCATTACATTCAATGAATAAGAAAGACAAATGCTAACCACTTAGATCACAAGTCTTAGCACACCATCTAAATTATAAGGCAACATAAATAACATGCTCATCTGGCTAAACATGTGTATTTCAAGCGTATAGCAAAATATTAGAAAGTACATAACAGGTTAATTTAACAAGCACTAACGTAATAGTGATAAACTCAAAGAATAATTTCAAAACATACGTTTTGCTGTGTTCAGAACTGTATTAGACCTGAATCATGTCAGGAATAGCAGTAACCAAATGTGTGTCACTACAGCAACATTTTACACATTTCCACCAATTTCTCCACATCTCCATCAATGCCAGGCCATCAGAAGTTATTCCTCACTCTGTGTTTGGTAGTAGTCATCCCGCAAATTACCAACATGGGCTGTTTTCAAACTTTACTGGCAAAATATTTCCAGAGGTACCAATCTCTACCCTCTCCCTAACAATCCTCCTTCCAAAGACAACAAATTGGCCACTTTACTATAATGTTGCAAGGATACCTCCAGGCCCTTTTCTTTTGGCCAACCCATTTTCACAAAATATATATCTGAACTCATAATCTTCAATATCAACAGACTCATCATTCACTGGAAGACGTGACAAGAAATCCGCTCTGACATTTTCACTCCCTGCAATATGGACTACTCACAAGTTGAAATCTAACAGTTTACTGGTCAACCTAGACAATCTTGCTATAGGCTTCTTAATTTTCTTTCCTGATAAAATATATAAACAATGGTCTATGGTATGTTCTTATGCAAAATTTTCTGTCCCAGAGGTCTGATTTGGATTTCTCTTTTTCTATCACTGAATATCGTGTTTCCACTTCTGCCATTCTACTGGATGCAAAACCTATAGTTACTTCCTTGTTGCCATCCAACTATGATAAAACACTATGTCATCGTCATCATCCAAAGTGTCACTTCTTATACCTACTTGCTTACTTCCTCCTCTACAAATGTTGCCAAAATGTCCAACCTAATTACATTTCCAACATTCTTGGGTTCTTAAAAGTTGACAAGCACAATAGTGAACCACACCGGTAACAAATGGGTTTGTGCATACCACAAGCAGATGTTTTGCCCTTGTTAGGCCCAAAACTAGTCTGTTGTGACCCTGATTGTTTATTGACAAATGTATCAGTATGTGAGCATTGTGTGGATTAACTTGAGCTACTTTAGCTGCACAATTTGTCACTGTATTCTGTCCTATTGTTTAGAATCCTCAATTGACAATTCAATACTCTTTGTAAGCTCGTATTCAGTTAAAAATTGCATTCATGGCTCACATAGCCATCCACTTCAAGACCCCGTTGTATCTAGCACAGAAACTGGAACTCTCTTGTGGGTCTAGAGGTTCCAGAAGCGCCAGTACCCTTTTGCTTAAACCTCAGAAATTCAAGAAAAAGAAGACCTATAACCGAGCCTTCCCGGGGATGTCTCCAAGGATCTGGAACTCCCTTCAGGGTGAATCCTTCTACTGTCTTCTTCAAGAAAGAGGTCAAAGGGCTCCTGGTGATGACATTTCTGCCTTAGCCTGGCACCAGCATCGGTTTCTAGGCCCATACCCGCTGACTCTGGCTCATACACCTGGTTCACGATTAGGTTGGACAATTCTAGTCTGTGATTTGCCTGATGATGTGCTCTCCTTGCACTCACAAGAGGGTTGGACAATCTTAGACTGTTAGTTTGTCGCTTTGGTTATTCTGTTTTGTATGTTCATACACTATGATGCATAATCAGTTTTTTACCCGTTTGATGCATAGTCAGTAAAGAGCTCTGATATCCTCGGTGGTCATGTTCATACACTGCGATGTATAATCTGTTTTTCTTTACCCGTTTGGTGCATAATCTGTAAAGTCCTCTGATACCCTCGGTGGTCATGTTCGCGCTATATAAAACTTTCAAAATAAATAAATAATATCTATTGTTTCATCCAGAGAAGGATTTTTGCAGGCCAATAAACTTTCTTGAATTTTTGGGGAATAGAATCTGGAAACAAGTTGGTCTCTAATAAGTTGGGAAGCAAAACCTTCAAATTCACAATCTGCAGAAAGCACCTTCAATGCTGTAGCATAAGTGTCAATGTATTCATTGGGGGCCTCATTGCCACTTTTGTAGTGTAAAAGCAGACTCAATTACAAGTGGTCTTGTAAGTATTTATTGGAAAATGGTAAAACACTGCTTCTTCTGTACACAAGGGCCCAGAGCCTTTCCCCAATTGACATACAATTGAACCAAAGCACAAAAGTATTCTAAAAGAGAATGAATGCTTGACCAATGAGGTGACATGACCTAATCCAATTTTAGTACATCAACCAATAATGGAAAGAGTAGATGCCAAATGAGAGAGTGCTTTGTCAATCTTGCTGGCTGTTCCTTCCTTTTCCGTATCTATCAGGAGTACCATGGAACCCAGACGTTTTTTGGAAACATTGTTTTTACTATGAAGGGGTCATTTTCTATCAAATTTGAGCCTAGATAATTTCTCATAGGCAGAAATAGGTAAGCTATCTTAACGTTTTTTTGTGTGAAATGTCTCTGTTTTAGGTGCCATGTACTGTTGTGTCTTTAAAGAGTACCTCAGTACCTGCAAATCACAATAAAACCTATTCTGATTGGTTACTTTCCATACCATTATTCATCATAAGTATTTCCAGCCCTGATGACTTTTGACATCTTCTGCACTCTGCTGTCTTTTTTCTGGGACTTTATCATTTTTGGTGGGAATAACTGTATTCATAATGTATGGTGGCATCAGCAGGCAATCAAAGTGATAATCAAGAGACTCAGGAACATAAAGGAGAGGACCACTTCTTAGCCTATAGTGTGGGAGTTCCTCTCTACCTCCAAAGGAGAGAACCTATCAACAAAAATTGTTATTTGAAACCTGTGCAAGAGAGAATGTAGCCATAGAACTGGCAAAAACTATGTATTCGTCACATCTGGGATGCTCAAACATCTTGGAGATTGGCATTCCTGCCAGATGAACAAAACACAATATTGGGGCTATGAAGAAGAGGGTCCTTCTACATATTCTGTGACTCTCCAGAGTTTTCAATGTGAAGATACTGTACCAGTAATGTTCTTGCCACACAACAGAGGGGCACAAACCACTCTTCTGCAAGGATTGGACTGCTCTGCATGGACTGTGGAAAACTACTTTCTGTGAGTGAGTTCCACAGTTCGTGGCATGCAGGTGGCTAATCATGAAACCATTTGCAAAACATTTTTTTTCACCCAAGTTGTGATGCCCTGTGTTTTCTTATTTTTTTATCAACACCCCAAAAAAGGAAAATGACAGAAACAATTAAAATGTTTGAAAAAACTGCAAAAGCAAAGGTTCTTTTTAAATCATCTTTCGTGGTTAAAAGTTAGAAAAAAATATGTTTTTTTGGTGTGTCTCCTAATGAAAAATACAGACTTCAAGCCTGCTATAGCAGACTATGCTTGCCATTAAAGGCATATTCTAGTACTATAGCCCAAGCTACTGGCAAAGATCTATAACAAGGGAATAGCACTTTAATGACCAGAAGAGGTCACCACAGCAAGCTATAAGGGTATTAGAACATTCTGTCCCATGAGGCTGGAATGTTCCTATTAAAAAAAGGCCTCCTAGGAAATGCAGGGGGTTACAACCCCTCATGCCTCTGAGGCTCAAGTGCCTGTCACCACTTGTGCTGTGGATGCCTGCTAGTTTCTAGCATGCACACACACAGCAAGAGTTCTGAAATTGGCCATTAGTTAGCCCCTTTCTCCTCGGTCTCTGCCAAGCTATTTTCCATCATTTGTCAGGCCCAAGGGAAATGGGAGTTGAGCATAATTCCCCCTTACAATTTCCCCCCTTACAGCCAAGTGTAGACTTACTCCAAGGCATCTTGCAAATGTATGTGGCAGCCAATCCTCCACTGCTCATGTGTAAAATACGTTTTCACTACACTTTGTAAAGCTGAATTGCACAACTTCAGGATCCCTAGCAGCACAGCACTTATCAGACCCTTTGTGAAAGGTGTTCACAAGAAGTTTCATAATAGTTAAGCTCAAATTTATTTCTTAGATTGTAAGAGAGGAAAGTAAACGTCACTTGGTCAACTATTTTAGAGTTGCTTGACACCCAACTCCAAACAATGCAATCTTTGCAAAGTGCGCTTTCCAACCTTAATCCCTGTGATGATATGCTCTCTATGAATATGAACATTCAGACAGTATGTTTGTAAGCGAGGGCAAGTGACTTCAGTTTCAGTTTAGATTCTCCTTTTCACCTACTCAAGTTCAATGCAGTGCAGACCACAAGATGTTAAAGCTCTAGAGCTGTCTACAAATTAAATGACTTTCAGTAGTTTTCAGACCTACTTACAGGAGGTATTGTGCATGTTTTCATGGGGAGTTAAACTGCGGTTTCAACTTCTTCAGATGCAGTGCTTGTATACCGTAGGCAGGCTGAGTCGACGAATAAGGTGTAAAATTCATGTTCACTTTGCAAAGAAGAATCTCACCTCTCAGGTAGTAGCCCACTTTTAAGACTTTTTGTGAAGGGTGTGTTTCCAAATGGTTTCACGTGCATTCAGCTCCAATTATTTTCTCAGGGTGGAAGGGCGAAGAGTAAAAATATCCCTAGATTGAATATTTTGGAGCTGCCTGATACCACACTTCAAACCGGGCTAACTGTGCGGAATACGCAGTTTTCCACCTTCAATTCTGTGCTTATCTGCTCTGTTTGATTTGACCTTTCAGGTGACTATGTTTGGAAGCAGAGGTGAGCTACTTTAGTTTCAGTTTTCATTCTCTTTTCTCACCTAATCCATCACTTATGTCTCAGTTTAGTAGTAGAAAAGTTAGGAGTCCTAACTTCACTACTGCTAAATGCCTTCTTTCACTGCCAAAAGTAGTAAGTTTAGGATTTTATCTCAGATTAGTTCTGTGAATGGGCCCCACTATTCCTAAGTCAGTGCACCCCCTACAGCAAGTCGTTGTACCGACTTGTGATGTAATGCTTTGGGGTGTAACAAAGCACTCGTTGTAATGACAGAGTTGTAATGGCATGTGGTCTATCGCATGGGTAGTAAAGAGTCATATTCGCACCTACCCACTTCACCCAATTTTTTGTGGAGTAACTCCCTTTCTTGTACCTCTGGAGTACCGCAGTACCAATCTTACTCCCAAAAAATAATAGCCCCTCTCTACCTAACTCCTCCCCTCCTAACCAAGCACTAACCACAACTACCCACAGTCAGGAGGTTGGAGACAGGGCCTAACCTGTTAGCAAGCCCTGTGGGGGGGGGTTGCCACAGAACCTGCCACGTGGCCAGGCCCTATGTACAGCCTCCTGTGCGTCTGGCCACATAAGGCATACAGCCTTCTGTTGTGCACAACAGGGTCTTGGACAGAAAGCCATGGATTTTAGACAACAGCTCTGTTAAATCCTGCCTTAGACAGCCAAACTTGGCCACAGGATCTACACCCAACCCATAGCAGACAGCCAACCTCTTGCCATGCACGGCCTATGGAGGGAGTCCCACAGTACCATAATGCGGGGTCACGGAAGTCTCATTTGTATCATAATTTTCATAAATAGGGCCCTGTGAACAGCCAAGGGAGTATTTTCTCCCACCTGTCATTTGGGTACCACAGGACCAAGCAATCTGTTTGTCTGGCCGCAACGTGGGAATATAGATGGACTTGGGGAATAATGTTGGACTAGGTCCCCCTGTCCTGAATTTGTGGGGGCAGGATAGGGATCCACGGACATTTATGGGGCCAACCACTGCCCACAGGACCCTAATAATAAAAAGAATTGTACTGGGGTACACCTGCGGGACACAGTGGAGCCCTCCTGTGAGGTACCATGGTACTCCTGCAGTATACGCCGTGCAAGCTTCACCTCCATGCTACAGAGAAACCATGTGAGCTTCACTGGGTACCGACAAAAAATAAAAAGTAAATACAATCTGGGGTGGGAGTCCCCAGGGGGACTGAGGCCCGTGAGGCATTATGCAAAGGTCCTGGAACCAACCTCCTGCTGTGCACGGCTGAAGGCTGAGTGCAGCAGGAGATTGGGCACCCACCGGGATGGGGATAGGGCCATGGTGAAGACCAGGCTTTGTCAGCAACCGCATACTGTGCATGGACGAAGCCCATGGGAAGGGGGTGTTGTGCGCCCTCACAGGGAGATTGGGTGCAGGACCTGGCCAGAGGCCAAAGGCCGTGCACAACGTGAGGTGGGCACCAGTGTGGTATTGCTGAAAGGCCTGGTCTTGTGTCCAAACATACACTACGCTTGGCTGAAGGGGTTGGGTGTCCACGGAGGGTCACCTGCATCAATCCCCCACGGAGCATGATCAAATGTGCAGCCAGAGGTTGAGCGCCCAAGGGGGAATGGACACAGGGTCTGAAAGGAAGCCAGAGAAAACACAAAGAGATGATGGACAGAGCGCTGAAACATTTCAAACATGCACACCCAGACACAGATCTGGGTTGAATCCATCATCGTTCTTGCAGAAGCCATATGGAAATCAGTCTTGACCCTGTTCCTCATAGGAACAGTCCAGACCGAACTGCCAAGCCAGGTTTTGCCTGTTGCCTTTCCTCTCTTTAGACCCCTAAAAACGTTATCTACTTCTTTATTTGTGATTTTGGCATTTAGGTCTTCTTTTCCCTCTTGTGATAGTATTGGGATATCTAGACCATCTAAATAATCTTGAAGTTGTTCATTTGTTGGTCTAATATCCTCGGTATATAAGTCTACAAAGAATTTAACAAATTCCTGCATAATTGTAGAGTCTTCAGAGCTTGTTTCTACAGAACTCCCGAGCTGGATGCTTGCTATCTTGTTTCTAGTCTGATCTGTTTTCGTCTTCCATGCCAGCATCTTGCTGCACCCTTCTCCATATTCATAATGGGACACTTTGCTGGCCTCCCATCTCTCTCTCAGAGTATTCTCCAATATTTCTGCAAGAGCTTCCTTTTTTGTTGGCCTTTCAGACTACATTTTTTACCTTTCTGATGCTACAGTTTCTGTTACTAATTGTGCATCTAGTGTTTTTATAATCCCTTCAAGTTGGTTGATCTCTTTTTTCGTTATTTTTTATTTATGGGCCGCTAAGCTTAACAGCTTTCCTCTGATAACTGCCTTATAGGCATCCCAAATAACTTGGATAGAGGTGCTGTTTTTATTAGTTTGAAAATAGAATTCTGTTTCTCTTGTAAGTGCTTCTGTATTCTGCGGGTCTGCTAGAATTGTGTGATCAACTGTCCATCTTGGTTGAGTAGTGTTATGTTTCATTTGAAGTTTTAATAATACCGCTGAATGATAGGATAAATGAGCGGGCAAGTGTTCCACCTTCTGAGTGCTGTCTACTAAGTTTTATTTGGTCATCAAAAGGGACAAGAATAGCATGGATAAAACTAAGAAGGAAGAAAGAACAAGGGGGGCTAGCTAGTCCCGACATACTAGATTATGTTATGTTATGTTAAGTCCTTTTATAGCACGCAATAGCTACTCCAAAGGGTGTCCCAGCGCGGAGCCAAGAGGAAATTCAACATATGGCCAGCAATTACGGAAACCAGTGAGTTTTTAATAGTTTCTTGAAAAGGAGCGGATCTTGAGTATTGCGCAAGAGAAATGGTAGAGCATTCCAAGCCTGGGCGGCTCTAACAGCAAGAGAGCCGCCCCCCAAGTTGGAGCGCGAGAAACGTGGGATTATAGCCAACAGAAGAGCTGAAGAACCCAGCAATCTAGACGGGACATAAAAGGAGAACCGTTTCTGCAGATAGATGGGACACTGATCGTAAAGAGCCCGGTGAGCAATTACCAAAGATTTAAATTTGACCCTCTCAGCCACGGGCAGCCAATGCAGGGCGCGAAGATGAGCATGCACACTGCTTCTTCTAGCGATTCTGAGAAGCAGCCTAGCGGCCGCATTCTGGTTCACCTGCAGTTTATTCATAGAGTAGCCAGGGATTCCAATATACAGGGCATTAGCATAGTCAAAGCGGGACAAAACTAACGCCCGAATAACCGTTTCTTTGGCAGACCTAGGGAGGAGAGGGAGAAAACTCCTGAGTGTTTTAAGAAGACCAAAACAACAGCCTGAAATCTTATTCACCTGAACAGAGAAGGAGAGATTGTCCTCAAACCAAACTCCTAGATTTTTTACGGATTTCCCATTAGACGAAGGAAGGGGAAATCCAGGAGGCCAGATCCTACTTCTGAAGTCCAGGGAAAAGTTGCCGTAAAGAAGAATCTCAGATTTGTCTTCATTACACTTGAGTTGAGCCCTAGCAAGCCACCCAAATACCGAAGACAAGCACTTCGGCACAGGCAGTACTGAGTCTGCACCCTTACCCCATGTGAAGAGGAGCTGGGTGTCATCAGCATATGCTATCACCTTAGCCCCCAGCTCCTTGGCCAAAAAGACCAAAGGAGTAACATAGCTGTTAAAAAGAAGGGGGCTAAGGGAAGACCCCTGAGGAACACCTGCAGTAACCTCCTGCAAAGAGGAGGCAGCCGGTGGCAGCCAAACCTGTTGGACCCGCCCTTCCAAGAAAGACCTCAGCCAAGCCAAAGCCAGACCAGAGACCCCGATCTCCGTGAGGTGGGTGAGCAGCTAGGAGTGTCGAACGCAGCCGACAGATCGAGCATAACCAAAGCTGCTCTGCCACCAGCGTCTAAGCAATCACGGATAGCTTCAGAGATCTCAACCAGCGCCGTCTCCGTACTGTAGGAAGCCCGAAACCCTGACTGCGCTGGATGCAAACCATCAGATTTTTCCACAAACTCAGTGAGTTGTCTGGTAACCACCTTCTCATAGACTTTGGCTAAGCTGGGAAGAAGAGAAATTGGGCAGTAATTCCCAGGAATCAGGGGGTCGAGAGTAGGCGTCTTCAACAAAGGAAGAATTTCCACTCCAGCGGCACCCGAGACTCGCAAAGGGAGGCGTTAATAATAGCGTTAACCTCAGGGTTAATGATCTCCGCTACTGCTGCCAGCAATCTCGCCGTGCAGGGATCTGTGGGAGAACCGGACTTCAAGCCCTTGAGGATCCACCGGGGCAAAAGCTGACAATACGTGTTTTAAGGCACCCTGCGGTGGCACAACAGGCCCCGCGGCCACAGGAGAATCCGCACACAAAGTGAAGGTCTTCTGAATCTGACAGATTTTATCCAGGAAAAAACTAGACAAAGTATTGCACCAGTCAGCCATGGCCGGGCGAATACACGTTGAGCTGTAGGAGACGTAAAACTCTGAATTATATGAAAAATCTCCTTGGCATTGTTACGGGCCTGCTCGATACAGGCTGTAAAATATTGTTTTTTGGCCTGAAAAATGGCCGAATATTAGATTTTTTGTCTGCCCCTAAGGGCGGCCCTGGCCAAGGAACAGTAGCCACTACGACGCCAAATCCGTTCAAGCTTTTTACATTCCTGTTTAAGCAGGCGTAAATCAGAAGAAAACCAGGGATTCGACAGCGAGGCTCTCGAAAGTCTAGATGAGGTTGGAGTAGCAAGAAGAGACATAGACTCCAATTCGTAAAGCCCGCAAGACTTCCCTCAAGGTCAGGCATAAGGGCCGGTCTTGAAGCCACCAGGACCCCCGCCAAAGTAGCGGGATCCACCTTTTTAAAAGCAGGTTTCCGTGAGATAGATCACGTCCCACAGTTCGGGGCTAGCTTCCAAGAAAAAAAGGTGATAAAATGGTCAGACCATTAGATAGGCAGAGGGTCCTCCACCGAAATGCTGAAATTAGAGCAAATAGGGTCAAGGATATGACCGCCCTGATGAGTTGGATGGACAAACCATTGCGACGATTGAGCAAGCTGAAGAATATCCCCCAGGGCGATGACATCTTTAGACTCCACCTGATCAAGGTGGATATTCAGATCCCCTAAAAACAAAAACTGCGAGAAGCGAAGAGCGCTAGTGGTCAACGCATCACCCCAAGACTGCAAGAAAGAACGAGCGGAACCAGGGGGGCGATAAATCAGAGTTCCACCCAGCAGAGAATGGGGAAAGAACCTGAAACTAAAGTCCAGTGCCTCCCCCTCACCCCAAGCATGAGTATCACCCCTAATAAAATCCCACTTCTCTCTGAATATAATTGCCACTCCGCCACCCCTCCCCTCCAGGCGATCTGCCCTGGCAATTTTATATCGCAAAGGGATGGCCAAAGTGGCAAACGGGCCGGAAATAACATCCAGCCATGTTTCAGTGAGGAACAAAAGGTCTACCGGATGATCAGTGAGAAGCTCAAACACTTCATAGTGATGTTTTTTCAGGGAGCGCACATTGATCAAAGCTGCTGAGATGAAAAGCAGCATAGAGTGCTTAAGCCGGGGACCCCGAACAAGCGGGAAAACACGAGGTGCTAGGTGTAAACAGAAGCCACAGGCAGCGCAAGCATGATCCTGGCTAGGCAGCAGGTCGAACTGAGAATGGAAATGACCTGAGGGCATTCGAAAAGCTACAAGCACCTCCCTACCTCCCTACCGTAAGCCAGCCTAGCCTGAGCGCCCATAGGCCGACGGGTAGAGTGACTGACCCTGGCCTCTACCGGGACGCTGACGGGCGCAGACGGGCTTGCCTTAGACGTGCCTTCGGCGCGCCTACGGCGCGCCCGCTGCGCTCGTCCACTGCGCGTCCACTGCGCGTCCACTGCGCGTCCACCCCTCGTGCATATTTCAACCTAAAAAGTAATTGTATTTTACCTGAAAGTATGATCCGTGTTGTTCAAAGTCCAATGATTATGCGATGGCAATAAATAAACATGCAGAAAGTCTGCCAGAGTAGTCATGATGGCTAGCTCCTTTCCCCCCGGAATTATTTATTGGAATTGGAAAGGAAACAAAGGGACCCTTACCAATAAACAAAGGGAAACACCCCAGTCGGGCCACGAAAATATTGGGTAGTGAAGGGTCAGAAAGAGAAAGGTGGGGTCCCTGACAACTCCTTACAAAAACTATTGCAGAATGAGGACTAAAAAAAAACAACAAAAAAAAACAGTACAGTACTTTTTGCACAGTCACTCGTGCTCACTTAGCCTCAGAGAGATACACAGAATAAACGGTGGAGACGTTTTCAATAGACATTTATTGAACCAGCGTCATTCTAGTATAGAACATGTTTGCCGTGACAATCATTAGACAGAAACAGATGTATACAATTGAAAGCACCAACAGAGTAAATAAAAGGTAGAATTTTACCATGGTGCTAAAATAGTGAATATATGCTGGCATATAGATACATGGCAGTAATCAAGTGTGCTCCCACTATGCAGACCCTATCTAAGTGTACCTAAATGTACCTAGCATGCATGTGGGTGTAAAGCCAAGAATTCCATAGGAAAGAGACAACCCCATTACCTGATGGGAGAGAAAGAAGGACCCCGTCTTGGTCTTGAGTTGGACTCCCCGCAAGGGATGTCAGACCACTGCGTGCGGGAACGTCTGCATGCAGGGACCTCAGTATCTTGTGTCAGGGTGGAAGCTTATCCTCTGGTTATCCAGAGAAGATGTGGTTCTTTTATACCCAAAAAGTCCCCTCAGGGGTTCTACCTAGATATGTAATGGTTTGCCATTATGTACAGTAGGCCTGTCGTCCACGGATAACAATAGCGGTGACTTTTGTACAGAGTTATTATACAGAATATATTAATCCTGCTGTGTACGTCCTGGGCAGGGGATTAAGATATGATACTAGGAATCTTCATGCATAATAAATGAGGCCAGTTTCAAGAAAACTGATTGACATTTATCCAGCAAATAACGGGGTAAAAGGTCAGTGCTAGAACCGTCATGCCGCGCAAGGTAGGACAAATGTAGGTAAAAGGTTGTGTAGCTACCATGGCCTAGATTGGGGTACATTGGGGCTCATAACAGCATGTTCAGATTCTACTTTAGTGCTGTTCAAAGGGATTTAGAGGAATTAATAATGGTAGGTTTGCACTGTTGGGTGTCTAGGTGCTTGAGCCAATCTCGGATGAGTGTAGAGCTGTTTTGAGGGGAAAACAGTAGGATTTCTGTTTTCAGAGAGTTTAGCTTAAGGTTGTTATGAGATAGTCAGGACTAAGTCTTGACTAGAATGTTATTTAGTTGGATGACGTCCTTTAGGGAGGATATCTTTAAGTATAGTTGTGTGTCATCTGCGTACATGTGGAAGATATGCAATTTTCAATTGTTTGAGGATTTCAATTAATGGTTCCATATATAGATTAAAGAGTGTGGGGGAAATGGTCGACCCTTGTGGGATTCCGCACCTCACTGGTAAGGAATCTGAGAATGAGTTGCCTAGTTTGATTTGTTGTGAGCGATTTTGCAGGATGGATGCGAACTGTGAGAACACTTTTCCAGACAGCCTCATTCTGTTTTCTAGTCATTTTAGTAGGATGTTGTGATTGACCGTGTCAAACACTGATGAGAGATCTAGGAGGATGAGTAGGCATGATTTGTTGTTGTCTAATATTTTAAGGGTGTCATCCATTAAGTGAACAATGGCTGATTCAGTGCTTTTTCCTGTTCTAAATTCTGAAATTTGTCAAGTAGGTTACATTTGTCAATGTGCTGGCTCAGTTGGTTGTTCACACTTTTTTCCAACAATTTTGCTAGAAGGGGGATATTTGACACCACACAAAAGTTGTTCAGGATTGTAGGGTCAGCTCCTACCTTTTTCAAGAGGGGTGTCACTTTCCTAGCCTTCAGGCAATCTGGGATACTGCCTTTTTTTAGTGATGAATTTACTATATTTGTCAGTATAGGAGAGAAAAGGTTACTGAGTTTCTTTGGTGTTGTGGAGGGGATGGGGTCATTGAAATGTTAAGTTGGTTTCATATATAGTAAGATCGTGTTAGTGTTTTGAACTCACTCCAGACAGCTTGATTTTTGGTCTTGGATGGGTGGTTCATTGTTTGGTCCTCTACAGGAGCTGCAGGTTCAACGTGTGCATGATGATCATCGACTACAGTGGCTTGTAATCTTTATTTGGTGGTTACAAATTATTTTTCTATTTCATCTTTTCATTGAAAAATGAAGAGAATGCTTCACATTTTTCCACTGTGTTATTACTGATCTTGGCTACATTGTTTGCCCCAATTTGTTGGTTGACAATTTCAAACAGTCGTCTAGGGCGATTCCTTGCATTGTCAAGTTGGATTCTGAAGTACAATGCTTTGGCTTCTCAGATGTTTCGTCGTTCATGTAGTTTGATTGGAAGCACTGTTGAGTGTTCCTGTCTCCACTTTTCCTCTGCGTGTCTATGACTAAATTTTTCCTCAGTTAGGCTTTGATTGTTCCAAGGCTCGGAGGGTTTGATTCTTTGTCTTTTGAGTCTAAGAGGGGCTACTGACTCCATTATGTTTGATATTGTTTGGTTGTAGTACTTGGTTAACTCGAGAACATTCTAGGTTATTGTTGGAGGAGTGAGGTTTTTCTTGCACATTTTTGGTCAGTTCCACCCTGTCTATGTTCTTGGTGTCTCTCACCCAGTATTTCTATTTGGTTTCTTGCCCTTTGGTGCATAATTAGGTGGAATAAGATTGTGTGCTGATCAGACCGGCCATTGTGTGTGATTGAGTCTATTGTCAGTGCACCTTCTCTGGATATGATTAGGTCGAGTGTTGAACCTTTGTTATATGCTGGACTTGCACATGATTGGGTCAAGTTTTGCTCATCGAGTAATTGTTTTAGGGTAGATACATGCGTATTGTCCTCGTCATTCCAGTGAAGTTTAAAGTCACAAAGGAAAATTGCATTGGGGTGTAACATAGAGTGTATTCAATGAATAGCAGGTTGTCTCCTGGAGTTTGATTTTAAAAAAAGTGTACTTTGACTAGTGATTTCTCTGCTGTGGAGGTTTCTGCACCCATGTATTCACAGGATTTGAGACTGTCTACAAGGAAAGCTTTGACTAGACGGGAGTTCTCATGAATTATTGCAATCTTTCCTCCCTGTCAATGCTGTCAGTCAATGTGTTAGATGCTGTAGAATGGAGGAACTAATAAGTCAAGCATGGGTGTGGACTTAGCCAGGTTTCTTTCAGAAAAAGACTGTCCCATTCATGGTGTAGGATAGTTTTGGTGATGTCAGTGGCATGTTTAATCGCTGATCTGCAGTTGAATAGCATGTATTTTGTGATTGGTTTTGAAAGGCTTGAGGGATTAAGATCTAGTGCACATGGGATCTCAATTAGGTTCTCGTGGTTTGTGTTTTGTCTTTTTTTCTGAGGCCTTCACCATTTCCTAAAATCGACGGTCGGTATGTTGTAAGCCGACGAATTGGATGGAGATGAGGAATCCTTGTAGTATAGAAGCAAGGTTTCAATGTCATGAATAGATGAGGATGTGCTCTCTTGCTCTTCTAGCATGTTAAACTTGCTAATGTAAACAATATTAGTGAATTAAACATGAGTACGGTTATCTCAATTCTAGAGGAAGTATTTCACTTGAATCTTAATGTGAGCAACAAAATTCAACAACAACACAATTGTCCAAAGGCTGGGTGTAGCAACAACCAACAAAATATCATTCTACTAATATGCTATAACTAGTATGAGTCATATTGAAGAAATATAGCCAGAATTATAAGATGTGTAGATTTCTTTTGTGGGTGACTCTGCACCTCAAACACCTCAGAGGGCCCACAAAGGAAATAAGAGATTCTCTTCTTTCAGTGTAGGTTAACATAGAGGAACACATTTTGATAGCTCAACATTTTTTTTTTACATAGTCTGGTTTTATCTTGATCTTAGCGACCTCTCAAAGGCCATTGTTGGGTTTCTTGGATGTTGGCTAAGCGGTCCCTTTGTGCACTAAACCAATGCTATAAGGTTTTTTCCCACTTTTTATACGGACAATGTGTAAAATACAACACACAAACAAAGTGGGAAGAAACGAGATTACATTTAAAAACACTTCTCCTTGTTGCATCTGCCTCTAGGAGGCATGGGAATTGTGTGTAAATCCCTGTTTATGATTCTTTGTAGCTAGTGATTTGTATAAAAAAACCATGGGTGGTTTCACCGCAATGCCCATGTGCCACCCATGGAATGCCCATTTCCTCAAAAATTTATCGAAGACAGTGCATTGCGCAACCTTACTTTACTTTGGGTTACTACCCAGTGCAAATTCTTATTTGCCTTGGATAGTAAATCCCACCTGAACACTCTGCGTTCGGGGTTGCAGACATACATTTCAAATAGTTAGTAGCTGAAATCAAAGGCCTGTTACCAAAAATACATGAGAAAAACTAAAGCTTCTCCAAACAAATACATTATTAACCTGTGGATTTTTTGGGACATGCTGATGTTAAAGAGTTGTCAGGTAGTGCTATCAACAGCTTATATATGAATTGTAGAATTATATGATGTACATATTTATTTCTAAAATTTCAGTGAAGAATTTGAGACATTATACATTGTTGAAGAATGCATAATGCACGTAAGACTCACAGATGGTTTATCTTGTAGTCTGATTAAAACTAAGGGTGGGCGTAGTGGGCATAGTGGGGCTACGTGAAGCAGCACGTAGTGTGCCCAAATCTACGCACACTACGCGCTTCGCGTAGCCCCACTACACGCCACCCGCCACCCACCCACCCTACTTTTAAAAGCTAAAATAAATTTGTAATAAAGCAAATTAAAGGCACTTACCTGACGCGCGGCGTCTCCCGGGGCTCCCTCTTCCTGGTTTTCAATTTTCCTGACAAATGCGCATGCGCGGACGCCCGCGCATGCGCATTTCTTGCGAGAAATGCGCATGCGCGGGCGTCCGCGCATGCGCATTTGTCAGGAAAATTGAAAACCAGGAAGAGGGAGCCCCGGGAGACGCCGCGCGTCAGGTAAGTGCCTTTAATTTGCTTTATTACAAATTTATTTTAGCTTTTAAAAGTGGGGCGGGCGGGAGGCGGGTGGTGGGCGGCAGGCAGCTACGCTTCGCCCTCGCGTGTGCGTAGGCGCTGCCTGCTTCGCCTACTTCGAAAACTGCGAAGCAGGCAGCACTACGTACACTACGTGGGCGAAGTGTAGTGTCGCGCCTAGGGTTAATTAAAACCACTGCTCCAATGATGCAAAGCTTTTTGCTCATTTCAGAATTATTTGTGTAGTGTATTTTCTAAAACTGACAAGTGTTGTCCATAGGGCCTGGTTGTGTGTACCTTCTCAGTGGCTAATGCATAGATAGGAAGCCGATGACTTAAAATTTCATATCAGATGATATTTACCAGATACATTATATTACGGTAAATAATGATTAAAGACTCTTTTGAACAGTATTCAAGGTTTACTAAATTGCTAATCACACTATTGTATACAGAGATATTACAGTTCTTATTTACTAGCAGAGCAATAACATTGATATATTATCTACTAAATGTGGGTGATTTCACAGATATGCTTTATGTCCTCCATGTTGCAAAAAGCTACGACCATTAGCATTACAGATCTAAGAGAAAATTGTGTCTAAGTTGTAGCTCGTTGAGTCTGAGAAGGATTTAAAAAACTGTCACATTTATTAGATGATGTCCTCAGTAATTTCATCAGTGATGCCATGAATGATGCAATTTGGGGGGCCAATCAGTGATGTCATCAATGATGTCACTTAACTTGTCATGAGTATTGTAATATGTGTGGTCATAAGCAGTGCATAGCGGGGTGCAAGATCCAGTCAGCTCGGAAAACAATAACTGGTGAAATTCAGTTTTTTAACATTTTTTGCACATTGGTTTTTGTGTTATTTCAACACCAAACTATAACCTCACTTTAACCTTTAAGTTGTTTTTGTGAATTGTTTCGGTTTTTATAACATAATCTAAGATCTTATTACCATACTTAACTATAACGTAACTTTAGCCGACTTTAAGAGTTTCTTTATCATATTCAGTCAACTCCCCTGTAGACCCCTGTTTTCGACTGTGCACAGCAGGGGTTTGGTCTCAGTGGCTGGCTTCCATTCAGGGCAAACACAAGGAGATGATGGACAGAATGCTGAAACTTTTCAGACACTCACTCCCAGTCACAGATCTCGGCAGATATGGTTCTTTAGCTCACTTTGCCACCCCCGTTCAGACCCAGCTAAAGGCAACAGGCACGGATGCTCTACCTAATGAGTTCTTTATTGCTTTAAGAGAAGCCCTGGCCCCTCCCCATACAGATATCTTAAACGATATCTTTGAAGAGAAAGGAGAATTTCCAGATTCGTGGAACGATGCAGTAATTAACATCTTACTAAAACCAGGGAAGAACCCGGGCAAATGTGAGTCGTATCGTCCTATATCTTTACTGAATTGTGACTATAGGATTTTTACACAGTTCATGGCAAAGAGATTAGGGAAAGTAGCTGGACCCCTAATTAACAACGACCAGAAGGGGTTTGTGAAAGGGAGACAGATTCAAGACCTGACCCATGAACTAATTGGAACAATAGACTTAGCCATACAAGGAAAGATGCCCCTTTCCATAATCACCTTCGATGCAGCCAAGGCATTTAATAGAGTGAACTGGTCGTTTTTTATCAGTGTCTTGGATAAATATAAATGGGGGGAAAATTTCCAAGCAATGGTGAAGAGGCTATATAGGGACCCAAGGGCCAAGATACTAATTAATGGGAACCTTACAGAAAATATAGAGATCGAGAGAGGTACGAGACAAGGTTGCCCCTTGTCTCCCCTGCTTTTTGATCTATATTTTGAACCCCTTACACAAAATCTTAGAAATATCTGAGAATATCCCCTTTCTCTTATCAAGGGTGGGAGAAAAAAGTTGCTCTTTACGCAGACGACTTAATGATCTTTACGAATGATTTTGAGGGGTCGATTAACACTATAGAAGAAACCTTGGAAAATTTTGGGAGAGTATCGGGATACATGGCTAATCAGGCAAAAACAGAAATTATGGAATGGCTAAGGAAAAGATAAGATACTTAGGCATAGAGCTGGTCAGAGACCTGGATAAAGTAGCCCAGATAAACTTTAATAAAACTAGTGCTGAGGTCAGGAAACTACTTAAAGTATGGGGGGGTCTTCCACTGACGTTTCTGGGGAAATCGAATATAATAAAAATTTCAATTCTACCTAGATTTACCTATATTTTTGGCGCAATTCCACTAGAATTTAAGAGGGAATCAATAAAGAAGTTACAAGGGGAATTAAATAGTTTTATTTGGTCATCAAAAGTACTGTACTGTTTGAAAAATCCCTGAAGGATCGAGGGTTGTCATGTTCGAAGGTTTCCAGAAACTATTTACTCCTTGGTAAGGTTAGGGGGCTGATAGTTGCACTGTGAGCTAGCTGGTCTAAAGGCAAACATATCCTTTGGGGATGTCTGGAATCAGGCTGGACACCATTCCCTTAGTTTATGTTGTCTAAACGCACAGATCTTTTTATCTTTAGGAACTACTTGAGAATGCTAGCACACATAAGTGCAACCATGCAAAGTGCGTCATTTCTATACAATGTACTGAAGAAATTGAAACCATTTCTGCTACCTCCAAACTTCAAACAAGCAGTACAATCATTAATGGTCTCCAGACTAGAATACAGATCTGTAACCCTACCAGGTCTCCCCAGGATGAGAACAGCGCTACTCAAAATGACCCTTAACATAACAGGCACAAGACACTTTGACCACATCAACCCAGCACTTAGGTATCTTGACTGGCTCCCCCTCGAGGCCAGAACTCAACTGTATATTGCTTACCTCACACACAAAGCATCACATTTTAACAAACCCAGGTACCTGGCAGGAAATATTCGAATCTCAGGTGGCAGTCGCTCCCTAAGAAGTGCAAACTCCCTCAGGCTTGAGCCCCCTAGATTCTGAAAACAAAAAACTAAACTCGCTTTTTTTCTGGAACGACACCGGGGATCTGGAACTCCTTACCACCCAAGGTGTGTTCAAACCCATCAACCCACTTTTTCAAAAAAGAGGTAAAAATGATCCTAATGAATAGATTCCTCTCATAGACTCTTAGGGAGCCTATCCCTTGGGCTCAGGAGATGCCACAAATGTCAGCAATAGCTGTATAGGTCAGAAGCATATCCTTCAGAGGACAACCCCACTAAAACATTGCTCCCCTGGGCACCTGGACCTGAATGGCTTCACAGCTGCATCAGAGAATCCACTATGAAGAATCTAGGCCAGTGCCTAATAATTGAATGACAGACGTTTATTATGATATCTGTTTCAACAGTACATTGTTTCTTTTACTCTTGATGTACTTGTCTATGTTTATTTATGTTCTGTCAATCATATGTACAGTGCTCTGAGGGTCATGTTTGCACTCCATAAAATACTCCGAATAAATAAATAGTATGCATTCTGGTTCACTCAGAGTGGAGGAAGGACAGAGCCAAGTTGATATTTAATACTTGTTTGTGTTCCAAAATATTAAAGTAATCTGAGGTTCTGAATCAGTTCATCAAATGTCTTTATTATGTTTCCTCTCTTTTCTTTTTTTTGTATCTTTTTTCTTTTATTCATCTATTCAGTCGGATTCTAAATAGAAGAATCACAGATTTCAGAAAGACAGCCAACACGTGTTTCGCCACTTGCTTAGCGCGCCTGCGTGGGGCTTTCACTGTTAGAAGTAATCAAAGTTTAACTAATATTCGGCTCTGGGTAGTGGTTGGAAGGCTTACAAACCACCAACAAACCAGCTATGGGTCTGAATGCTTCATTAGTGTGGCTGGAGGAGGGGTTCGGAAGGGTGGCAGAAGGGGGTCATTGTAGTAGGCAGGGAGTACAAAGGGGAGACACTGGGCAAAAAGGAGCACAGAAGTCAGGTGTAGGGATGGATTTTTGATGGCGGACGCTCAGACTTTTTGTATTGTAAGGAAACATGTTTGCTCAAATGGAGCAAATGAGAAACTGCTTAAGTATGGGAGCAAGGCCATAAACACCCACGTACGAGGAATGACATGTTAGCATTTACAATCCATGGCACAAACTACGACACTACGCATTTGCACATCCAACGTTTGTGTGTTAAATGACAAAACTAAAAGGGTGAAGGTTACAAAGGGGTTCGAATCTATGAGGGTAGAAATTAGCTGTGTACAAGAGACCCATATAGCATAGGGGAAGAGAGGTCTGCTGGAAACCTTGGTTTATACCCTTCTGGCCTGCACATCCCAGGGAATTGCCACGAGGGGGATGGCAATCGTAGCTAGAGGTAAAGGTTGCACTGTGAAATGGAGTCTTGCATATAAACTTGGAAGATGGGCATTTATAGAATGGCAGGTTAGGAGACTAAACCTCACCATGTGTTCTGTATACAGATCTAATCTAGGCAAATTTGTGGGTATTGATTATCTGCATGTAGAACTGACTATGTGGCCAACCCCTCTAATTTTTTGAGGTGACCCTAATCTACATATGGAAGTCACTAGCAACATGGCACAGGCATGGCAGTATAGTGGAAGGAAACCAAAAGTACATGGAGTAGTGCATCAGCTCATGAAAGACCATGGGCTTGTAAATTTATTGTCTGGGTTGAAAATCTCAGGACCCAGGATATGAATACTTTGCTTATCCGCACAAAAAATATGTACGGCTGGATTTTTTATTTTATTTCAGGTTGGTTTAGTAGGAAAGTCTGTCATAGAGAAGCTCCCCAGGGTCTTCTCAGATCACAATCCTCTGATTCTGGAAATACAGGCTGTGTTGGCAATATGGCCGATACAGAATTGGACTTTTGATAGGAAATTGCTCCTTAACCCCTAAAGCATTGAGCATATTAGAAGATAGCTAGTAGATTTCATGACAGTAGATAAAAGTAGTGCCTCGAAAGGGGCTGTCTGGGATTCGCTGAAAACTTGAATAATGGAAAAAACTATCAGCTTCAGTTTTTATAATCAGAGGTAGCAAGTTAAAAACAGTCAGGGACTTTATAAGGAGCTCTTAGAATTAGAAGTATAGCATGTCAAGTTTATCCTGGAAGAGGAGGTTTGATCAGGAGATGCAGCAAATGACTGTAGTTGCCAATGCCAGGATTAACAGCTATTATAGCAGGGAAATAGCTGGGATATACCAGACCAGAAGAGAAGAAAGCTATGAATATAGCAAAAGTGTTGAAAGTTTTCTGGTCTTCTGTACACAGCAGAAAGAGGCAGCTTGAGGCAGAGAAAACCTTTGATCGGGTTTCCTGGGCATATCTGTGGAAGATACTTAGGCGAAAGGGTTCAGGCCCTGGCTCAATAAAGGCGATAAAAGCATTATATCACGACCCAAATGAGAGATTCCAAATAATGGGGATGGAATTTGACAGAATGTCAATCACAAGAAGGACAAGGCAGGGCTGCCCATGTTCACCCTTCTTATTTGCTCTATATGTATATCCTTTTATTACCCAATTAGGGAAGAATGCCTTAATAAGGCCAGTGAGAATAAACAAAATAGAAACTAATATACTGTCATATGCAGACGATTCAGCACTTCCCACACCAGAACCTGAAAGAGCGATGGTCAAAGTTGGAAGGGAGGTAGAACTGTTTGGGTAAATAGCAGACTAACGTTGAAACAAGGGGAAACCTCAAATAGTCTTTACTGGCAATATAGATATGAGAGATGAAAGAAGAATTGACATAGCAATCTATTTGGGGGTCAGGATCACAGCCAGAGTGGAAAGAGTAATGGAAACTAATCTCACCCCAATGTTGGCTAAAGCAGATGCGGTCCCTCCATTAGGGCTTAGGAGCGCCGCCCCCTACCACCACCCTCCAATAAAGCGTTTTATTTTAATCCCCTGGACCAGCCCCGAGTACTCTGATGAGTCTTGGGGGCGGGTCCAGGGGATGACACTGCTGGTGGGGGAGTGGCAGTGTCAGGTTGGACAAACCCTCATGTGCAGTTAAGCTCACTCCAGCCTCAGCTGTGTTGCTGGGACTGGAGAGAGCAAGCACAGGCTCCAAGTATGCCTGGGAGCGCAAGTTGCAGCGTGAGTCAGCATGAGATGGGGGGTTTCTAGCGGGGGAATTCTGGTAAGTTTTTTTTATTTTATTTTTTTATCCCACAAACCTCCACCCTCCCCTCCCCTCCCCATGGTCCTCCCTCCTTCGGCCCACCCACCACTTTGGCAGGGGATAGGCTGCTACTGGGCTAGTCCAGGCACGACCTGAGGAGAATAAATAACTAGCATCTAACAATTATCGGCAGATGTAACCTAATCAAAATGTTGATACTGCCCAATATTCTATATCTGTTTAGATCCAAACCACTAGAAAGAGAAAAACAATGGTTTATGAAGTTTGAGGCCATCATTACTAACTTTATATGTCAGTATAAAAGGGCTCGGAGAGCCTTAAGATATTGAGTGTGCCCCAGAAACAGAGGTGGCTAGGCAGGATCTACCTTCAGGTATTATCACTGGTCATCTATGTTGCAGCATATGGGAATCCAAACTACAGGAAGGTGTGATGGGAGTCTAACATTGTCAGGGCTGCCATCCATATATGAATTGACTTTGGACTCGGATGCTAAGGGGTGTTTCTTAATGAATATAGAATAAAATTGTTACAAAAAAGTCAAATTCTAGACTATTAGGGCTGCGCTCAAGATCTAGCAGCAGCCCAAGACAAAACTGATATAAAAAAATGCAGTATACTCTGCTTTGAAGGTCACCAATACTCCCTTTGATTTTCCAGGATAAAATGTGTAATGTTTGGGAGCAAGTGGGGTGACTAGACTGGGGGATTTATTCATTCAAGTTCAAATACACTTGTATAACGAACTCCAGCAATTATATGGTCTGGCCAGGCAAAACTTGTACCTCCAAAAAAGGGATTTTATATAAGAGACTGGCAGTTATCAACTCTCAGTCAGTAAAATACTGCTTCTGGAAGTTATGAGCAGCATTAGGGGGGATAGATTTGGGCAAATGTATAGCTCGTTGGTTGAGCCATTGCCAAACAACCTACAAACTCATGCAGCTAGATGGGAAACAAGACTGGGGATCTGCGGTACTAATTTGCAGAGGTGCTTGAAGTGAGAGTGGAAGTAGGATGGAGGAGTCAACACTATAAGACAATATTTAATCTGTATTATACATTTGCTAAGATGTTTAGCTGGGGAAGAGGCTCGACTATAGGTGTATCCGCTGGCAAGTGTGGGTGCGGGGCAAACAGATATAGTGCACATGTACTGTTCATGCTCAGGATTGAAGGTGTTTAAAATATGGAATTGGGGACTTTTTAAGTACTGCTCCTAAAGCGCAGCTGGAACTTACACCACAACTGACATTATTTGCAGTTGAGCGATTTTTGGGAAAAAAGGGGAAGCTCTACTTTATATTAGAAGCCATGGCAGTGACTCCCTTGTGCATAGCTGCAGCACGACTGAGTCCTGATGCTCCAATATTCATCAATGGTTGTTGAGATTGCTGTCCAAGTATCTGTATAACTGCAGAGGTAGCAAGACAAGGAAATGTGGAAACCTGTTCTGGGAGACAATGGTGGAATGGGTAGAGAACAAATATGGAGTAGTGGCCTAGCTAAGCCAGGATGGATGACACTGCAATTTATCCACCAATTATTTTTTCCTATTTATTTATTACAGCATTATAGGCAGTGTATGTTTGACTAGAAGAATATGGTACAGTACTGCTAGAAAATATGTGATTTTAATCAGGTTTTGAGATTTCCAGGACATTGTGAGTAAGTAAACTTGTTGGGATCTACAAGAGTCACACCGCCCAGTACTCCCTTGGGTGTCTAGTTTATGAAAATATCTAGAGTTGGTAGATTTTCCCTAGACACATTGGGGCATATTATCAAGCACGGCATTAAAAATATCACCGCTTTAGCGGCAGAAAACTGCCGCTAAAGCAGCGATAATGGGCTTGATAATATGCCACAGAGAATTCCAATAGAAGCTCATGTTGACACCAGAACATGGGCTTCTATGGGAATTCTCAAGGGCATATCATCAAGCCCATTATCGCCGCTATTAAGCGGCGATAATTTTAACGCAGTTTCTTGATAATATGCCCTAATGTACACCTTGGCAGAGAAAAACAGAAAAGACAAATATTACAGCACAGCCATTTATTCCTCAAGTACACACACATACTGTTTGGATTTGGCAAGAGAGTGAGAGAATGGTCCAAAACTATTTATTTTATTAACAAGAGATTTCACAAAAACGGAATGCACTGTTAATAACTGAAAGGTTAAAAAACTGAACCAATGACTCACAACGTATGAGCTGTAAACCTGCAACAAGCACCAACTGCTTTACAGGCCTTTCTCACACCTTTCATATGTGACACACACAAGACCATTCACATTCACGCCACCTGCCGTGGGCCCAACACATTACAACATTCACATCAACCAATAGCGACATTCAAGGGCCCATCACTTTCATACGACCACGTGATTGATACAGCAATCACACCTGCTGGTGGCTGACAGAGTGTGTGCACTGGCATTTGGCTAGCAGTGTGGGTTGTGGCCAGCAGCATGTCACTACTCACACACCGCCAGCCAAATGCCTGCTCTCACATAGCACCAGCCAAGCACCAGCTCACACACACCACCTGTCAAATGCCAGCTCACACACACCGTCAGCCAAGAGCCAGATCACACACACTGCCAGCCAAGTGCCAGTCCAAGCACACTGCCAGCCAAGCGCCAATCCACACTCACTGTCAGCCAAGCACCAGTTCATGACGCTGCCTGCCAAATGTCACTCCACGCACACCACCAACCAAATGGCAATCTACTCACACTGCAAGGAAAGCGCCAGTTCACACTCACCCCCAGCTAAGTGCTAGTTCATGCACACCGGCATCACATTTGTTTTTACAAAAAATAAAAGACAACCCAATTGGCAGTAGATACAAAACTATAGCTACAAACACAACAGATGTAACTAAATGCATCACACTAATACAAACCGTGAAATCTGAACAAAAAAAATAAAATGATACAGCCCAATCAGTTTACGCTCACGGATCACAGATGCTCTAAAAAACTCTGTTGTGTGTGGTACAATTTGAAACATGTGGGCACACACAGCCCTGGATTAGAAGGACAATCAAGCCAGGTCATGCGACTCTCCTTCTGCACACCTCTTCTGGCACTGACTCTACATCTCCTACTGGGAAAGTCTTTTTTGGCCATGGGAGGAATGTGATCAGGAAGGTGGTGGGCTTTCAATCTAGCCACATCCTCTACCGCTGTAACTCTAGGAACTCTGGCCTGTTCCACTACAACAAGGCTGCCTATCACAGACTGCTGAAAATGAACAAATGTCATCTTTGACTCTGGAGAACTATCCTTGAATACAAAAAAGCATTGAAGGTTGCTAAATTAAATAAATGGATAGCCAACTTCTTACACCAAATGTAAGCCTTACGAACAGCAGTGTAAGGTTCCAACCTCTGCTATACGCTATCTACATCATCCATGTGGTTATTGTAGTCTAAAATACATACAGGTTTGTGCACTTTAACAACTTGACCCCAAACAATCACAGGTGAAGTACTTTCATCATGGATGGTAGTCAGCATGTAGACATCTCTCCTGTAAAAAAAATTCACTTTGCAAGGCACTGCACTGTTTCTTTTACAAACAAGCTCTTTTGGGTAACCTTTACGGAAGATTGTGCCACATGGAACGGTGTTCACTTTGAACAATTCCCTGAGCAATTGCACAGCAGTGTAGAAGTTATTTACATATAAATGGTGACCTTTGTTTAAAAGTGCTCTTCCAAGTTCCCACACAATTGACTCGCTAACTATGAAAGTGGACAGACACAAAGGGGGTCAATACTGGAATCCCTGCCAGTGTACACCCTGAAATTATATACATATCCAGTACAGCAAAAACATCTAAATTCCAGAACGTGCCCTCTTGCTAGGAAGCTACTACCTAAAAACCAAACGACCCTTGAACAGGACAAAAGAGACATCCACAGCTATTTCTCTCCCTAGGACATAGATCTCTAAAAATTGATCTACAAAGTGATCAAGGACAGCCAAATCTTAAAAAGACTGCCCAATCATGGTGATTTTCTGGCAACGCGGAATCATGATCAACAAAATGTGGCATCCAAAGAAGAAGCAAATACCTATCACGACTCATATTTGCAGGAAATATAGCTGTTGACGTCAAGGGACTAGTAGACCAATATGAAGACAGCGATGGCTTTGTTATAAAGCCCATCAAAAAAGTTAAACCCAAGAACCTCTTCAATTCATCCAGATTTGTAGGAGTCCACCAGGTGGCTCTAGAGTGGGGCTCAAGTCTGGCACTGTTGTCTCTCTAATACTGTTCAGCATACAAATTAATCTGGCCAACAATCTCATCCAAAAATACATTGTCCATAGGCAACTGAAAGCAATTGATAGCCAAAAGGTTTTCAGTATTCAATCTACAACCTGCAACACCACTAAAGGCAAACAATGCCGTCTGCACCATGTTTGAGGCAATGCAGCATTCAGCTCTCCCAATGGAAGCTTTTCAGCCCCAGGCTACAATCCAGATGCCTGTTGCTATAATATTGGCACATCAGTGTCCTCCTTTAAAAGAGGCATTTTCTCCACACTGAGAGTGGCTTCATCATCAGATGATTCCTCTCAGGCAGAAAATTCACTGCCAAAATCCTGGACTTCCTCCTCTGCCTCAGATGCAGAGTCACTTTCATAATCATGATCAGAGGAAGACTCAAGAAGCATATCAACAACCTGCAATCTTGAGGCTAGCCATAAACCTTACTATGAAAAGTAACTTGACAAATAAGTCAACAGTACCCAAAACTGTGTAAAATGCATAATAAACAAAGCATGGCTTTATCAAATTGAAAGTAAAACTACTGGTAATCTCAAATGAAAAGCCAATCAATACAAAGCACATAAATACATATATTTTAAATAAACAATACAACTCACTTGACAAAGACAGCTAGACTCACCAGCACCTACTCTGCAAAGACACAGCAAGCACCAACGATAAGACAACACAAATCCAAGGAGAATTTCACACACAATAAAATAGAAGCTAAATATACTGCTAATATTACAGAATTTACAAAAATCACAGTCATGCATGGAAATAATACTCATTTACAGTAAACTGCGCAAAAATGTTTTCTTAGAAAACACATGCAGCTAAACAAACTGCAAACTTACTAGTGCTGAAACGACAAGCAGGAATCACTGCATAGGAAATCAAAACATTTACACTAGAATAAAAAGGAGAAATAAAACATTACAATCACAAATGATGACAAGAAATAAAATAGTTAAAATTATAAAACCCTATGTCTGCCCATCACCACCCAAATACCAGCCACACACATTGCCAGCCAGAAGCTAGTCGACACACACACAGCCAGCAAAATCACAAGTTCAAACACACAATCAGCCAAACGTCAGTGCACACACACCGCCAGCCCAGCGCTAGTACACACACACACCACCAGCCAAAAACACCACCAGCCAAGCGCCAGTCCATGCACACAGTCAGGCAAGCACCAGTCCACACACAGTGCCAGCCAAGCGCTAATCCACAAACTGCCAGCCACACACACCACCAGCCAAGCTAGCACCAGTCTACACATACTGCAAGCGCCAGTCCACACACACTGTCAGCCAAGCACCAATCTACAATTACTACCACCAGCCTAATGCCAGTACACATACAGCCAGGAAAACACCATTTCACGCAGATGGTCAGCTGAACTCCAGTTCACACACACTGAAACTTTCCCTGGTGCCTAGTGGGCCTAAAAATATGGCCTATCTGCCTCTGGAAGAGTAAGAGAATGGCAAAATATTGACCCCCATAAGGGAAAGCGACCCATGCCAAAAGGGCTGCTCCCAGACATATACATTTTAAATTCCCTGGTGTCTATTGGCTTTATGCCACCGTCGGGGGCAGCTGGGCCTAACAATGTTGCCAAACTCTCCCTGTGGGGCAGAAAACAGCCAAAACATTTCACCAATAAAGGGGAGCGACCTTTGCCCAAGGGGCAGCTCCCAAACATATATCTAAAACTCCCTGGTACCGCATGGCTTTCTGTCCGCTTGGGGGTAGATTGGCCTATAAATATGGCTGATCTGCCTCCAGGGCAAGAGAAAACATCCAGAACATTGCCCCAATAAAGGAGAGTGACCCTTTCCCAAAGGGGCAAATCCTCAACATATAAAAAGTACATTTCCCTGGTCTCTAGTGAGAGAATTTACCCCAAAAACATACTATGAAAGGGAGCAACCCTTGCCCTAGGGATTGCCCCCTGTTATCAGGTTTGTAAAAAGTTCCCTGGCTTTTAGTGGGTGTCACCCCCCCGGGGGGGCATATTAGCTAAAAAGAAATGGCTGAATCTGCACTGGAGAGCCAAAACACAGATATTTTTAGACCCCAGGCGAGTGACCCTTGCCTAAGGGGTTGCTCCCACAACAACAACAAGAGAAATCTCTGGTAGTGTAGGGATATGGATTCCTGCTCCACGATCGTGGTCCCAATCACAATCGTGGAGCAGGAAGCCACTCTAAACAGACACAGGTGGAAAGGAAATACTCTTTCCTTTCCCCCTACATCTGCAATCTAAAGTAAAAAAAACCCGGAAGAAGGAAATACCTGCACAAAACTCCTCTCTTTAGACGCGCTGGAAGCAAATGGCTACCAGTGTGTCCCTGGCTACATCTAATGATGTTAGCATGCCGTGAGTGCGCCAACATCATCAATTTGCTGATGGGGGTTGAGGGTGGCAGCGGAAGGTCTTCCGCTGCCATCCCTTTTGGGAGTTTCAAAATGTGCAGCTCACGAAGGGAGTACCAGCGCTTCCCTGTGGATATGTGCGAGGACAGCAAAGTTCCATCCTCAGCACATGCCCACCATGTCTGAGGATCGAACTGTTCAATCCTCAGCACACAAAGGGTTAAATCTGATCCTCAGGGCGATCCTCTACCATCAGGATTTATGAGGGAGTTAAAGCCAGTGCTGTTTCCACACTTACTCCGCTTTGTTGGAATTCCAGGGTTCCCGTGGCATGGAAACACGCTATGATGATCCCTCTGCTAAAATAAAATCCAAAAAAAATCCAATCTTGATGGCACTGTCTGGGCTAACTATTGACCTAGCTCTCTTTTTCTGATCTGTGCCAAGATCTTGGAAAAATAATTTAAAAACATGTTAGCTGTCAACTCTCTGCATACTTAGAAGACCATGATTTATTACACCCCTCTCAGTCAGTCTTCTTTTCTGGCTATAGCACACAAACAGCTCTTCTCAGTCTGTGGAGCACCATAGAAGGCAGTTGGATAGTGCTGGTACTGCTGCTTTCATTTTATTAGACACTAGTGCAGCTTTCAACACAGCTTACTACTCAGTTTTGTATCAGAGATTAGCTGAAATAGGTTAATGATCTAGAAACCCTTCAAAATACACAGCGAGTCTCCGGACCAACACATGTGAAAGGACACCTAGAACCCATTTTCTCTAACTTTCCCACATTGGTGGTGGAAACCCCTATCGTAGTTCCCTGGTCCGAAAATTTGTTGATACCTTTCTCTATTCCACTTCCCAATTCTACTCCCGAGGTAATAATGATTCTACATTGCTTTCTAAGAAATGGGCTAAGATTGAACCTGAGATCTTCACAAAGGCACTCTTGGCCTCCCCCACTGACTTAGGTGAGGATGTGGATCTGGCAGATAGGAACATCAACAGCTAGATCAATGAAGCCCTAGACTCCATAGCCCCCCTAGCCCCGAAACATCAGGCACAAACTTCTCTCTCAGCACCTTGGTTCAATGAAGAACTAGTAGCAGCCATGAAAGTGTGTGAATGCCTGGAATGTACCTGGCTGATTGATTATAGCCAGAACAGCTGCTACAATCATAAACTAGCACTTAACGAATACCACAAGCTGATCAGAAAGACCTTCAGAGAGTTCTATGCGCAAAAGATTGATAGGTCCAATAACTCACCGAAAGAACTTTTTACTATACTTAAATCCCTATCCTCTCTTGAACGAGTTTCCGCCGCAGGAATTCCCTCTCAACACAATTGTAACAACATTGCTACCTTTTTCGCTGCTAAAGTAGCTAAAATCAATGATACGTTCCCGCCTGAATCCAAGGATCCATGGTTGACAAGAGATAACACGCCTAGTCAAGGTGTTCTTGTGAATTTTACTAGTACTTCCATGAAGGAGTTACAGGAACTCTTCTTACATATTAAATCGGGGTCCCCTCTGGACCAGCCCACCTAGAATTCTCAATTTAGGCATGCTCCTCATTCTCCCCCACATCAGACAACTACTCATGACGTCTCTCCGCTTGGGGTGTTTTCCTTAGAAATAGAAACATGCTACTGTGCTCTCAATTGGCAATTAACTCACCCTTGATCCTATGATCCTGGACAAGCTCACTCCTGCCCTTCTTTGCTAAATTCTTGGAAAGCATATTAATAATCAACTTACATGTTTCGTCAAGAAAGATAGTTACTTCACCCCTCACAATTGGGTACCCGGGCTGCTCACTCTACTGAATCTACTTTACTACTTGTGACTGAGACCTTAAGACATAATGCGTATACTGGTCTCACCTCAGCATTAATTCTGCTTGATCTGAGCGTAGCCATTGACACCGTATCTCATGGTTACTTGATTCTGAGGCTGGAGGCATACTATGTCAGCTGCCTTACACTAAGATGACTCATTTATTTTCTGTCGAATCGCACCTTTCAAGTTGCCCAGAGATCTTTCACGTCTGAGACACTGACTCTTCCACAAGGAGTTTTCCAGGGCTCCCTTCTTAACCCTACTCTGTTCAATATTTACACATGTCCCCCTGAAGTGCTCATTGAGAGATACAATGTCAAATTAGTGTCATGTGCTGACGACACTCAATTGATTGTGACCCTCTCTCAGGATGAGGATGGTCCGGTGCATCACTTCAAATCTTGCCTGGTGGCTGAGAGCTGCTTGAAGCTTAACAGCAATAAAACTGAGATCATGATCATAGGCAAGGCTCCATCTGTGTGGTCATCTGCTTGGTCGCCGTATGTGCTGGCCAGATCGGAGAACCCAAGCCTAAAATTAGAAACCTAGGCGTGTGGTTCAATCCCAAACTCTCCTTTGAAACCCAGATCAGCAGTATAGCAGGGAACCCTTTAAACATTAAGAACTACTCTGGAACTGCTCCATATTAAATCATGCAAAACGGTGGTTTATTCTTTGGTAACATCCCAAGTAGACTACTGCAATGTTCTTTATCTAGGAACAACCAAAGGCAGCCTAAAAAACTCCAAGGAGTGAATGATGCAGTGGCCACCCTGTTCCTTAACCTCCCTAGAAGGGCATCGGCAACAGCGGTGCTGGCCACTCATCAGTGGCTCCCGCTGGAAAAGACAATCCGCTTTAAGGTTCTTTGTTTCTGTCACAAGATTTTATCTCAAAAAGGTCCCAAATATCTACTCTCTTTGATACAGCCCTACTCCCTTGGCGCTATTTGAGATCATCGAAGGCCAATTTTGTGCAAATTCCCAATGTCCTTAGGGCAAGACTGGGGGCATGTTCCTTTTTTTCCAGTGGCCAAGTCTTAGAATTCCCTTGCAGCACTAATAAGAGCCGTACCCTCTGAAAAACTGTTTGGGAATAAATTAAAAACCTGGCGTTCCAGCTCCGTCTAGTGCCCACTAGGCCTTTCTTCGACTTAGTTCCTTGGTTTTTATTATAGATTGGCCAGATCTCAGTGCAGGGACACACCATTGTGGTGTAACCAGGTGCTCTATAAATATGCAACAATATGATACTCACACAGGTCAAATTAAAAATATAAGACACGTAATCACCTGTATAAGCACATAAATGGTTTTTATCCTCCCATGGTCATGAAACCTAAAATATATTGTAAGTACAATATCTGATTAAAAAACTGTGTTTTGGAACACATAAGAACAATTAACTATACAGATAGAAGCTATGCAATGTGAAAACATATGAAAAAGAAACACAGTAGTGACTTGCGTCAAATGGACACATAATGGAGACTGTTAAAGAGTGCGCTAAGGGACTAATGGTAACCCATGATCAAGAATGAATCAGGCCAAAATGCATATGAATCTTTGTGTACTAGAGCTACTGAATAAATAGTTCATCTTAAACTACGAGTGCATATCAGTTTAAAAAAATGGTTATATATACATTTTTTTCCACTGAAAATAATTATGGCTAAAGTGATTTAAGTACTGGAATGAGATGTAAGCTAATATGAAAAAATCCAAAACCCATTGAAATACACCAGTTATTGTTTAGTGAGCTAACCATAAATTTCAACCCATCCCGCACTGCTTATTACCTTACATATTACATCACTAATGAGATATTTCATGACATCATTCATTACATCTCTGCCATTGTCTCCAGCCAAACCCTGCATCCAAACGGCATCAGGACTTGGACTCAGTGCCTAGGCGGCCACCACTGGGCAGTTATAGTTAGGACCACCATTACATCGTAAATATATTTTTGGGGGGTTTGTGTATAACTTATATTATTTGATAAATCTTCACAAAGCCAGTCCAAAAAAACATTCATCCACCTCAGCTTTTTTCCTGGAATGTTTTGGGGTGGTCTGTAAAGCTCAGGTCAAGAAAATGGGGGAGACAAGAGGGGTCCCCAAACATGTTTTACCCTGTTAGATCAAAGAAAGAGAGTTACTTCACCCCTCATAAGTGGCTCTGGACTTAGCGATATAATGATACTCCACTCACAAATTCATTTTCTGCAACTTTGTTTATTATGTCCTGCTAACGTGTTTCGGCTACGCAGAAGCCTTGTTCACCTATTGGCAGCCATCATTAAAGAAGATATATATAGAATGTAATAGTCTTGTGATTGCTTGTCATTACTAACAGAAGAAAACATACTATTTAATGAATTTATTTACTTCATGATATACTCAATAAATGTTTGATATTTTACTGTTCTTTTTAAGAGTTTGAATCATCGGTTTGCTGGTATATTCATGTTCTTATGCCACTACTGCTTTCGGCCTGATGCTGTCTCAATCACCTTTAAAGCATCTCTTATGAAACATCTCTTTTAAATAAAGATGTTATATGGGATACGTCTGAAAAAATCTTTTCAATTTAGAGTAGGCCCTGCTGAAGTTCCTCGCACAGATGTCTTTTCTTACCTAGGGGTTATATTGGATGATCAAATGAGATGGGGGCCCCTAAAACAAAGTAAAAAGGGGGACCTGGCTTGGGTGAACGTGGCCATTTTCAACTTTACCTTAAAACTAGGGAATAGACCTATCGCTGCCCTGCTGAAAGTCTACCAAGCAAAGAGTGTAGCTTTAGCCTCTTACGGGTATGAAATATGGGTGCATGTCCCTACAGATGTTTTGCAGGTGGCTAAAAATACATTCTTGAAGCGCCTGTTGTGTGTTCCTCGTGATACGTCGAACATGGTGGCACACGAGGAACTGGGGGTTCCTTATTCAAGCGATACGTTGTCACTGCGCCCCCTCAAGTTTTGGTTAAACAGCTGGCTGAATAAGGAATTAACATTAAGTCAGTTGATTTTCAAAGAGTGCATGACCCTTGATAATGCACTCAGCATACCCTGGCTAAGATATATAAAGAGTAGCTTTGAAAAGCTCGGGCGGGCTGACCTATTCACTAATCCTGAAATAATTATAAAAAAGGATGGAGGGATAACTAGGGAATCCTTCCTCAGTTTAAGGAAATTGGAAAGGGAAGAGCTGGACCTGCGGAAACCTAGCGTCCGCAAATTTCTATTACTAAAGACAACTCCATTAGCCTTACCTTACCTTTTGGGGGTTTTATCTATTTATGAGCGGTTTTTATAGACCAGGTTTCGCCTGGGTCTTTTTAACCTCCTGCTTGCATTTCCTAGAGGAAGCAGTAGAGGCCAGTTGTTAACATCCTGTGGCTGCGACGGAGAGTCTCCACAGGATTTGCTACACTTTATGTTTTTTGTAAATTTTACGAGGTTCCCCGGAAATTTTTCCTGGTACCCATTTTAAAGAAAATTAATTTTAAGCAGGCTCGTCCAGCTCTCCTGTAACTCTAACTGTTGAAGGATGATTGTACTTTTTTTATTGTAGGGTATTTAAAGTTCATGATGAAGTCTAGGGCTTGTCTTGACTAGTAGTCTTTTAGGATAATGATTTTCGACCATTAATGATATGTATGTTTGTGGGTCGGGATAAGTTTTTTATTGAAAATTGTGGACTGAAGGGTGTTACCATCTGAAATTGAACCTTGTATTTTTATTGACAGTGATTGTATAGGGAGGATGTGTTATGTATTCCAGCCATGTGTATATTCGATTTGTCAGTTTACGGAATTATGTATTTGATGTAATTTGGATTTTTTTTTAACTCTCAACTTTTATGGTTTTATATTTGTAAAACCAAATAAAGTTCATTTGATTTGTTTTATATGGGATATATCTGCCCTTGTGGGCTTGTGTGGATTTACAGCTACAAATTAGTTCATCCCTAATAACTTACAGTGATTTATTTATTTAATTGTACAATGTAATATAGTACAATACAATACAATACACTTTTGCCCAAGTGGGATTATGTAAATATCATCACCAGCCACAATTGCAATGCTTAGACCTATCAAAAAATGTTCCCAATGATGAAAAAAATATATAGTCAATGAAATGTAATATGAATGCTGACATAATAAAGTTTATGTGTTTCTCTTGTTAAAGTACATTTTTGGCTGGCTCGAAAAAGTGGCAATCAGCAGAGAAGAGAGAAAGGGTAAACAAATATATTCTTTTTAGTCTACAGCTTAAGTGAAGTCCATTTAGAATTATAACAAATTAAAACAAATTTGGCTTGAAACTGAACCCTAAGTACATATTATAGTGTTTACATTTTCATGAATGTGAGTACATTTCTTCATCCATGTTTAACCCCAACTTTATAATATAACTTAATTCTAGTTTTCTCTATGTTTTTTTTCTCAATCTCCCCTTTTAAAGGATTTGGGTACATGATCTATCATACAGTAATTCATGTGCTTCTCTTCATTGTTGTGAGCGAGTGCGCAATGCCTTGCTACTGGGTATGTGGAATCCCTGTTCTTGATTGCCTGCATGTGCTGCAATATATGTTTATGCAATGGAAGTTCATGCTTCAGACATATAGTATTCCACATGGACATTCCAGTACATAAACAGCATAGCCTTTGAGTTTAAGAGCTGTATTAAATAATGTCAAGACATAGGTACAATATATGTCCATGCAACTACAACAAGAATCAATGAATGAGAAACTGAATATATAATTTGGCCAATAACTAATATGATAGAACTAAGGAGAATGAAAAATACGCCAAATGGAGGAACGTAGTAAGAAAATATGTACCTAAAATTCCAATAGCATTTTACATTTTTTAATTTTATGGGAAGGAAAAATAAGATAAAGTAAAAGAAAATAGAAGAGAAAATAAAAATGGAAAAAGAAAGAGTAGGAAAGATATATAAGACCGAGAAAAAGGAAAGAGAGAAAAGAAAAAGAAAAAGAGAAAGGGAAAACAGAAAACGGAGGTGCAATAATAACATTCTTATATCTTATACAAAGAATAAATAAATCATCAAATAAACAATGGTTTCCAAGATAAACTGATAACTATACAATAATAAGTATGAAACAATGAGTTAAAAGAGTAAGATAGTAATATACTCATGGTGGTTGAAAAACAAAGGAAGTGTCTTGGTTACGCAATGCCGACGCCGATAAGTGATTGGTAAGTGGAGACCAGAGGCTTCTTTACGAATAAGTTGCTGAGATGATTTGGCAAAAGCGCGATCCAGTCTGTGATGATAACATAGAAGGTTCCACCATGCTGAAAAAGAAACTTTGGAGGCGTCTTTACAATTAGAAGTAATTACCTGAAAAGCAATCGCTATTAAAAGGTCCACAAATATAACCAATTTACGTGATCCAAACCAAATTACAGAATTACTTCCCCAAAAAATGGAAAATATATCAAACTGAAAATAAATGTTACAAATAGAGGAAATTGATTCACATATCTTAGTCCAAAATCGAGCAATATTGGGGCATAAGAAAAAGGAATGCATGAAGGAGCTGGGAGTAGAAGGGCATACCCAACAATTCGGGGATAAATTAGGGCCATATTTGGAAATTGATAAAGGGGTTAAAAATAATCTATGATAAAAATAATAAAGGGTCTGAGTGGTACTGGGATTGCATGAGGTGTGATGTATGCGTGCCCAGATGGAGTTCCAAGTATGAACAGGAGGGTACGTTGTACATAAGATTCCCATATGAGTTCAATTTTACTTTTAGGACGAGTAGGGAGGGAAAATTGTAAAAACTTGTAGATTTGGGAAACTTTAATAGAATAAGAAGTGGGTAAAGGTTCTATCAGGGGATGTTGAAGGGGAGGAGACGCTTCAGAAATTAGTGAAAGCTGTTCCATCAGGAACAAAAGTAGAGATTCATATCTTAATAAAGAGGATGCAGATAAGTCGAAAGTAGATTGAACTTCTTGTAAAGATAGACATCGAGAATCTCTATTAGCTGTTTAACCTGAAAGATCCCTTTTACAGCCCATGTCTTCCAAAAGATCGTACGGTTAGACAGTTTAATTCTTTTGTTGTGCCAAAGAGGTGAATCCAGAAATATCTGTAAAGGGCTACAAGATTTGCAATAGATAGAATGAAAGGTTGAAATAAATTTTGAGATTGTTGGACAATTAAAAGATCAAGGAGGGTGAGAGAAACTTGCTAGAAGGGAAAAGGAGAAGGGAGAAATCAGAGAGTTCTCTAATCTGTGCCAAATAGAAGTGGTAGATGTTTCCAACGGTGATATATACGGTAGCAGTTGGCGTATTAGGAAAGAAGAGTGATATTGTCGAAAGTTAGGGAACTGAACACCGCCCGATCTTTAGGAGCAGAGAGAAGGGCCAAAGAAATGCGAGCTTTTCGGCCATTCCAAAGAAATTTACTCAAAATGGCATTAAGGTTTTAAAAAATGTTTAAAGGTAATTTAACAGGTAACATAGATAGGTAAAAAATAATAACTGGGAGGAACATTATTTTAATGGTATCTAATCTGCCCCACCATGACAAGAAGAGAGGAGACCATCTATCCGCCATACTTTTAACTTTAGACAAAACCTCTTCCAAATTAACTTGAATTGTTCTTGCAAGGGTAGAAGAATATTTAATTCCTAAACAAGTGATACTATTAGTATTCCATTTAAAATTAATGCCCTGAAACATACTTTTTAGACAATACTTGTTTAAAGGGAGTACTTCAGATTTAGAAAAGTTAAATTTATATCCTGACAAGGCAGCATAAGATGAGAGAATATCAGTGAATGCAGGTAGGGAAGTAGATGGATCAGATACATATAGCATAATATCATCTGCATATGCAGTAAATTTTACTTCTACAGATTTATGTATAAAACCACGAAATGAGGGGGAATGTCTTAGAGAGTGAAGAAAGGGCTCTAGAGAAAGAATAAAAAGTAAAGGAGAAAGAGGACAACCCTGACGAGTGCCTCTTTGTAAGAAGAAATAAGAATATTGAGAGCTATTGACGAAAACCGAGGTAGTAGGAGAAGAGTAAAGCAAGCTAATCAAGGAAAGAATGGAAGGGCCGAAACCATGCCATTTAAGAGCATGCATCATGAAAAGCCAGTTGACACGGTCAAAGTCTTTTTCTGCATCTAAGGTTATTGCCCCCGACATCGCCATAGCCATCCCGGATGGCTATAAGATCACCCGGAAGGACCGCATCAACCGAGCCGGAGGCGGCATCGCCATTGTCTACAGAAACACCATCCGCATCACGACCAACACCGACGACACCCTCACTGGCTCCTCCACTTCCAGATACACACCGACCACAAGACGACCCTCAGAGGTACCCTCATCTACAGACCCCCGGGCCCCCGCACACAATTCAGCGAAGACATCGCAGACTTCATCAGCCCGCTCGCCCTCGCCTCCTCCGACTACATCCTCCTAGGGGACCTCAACTTCCACCTGGAGAACAACAAGGACAACAACACCACCACCCTGCTAGACAGCCTCGCCAACCTCGGCCTCAAGCAACTGGTCAACACCCCCACCCACTACGCCGGCCGCACGCTGGACCCCATCTTCTCCTCCAGCAACCACATCTCCTGCAGCCACTCCACCGGACTTCACTGGACTGACCACAGCTGCGTCCACTTCAACTTCAGGAAAGCCACAACTCACCACCGCCCGCAACAAGCACCCCGTAGATGCTGGAGCAAGATCACCACCGACCAGCTCACCACCTCCCTGAGCCAAAACCTACCCTCCTACACTATGGACACCAACGAATCAGCCCTCAACCTCACACAGTGGATCACCAACTGCGCCGACGCCCTCGCACCACTGAAGAACCCCCCCAGCAACTCTGACAGCAAGAAAGCCTCATGGTTCACCAACGATCTCAAAGACTCCAAAAAATCCTGCCGTACCCTCGAGCAAACTTGGCGCAACGACCAGTCATGAAGAAACATGACAGCCCTCAAGACCGCCATCCGCAAACACCACCAGCTGATCCGCACCACCAAAAGGGCAGCTTTCAGAGACCGACTGGACAACAACTCCCACAACAGCAAGGAACTCTTCAGCATCGTCAAAGAGCTCTCCAATCCCAGCGCCAGCAACAACGACATCACATCATCACAAGACCTCTGCGACTCACTCGCAACATTCTTCCACCGCAAGATCGCCGACATCCACGACAGCTTCGGCCCCGACACCACGTACCCTCCCACCGAGTCTATGCCCCCCCACCACCCTCTGCACCTGGAACCCCGTCAGCACAGAAGACACCACCCACACGATGAACCCCATCCACTCCGGCTCCCCAGCGGACCCCTGCCCACACCACATCTTCAACAAAGCTGACTCCATCATCGCACCCCAACTCTGGGACATCATCAACAACTCCTTCACATCCGCCACCTTCCCGGAGAGCTGGAAGCATGCGGAGATCAGCGCCCTCCTGAAAAAACCCACCGCGGATCCCACAGACCTCAAGAACTTCCGCACCATCTCGCTCCTCCTCTTCCCAGCCAAAGTCATCGAGAAGACCATCAACAAACAGCTGACCACCTTCCTCGAGACGAATGACTCCCTCGACCCATCGCAGCCCGGATTCCGAGCGAACCACAGCGCCGAGACTGCCCTCATCGCAGCCACCGACAACATCAGGGCCCTGCTGGACAACGGTGAAACGGCCGCCCTCATCCTCCTCGACCTGTTGGCCACATTTGACACCGTCTGCCACCGCACCCTGTCAACCCGTCTCCACCACGCCAGGGTCCAAGGGAAGGCCCTGGAATGGCTCACCTCCTTCCTCGCCGACAGAACCCAGAGAGTCCGTCTCCCGCCCTTCCTCGCAGCGCCCACCAAGATCATCTGTGGCGTACCCCAAGGATCCTCGCTCAGCCCAACCCTCTTCAATGTCTACATGAGCCCCCTCACAGCTATCACACGCAAACACAACATCAACATTATCTCCTACGCCGACGACACCCAACTGATCCTCTCCCTCACCAACGACCCCGCCACCGCCAAAGCCAGCTTCCTGGAAGGAATGAAAGACATCACGGAATGGATGAAGCTCAGCCGTCTGAAGCTGAACTCAGACAAAACGGAAGTCCTCATCCTCGGTCCATCCCCCTACGCCTGGGACGACTCCTGGTGGCCCCCCGCCCTGGGAACCGCCCCCAAGCCCACGGACCACGCACGCAACCAGGGATTCATCCTTGACTCCTCCCTCACAATGACCAAACAAGTCAACGCCGTTACATCTTCCTGCTTCAACACCCTCCGCATGCTCCGTAAGATCTTCCGTTGAATCCCCACCGGAAACAGGAAGACGGTAACCCAGGCCCTCGTCACCAGCCGTCAGGACTACGGGAAAGCCCTCTACACCGGGACCACCGCCAAACTTCAGAAAAAACTCCAGCGAATACAGAACGCATCTGCTCGACTCATCCTGGACATTCCCCGACACAGCCACATCTCGGCCCACCTGAGAGACCTGCACTGGCTCCCCGTCAACAAGAGGATCACCTTCAGACTCCTCACCCACGCACACAAGGCTCTCCACGACATGGGCCCCGAATACCTCAAAACCCGCCTCACGTTCTACACACCTACCCGCCAGCTCTGCTCCGCCAGCCTCGCCCTCGCCACGGTCCCACGGATTCGCAGAACCACCACCGGAGGAAGATACTTCTCCTACCTGGCGGCCAAGACGTGGAACTCCCTCCCAACCCACCTACGAATGACCCAGGACCATCTCTCCTTCAGGAGGCACCTCAAGACCTGGCTTTTCGAGCAGTAGCGGCACCCCTCCCCCACCCCCCCAGCGCCTTGAGACCCTTGCGGGTGAGTAGCGCGCTCTATAAATGTGATTGATTGATTGATTGATTGATTGATTGATTGCAGCTATAGGAGAGGTGCTCTTAGAGGCAAGATGGATTATATTGAGGAAAGTTCTGGGGTTGTCAGAAATAGACCGTACTTTAACAAACCCTGTTTTTTCAGAACCAACCAAGTCTGGAAGGACTTGATTGATGCGAAGAGCTAATATCTTGGCAAAAAGCTTACAATCAAGATTAATCAAAGATATGGGACGATAGATAGCACATCGGGAGGGGTCTTTATCTTTTTTGGGAACGAGGCAGATCATTGCTTCAAGAAAGGAGCCTCTAGCCTCTCCATTTAAGGCAAAGTATTGAAAAAGAGATAAAATATGGGGCAAGAGAGCTGACGAGAAACAGGAATAAAACTCAGCAGTGAGACCATCAGGGCCGCGAGCCTTATCTTTAGGTAACATGGACAGGGCAGATTTAATCTCAGAAAGAGAGATATCTCCTTCTAAAATAGAACAATCAGGAAGAGGGGAAGAGCGGAGAGGTAAAGAATCAAAGAAGGAGTCCAAATTGGTGTATGAAGGGGAAGATTCAGGAGTATAAAGGGTCTTATAGAAGTCCGTGAAACAGGTTAATATCTCTTCATCTTTGAAATGAGGGGTATCGCGGTCGTTAATAATCTTAACAACTCTAGATCGTTGAGATTTCACTTTCAAGTAGTTCACCAACAACCTACCAGCTCGGTTACGACCACCATAGAACTTAGAATTGATTTTTAGCAGTGTCCCTGAAGCCTCTTCAGTGGATTTCCTATTAAAATCTAGTTTGGCTTGAATCAAAGATTTGAGGGAGTCAGTATTCTTAGATGAATAATATGCCTGTTCTCATTTTTTAATAGAAGAGAGCAAGGAGACTGACTCTTCACGAAACGACTTCCTTTTCGTAGCTACATACTCTATAATAAATCCTCTAGCCGTAGTCTTAAAGGAGTCCCAGACAAAATGAAAAGGCATTTCAGGAGTGGAATTAAGATGAAAAAATTCAGAGACAAAATCTTTAAATCGACTTATAAAGATAGGGTCTTTAAGAAGATAATTATTAAACTGCCAACGGCGAGATTGGGGAGCCGAAGAAGGAAGATCTAACCTAATTATGACAGGTGCGTGATCTAAGATAAGAATGGGACCAATCTCTGCATATAGGAGGTGTGAAAGAAGGTGTCGGCTTAAAAATATATAATCTATTCTAGATGTAGAATTATGAGTGGGAGAGTAGAATGTATATTCTAAATTATCTGGGTTGAATATTCTCCATGCATCTATCAGACCCCTTGCAGAAATAGTCCTAACAAAATTTTTTTGCATTTCATTGGGAATATATTTGGAGGAGGATTTCCTATCTGTGAAGGGATCCATTACTTGATTACAATCACCACCCACTATAAGGTTAGAACTCGAACAGGTATTTAAAGTGTGGGACATGGATTGCCAGAATTGTGAGTCAATGCCTGTGGGGCCATAGATGTTAAGTAGGGTAACCTGGGAATCATTAATAGTAGTATGAAGAAGGAGCCAGCGACCTTCCTCATCTTTTTCTATCACGAGGGATAAAGATTTATGAAAAAGTATTACAACACCATTTTTCCTGTCTTTCGAAGGAGAACAACAAACATGACCTACCCATTGCTTCTTAAGGGAATTGACATCACTCTCATTAAGGTGAGTTTCCTGTAGCATAGCAATTTTACATTGTTGTCTAGATAAATGGGAAAGTACACATTGCTTTTTAACCAGATTGCGCAAACCTTTAACATTCCATGAGATGATTCGAACGTTGTCAGCCATTACAATTCAAATAAATTAAATTCAGTGTTAATAATAAAAAACAATTTAGCCAAATTATATATTCATTATAGAGGAAACCAATAACAAAACCATGAAAGCATTTGATAATTGGTAATTGAACATGGCGATATAGATAATTACAACTTGATGAAGTAATAGGAATTGTGAGAAGGAGGAGATAGATGAGAAGAGACGGAAGAAAAATCAGAAAGAAGTAAAAAAGGGGGAAAAAAGAATGTACAAAGATGAAGAGACATAATCAAGAAATGGGGGTGAGAAAAGAAAAGAAAAGCAAGGGGAAGAAAAAAGAAAGTGCAAAAAGCAAGTGATAAAGAAAGAGAAGTTGACTAGAAGTCGAGAAATTTCAGTCAAAAGAAACAAAATATATATCCTTATTGAGAAAATTAACATGTAGGGGCGGGGAGCCGCGAGAGAAGACAAACGACACAACCGACACCGACACCGAGATCCATCCAGACTATTAGATAAGAAAAGTGAAAACGGAAATATGACATAATTGAAAAAATAAATAAGGGAGACCAATAGACAGAAAATAGAATGAAATAAAGTTAGTGGATGACAACGACCAAGATAACAATAATATAATCAACACTTACCAGACATAAGAGACACCTGTAAACCTAAGGGTCAGGTTGAGTGGGCAGGGGGGAGGAAGACATCTGGAAGAGGACTCGAAACACAAGAAGGAGCAGCTACGAGAGAAAAAATAAAATAAAAAATATTAATAATAATAATAATTAAAACACAATAAGAATTAACCATTGAAGAAGGTGGCCAGACCATAAAAAAACAAAAGAAGATAACATCAACAATATTTCTTGAACTACACAACAACAAATCTTGAACTACAACAACTCAAATGAGGAGAATAGATAGAACTTTGAGGATAATAATCACACAGCAAACAAACATAGAACACAACAGCAGTTGGATTCAAGGCCCTCCAAATTCCATATCATCCCCTTTGTGGCGAGATATGAATTGTCGCAGATCTTCAGGGCTATCAAAGGAATAAGATCTATCTTTATAGGTAACTTTGAAAAAACAGGGGTGAACCAGTCCGTATCTAGCATTCATGGATCGCAGAGCCAGACGAAGATAAAGGAAGTCTTTACGTCGAGCAGCAGTGGCGCGGGCCACATCCTGGGAGAAGAAGATTTTTTGACCAGACCACAGCATCTGCTTTCTCGATTTTGCTGCTGAAAGGACCATTAACAGTTCAGTGTATTCTAAAAACAAGGCAATTATCCCTCGAGGACGATTTACAGACGAAGACGATGAAGACTTCACAGATTTGGACCCAATACGATGAGCACGTTGAAAGTTGAGAGAGATACCATCCTTGAGACCAACAATCTTCGGAAAGTGTAATTTTAAAAAGGCCAGCATGTCGGACCCTTCCTCGCCCTCAGGAATACCATAAATTCAAAGGTTATTTCACCTATTACGATTTTCTAAGTCTTCTGTTTGTGTCTTGAGTGAAGCAATTTCTTTAGACATGGCCGCTACTTGAGGTATCAAATCCTGAGCATCACTAATTCTCTGTTCCATCACAGATACTCATGAATCCAAATTAGACCACTTCTCATCAAGCCTCTGAAGGGTAGCATTAGTGTCAATGACAAATGGCTTCAACAACTTAATCTCCTCCAAAAGGTCTTCCATAGTAATTGGTAATGGTGACTTAGTGGGTGAGTTAGGTTCTTTCTTATGTCTTTTGGAAGGAGCGGTCAAGTTAGAATCTTTGCGAGATGAAGACATGTTTGCTGAATTTAATTTCAAACTAGGCGAAGGAAGAGGCTCTTATATAAAAATTATTGAAACTGCAAGACCTTCAGAATTATGCAGCACAAAAAATATAATGTTTGTCATATAACAGCGTTGAAATTTTTGTACCTTTCACAACCCAGCTATGGCAAACGGTATAATGATACAAGAAATTCTGGCATGGAACAGGCTGCAGGAGGGTCCTTCGCCAATTAAAAATACCTCAGTCAGAAAATTGTGATAGCAGGCTAATATTCACCATTGGAGTTGGTACTGTAAGGGTAGGACATTAATAAACATTTGAGAAGCGTTGCTGGACAATGAAAGAAAAACTCCTGGTGAAACAGAACTGTGAGAAAGCTGCACCAAAGTAAGAGGGTGTAAGGCTCTCAAAATGGCGGTTGCAAAGCTTTTTACCTTATATTAAATTGAATGGCAGGCTGTTTAGAGATGGAGGGATTTGAAAAAAAAATAGCAACTGTCCTGCACAAAAAATAAAAAAAGGAAGAAAAACCATAGCGGCCGGCATACCTGCAAGATGTCCGTTTGCGAGCAGGAGCAAAGACGCATAACGTGCCCAAAATGGCGGCCACAAATCTCTCAGGAAACGCACCACATTGTAAAGATGAAAATACGGGCGATAGCGGAATCCAGACGGCAGGGAAAGGAGCTCTTTTTGATCAGCGGACACACCGACGTCCGCGTCTGACCTCAAAAACCGCAGTGAATTGATGCCATAAGTCGCCCTTCGTCTGCAGTAAGATCTTGGTGCGGAGCAAGGTTAGTCCGCCGCCATTCCCATCGGCGCCCAAGCCACGCCCCAACATAGCCTGTTTTACAGTTCAGGGCTCCTTTTATTGCATGTGGCCAAGGTTCTAGAGATGTTTCGTAATGAGATTTGTTGGCACCATGTTCACATGCCTTACATTTCGTGCATATGCGGAAACCTTATTTGAAGTTTAACCAAGTCCCTATATCAGGCCGTCTTGGAGTACTTTTTACGAAATCATCTCTCATTGACCTTGCTCCTTTGAAAGTATTGCCAATCTTCTTTGCATTTTTTTACCAATGACTGTGTCACTGCTTATTAAGTGCCAATATTTGTTCAATATATTTTGTATGTTGTTATGCTGTCTACTGAAGTACATTATGAATTTCAATTTGGGATTTTCATGCCTCAGTATCAGTTTTTTTCGTGGTTTGAACATAACCTCATTTTCTTTCACTTTGTTTGTTTTGTGTAGTGCTTTTTTTATTATTTCTAATGCACATCCTCGTTCCTTGAACCTTACTGCCATTTCTTCTGCAGATTTTGCTAATTCTTCATCTTCACTACAATCTCTGCACAATCTCAAGGAATCTCCATAAGCAATATTTGCCTTGAGATTGGTAAAATGGAAACCATGTGTGTCTATATCAATCTATCTATCTATCTCTCTCTCTTTCTATCTATCTATCTATCTATCTATCTATCTATCTATCTATCTATCTATCTATCTATCTATCTATCTATCTATCTATCTATCTATCTATCTATCTATCTATCTATCTATCTATCTATCTATCTATCTATCTATCTATCTATCTATCTATCTATCTATCTATCTATCTATCTATCTATCTATCTATCTATCTATCTATTTATATATATATATATATACATCTCGTGCAGAGTACCCATTCGAAGAACAGCCACTGGAAGTTAATATTTCACAAGTTTAATGGCAGCATGCTGACAGCTTAACTGAACAACCAACGACTGCAGCAAGTTCATATGCCAGACGCGTTTCGAGAGCTCCATGCTCTCTTCTTCAGTGGCGTTTAGTTGACTGAAAGAAAGCACCAGTCTATATGCATCACCTGCCTAAAGAGGCGTGGCCGACAACACGGCCTCCTGGATAATGTAGTCCAAATCAAATCCCCAGTGGGTGCGCTTTTCGTTCAGAAGTTAAAGCCATTGATAATGTCCCAAGTGGGTTGAAGTCACTCGAACTTCAGTCAGGTGTCCTGCTTCATTGCTGACATAGTGAAAAGAGCGAGCGCCATTCTGCATTAGCGCCCGTTCACTTTCCTTCCCAAGAGCTAGATGCCTGTAGGAGCCTGCCAGGACCCGCTGATCAGCGGTGGGCTATCTTCGCGACCGGGAACAGCCGCCTTTAAATACATCTCGTACAGGGTACCCATTCGAATAACAGCCACTGGAAGTTAATATTTCACAAGTTATATATATATATATATATATATATACTGGCGGTTGCCAAGAGGTAGCTATAGTTAGGACTTCATTTTCATAGGAAGAGTGTTTTTGGGTAATCCTACAAGAGGGGGATGACAAAAAGGGGAAGCCAAAAGCATGCTTTTTCCATGCCGTTTCCCATAGGGACTTTAGACACAGCTACAGTCCAAACCACTGAACAGAATTGCACCAAATGTGACACACATGTAGCTGTTGGTCCAGAGGAGTGCCTTTTTGTGATGTAATGTTAATCCATTGGGTTGTTGTAGAGATATTAAACAAAATCTAAATTTGTATACATAGGGACGCAGAACCTCCAAGGATCCGACAGTCCCTGTGCTGAACTTTGATTGGCAGCCAACACCTCAAGTAGGCAGTGTTGGCAGCCATCCTAGGACTTGGCTTCAGCTGAGTCCCACAAAAAACATTTAAAAAAAAAAAGAAAAAGTGTCAAGGTAATAATACCCTGACCCCCTAGATGTGATGGTAGGGTCCAAGAGGGACCCTGCCATGGCAAAAAATATATATTTTTTAAATGTTCTCCCACCAAAATCCCCCCAAAAGAAGAACGGATTCCTGCACTTCACCAATGTTTAGCCCGCAGGTGGGCCACATCCCAGGGGCATGAGCAAAGGAGCAATGGTTCCCCTCCTATGGATTCTGAAAGCCCTGGGGACTGCCACTTCCTCAGGGCACTTAAAGGCATGTGTGTGGGTGGGCCCACTGGACCCTGCTGCACTTTGGGGACCACCACCTTCCTAAGGTTAAAGATAAAATTGATGCAGGAGGGCCATACAGCCTCTCCACAGGCCCAAGGATTGCCACCTCCCCAGGTCTAAAGATTAAATGAATGCAGGGGGAGCCTGTATGGCCTACCCACAGTCCAGGGACTGCCCCCTCCCTGGGCCTGAAGATAAAATAAATGTGGGGGTGTGGGCAGCCTCCTCCCTTATTTTAATGTCATTATTTAAAAGGCTGGGCCCCGGGGGATGGGGCCCCTGGGACTATTTGTTGGCTACGCTGCCAATGTATTGGGGTCGGACCTGGGTGATGGGGTTCCCAGGGCTACAATTGGCCTGGGGAGGGGGCTGCATGACTCTCCCTCTATTCAAATACAGCCTGGCCACTCACAAACCCACTTACCCACTCACAGTCCCTCACAGACACTAACACTCACTCACAGACCCACTCACTCACGCACCCACTCACAGACACACTTAGATTCATGCACCCACTCACAAACCCACTCAGAGACTCACACACTCACTCACACACCTAGTGAGACACTAACTCACACACCCACTGAGACACTCATGCATTCAATCTGTCAGGACCACTCTGAAGTTCCAATTTGCACAGGAGCAGAATGAGGCCTTTTCCCAATACTCCCTTCAGAACAGATCCACAGATATCATATTATATCAGCTTGCAAATGTGTTCCAAGGGGGGGGAGGGGATGGGGACAAAGAAAGGACATGCCAGAAAGTCATGGTCTTCACTCCAAGGGTTGGTTATGAACTTCAGCATCTTTTATGTCCTTGTTGTACCTAAAACTTTAATAAACATTTAATAACTACACATTCTTTACCTAATGCATTAATGTAAATATTATGTTTCTGGTGTCTGAATTGATTTACATTCCTACCCAATGTTTTCTTGACAATTGTTCCTCTTCTCTCTTGAATTGTTTTTTTTTAAAGTATGATTTAAATAATATATAACTTCAAATTTTACAACTCTATTTGTTTTCTTTTTCTTCCGAAGAAGTACTTGCGTGTGTCAGATAAGACTGGTGTCTGGATCAGCTGAAGAGGGAAGCTTCGTCAACTGTTCAGGTAAGATTCTTTCTCTTTTTTTTTCTGCCGTTATTTCTAGCTTTCTCCTCATGGGGGAACAGACAACTATTATTATTTGGTATGGAAAGCTGTTCCAAAAATTGAAAAAAGAACTTCAGATAATTCTAAGACTGAGTCTCGCTTCTAACCCAGATGCAGAGCGTATGGTTAGGAAAGGTTTAGTAAGTAGGACGCTGGGCGATGATGGTTGGTAGAAGAAAAGCTTAATTTAATTACAGGTGCCACGCAGCATCCGGCAGAGGCAATGGTCAGGCAGCAACTGAACTTGTGAAATCAAACCAACAAAATACAATCTCAAGTAGAATGCTCTCGGCCAGAACACCCTGGCGCGAGCATCCTGTACAACTAAACATGAGGAGCAGACCACTGCAAAAGGTTTTCTAAATCTTTTAACCTAATGAAAAAAACTGTCAAGAGCAGTCACACTTGGCAGTACGGAGTTATTTGGTATAACAACTCTTCAGCAACAAAATACTGCTTTCTTTTTCTCTCAGCGAGGACATGCTCAACGGAGAAACACTTACTAGTAATGGGTGAGCATGCACGGAACCTACTCTTTATAACTCTAGACCCAGAGAAACAATAAACAACATTTTAAAAAATTGCCACCACTACCTTAACTTCTCTAAACGCCAGAGAACACACTGGAAACTCCTTCTCACGGAAATGTTCAGATGAAGTGCACAGGTTAGAACCTGCGCGCGCTTCACATTCTAATTCTGTTTTTAGGGATAACAACTAGAATGCAACAGGAAAGAGCAAGCGGGCAGACATCTTGGCTTGCCACTGCCGCCAGCTTGACCTCCATTTCCCCACACAGCCAAGGTACTTTTGCCTTTTATGAACTTTTCCTCCAAGAATGCCCTCGACAACTTGGTGATTGGTGGAAACATTCCTTAGGACTCTGACACACTCACACACTCACTCTCAAAGGTTATAGGCTACACTTGGCAAATAAAATTGAAAAATATTAGAAAATCACCTAAAAAACCCAGAGGTTACAGGGATGTCATAATTAGGAAATAGAATTTAGGAAACGTTAGAAATTCACTGAAAAAGCCAAAGGTTACAGAGACGCTATAGTTAGGCTTATATTTTTCTCGTACAAAACCAGTGAAATTCAGCAGTTATAGTTACCTGAACTAACTATAAATTACTCCCCCACAATACACTGCTTATGACCTCACATATTACATCAGTCATGACATCGTCAATTATAACACTGATGACATCATCTACAGAACCACTCAGACACCCACTCATACCCCATAGAAACTTCCATACAACCATTACACACAAGCCCAAACATACCCATTCACAGACCCATACAAGTACTCACACAGCCAACCGCTCATCCATAGAGCAACACACACATCTAATTACTCATACAGCCACTAACAGACCTACTAGGTTACCAATACAACCTCTCAAACATCCAGTCATACAGACACTTACACGCCCACTCATGGTCTTTTACAGCTACTCACACACCCACTCAATCAACCATACCGAAACTCACACAGCCACTCACTCACTTATAGAGGTACTCCCATACCCATACTGCCCCTCCAACTGTCATACAACCACTCACACATCCACAGAACTACTTACATACCTATTCATTCATCCATACAACCACTCACATACCCACTCACTCACCCTTATAGCCAATTACACAGACATTTACTCACCAATACAGTCACGCATACCCACTCACTTACCTATACATAGACTCAAACAACTACTTACTCACCCATACAGCCACTCACATACCCACTCCCTCCACCATACAGCCATTACCACAGCTAGTCAGTCACCCATATAGCCACTCACACACCCAAACACACATCTATGCAGCCACCCACACAGCCACTATTTCAAAAATACATATGATAACACACCCACCCACTCTCCAATTGCTATGCCGACGCGTTTCAAGCTGGACGCTCTTCTTCATGGGCAGAGTGAGCAAGGAAGGACTCGAATTAGCCCCTAGTACATCCCCTTTTATTTCAAATTCCAATAGTTTTCAGGTAGGTTTTCGTGCTAAGAAGTCTGGGACTAGTAGGCAAAAGATAATCCCCAAGTGTGTCGCTGTCTCACTTGCTCTTTTATAAAACCAAGGTGAGTTAAAAAGTACCGCACCATCAGGGACTGTTTCTGAAACCGAGATATCACAAGAAATTACCTGTTTATTTTTCAACAAGCAACCCACATGGGGATTGAATACGGGACTACCAGGCCCATGATGCATTGTTTTGGCAGAGAGTGAGCTGCCGGCCCACAAGGGCGTAGACTTTCAATAAATTTGAGGGAATCACCTGGTAGTAATACTGGTTTGATTTTAAGCTGCCAAGATGAAGGGCGCAAGGCCTGAAACTCGTCGCAGCATGACCTGTTTGGTGGTTCGCGGCAGAGACTCCCTTGTGCCACGCCATCTGCTCTGAGTGCATCCCACAAAAGGCAAACCCTTCTATTCATATATGGATATATATGTATATATATATGAACAAAGTAATCCTGCTGCACCAGAGACATCCAACGAAGAAGGCACGGACAAATGGCTCTTGTAATGAGGCATCTTTTAATGTTTCAGGTCACCCTCAACCCTGAACAATGAGAAAGATAATCCCCAAGTGGGTCGGTGTCTCACTTGCTCTTTTATAAATGCAAGGTGAGTTAAAAAGTCCCGCACAGTTGCTTTACGTTATTGCAGCACCAACCTGCTCCGCGAGGTGCTGCCTTTGTAGGCTGCCGCGGACCTACTAGGATATCGTGGCGGTGCTTACTCGTGGCCCAGGCAGGACCACTTCACATCAAATCAAAAGTGTCCTTTTCACGACAAGCACTCGCTGGTTGGTATTCAGCAGACAGAACAAAAGCCTCCGTTTGTGACCCAAATGACCTCACTGTTATGCCAACGCTTTGGAAGCTGGACAAACATCTTCAATGGCAGAGTGAGCAAGTAGGACTCGCTTTAGCCCCTAGTACATCCCCTTTTATTTCAAATTCCATTCGCTTTCAGGTGAGTTTCTGCACTAAGAATTCTGGGACTAGTAGGCTAAAGATAATCCCCAAGAGTTTCGGTGTCTCACTTGCTCTTTTATAAAACTAAGCTGAGTTAAAAAGTGCCGCACAGTTGCTTTACGTTAGTGCAGCACCAACCTGCTCCACGAGGTGCTGCCTTTGTAGGCTGCCTCAGACCCACTGGGATATTGTGGCAGTGCTTATTCGTGGCCCAGGCAGGACCACTTCACATCAAATCAAAAGTTGCCTTTTCACGAGAAGCACTCGCTGGTTGGTATTCAGCTGACAGAACAGAAGCCTCCGTTTGTGACCCAAATCACCTCACTGTTATGCTGATGCGTTTCAAGCTGGACGCTCTTCTTCATGGGAAGAGTGAGCAAGGAAGGACTCGTGTTAGCCCCTAGTACATCCCCTTTTATTTCCAATTACATTCGCTTTCAGGTGAGTTTTCACGATAAGAGTTCTGGGACTAGTTGTCAAAAGATAATCCCCAAGTGGGTCGCTGTCTCACTTGCTCTTTTATAAAACCAAGGTGAGTTAAAAAGTCCCGCACAGTTACTTTACGTTATTGCAGCACCAACCTACTCCGCGAGGTGCTGCCTTTGTAGGCTGACGCAGACCCACTAGGATATTGTGACGGTGCTTACTCATGGCCAAGGCAGGACCACTTCACATCAAATCAAAAGTGCCTTTTCGCAAGAAGCACTCGCTGGCTGGTATTCAGCTGAAAGAACAAAAGCCTCCTGTTGTGACCCAAGTCACCTCACTGTTATGCCGATGCGTTGAAAGCTGGACAAACTTCTTTATGGGCAGAGTGAGCAAGGAAGGACTCACTTTAGCCCCTAGTACATCCCCTTTTATTTAAAATTCCATTTGCTTTCCGGTGAGTTTTCGCGCTAAGAATTCCTGGACTAGTAGGCTAAAGATAATCCCCAAGAGTTTCGGTGTCTCACTTTCTCTTTTATAAAACTAAGCTGAGTTAAAAAGTGCCGCACAGTTGCTTTACGTTAGTGCAGCACCAACCTGCTCCACGAGGTGCTGCCGTTGTAGACTGCCGCAGACCCACTAGGATATTGTGGCAGTGCTTATTCGTTGCCCAGGCAGGACCACTTCACATCAAATCAAACGTTGCCTTATCACGAGAAGCACTCACTGGCTGGTATTCAGCTGACAGAACAGAAGCCTCCGGTTGTGACCCAAATCACCTCACTGTTATGCTGACGCGTTTCAAGCTGGACGCTCTTCTTCATGACCAGAGTGAGCAAGGAAGGACTCGCGATAGCCCCTAGTACATCCCCTTTTATTTCAAATTCCATTCGCTTTCAGGTGAGTTTTCGTGATAAGAGTTCTGGGACTAGTAGTCAAAAGATAATCCCCAAGTGGGTCGCTGTCTCACTTGCTCTTTTATAAAACCAAGGTGAGTTAAAAAGTCTAGCACAGTTGCTTTACGTTTTTGCAGCACCAACCTACTCTGCGAGGTGCTGCCTTTGTAGGCTGACGCAGACCCACTAGGATATCGTGGCGGTGTTTACTCGTGGCCCAGGCAGGACCACTTCACATCAAATCAAAAGTTGCCTTATCGCAAGAAGCACTCGCTGGTTGGTATTCAGCTGACACAACAAAAGCCTCCTGTTGTGACCAAAATCACCTCACTGTTATGCTGACGCGTTTCAAGCTGGACGCTCTTCTTCATGGGCAGAGTGAGCAAGGAAGGACTCACGTTTGCCCCTAGTACATCCCCTTTTATTTAAAATTCCATTAGCTTTCAGGTGAGTTTTCACGCTAAGAATTCCTGGACTAGTAGGAAAAAGATAATCCCCAAGTTGGTCGCTGTCTCACTTGCTCTTTTATAAAACCAAGGTGTGTTAAAAAGTCCCGTACCATCAGGGACTGTTTCTGCAACCGTGATATCACAAGAACTTACCCGTTTATTTTTCAGAAAGCAACCCACATGGGGATTGAATACGGGACTACCAGACCCATGATGCATTGTTTTGGCGGAGAGTGAGCTGCCGGCCCACAAGGGCGTGACTTTCAATAAATTTGAGGGAATCACCTGGTAGTAATGCTGGTTTGATTTTAAGCTGCAAAGATGAAGGGCACAAGGACTGAATCGCGTCACAGCATGTCCTGTTTGGTGATTGGCGGCAGAGACTCCCTTGTGCTATGCCATCTGCTCTGAGTGCATCCCACAAAAGACAAACCCTTTTATTCATATATATATATATATATATATATATATATATATATATATATATATATATATATATATATATCACTCCATCTCGTGACACCTTCCCTCTGCTTCGAGCAGAAATGACGAGTGCAGACCATCAATAGAGCAAATATTATTTTATTCCAGTATTCGTTGCCTTGACGCGTTATGGCCGGTCAAGCGGCCTTGATCACATGACTGCGCTTAGCATAAACCCCCATTTTTAAAGTGGCAGTGCATGTCCTCATTGATGAACATAGAAAAATTATTCGTAAATACTTACTATGGATCGGTTCATAAAAATTTCAAATATAAATATTATGCACATATATCTGCTTAAATGCTTCTAATGGCTAAATCATCATAATTCTAATATTTTGGCAGTTTGATTTTTTGGCATAAATGCATTCATGACCCTATTTTTACAGTTCACAAGTGGTACAATTCATAACTAAATGTGATAATAACTTAACGTGCTCCCTAAGGGTGGAGATGAAAACATATATTCCTGTATAGACCAAACAAGTTGGACGAACACAAGAAGATACATCCTATAAAAATAATAACAATAAATGAACCAGTTACTTTATTCCATATGAAGCCATCTTCAAGAGTGAATAGTTTTTATTGAATTATTGGTCTAAATGGTATGGCTCCTACTTTTGCCATTACTCAATGGGATCAACTTGCTGAAGTACATTATTCCATTTGGTAGCTAATGCTATTTCTGTACTTCAGAAGATTCAACTGTTTGCCGATTATCTCAATCCCTATCTCAATAAATAATAAAACTATTAAAGTGACTCCGTGCTACAGTACTTGGAATTAAAATGACTTGTGCCAATAGAGTGCAAATACGGAAACAATCCTTTTTCTCATTTTTTACAGATATGCATATGTATACTTTATCTTGTTTAGACTCATCTTACATAGATTCCTATTTGAGGTATGGACATGGTTGGTGTTAAAAACCTATTTAAAACACAGTATAAATATCAAATACACAGGGACCCTACTTAAAATTGGCCAGTAAAAAGACATAAAGATAAAAACTACCCTCCTGTCTAAAAAAACAATCATTAAAACCAAGGTCAAAAATTAATGTTGTGCATAGATACTGTTCCTTTGGCAGATCCTCAATTGAAATGAAAAGATCTAAAAATTCATCAATTCATGTGTATTTTACATAATGAAACAATCATACATTTCATCTTAATTCATATCACTCGGATTGGTGGTCAACCTCTGTACAGTTGATTGCTATGGGCAGATCTGTAGACCCTCATAAGAATGTATGAAGATCTTCTGTTGCGTTGAGCCCACCTGGAGACTTGGAGTCCAATTCCAGGATATAACTCGTCTCCAGGTGTCGTAATTTGGCCTCTCTGTCCCTCCCTCTTTTTGCCAAGGGTATGGCTTCAATAGCAAAATAACGAAGATGTTGTGGATGCTCTCATGTACTGCCTGAAAGTGTCTCGCAACTGGGTAACTCTGGTCTTTGTTGGTTATTGCCCTTAAATACTGCAAGATACGTTTATGTACTGCCAGCTTGGTACTAACTATATACTTTAGATGGCAGTCACATTTCAGAACATAGACACAGTATTCTGTGTTACAGGTTAGATGTTGTTTAATTTCCCTCACTGTTCTGGAAAAAGCAGTAATATAGGTCTTTCTATTACTCCCAAACTGACAGGCTTTACACGATAGACATTTAAAGAATCCCTTTCTAGTTGTTAACCACATGTCTTTCCGGTAGCTCTCCTGACTGTTCTTGGCCAGCATGTTCCCCATACTCATTGATCTTCTGAAAGAAATTGAGGGATTTGAGGGCAACCGGTCACCTATCACAGGATCATCCTGGATAAAGTGCCAATTATGTCTTATGATGCTCCTCAGTTCTTTCTCCTGTTTGGAGTATGTTAGAATAAGCCTGACCGGTTGCGTCTTATTTTCTACAGTCAACTGTGGGGTTTTAGATCTATACATAGGGAGATCCTCCCTGGACCTTTCTTGCGATTTCTTCATGGCGGCCTCCACTATTTTAGGGCTGTACCCTCTAGCTAGAACTCTGGCACTACTCCCCATTTGTTTTGATTAATTTCATCTGTAAATTTCACCACACTTTCCTCACTTCCTCGCCACACAATAAAAAGATCATCTATAAAGCGCATCCAGGAGACAACATTTGTGGTATATACATGTTCAAATTGATGCATGAGGACCAATTCCTCCCACCGAACATGAACAGACAGGCATAGCTTGGGAGAAACTGGCCCCCATTGCGACACCTTGCACTTGTTGATAAAACTGGCCATTAAAAAGGAATTGGTTGTTTTCCAAGCTAAAAGATAACATGTCTAACAACATTTGAGTATGTTGCGCATACATCATAGGTCTTGTGGTTAAAAAGTACTCTACAGCTCTCAACCCGTCTTGATGTCTTATGCAGGTATAAAGAGAGCATACATCTAACGTTAAAAGCAATAAGTATGAGTCCCAGGACCAGTCTTTAAATTTTGTTAAAAAGTCACTGGTATCCTGCACGTATGACTTAAGATTCTTCATGTGAACCTGTAAAAAATAATCAATATATTTGGAAAGGTTTTCTAGTATCTATCACACAAGCTGCAATGATTGGCCTACCTGGAGGGGCATTTATACTTTTATGGACCTTTGGTATGAAATAAATATATGGCACCAATGGATGTTCTTTCTTGATGAATTTGTATTCATCCCAACTCAAAAGTCCCAAACTTTTCCATGCTAACAGGTTTTTAAACAGAGAATCTTGGATTGCCCTGCATTTGAGTGGAGTACTTTCTCTATAACACTGGACATCATTTAACTGACTGTGTGCTTCCTTTAAATATTCTTTAATCGGCCAGAGGACAATATTTCCGCCTTTGTCTGAAGTTCGCATTACCACTTCCTCATTTTGCCGCTTCAAAATCAATTGATTATATTTCCTTTGATCGTTTGTGTACATTCTTTTAGATCTATTTATGGCAAGGGTTAATGTTTTAATCTGTCCCACTACGTGGTCACTAAAGGAGTCCAGTACATCGCGGGTTGCAAGGGGGATAAACTTTGACTTCATCTTAAAGGGAGTGTCGGGCCTCGTCTGTCCACTCATAGACAGGATTTCCTGGACATTTGATTGTTCTCCACTTGCCAGCTGACACAGATCTTGATATAGATTAATGTCCGCAACCACCAATCCCGAAGACTCTTTATTTGCCACTGTTGGAGTGCTTGAAAATAACGGGTCAGTGGTCGGCCTTTGTAGATGAAGTTTTTTTGGTTTGAGTTTGCTTATGAATTGGTATACATCGGCCCTTGTTCGTGTATACTGAAAGTTGGACTCCGGGCAGAAGGTTAGCCCAAGGGAGAGTAACTGCTTTTCTGCTTCTGACAAATTGATGTTGGCAAGGTTAATTTTGGTGTTTGCTTCCTGTTTTTGTAATGCTGTGTCAGAGCATTGTTGTTCTTCAATGGGGTTGGCTAGTCTCTATTGGCTCGACCCCAGCCCTGCTTTTTTGGCTCTCCATTTCCTGCGGGCCTGGCGTCTCTCCCATCTCCTTTGTGATTTTGTTTTGCGACCATCCCCTGGTTGCGCGGTCTCAGAGTGTCCCTTCTGCCCTGGTTCAAAATGTCCAATTCTTCCACCAACGTTAGCTTGATCCCATGCTCCATATATTTTCTAGCACCTTTATTCTCTGACTCACTTTCAGGTGCTGAGCTTAGCTCTGACGTTGAGGATAATTCTACACGCTGTTTATTTGTTCTGTTATCTCCTTGTACATGCTTATTTGCTGTGGCTGCCCTTAGTGAATCATAACGTTGAGCGAACGTAAACATTTGGCCATTGGCGTAATCATCACGGTCTCTCTTGAATTTATACATTTTGCGTACCTTTATTTTTTCTTGCTCCTTCGCCAGTCTGCTTATCATTTCTTCCCTCATTTTCTGTTCCAGCCGGGACTCTCCTCCTTGCTGTTCGAGGTTACACTCACCCCATTCTGCCATCACTGCCATCACTCACGTTAGCCCCTAGTACATTCCCTTTTATTTCAAATTCCATTAGCTTTCAGGTGAGTTTTCATGCTAAGAATTCTGGAACTAGTAGGCAAAAGGTAATCCCCAAGTGGGTCGCTGTCTCACTTGCTCTTTTATAAAAACCAGGTTGAGTTAAAAAGTCCCATACCATCAGGGACTGTTTCTGCAACCGTGATATCACAAGAACGTACCTGTTTATTTTTCAACAAGCAACCCACACGGGGATTGAATATGGGACTACCAGGCCCATGATGCATTGTTTTGGCGGAGAGTGAGCTGCCAGCCCACAAGGGCGTGACTTTCAATAAATTTGAGGGAATCACCTGGTAGTAATGCTGGTTTGATTTTAAGCTGCCAAGATGAAGGGCGCAAGGCCTGAAACGCGTCGCAGTATAACCTGTTTGGTGCTTGGCGGCAGAGACTTTCTTGTGCTATGCCATCTGCTCTGAGTGCATCCCACAAAAGACAAACACTTCTATTCATATCAGAAGAAGCAAGGGACACAGCAGGGTACTTTGGACATTTATTGGTGAATATTCGGCATGACCGGTTTCGGCGATTAGCCTTCCTCAAATGCCTCAGTCCGCCAAAGACAATCCCAGTGAGTCTTTATACGAGGTTCCTCCTACCAAGTGGTGAAGGGCTCAGCTGCAGCATGTTGACACAAAGGTACCGGAACAGCCCCTGCCACGGACTTCTGGTACCAGAATGCTCCTTGATGCATCATAACGTGCTGCAGTGGAAATGTCAAGCGAAATTTCGGGGAATAAGCGTCCTCGTGTCCCCTACTTCCAAGCCTGCTCCTCCGATGCTGACAACGCTTGAGACGCGAGATAAATACCAGCAGCTCACCGGGAAATCCCAGTCTGCCGACTGGTAGCAGCTGCTGGACAACAAAGGTGAGTAGACGGGCTGTGAAAAACCGATCCCTCGGTTTTGGAAAAAGAAGACAGTTTCCTGCCAGCCAGTGTAGTTCACAGCCCAAATAGGAAGGGTCCCTTAAAGCGTGCCACAGGCTGAACGCGTAGAACATCAAACAACTCCTCTCCCCATCAGAAGAAGCAAGGGACACAGCGGGGTACTTTGGACATTTATTGGTGAAGATTCGGCATGACCAGTTTTGGCGAGTAGCCTTCCTCAAATGCCTCAGTCCGCCACAGACAATCCCAGTGAGTCTTTATACGAGGCTCCTCCTACCAAGTGATGAAGGGCTCAGCTGCAGCACGTTGACACATAGGTACCGGAACAGCCCCTGCCATGGACTTCTAGTACCAGAATGCTCCTTGATGCATCATAACGTGCTGCAGTGGAAATGTCAAGCGAAATTTCGGGTAATAAGCGTCCTTGGGTCCCCTATTTCCAAGCCTGTTCCTCCGATGCTGACAACGCTGGAGACGTGAGATAAATATAATATATATATATTCACTGAAAAAATATAGGTTTCAGGCATGTTATAGTTAGTTGGACATTTCACTCGTACGAAACCATAGAAATTCCGCTGCTATAGTTAGTTCAACTAACTATAACTCGCGCCCCCATAATGCCCTGCTGATGACATCACATATTACATCATTCATGACATGGTCAGTGACATTACTGAAGACATCACTGATGACATCTCAAATGACATCACTGATGACATCACGACATCATCCAGTGACTGTGTGTTTCTATAAAGTGTAAATATGTTTTATATATATGCCAAGGTGTATTGAAGAATGAGTGGGTGTATGAGTGTGTGAATGGATGATTTAGTATATGTGTGACTGATTGTATAAGTGGCTGATTAAGTGTATCTTACTGAATGCATAGGTTAGTGAGAAAACTGTGTAAATGTCTGTATCGGTTTCTTAGTTGGTGTGTAAGCGGCCACATAGGTTGGTGAGTAGCTACATGAGTGTCTATATGGGTTATTGTTTGGTTGTCTGAGTATGTGTATCAGTGCCTGAGTGTCTGTGTGGGTGGGTGGGGGGTGACTCTGTGCATAGATGTGTGAGTGGCAGATTCACTGGGTGCATGGGTTCAACAGTGTGTCAGTGAAGGGCTGTATAGGTGGGTGAGTGTGTGTATGGCTGTGTTGGTGAGTTAATGGATGTCTTAGTTGTACTTGTGTGAGTAACTACACATGTGATAGGCAGTATATTTGAGTGCTGGAGTATATAAATGATTATATGTGAGAGTGAGTGATTGTGAGAGTATCTGTATGGATGAGTGTGTGCTTGTGTCAGTGATTGTATATGAGAGTAAGTATGTGTTAGTATCTGTATAAATAAGTGAGGTGGTGTGTGTATAACTGGGTAGGTGAGTAAATGGGAGTGTGATTAATTATTTGCATTACTGACTAGCTGTGTGAGTAACTCTATGAGTGGAGCTGTGTGAGTGTCTGTATGGGTGTATGAGTACATATGATGAGTGACTGCATTTATAGGTGAGTGAGTGGATGTGTGTGTTGACCTAGGAATCAGTGAGTGGGTATGTAGTAATTGGTATTGGCGTGGCTATGGTTTCGAGAATGGTAGTCTGTATTTTAGAGTGGGTGTGTCAAAGGTTATATTAGGGTGTGAGGAGGTGCATCAGATTAGCATGTGGATGATGTCATCAGTGATGTCATCAGTGATGTCATCGGTATGTCACTGACCATGTCATGAATGAAGTAATATGTGACGTCATCAGCAGTGCATTGCGAGGGTGCGAGTTATAGTAAGCTGAACTAACTATAACACCACAATTTCTATGGTTTTGTACGAGTGAAAGTCCAACTAACAATAATGTGCCTGAAACCTATGTTTTTTTCAGTGAATTTCAAAGGTTTTTTGAATGCTAATTTCTAACTATAACGTCCCTGATACTGATGTTTTTTTCTTCGAATTTCAAATGTTTTTTAAATGCTATTTTCTTACTATAAAGTTGGAAAAATATTTTTTCTTTTTTTTAATTGTTATAAAAAGTTTGTACTATTTTGTACTTTGTAAAAGATAAATATTTATTTTTTTTCATAAAAAATTGGAGTCGCGCACTCATCGTGTACCTGTCTCGATCGGTGCATGAATTCAAGCTGCCATATTGGTAAAGTCGTGTAGGAAGCACGCTTTGTAAGCAACGAGTGGGCGAATTACGACCACTCGTAACATTATGCATGGAGTTGCGGTGGTCGCACTGGGTGTGCGAATCCACAGTGACTTTTTAACTTTTAAATCTATATACATATAACTTTTACATGTATATTAAAGCAAGAGATTATTTATGATTTTTATAAAAATCATATCTTTGTAAGTAGAATAAAGATAAATTACTTGTAAATATATTTGTTTTAATTCACGATGAGTGCACGCTGTGTGCGAGCAGCATGCGCAACGCCAGGTGACTTTTTAAAGGAACAATTTCATTGATTCATAACTTTTTCATTCTAGAAGTTACAAGACCCCACCCAATTTTGTTCTTCATTCCAGAACCTCAGCAGAGAGACAGCAGTTGTGATTTCTCTCTACTTTTTGTGCATTTTTTTGGTGTTTTTCAAAAACATCAAGAAGAAATGGCTTCTTCCAGCATCCAAAAACAGGTTCATCCAGAGGAAGAAGATGATTAACCAGAACCAGTCCAAAAAAGATTTGAGAGTGTTGTCTGGGCCTTCTTTTCTATTCCTGAAGGCCAAAAGAAGGTAAATGCACGCAAAGTTACGCGCACTCTGTGCCAAAGTGTCCTGTTGTGTGGGTCTGAATAAAAATATTCATGCGGCACATTGTCGAAGCTCAAGCATCTACAGACGATTCTCCTATGGGCTCTTGCACGGGAGCAACACCGTCGTGCATTGGAGAAGCAGGCTGCAAAACAAGAGCAATCTGGAGGACCGAGCACATCATCTGGTTCTCCAACTGGCATGACAACAAACATTAAACCTGAATTCGTAAGAATTAAGCAGAGTTGTATTAAATGCAACAAAGTTCCCTATGTTATGTTATGTTATGCTAAAGGTTATTTGTAGAGCGAACGTTCACCAGGCGGTTTCTTGGCGCTGAGGGAGGATGGCAGTTGTATGAGAGTGAATGAATCTTCAATTGTACGCCTGGGTAAATAGCCAGGTCTTAAGTAGCTTTCTATACTCGGAGTAGGAGACGGCTGTGCGCAGATTGGAGGAGAGGGTATTCCAGAACTGGGGGGCCAAGGTCGTATATCTAAGACCTCCATGTGTATAGGAAGTGCCTGCATAATTGAAGAAGTGAATGAGTAGTGTCTAGGTGATTAGAAGACTGCATAGGGTAGTGCACGATGATTTGAGCAGTGCATGTCTAGTGCCTTGGGTTATTGTGTAAATGCATGAGTATTGCCTGGGTGATAGCAGGAGTACATGTGTAGAGCCTGCATAATTTTCTAAGTGCATGGGTATTGCTTGGTTGATTTTACAAATGCATGCTTCATGCTTGAGTAATTACATGAGGTTATAGGTAATATCTGGAGGATTGCTTGAATTCATGGTTAGTGCCTTGGTCATTCCATAACTACATGGATACTGACTGGATAATTAGAATAATGCAAGGATAGTGCATGGTGAATTTATAAGTGCTTGAGAATCGGCGGAGTGATTGGTTAAGTGCATGGCACTGGATGGGTGATTGGAGGATTGCATGGGGAGTGCACGGGTGATTGGAGCAGTGCATGGTTAGTGCCTGGGTTATTGCGTAAGTGCATGAGTAGTGCCTGGGTGATAGCAGGAGTACATGTGTAGTGCCTGCATGATTTTCTAAGTGCATGGGTATTGCTTGGTTGATTTTACAAATGAATGCTTCATGCTTGAGTAATTACATGAGTTTACAGGTAATGTCTGGATGATTGCTTGAATTCACGGTTAGTGCCTGGATCATTGCATGAGTACATGGATACTGACTGGATAATTAGAGGAATGCAAGGATAGTACATGGTGATTTTACAAGTGCTTGAGAATCAGCGGAGTGATTGACTAAGCACATGGTACTGGATGGATGATTTGAGGAGTGCATGGGGTAGTGCACAGGTGATTGGAGTAGTGCATGGTTAGTGCCTGGGTTATTGCGTAAGTGCATGAGTAGTACCTGGGTGACAGCAGGAGTACATGTGTAGTGCCTGCATGATTTTCTAAGTGCATGGGTATTGCTTGGTTGATTTTCCAAGTGCATGCTTGATGCCTAGGTTATTACATGACTTTATAGGTAATGTCTGGATGATTTATTGAATACATGGTTAGTGCCTGGGTCATTGCATGAGTACATGTGTACTGCCTGGATGATTCAAGGAGTGGAGGGATACTGCATGGTGATCTCAAAATTGCTTTGGTATTGGTGGAGTAATTGGATAAGTACATGGTACTGGCTGGGTGATTGCAGGAGTGCATGGGTAGTGACAGGGTGATTGCTGTAGTGTATAGGAAGGGCCTGCATAATTGAAGAAGTGAATGAGTAGTGTCCAGGTGATTAGAGGACTGCATAGGGTACTGCATGGGTGATTTGAGCAGTGTATGGGTAGTGCTTGGGTTATTACTTAAGTGCATGAGTATTGACTGGGGGATAGCAGGAGTACATGTGTAGTGCCTGCATGATTTTTTACATGCGCAGGTACTGCTTGGTCGGTTTTACAAGTGCATGCTTCATGCCTGGGTAATTACATGAGTTTATAGGTAATGTCTGGATGATTGCTTCTATTCATGGTTAGTGCCTGGGTCATTGCATGAGTACATGGGTACCGCCTGGATGATTCGAGGAGTGGAAGGATACTGCATGGTGATTTCAAAAGTGTTTTAGTATTGGCAGAGTAATTGGATACGTACATGGCACTGGCTGGGTGATTGGAGGAGTGCATGGGTAGTGATAGGGTGATTGCTGGAGTGTATAGGAAGTGCCTGCATAATTGAAGAAGTGAATGAGTTGCCTCTAGGTGACTAGAGGACTGCATAGGGTAGTGCACAGGTGATTTGAGCAGTGGATGGGTAGTGCTTGGGTTATTACGTAACTGCATGAGTAGTGCCTGGGTGATAGAAGGAATACATGTGTAGTGCCTGCATGATTTTCTAAGTGCATGGGTATTGCTTGGTTGATTTTACAAGTGCATGCTTAATGCCTGAGTAATTACATGAGTTTATAGGTAAAGTCTGGATGATTGCTTGAATTCATGGTTAGTGCCTTGGTCATTGCATAAGTACATGGGTACTGACTGGATAATTAGAGGAATGCAAGGATAGCGCATGGTGAATGTTGGACTTGGCCCTTTTTGCAGGGTCATCCCTAAACTTTTTGCCTTTCTCCTAGCCTTGTTTCTGACATGGTGTTGGTGGTTTTAGGACTCTGGGCACTTTAGCACTGCTGTCCAGTGTAAAGTGTGTGTGCTCTCTGGGTTAAATATGGTAAGATTGGTCTACACCTGTTTGGCCTATTTAAATGTACCTGTCAATCTCTTGTAAAGTGCTGGTAAATTAAATGCTACTGGTGGGCTTGCAGCAGCGCTTATTGTGCCACCCACCAAAATAGCTGTTCAAACCTATCCCAGGCCTCTGCCATTGCAGGGCCTGTGCGCACAGTGTCACTGTCGCTGTGACATGGCACCTAAAGTGTGTGCCTTGTCCGTGACCCCCCTTTTACTACATGTCAGTCACCCCTAAGGTAGGCCCTAGCTAGCCCTATGGGCAGGGTGCATTGTAGGTAAAAGATAGGACATGTACCTTAAGTGTGTGACATGTCCTGGTAGTGACAAATAGCCATTTTGGTTTCTCACTACTGTGGAGCTGCGCTCCCATAGGAATGCATTGGGGATTCCCTTATATGTATTTCAGTGGTAATTCCTGATATAGGAGGTGCCGTGTGGTCAAGTTTGGTATGTTTGGAATAGTGATAATAAATGCTACGTAATGACGTGCGCATATTTATTATAACTATTTTAGAAATGCCACTTTTAGAAGTTGGCATTTCTGTGTGCTATGTGTCTGCCTGCCTGATGTGAATTGCATGTCTGGCCTTTGAGTGATAGGGGCTGGTGAGGTGTGTGTGGCTCCAGGAGGGGCAGGGTGAGTCAGCGCTAGGCTGAATGTGACATCTGCATTTGGAGTGGTGGGAGGAGAAGTCCCTGAATAGGATTGTGCCTGCCCTAGTGTATACTGGCTCCGCCCCCCTGTTGTGTGTCTGATGGCTGAGCCCCCATCTCCCAAAGAAGGGTATGAGCACTGTAAACAGAGTGCTCCAGAACCAGTCCTATCAGGTCCCCCCAAGCCCTGTGCTCTGCAGACAAACAAAAATGTGGTATAAATGTAGGTGCTGTGACCCCATGTTTCATGTGCTGTTTCTAGGCTTGCTGCTGCTGGAGGCCCAGGAGGACCCGCCACAAGGGCTTGCCTCCTTGCTGGAGGGCCCTGTGTGCTGGCCTCCCTGGGCCCAGCTATGCCCCTAGAACTTTTCCCTGTGTTTCTCCATGACTATTTTAATTTTTCCCAAAGAGAAGCATCTTTGCTTTGCAGCACTGTGCAGCACACCGTCCAGAGGGAATCCCCGGTGCAGGGATTCCCCCGCATCGTGGTGTGCTTCAAGGCGGGAGCCCACCCTATGTTTTGCGCTGTTTGGCAGGATCCCACCCCGCCTTATGCTGGTGCCTTTTGAGTGGGTGCCCACCCCGCCTTTGTGCTGTCAGCACAAGCCCACCCTGCTTTACACGTATTGAAACGGCAGGTGCCCACCCCGTGTTTCGGCCACTTGTGGTTCTGGGCAGGTGCCCACCCCACAATTACTTTTGGTCACAGCGGGTGCCTACCCCGCATTGCCCTGCCAAGAGAAGCCAATGCCGCTGGCCAGTGATCGTAATCCCAAAGAAAAAGAAGCTGTGCTGAGTTCCCAGCTGCGAGGCGTTGCCTGGCAACCGGGATTCACCTGAGACGTGCGGCGGTCGCAGAGGGAATTTCCCAGTAGGACGTCAGCTGGAGTGAAGGGGAGCCGTGTTCGAGTACAGGAAGGCGGTCCCGTTCCTCCCCCGTGAACCACCCTCGAAGAAGGAGGTTTACGGCCCAGAAGTCATCCGAGGCGCAGGCAGCCACTCAAGACCAGCTCCCCAGGCAACACTCCGCTCCTACTAACTGTGACACCGTGAGCGGGTTGGGAGTCGGCGGGGCTGCCCGGTCCTGGAGTTTGGTAGGCGGGCCGGCTGGGGAAAGTGGGAGTGAGACCCGAGCCTCAGATGGGGGCGACAGCTGATCGTGTGGCCAGTCTGTGGAGAGCCAGTAAGCTAATTGCCTGGGACCTGCACCTGAACCCCGGTGAGTGGGGGCTGCCGTTTGACACATTGCCAGCGCTACATTCGTTGTTGGGGGCATTTCGACATGTAGGAGTCCCGGGGATGGGACAACTCCAAAGGGCACCATAGTGCCAAAGGCTGGTGGTTTTCACAGCTGTACCGCAGTAGCGGCAGCTGCAACGTTGGGCCGCATATTTGTTGTCGGGGCCCCAGTGGGGGTCCAGAGGGCACCAAGGTGCCCGTGCATGCTCGTGATTTCCTCAGTTGCTCCGCTGTAGCGGGCAACTGCACCCTCGACCACATTTGTTTTAGAGAGTCCCAGTGGGGGCTCCAGAGGGCACAGTGAATGCCAGTGCATACAGCTTTCTCCACAGCTGAACCGCAATTAGCAGCATCTGCCACGTTTAGGCCTGCGCAATTGTGCACTTTTGGGATTCTGCTGCATTGGCAGCCAGCACTGACACTTTGGGACAGAAGGCATTTAAGCCCCAGCGAAAGGCCAGTTGGCCTGGGGTCAGTTGTAAATTGGTAGGGCGCTGGGCCCTACTGTGATTTATGTCTAAGTACCAAATGTGATGTATGCACCCTGGTTTATGCCTCTAATGATGTCTATGCTTCTTATGAGGTTATTGCATAATGTATTTATGCCGGTGAGGCCTATTGTGTAATGTGTTTATGCTAATGAGGTTTGGGCCTAATGTGATTTATTGCCTAATATAATGTTATGATATTTCAGGATGGTGTCTAATGCTAATGTGATTATGCTTAGGTCATTATGGTACCAGTAGTTACTGGTTTTGGTTTTACTTAACTGTTCTGATGGTTCTGACCATGGCCCGATTGGCCTGGTCCTGTATATAATCCCCTGTGAATATTGCCAGTGCCAGTTGGCACAGTGTAAATGTGTGATTACGTTTCTAATGTGTTTATGATAATACTAAGGCTATTTTTTTATATAACCTTGTGTGGAGTTCCTTTTCTAGTGTGCCTAATTTGTTGCTACTGTGTGTGTGTGTTGCGCAAACGCTTTACATTTTGCCTCGGAGATAAGCCTAACTGCTCGTGCCAAGCTACCAAGGGGGTAAGCAGGGGTTATCATCAGTGTGTAACTCTCTTGCCCTGACTAGAAGGTAGTTTCTGCCTGGCTTAGGCATAGGGTAGTGCACAGGTGATTTGAGCAGTAGATGGGTAGTGTAGGAGGGTAGGATCTGCTTCACATGTATACCCCCACTTTTTGCTGGTGTTTCACTGTTTTTCGACCTTAGTCTGGCTGTGGCCCTGCTAATCAGGACCCCAGCCTAGCTGCTTCCGCTCTAAAATGGTTTCCATGTACATTAGGTACATATCTATTTGGATTCTGGAATGCCATATAAGCCCCTAGTATATGGTATACTATGTACCTAGGGCATAGGTACCACAGAGGTCTACCAGGGACTGAATCATGTATTATGCCACCCCTGGGAAGCACTTCAAAATGGCACCACAGGTCTGCTACTGCAGCCTGGGTAAGGGTGTGCTTGCACCCCTTACAGTGGTATAGGCTACCTATATCACTACCATTGCACACACATATAAAACTTTTAAGTCACTTCTATGGAAGGCCTTAACAATCCTGAAGGTAGAGTGCTTGATTTTTATGTGAGAGGGTGCCCCTGCATGAGCAGAGCCCCTCTGCAGCATTCGGAGTACCTCCTCTGATGCTGTTTGTGGTGCAGCCTGACCATATACTCTTAAGTGCATTATAACATCGCGGTAAATACTAACTTTGGGATGGCTGCACGGAAACATGTTTTGTTTGGTGTCAAACGCTTTGGAATACTACACCCCCCACCAGTTCTGGCAGCAGAGGTAGCATTCCACCCTTCTAGAGGGAGAGGCATGTTCACACTGGTCTAACCCGGTAGGACTTTCTACAGCCCTGGCATCACAAAATGGATGCCTCTGCCACAGACACGGGTCTGGCCTCCTGCTGCTGACTGAAACTCCGGCAGGGAAGGCCTGGACAATAGGTTTCCTGTCGAAGGGAGATGCAACCACCTCCCCAGACAGGCAGATGTGTATTGGGGCTGGGCGGAAGCACTCTCTGGTGCTTTGAAGTCCTGCACTGGGGGCACATTTGGTGTCCCTGTGCATAGTCCAGTTCAAACCGGTTGCAGGGGCTACCTGCCCCTGCTCTGGTGTGAAACTGGACAAAGGAAATGGGTGTAACCACCCCTCTTTCCAAAACCTCCCATAGGTGGGTCCCTAGAGTATGTCCAACCCCCAAGCTTACTATAAGTATGGGAACCCAGTCCTTGCGACTTTAGATTACCCTGGATGAAACTCTGCAATATATATCCTGGACCTTCGACGTTCTATCCTCAATCAATCAATCAATCACTGCATTTGTAAAGCGCACTACATACCCGAGAGGGTCTCAAGGTGCTGGGGAGGGGGGGGTGCTACTGGTCAAAGAGCCAGGTCTTGAGGAGTCTTCTGAAGGCCAGCAGGTCCTGGGTCTGTCGTAGGATGGTGGGGAGAGTGTTCCAGGTCTTGGCGGCGAGGTAGGAGAAGGATCTGCCGCCGGCGGTGGTTTTTCGGATGCGAGGGACTGTGGCGAGGGCGAGGTTGGCTGAGCGGAGGCTTCGGGTGGGGGTGTGGAAGCTGAGTCGGTTGTTGAGGTAGGTGGGTCTGGTGTTGTGCAGTGCTTTGTGTGCGTGGATCAGGAGCTTGAAAGTGATCCTTTTGTTGACGGGGAGCCAGTGCAGGCCTCTCAGGTGGAGTGTGATGTGGCTGCGGCGGGGGACGTCGAGGATGAGTCGGGCCGAGGCGTTCTGGATGCGTTGGAGTCGTCTCAGGAGCTTGTTTGTAGTTCCTGAGTAGAGGGCGTTCCCGTGGTCGAGTCTGTTGGTGATGAGGGCCTGGGTAACGGTTTTTCTCGTGTTGAGGGGGATCCATTTGAAGATCCTACAGAGCATACGGAGGGTGTTGAAGCAGGACGCGGAGACGGCGTTGACTTGCCTGGTCATGGAGAGAGTGGAGTCGAGGATGACCCCCAGGTTGCGTGCGTGGTCCGTGGGTTCCGGGGCTGTGCCTAGTGTGTGGGCCACCAAGAGTCATCCCAGGCTGATGGGGTGGGTCCGAGAATGAGGACCTCTGTCTTGTCTGAGTTCAGCTTCAGTCTGCTGTCCTTCATCCAGTCGGCTACGGCCTTCATTCCTCTGTGGAGGTTAGCTTTGGCGGTGTGGGGATCTTCGGTGAGGGATATGATCAGCTGGGTGTCATCGGCATAGGAGATGATGTTGAGGTTGTGTTGTCGTGCGACATGGGTGAGGGGGGCCATGTAGATATTAAACAGCGTCGGGCTGAGGGAGGATCCCTGTGGGACGTTGCAGATGATCTCGGTGGTTTTGGAGCGGAAGGGTGGGAGGCGGACGCTCTGGGTTCTGCCGGAGAGGAAGGATGTGGTCCAGGCCAGGGCCTTCTCTTGGATCCCGGCGTCATGGAGGCGTGCTGATAGGGTGCGGTGGCAGACCGTGTCAAAGGCTGCTGATAGGTCCAGGAGGATGAGGGCGGCTGTTTCTCCTTTGTCCATCAGGGTCCGGATGTCGTCAGTGGCGGCGATGAGGGCGGTCTCGGTGCTGTGGTTGCTGCGAAAACCAGATTGGGAAGGGTCCAGGATGTTGTTAACTTCAAGGTAGCGGGTCAGCTGTTTGTTGACAATCTTCTCGGTCACTTTTGCCGGGAAAGGGAGCAGGGAGATGGGCCGGAAGTTCTTGAGGTCCTTGGGGTCCGCCTTGGGCTTCTTCAGAAGGGCGTTGATCTCGGCGTGCTTCCAGCTTTCTGGGAAGGTTGCTGTCTCGAAGGTGGGGCGCGATGGTTGTGCTGGCTTTGTTGAAGACGTGGTGAGGGCAGGGATCCGGAGTGGATGGAGTTCATGGTTTTGATGGTGTCTTCGTCGCTGACGCTGGACCAGACGGTCAGGCGACTGGTGTGAGTGGTAGTCACAGGGGTGGTGGACTCGGTGGTGGGTGCGGGGGGTTGGAGTTGAAGCTGTTGTGGATGACGGTGATCTTGTGGTAGAAGAAGGTGGCCAGGTAGTCGCACAGGTCTTGAGATGGCGGGATGTCGTTGGTGTTGGACCTGGGGTTGGAGAGTTCTTTCATGATGCTGAAGAGCTCTTTGGTGTTGTGTGCGTTGTTGTCTAGGCGGTCCTTGAAGGTGGTCTTCTTGGCGGTCCTGATGAGTTGGTGGTGTCTGCGGGTGGCGCTCTTGAGGGCTGTGTGGTTGTCTGGTGTTCGGTTGTGGAGCCATTTCTTCTCTAGCTTCCGACAGGTGTGCTTGGAGATCCAGAGGTCCTCGGTGAACCAGGCGGCTTTCTTGTTGGTGTGGTTGGTTGTAGAGGTCTTGAAAGGGGCGAGGGTGTTGGTGCAGTCGTTGATCCACTGTGTGAGGTTGGTCGTGGCGGTGTCTGGGCCGGTGGGGTCGGTGGGTGGTCTCAGGGCGAGGGCGGTAGTCAGTTGGTCCTCGGTGACCTTGCCCCAGCAGCGGCGTGGTAGCTGTTGGGTGCGGTGGTGTGTGGTGGGTTTTCTGAAGGTGAAGTGGACACATCTGTGGTCGGTCCAGTGTGGTTCGGTGGTGTGGTTGAAGGAGACGTGGGGGCTTGCGGAGAAGATAGGGTCGAACGTGTGTCCAGCGGCGTGAGTAGGTGTCGTTACGAGCTGTTTGAGTCCGAGGTTGGCGAGGTTGTCGATCAGGGCGGTGGAGTTGGCATCGTTGTTGTTCTCGAGGTGGAAGTTCAGGTCCCTGAGGAGGATGTAGTCCGTGGAAGCGAGGGCGTGGGTGCTGATGAGGTCGGCGATGGTGTCACTGAACTGTGGGCGGGGTCCGGGAGGTCTGTAGATGAGAGTTCCTCTGAGGGTGGTGTTGGGGTCGGTGTGGATCTGGAAGTGCATGTGCTCGAAAGGTGGTGAGGGTGTCATCGGTGTTCATTGAGATTTTGATGGAGTCTTTGTGGATGATGGCGATTCCTCCTCCCACTCCGTTGGTGCGGTCTCTGTGGGAGATCTTGTAGCCCTGTGGGATGGCTATGGCGATGTCTGGTGCTGAGGTGGCGTTCAGCCAGGTCTCCGTCAGGAAGTCGACGTCGGGGGCGGTGGAGTCTAGGAGGTCCCAGAGTTCGATGGCGTGCTTGCGAGCGGAGCGGGTGTTGAGGAGGATGCAGCGGAGGGTGTTGGGTTCTCTGGCTGGTGGTGTGGAGGGTTGGATGCTGGTGAATCTGCAGTTCCGGCAGGTGAAAAGCCCCTGGGTGCGTTTCGGGGTGGCCCGGTAGCAGGGGTGATCTCGTCTGGTGTTGAGTGCGTTGAGGGTGCTTGCGTCGTAGTGCAGTCTGGCGTTGCGGGGGGTGTGGGGTCCAGGGGTTCTGGCGCTGGGTGCGGTCCAGGCGTGGACGGGCGCAGACAGGCTTGCCTTAGGCGCGCCTTTGGCGCGCCAGCTGCGCGCCCGCTTCGCGGCCTCCATATGAGGGCAGAGGGAGGGAGGAGCAGCTGGGAGGTGGGAGCGGGGCGGCCAATGGGAGTGAAGGGGGCGGGGCCGCAGGGGCTCAACGGCGGGGAAAAACCCGGGGTAAAACCCATGGAAAAAATGGCGGGAAAAGACGGCGGGAGAGGGACAACAGAGCACAGGGGTACAGAAAGCAAAACACAGGGGCACAGAATGAAAAAACAAAGTGGCACAGAAAGCCAAGCGCAGGGGTACAGAATAAAAAAGGGAGTGAGCAGTCAGGCGGCAAAAGCGGCAACGGAGGTTCAACCCACAGGGGGCTGCGTGGCGGATGGGGGGAGCGACCTGCCTGGTGACAGGGTCAAAGGTCGCTCTCTACCACCGCTTCGCGGCCTCCATATGAGGGCAGAGGGAGGGAGGAGCAGCTGGGAAGTGGGAGCGGGGCGGCCAATGGGAGTGAAGAGGGCGGGGCCGCAGGGGCTCAGCGGCGGGGGAAAACCCGGGGAAAAACCCAGGGAAAAAACGGCGGGAAAAGACGGCGGGCAGAGGGACAACAGAGCACAGGGGTACAGAAAGCAAATCACAGGGGCACAGAATGAAAAAACAAAGTGGCACAGAAAGCCAAGCGCAGGGGTACAGAATAAAAAAGGGAGCGAGCAGTCAGGTGGCAAAAGCGGCAGCGGAGGTTCAACCCACAGGGGGCTGCGTGGCGGATGGGGGGAGCGACCTGCCTGGTGACAGGGTCAAAGGTCGCTCTCTACCACCGCTTCGCGGCCTCCATATGAGGGCAGAGGGAGGGAGGAGCAGCTGGGAGGTGGGAGCGGGGCGGCCAATGGGATTGAAGGGGGCGGGGCCGCAGGGGCTCAGCGGCGGGGGAAAACCGGGGAAAAACCCGGGTAAAAAATGGCGGGAAAAGACGGCGGGAGAGGGACAACAGAGCACAGGGGTACAGAAAGCAAAACACAGGGGCACAGAATGAAAAAACAAAGTGGCACAGAAAGCCAAGCGCAGGGGTACAGAGTAAAAAAGGGAGCGAGCAGTCAGGCAGCAAAAGCGGCAACGGAGGTTCAACCCACAGGGGGCTGCGTGGCGGATGGGGGGACTAGAAGACTGAAGAAATCTCCCATGGGGTCAAGGAGTGACTCCCCTGCTTGGCAGGCACCAAAGAAGCAACTGCCTGGTCTGCAATTCCAAAGCTCCCGCTGGATTCTGAAGTCTCTGCATCACCAGAGGTTGATTTCCTGAATTCCCCAAGGCTACCCTGAGTCCACAGCAAAGCTGAGGCCCGTGGCTATCGTGGGTGATGAGGAACCATGACCCCTGGGCACCGCATACTTTTGCTGGTACATCAACTTCCTGTTCATTCTTGAAGTTCTGCTTTGGGCTCCAAGTAGCCCCAGCCTTGAGCACAGACTGCACCGAAGATCTCTGGGCTCCACTACACGAGTGGCCCGTGGGCCAGGTTCAAGTGCGATCAATGAGGCTCCTTCACAATCGCTAGCCCGTTGGCTAGTGAGTCCCCATGAAGGCAACTCCTCTTCTGCTTGGGCTTTCCTGGTTGCTCCAGACGTGCCCTGACTTACTTTTGCTGAGTGAGTCCCTCAGACCTTTCTGGCCTGCACCGACATCCTTCTTCTCTTTCCACGAGACTTGCCGTTGCCAAGGCTTGTTGGGTCCAATCTGGTCGCCGATACCGCAGCACTCAACAGACTTCATGGGACAGCTCGAATCTGGCACATGGACTTCATCGATGCCTCCTGGACCTTGTGGCTGAAGAGTCAAGACACCCGTCAACTCACCTAAAGCACATGACATCTGTGGGCATTGGTCCATCCTGCCCTCAGTCACTGGCTAGTGACCCAGACTCCAAAAGACCCTCTGCTTTTATGTTCCTTCCATTCTAGATCCAGGCTTGGATCTCTGCGGACACTTCTCTTCACGGCACCAGCAGTTCTTTGCCAGCTTCCATTGCAATCGACGACGCGACCCGACACCAAAAGACACCTATGCACCTGGCTTCCCTTAGTGAGGTAACTTGAGTACTCTGGTGCTCCCATGAGTGCAAGCCCTAGAACTTCTTAAGTCCAAAAGGGTTTGGTCTTGACACGATTCTAAGTGTCCCTAATCTTTAATTTTCCAACCGCGACATTGCCCATAGAAGCTAACGGGAACCCGCGGTTGTGTTTACACACTGCACACAGTCCCCGTGGGTCCCCGTGGGTCCCCTGTGTCACTACCTTGGGTGGTTACTTGGGGTCCCAGCGATTCTACAGGCTCTAGGCCTTGTGTCTAGTTCAGTCGTGGTTCTTATAAAACTTTATTGGTATATGATGTGGTACGCCCCTAGGGCAAAACGTGTATTGGTGCTATTACTGTTGATTGCTAATTTGTAAATTCAGTACTTCGAACTCCAGCCTCATAAAGAGACTTGAGGGGTGTGTTTTATCTTAAATACATATATTTTAAATATATACCTGGTGTGGTTGTCCTTTCATTTGATCATTCAAGAGATTATAGACTGGTAAAACAAGCTGCTTTACATTCCTTCAACACTTAGCCTGAAGGCTGCTCTCCATAGCTACCACTAGGATAGCTTTCAATAAAGGTTGTCTTTAACCAATTCACCATAAGGGGTTGTTTGGACTGATACAAGGTGCCCACTAGAACTAGTGGACAACATATATCAGGCCACCTTCTCACAGGTAGTGCTTGGATTATTACGTAACTGCATGAGTAGTGTCTGGGTGATAGCATGTGTTGTGCCTGCATCATTTTCTAAGTGCATGGGTAGTGCTTGGTTGATTTTACAAGTGCATGCTTCATGCCTGGGTAATTACATGAGTTTATAGGTAATGTCTGGATGATTGCTTGAATACATGGCAAGTACCTAGGTCATTGCATGAGTACATGGATACTGACTGGATGATTAGAGGAATGCAAGGATAGTTCATGGTGATTTTATAAGTGCTTGGGTATTGGCAAAGTGATTGGATAAGTACATGACTAGTGATTGGGGGATTAGATGAGTGCATCAGTAGTGCCTGGGTATTCGAAAGAGTAAATGAATAGTGTCTATATGATTACAGAACTGCATGGGTAGTTGATAGAATATCGGAACAGTGCAATGCCTATGTTATTGCATGAGTGGATAATTAGTACCTATGTGATTTCAGGAATACATCAGTTGTGCCTGAGTAATTTTGTAAATGCACGGGTATTCCTTGGGTGATTACAGAGCTGTACAGGTACTACCACAGTGAAGAAAGGTGTATATTGGTAATACATAGGTGATTTTGTAACTACAGAGGTTATATTTCAGAGATTGAAGAAGACCATATTTTCCTGTAAAATAATTTGATGAGTGAGATGATTAATTAAAAAAACTAATGACAGCAATAAAGGTGACTCTAAATATAAATTCATAACATTATCCTTATTACATTACTTTATCTTACCTTCTTTACTGAAGTAGAGATGAAACTCATTTAGACAGTTTTTCAGTTTTTTTGATTATATTCTAAAATAAAAATATTTTCAAACTTTACAATTAGTTTCTATAAAAGAGAAGAAAGAATACTGTTATTGGATATAATATTATAGTTTTAAGAACACAACATAATTTTAGAATTATATAAAGATATTCAGTTTGCCTCTTTTGCTGTTTTCAGATTCTATTGAATTCAACCCTACACAGTGATTTCAAAGTTGATTATCATGTAACAGCGGGCAAAAAAATACAATCAATAAGATTGTTAAAAATAAACCAAATCTGTCTTTAAAATATTTACAAGAAACTGAACTATCTGTTTACCTTTTCAAAAATAAACACTCTTATTATCATTGCATATAAAATAAAGATCAAATATATGAACTGCTTCTTTCAAACACAATGTTCTAAATACAATATCAAAGAAGAGAAACGATAATCGAAACAGTAATTGTTGACATTTTCCCTTAGGCCAAATGATGTTTCCGAAATCATTTGCATTAAAAATATACAAAATAAACTTCTTTATTCATATTGACATCTTCCCAATAGGCCAAATGATGTTACCCTATTTTTTTGTATTGAAAATATCCAAAATAAACTCATTTATTCATATTGACATCTTCCCAATAGGCAGAATGATGTTTTCAGAACTTTGGCATCAAAAATATTAGATATGAATTAGGTAATTCATAAGGCAAGAGATATTTAAATTCCAAATGGGCATCATTACACTGTGTCCATTCTTTATTGCACTTTAAATTAGATGTTGAGGAAGAAAAATAATTGACACTGCTTTGAAAGTTCTTCCTGAAATTGACAGTTGACTTTCCACAAAATTTTAATTTTCGTTTCCAATTTTCTTCTTTCGCTCTACAACGTTGTAGCATTAAAATGACATATTGTCCAAATCTTTCTATAAATAATGTTGATAACAGATTTGCAGTGACTACATTCCATATTTTGATTAGCTGATTTTACTAATTTGTTAAAAGACACTGTTTTGCAATCTGGTATTGTCAAATATATTAATCGTTCTATGTCTATTTCAGTGATAGAAGAAAATGAACAGTCTTCACATTTATAATCTCATCTGTAACGTACTCTAAACAGATTTTCAATTTGTATTCCTTCACCTTCAACACTGCAAGCATAAGCATAAGAAATTCTTGAGCATCTTGCTGTACATTAAGTGTAAATTGTGAAGAACCAGAACATATATCCAGAAGATGCCGAATGCCAGAAGCACTTTGGATTTTAGTTTTATTGGTTGTCAAGTTTTCAAAAATCGAATGCAACAAAGAAGTAACCAGTTTTTCTCGATTCTCCATAATTTGCTGTTGAAGATTTTGTAGAAAAAATATGATGTTCATAACTACATTAGCATAGCAGTTGATACCTGAACTATTTTCAAACTGATATCCTACAATATCTTCAACAGTGTCCATTTTCTTTTTGTTTGGAACCTTAACATTCTCTTGATTTCTTTTCTGATTTCCAACCTCACCACACAGTTTCTCATATGTTCGTTTTCAACATTCTACACGCTTTTCATATACAGGATATTCACCTAATTAGGGAGCATACACTCTTCTTAACCGATTATACTCTCTTACACAATTTGCATCTGCATTAATCTTTCTCTCAGCAAAATCAATCAAATACAATCAAGATAAAGTTCTGACTCAGGACAATGCAACATATGCCATGCCCTCTTTAAACACGGTACTTCCAATGTTTTTCAAAGCACTGTTGACACTTAAACCTTGAGATTTATGAATGGTCATCGCATATGCTAAAGAAAGAGGAAACTGTTTTCTACGAACATGCAAGTCGTTAACAAGCAAAAAATGACCTGCACAACGTCCAATCTGTTTTACCTCTTCAATCTGATCAAATTTAATCTTCAAAAATTCAATTCCATCTCTATTTGAATAATTAACAAAATCAACAACTTTCCCCATTGCTCCATTTACTAAACCTTTTTCCACATCTAAATTATGCCGTAAAATTATCCGACAGTTTTCACATACATATACATTCTTTTCTAAGCCAGCAGTCTTAGATATAGACTCTTCCAAAGAATACAATTTTGTTTTTAATTTTTCTGACCAAATAATAGTAATTCCTTTGTGTTCTATTTTATCAATGTCTTCCATTTTTATTATTTGTTGTTTTTCCAGCTTTAAAGGTTCTTGATTGAATGTAGAACACTCTCGCAGTGTTGGCATTAGGGAAATTATAGATTTCTTTTCTCCAATTTTTTTGTATATTATTTACGGAGCAACATTTTCATTTGGAAACAAGTTTGGAAGTAGCCGACTTTGTAAAGCTTCTTTATCATGTTCTGTCAATACACCAATTCTTATATCTTGAAGAATGTTTCCATAATCTTCATCACTTGCCTGTCGCATATTTTTAATAAGTTCTTTGTATTCAAAATATGACCAAATGTTGACATTTCCAATACTTCATGCACAAGTGTTTTAAAAACTGGTTCCCCTTTTACAGGAGTAAGTTTCAATAGATCGCCAAATACAATCACATGTTTTCCTCCAAATGACACACCATAATCTGTTTTTAAAATCTGCTGCATTCTTAAATGTACAAAGGTAAGCATTAAGTTTGAGACCATGCTCACCTCATCAATTATCAGAAGTTTCATTTTCTTTAGTACCCTTGAAACTTCATAACAAGCTTCTCCAGATAGCTTGTGATATTCCAACTTGTTTTCATGTTCAACAGGTAGCATCAGTAAACAATGTAATGTAATCCTTTTAATGCTGTGTGCTGCTAACCTAGTTGAAGCGGTTACAACACAAGATGAATGTGATCCAGTGGTTTTCTGTAGTTAACATGTCAAAACTTTAATTAAGAAACGTTTTGCTGTATCAGCTTGACCACTGATATACATTTGAATAGGTTTAAATAAGGTGCAGTTGCATTCTTTATTTTCATGAAGCAAACCATTGTCTATCTGTTGTGTAACTTGCTGATATTTTTCTTTCTGTTCAATATTTAGTTGTTTTTCCAAGTTTCCCATCTCCATAATATCCTGTTGAGCTTGATACATTGCTGTTTCTACTTCACTCATAGCTATTGCTGCTTCATTTTCAAGAATTGGTTCTCCTAGTGGATCTTGACTCAGTGGAGCAGAACTTTGACTATCTTGAGAACTGTCTCTAGCAATCTCAGCTGCAATAGTAGCTTCTGTTCAATTTCTTCATTCAACATTTATAGATAATTTGGAAAAACTCTGCATTTAATGCTATCTTTACATGCATTAAAAGAATCTTCATAGCACTGAAAAGGTCCAAGTAATTCCATTTCAGTGCGCCAAGGCTTGAACAGTTGTGGTAGTGATAAATAGTAAAATTCCCTTTCATCTGAAGTTTCACAACTGAGTTCCCTGTGAATAATGAGATTTCCTGTGGTATGTTTCACCAAACATCCATCACATCACATGACTTCATATTTTTCTTCATTTATGTTCTCTTTAATATTTCTCTTAACACTGTAATATTGCAGTACTTCATAGAGAAATATGCTTTCAAGATAGGGACTTCCTTTAGGATAGTACATATCCAACATGTTTGTTTTAACAATATCTGTGCTTTACGGTTCATTTAATGCCAAATATTCAATTTCTTGTACAGATTTCAATACTCGATTTTGTGTTGCAGCAAGACTTAGACTAACCCAAATGATTCCTCTTGACTTTGAATATAAACTTGCAGAGGTCAACCGATCTGATCATTCGTAGGATCCAATCTCTCGATAGGACAGCATCTTCAAACTAAAGCTGTACAATTTGTTACTAAGAGTCTTCTCTTGTGAAATTTCTTCCCACATTTCTTTCAACTCCGTCTTTTCATATTTTGTTATGTATGACGTAACATAGCGAGCAACAGCAATGGAATTATCTGCAACATACTGGATATTCATATTTGCATTCCACATCGACAAAATCACTGGATTGTAATCATTAATATACTTTAAATGTTCTGTTCTTTTTAAAATGTAAGTATTTTTGGGAGATTTTCGAGTTATAGTATGTCCCACTGCTGACATGAAACTGCTGTCTCTTTCTCTGGAAGTTACTGGACATGGAAATCCAAAACGACATTTTGTATAAAACTGTTCTTTTGACTTGTATTTCCGTCGACAGTATTTGCCATAACGATGAGTTTGAAACCGTAAAACTTGTTGTCTTAAGGTATTTTCTTCTGTTTTTGGAATACCACATGTAACGTAGTTTTCAACAAAAGATAAAACAGTCTCATCAGAATCAGTTCCAAATGTAGGTGCATCCTTGATCCATAAAAGCAAATGTATATGAGGAGCACCTCTAGCTTGGTACTCCTTTCTCCAAAAGAAATCAATAACTTCTCCAAGAGGTGGGTTGTTTTTATTGCATAAAAAGACATCAGAGCTTGAACCCTATGATTAAAATATCTGCACACATTTACAGGATCCAAGGAACACAGTTCTCCAGATGTCTTGAATTCAATGTTTTTAATATTTGAATTTGCTTCACGAAGAAATTAAAGTAAATCGTCCCATGTGTATTCAGCACAGCTTAGCGTAACAAACCATTTAGGGGTTCCTAAGTTCCTTAACATACATTTAAGTTCTCCATGACGATGAAACCAATACTCATTAGCACCACGTTGACACGCCATCACATTAATCAATTGAGATTCTAAATGATCGTCTCTCTGTTGTACTTTGCCCATGAATTCCTTTGCAGAAACATGTTGGAGATGAACTCCTGTTTTTAATATGTGGTTCACTGCATATGAAAGTCCAGAGAAGTCACTTTCAAACAAAAGATGAAGTATATATGGAATACAGTGTCGAAATCTTGGATCTTCTGAGTACAATCTTGTTGTATTATATTCTGACGCTAGAATCTGTACTGGTCGTTCATCATATTGTCCACCTTTTCCAGTGGGGAAGAGCTGTGGAAAACAGTGAGCTCCCAAACACTCATGGGACTTCCCTTCACTTTCTTCATTTGTAATAATCCAATAGTATTTCCAATCACTTCCTTTGAATGTAAAGGATATACACTATAATGTTCATAAATTTCTTCACTTTTGGAGATGTCCACTTTTTCAATTTAGCCACTTGAAATTTCGCTATTATCTCCTAAAACTATTTCTTCTTCTTACATATACACATTTTTGTAATAAACATTGTTTTTTATGAGATATAACATAGCCTCTTGCACTTTGCTGACATCTACTAATTCTTGCCATATTTTCTGACTCTTCATAGAAACACCATTAACTAGAATAACTACAGGTTCAGTTTTCTCTTGCTCTACACCAATAGTTTCAATATTTTTCTTTAAATCTAAAGGTAAATCTACAACTCTTCCTTTTAATCCTCTTTGTAAATCTGTGGGAGGCAACTTACCTGTTTTAGGCTCCATACAAACAGTAGCCTGAAATGGGTGCACAGATTGAATCAGAATGGACTCATACGTATTTAAATCTACCAGTTCTGGAGGAATAGCTACCAACTCTAGGTTATTATGTACAGCTCTAGCTAGTATTTTGTTCTCCTCTAATTTGGTATAACAATATTTACAAATACGTTGATTACTACCCAACTCAAAGCAATCTTCCACCAACAAAGAAGCTCCAAATTCCTTCCACTTATCATTGTTTTCTTTTTCACTTTTTAAATACAGATCAACATTCCTAGTTTGATTTGTATAGTGAGTACATCAACAACAAATACAAACATAGTTTGGTCTATCACAACAAATTACCTTAAACGTTGTCATTTCTTCTTCAAACTTCTCAGTACTACTATCTTCCACCTCTTCTTCAACACCTACACTTATCAAACAATCGCTTTCTCTACACTCCTGTTCAGGGCCAAAGAAACGAAACTCTATATCATCACAAACGTTTTTTACATCTGATACTGACCCATGCAAAAGAGCAGTGTTTAACCCCTTCCCCGCTCATGACGGAACCGCTCCGTCATGAGCCACGGTTGCCGTGTGCTGATGACGGAGCGGTTCCGTCATGCCACGACCGTTGCCGGCCGCTCCGCCCACGCAGCGCTGTTTCCCCGCCTGTGCGGGGGGACAACGCAACTGGGCGGAGTCATGACGGAACCGCTCCGTCATGAGCACAGCTCAACCGTGGCTCATGACGGAGTGGCTCCGTCATGAGCACAGCACCACCGCGCTGCCCCCCCGCACCCCCCAGCGCTGCGGCAGAATTCCCGCCGCAGCGAAAGGGTTAAGTCACTTAAAATTATTGTAGGACTTTGTACATAGTACAATCTTCTTACTAACTTCCGCATTGCAGAGTGATATATTGCTAACATTCTCAAATGATGAATAACACTTTGACACACTTTTCTAGAAAGACAGCTCAGAGAATGACCTTGCAAGCCAGTATTTTTTCTCACTTTGCAAGGATCTAGTCCTTGCAACATCTTCATCTTTTGTTTAATACTTTTTTTTGTATACTCTCATAACAAATTTCGTCAAATATCAATAGGCTCCTGTCGGATACTACAAATACTACTACAATCCCATGTATAAATGGAGCTTGTGTACGTCTCCCTTGAACTTTTTCAGCTATCGCTTCTTCCACATTTCTAGGAACCATCTTTTATTTGTCAATTGCACAACCGTTCTTCAGTTCATAAGCACGACCACTGGTATCAACTGCTTGAACTAATGTATTGTTTTGAAAATAGCTCTCTTCATTTACAAAGGTTCTGAACTAGAAGTATGCTTCCATTCACCCAATTTTTTTTTACAAAAGTTAGTTCTGTTGAATAGTCTATTACTTTTAGTTTTGTTCTTCATATAATGCATTGGTTTAGCTAATGTTCGCATTCTCTTTATAACTAAAATAAACAATCTTCTTTTCAATTCAAAAGCCTTAACGAATATACTTTCAATCTTTTTTTCTTTTTATAAAATGCAGATTATCTTTTATATTTATTGCCATGTTTCACCTTTATACATATGTTTCCTAATCTCGTAAAATTGTTTTTTTCTTCTTTCAACATAGATTTTTTTTCCTCATTTCCTGAATTTCTAGTAATTTATCTTTTTTTCATTTCATTCTTTTTCATCCTACAAGTAATATTTCTATTTTCATAATTTCCAAAATCCTTTCCTCTCCTTGAAATTCTTTCAATAAATTCCTTTGTTCTCTTACCACAAGACTTTTTCTTTTTTGCCACATCTTATAGTTCATCTAATTTGTGTGTTTTGTTCTCCGTTCAATAGTACTGTTTTCTTTGTTGTTTTTTCCTTTGCCCTTTTCTTGTCATGGTTATTCTTTCTTAGTACTAAAGCAGAATATCTGAAAAAAGAATTTTAAAATTAATTTTCTATTATTAAAATAATTATATACATATATACTTATCTATTACTAAAGAAACACTTTCTATTTTAAAAGCTACAAAGATATGCATATATGGATTTCCTATTATGTAACAATTACACCTGAGCTGCACAATAAGTGAAAAGAGGTGTAGAAAAAAATACTACAGTAATATCTGAATGATTACAGCATTACATATGTAGTGCGTGTATCATTGTAAGACTGCATGGCGACTACCTTGTTGTTTTTATAACTGTATGAGAGGGGTGCAGAAATTTCCAAGCGATGTACTAGAAAGAAGCAACAGTAGTGCAAAAGAATCAACAGAGGTACAAAAAGAGCCAAATAAGATACAGAAAGAGGAAACAGGTAAGCAGAGTAAGGCAAGAGAGGTGCAGAAAGAGGAAAGAGGGGTGCCAAGAAAGGCAAGAGAGATAAAGAAATTTGAAACAGAGGTGCAGGAAGAAGGCAGATCAGTGCACAAAGAACCAACAGAGGTGCAGAAAGAGAGTTGAAGAAGCAGACAAAAGACGTACAGAAAGGAGGAGCAGGTGGGCAGAGTGAGGCACAGAGGTGCTGAAAGAGGGAAGACAGGTGCAGAAAAAAGGAAAAAGAACTAAATAAATTTTGAACAGAGGTGCAGGAAGAAGATAGAGCACTGCAGAAAGAACCAACATAGGTGCACAAACAGGCAAGAGTGGTACAGAAATAGGCAGGTGAAGAACATAATGAAGCAAAAGAGGTGCAGAAAGAAGTATCAGAGGCGGAAAATAGGTAACAGCACTGCAGAAAGGGGAAGGAGAGGTTCCGAAAAAGGCAACACAGGTACAGAAACAGGCAAGTAAAGTGCAGAAGGATACAAGAGAACTGCAGAAACAGACATTATAGGTGGAAAAAAAGCAAGTATGGTACTGCATGGTGAGTATTTGGGTGTTTTTATAACTGTATAGAAGTTGGGCATAGTCAAAAATTAAGCAGTACATTATCACATAACTCAACTATAAGTGTCTCCAAATTGTTAAAAGCACACATACATATCTCTATATGGTATCAAACTATGATGATGTGTAAAAGAAACATGTATACAATATTTCTGAAACATGTTCAAACCTAAAAACTAAGACACGTAATAGACCTCACTAAGTAATTCCAATACCCAATGGGTAGTCCGTTGTGTGATTGTATGACTGCAAGGGTACTCTCTGGGTAAGTACAGCACAAGATGAAAAGTTACAGGCTAATTTCATGAGTGGAAACATACACATTTAGTGCATAGATAACTGTATAAATAGCAGTTGAAGGGATTCATCAGTCATTGAGTACTGCCTAAGTGAATACATGAATGCAACAGAAAGGCATGGGTGATTTGACGACTGCAAGGGTAGTGTGTAGGTAATATGATGACTACACAGCAACAGCCTGCATGATTGCATAACTGTAGAGGTAGTACGTAACTAGAGTCTGAGTGATTCCTAGCCTGCAAGGGTAATATCTGGGGGATTACTGAAGTAGATAGCAAGTAAGTGGGTGATTTAATAAAATATTCAGAACCGCCTAGGTGATTACCGAACTAGTAAGATACTGCCTGAGTCATTCCTGGTGTGGAAAGGTAGTGACTGGATGAATTTAAAACTACATGACTAGTGGCTGACTGATTACATAAGTACATGAAAAGTGTGTATGTGATTGAAACAGTGCAAGGGTATTAAAGGACAACATAGGAAACACATCAGCGATTGCATGACTGCAGGGATAATGTCTGGGAATTTACATGACTATGTAGCAAGTGACTGAGTGATTTTATAAGTGCATGGGTACTTCTTGGGTGATTGCAGGACTACTGAGGTGGAGCCTGTGTAAATAAAAGACTGAAAAAGTAGTGCTGGGGTGATTTCATAACAGCATGACTACTGGCTGAGTAATTACAAGAGTACAAAAGTGGTGCCTCCGTGATTCAAGGAGTGCAAGAGTAGTGCCTGGGTGATTATATAACTACAAGAGTTATACCTAAGTGATTGCATAAGTGCACATATAGTTTCTAAATGATTGCATCAGTGCTGAAGTAATACCTGAGTGAGTACAGCACTGCATATGTAGCACCTGCATCATTGTAAGTCTGCATGGCGAGTATTTGGGTGTTTTTATAAGTGCATGACAGTTCGGCCTACTCAAAAATAAAGCAGCACACTATTACATAAGTCAGCTATAAGTCACTGGGTACGTATAGGACAACTTGAAAAGTGACTGGCTAATTTCATAAGTGCAAACATCCACATTCAGTGCATGGATAACTGTATCAATAGCAATTGAAGGGATTCATCAGTAATTGAGTACTGCCTAGGTGAATACATGAATGCAACAGAAAGGCATGGGTGATTTGAAGACTGCAAGGATAGTGTCCAGGTAATGAGATGACTACACAGCAACAGCCTGCATGATTGCATAACTGTACGGGTAGTACGTAACTAGAGTCCAAGTGATTCCTAGCCTGATAGGGTAATATGTGGGGGATTACTGAAGTAGATAGCAAGTGAGTGGGTCATTTTTATAAGTTATTCAGAACCACCTGGGTGATTACCGAACTAGTAAGACACTGCCTGAGTAATTACTGGTGTACAAAGGTAGTGACTGGATGAATTTAAAACTACATGACTAGCGGCTGAGAGATTACATAAGTACAAGAAAAGTGCGTATGTGATTGAAACAGTACAAGGAAATTAAAGGACTACATAGGTAACACATCAGCGACAGCATGACTGCAGGGATAATGTCTGGGAATTTGCATGACTACATAGCAAGTGAGTGAGTGATTTTATAAGTGCATGGGTACTTCTTGGGTGATTGCAGGACTACTGAGGTGGAGCCTGAGTAAATAAAAGACTGAAAAGTAGTGCCGGGGTGATTTCATAACAGCATGACTACTGGCTGAGTGATTACAAGAGTACAAAAGTGGTGCCTCCATGATTCAAGGAGTGCAACAGTAGTGCCTGGGTGATTATATAACTACATGAGTTATACCTTAGGGATTGCGTAAGTGCCTAAATGATTGCATCAGTGCCTAAGTGATTACAGAACTGCATATGTAACGCCTGCATCTTCACCTTTCTATCTAAAATTAAACAGCATTATTCAACTATACCTTTTGTAGAGACTTGAAAAAAAGAGCTTAATTAAAAACACCTTATATGAGCATCTTCCAAAGCACATATTTCTACTTCATCTTCACAAATCTATCTAAAATTATGCGGCATCATTCAACTATACATTTCTACAGACTAGAAAAAAGAAGCCTAATTAATGACACCTTATATTAGCATCTTTCAAAGCACACATTTGTGCAGCATCTTCACCATTCTATCTAAAATTATGCGTCATCATTCAACTACACCTTTGTACAAACTACAAAAAGAAGCCTAATTAATACCTTATGTGTACATCCTTCAAAGCACAGTTTTGTGCTGCATCTACACCATTCTACTAGTACTCACACTCTTGCCCCTACCACAAAAAAAGCAAGAACAGCTCTTTCTTATACATCATGCACCATATAATGTATGAGACAAATGAAAATACATATACAAGTAGAAACATACATGAGACAGAACTCCTTGCACACCTTAATATTTGTCGGAGTCCACCTTCAAACTTAAAGGAACAGCTAAAATTATGCGGTATAGTACAAATATACATATCCACACACTAAAACAGACTACCATAATCAGTAATCCATATTCCAATATACACATACTACTATACAAAATCTATTTCAAGCAACAATTAACTACATTACAACAAACTATAAGAAACATCTCTACATTTAATAATATATTTCAAATATCAAAATTCATGAATATTTGTTTACCTTTAAAAATAAAGGTAACATATAATACACCTTACAAATGTATAACTCACCTTCCAAATTGATGTATAGAATTTGAAATATCAGAAGCTCAGAATGGATTTTCTTATGCACACAATCAATGCAATGCACTGCTCTCAGCAAGGCAAAACCAGTACTGGCATCGTTTCCCTCTCTTTCATCACACATATACATGTAAGTAACAAATCACATTGCTTCCCAGATTATTTCAAATTCTAAAACCCATTTCTATTGGTTAGACATATGAACCCTTATCAACTGACTTCTAAAAGTAACCAAACTGTTTCTGGATTTTTTTGGGGGGGTCGCGACTCCAGCGTGCAGCAACGCGATGGAACTGCGAATCTATACAGGAGTTCATAAATATATCACACATAATTTTACCACTATTTTTTATTAATACGCCACTTATAAAGATAGCACTGACTTGGGAAATGTCACTGTAATAACATATTACTTTTATATAAATTACAAAACCACATTTTGATGCCACAGTTAATTTTTCACCTTACCCCCATTCTGCTTAATCAGTTTCCATAGTAACAGTTCATGGAATACTCAATTCAGCTGACAGGTCACAAGTTCACCATATTTTCAAGTACACCACACAATGTTGCAAAAGCAAACAGCAGGTGTGGCTGCCATTTCCAAAACATGAGCTTATCCTTTCTACTGTACCTTTACAACATTTTTTACTAACCAATAAGAAATATGATTTTAAAAAAGTTAAATGCACCCTTCTTTGAATGTACAATGTTCTTAAACAACCAATCATTTCTCTTCTTTTTTTAAAACTGCATCTTGTCCACCATTTTAGATACCTCTCATTCTATCAACTGACTACTTCAGCTACAGGCATCTTTTCATTGCATCCAGACTTCCCTTCAAGATGCTTAGAGTGTGGATTGTGGGACACAGCTATGTTTTCTGGTGCAGAGGGTATGCTGAACGCAGGGGTATTAACAAAGACGTAGCTTTGCAAAATGTGGACATTAAATGGATTGGACAAAGAGGATTACAGTGGCACCAATTGATGCCTTAGGTTAAAACCTTTTTACATCTCCAACCCCCTGACCTCATGATTGTGCACTGTGGTGGCAATGACCTAGGCACATTGACTGGGGTAGGTCTGGAAATGCTAATGAAGGACACCTTTGCAGAACTGATGTTGATTTTACCCCAAACTGTCTTTGTATACTCTAGCATATGCCAAAGACAGAAATGGAAGTGGTCCAATCAATTCTGTCCACAGATTGAGAAAGCTAGAAAAAATTTCAATAAAGCTGTTTCTGCTTATCTTAGAGACCATAGAATGGGCTCCATATATACCAACAATCTACGTTTTCATATGGAGGGCAACTACAGGAGTGACGAAGTACACTTTACAGATGACGGAAACAGAGTCTTTCTCAACAACCTAAAGCTCTGCATCCGCATTTACATGTAGCTACAAGAAACTCAAAATAAACACAAGGGCTCTTTTTAGAGCCACCCTATAACCCAACAGTAAATCTTACATATTAAAAACATACATACATATATATAAAGCCTCGGGGAGGTGGTGGTCCCCGGGGCTTTGGGAGGCCTGCGAGGCAACCCTCAATATTTAATAAAGCCCTGGGGAGGTGGTGGTCCCCGGGGCTTGGGGGGGCAGCGAGCTCCCCTTTCAATTACAATTTCCCCAGGGAGGTGGCGGTCCCCGGGGCTGCGGGGGCACCCAGCGTGCCCCTGCAAATTAAAAGCTGTTTATCCCCGGGATCTGGCCCACCCGGGGGCTCATACAAAACAAAGCGCCTAGTTTTATTTTTTTATTTCTCACTTGGAGTCGCGAACCCATCGCATTTACACTGGGGTCTGCGCTGGACGCGAAGGAATTGCAACTCCAAGCGCACGCAAGAAAACAAAGACCCTCTATTCTACATCGGTTAATACTGCCTCGGGGACTCCAAAGCCCCTATGGTCCCAGCACATTGCTTTTGGGAAGGGGAGCTGCTAACATGCAGCTCTCCTTGCCCAAAACGAATACTGCTTTGCTTCTTGGAAGCCTGCTCTCGCTTCCAAGAAGCAAAGCAGTGTTTGCAATGACAGGGCGGGAGCCACACGGCTCCCGCCCTGTCATTGCAAACATTAATGTCTCGGGGGGGGCACCCCGGGACATTACAGGAGCCAGCCCGGGGGGGAATGTGGTCCCCAGGGCCATCAACGCCTCCACGAGGGGGCCACGTGGCCCCCTAACTTTATTTACATAGCCCCGGGGAGATGGTGGTCCCCCCTCACTATTTAATAAAGCCCCAGGAAGGTGGCTGTCCCCGGGGTTTGGGGGGCCAGCGAGCCCCCCTTTTCAATTACAATTGCCCCGGGGAGGTGGCAGTCCCCGGGGCTGCGTGGGCCCCCAGCGTGCCGCCACAAATTAAAAACTGATTACCCCGGGGACCTGGCCCACCCGGGGGCTTATAGAAAATGAAGCGCCGCGTTTTATTTGTTTTTATTTCTCGTTTGGCTTCGCGAACCCAGCGCAACATCTGCTGTTTTTTTTTTAATGCTTATTTTAGCCCAGGGGGTCCTTGAGGGATCCCCTGAGCAGGCCTAGAGGGTCAAGGTGATCCTACCCTGCTCCTCTTCTTTTTTTAAAATATTTTTTATTATAATTTTCTTGTCACTCGGTTACCAAGTCACAAGATGGCTGCCAACACATTCTGGTTTGGACTGTTGGCAGCCAATCAGAGTGAAGCTCGTGGCTGGGAGGGATCGCGAACCCTCCTCGGTGCTCAGATATCGATATTTTTCTTTTTTTTAATTTCTCAGGAACCACTGAATGGATTTACACCATTTTAAAAAAAGGTCTCTTTCTGAACCAAGGGCTACCTTTTTGCCAAATTTGGTGTAGTTCCGTTCAGCAGTTCGGGGTGTAGCCTGTTCTAATTTTTCCTATGGAAATTAACATGGGCAAAACGCGTTTTGGGACCCGCCTTTTTTCTCGGCCCCTGCTTGACGAATCACCCCGACCAAAGGAAAATCGATTTTTGTTTTGCCAATAGCAAAACGCTTGATGAATCTTCTGGCAATTTTTACAAAACTTTCCTTTTTTGGTTCAGGTGTGGTGTTGAAAGTTTAAGGGTGATTTGTAAAGCTTGGGCTGAGAAAAAAGGGGGGGGGTCAAAAGGTGTTTTGCCCAGGTTATGTGAATGGGGATTTTTCATTTTTTTGAACACGACTACAGCCCAAGCCGCTGAATGGAGGTACACCAAATTTGTCAGAAAGCCTGATGTATGTTCAGAAAGCGTGCTTTGTGTGATGTGGTGTAAATCCACTCAGTAGTTTCAGAGATATTTAGGTTTAAAAAATATAGATATCTGGAAGCCCAAAATCCTACTGAAGTCCAACTGAAATTTGATTGGCTGCCAACTTTTCAACCAGATGTTGACAGCTACCTTGGGACCAATATACATGATAGCACCCTATTAAAATGCATTGAAGTGATTAACAGGTTTGAGGACCACAAAAAGAACACATAAAGGGTGATAGATATTAGTTACAATATAAATCATTTGTTGATTGCACCATACTCATTTTAGGAATTGTGGTATGTTTCAAGGTGATTTTACCCTGCGGAAAAGCCTTCTGCTGGTATTTCAAAAATCATGTTTGTGAGAATACTGTTTCTTCATGATTTTCCCATAGAGGTTATGGAAGTTTTTCCAGAAGCTAAAATGAGAGCATATTCTCTGTAAATTCACACTATCTTTCTCAGCCATATGAAAATAAAGTCTGACAGTTGGTTCCCTGCAGCCTCCCAGAGTGTTCTAAAGAACAACTAGACCGCTAAAGGAGTTACTTATGACAAAAGTATGGCAAACCTGAAGCCATGTTGATTTAATCAAACTGGTAAAACTTAAAACATTTAATTTAGAAAGGAACAAGATGAGGGGGTTCAGTTTATCATAAAATTATAGTTTGTGCTGTAGAAAGGAAAATAAGGACACAAGTGATTTCTCAAATATCCTCCTCTTCTTTTACATTAAAACATTCTGACATGCAGACTGAAACATGCACTTTCAACATATGCACACATGCAGACTAAGACATGCACTTCCAACACAAGAAGCATACTGCCCGTTAACTCCCTGGTGATCAGTTGTTTGACTACAGTGTTCCAATGAGCAACTAGAGTGCTAACGTTCTGAATGTATGCCTGAGGTGAGGCACATATGAATGCCATCTTGATGGAATCAACGTATAAAACTGAAAGCATTTTCTACTGAGGATACTGCAGTAAATGATTAAATGAGTGAGCTTCATAACAAATAAGTCTCCCAAGATGGCCACCAGAGAAAAAAAGAGCCAAAATGTAGTAAAAATATCACCCAAATGTATCCCAAGTGTAGCTCAATGACAGAATTGTGCAAAACACTTCATTATTTAGTTTCTTTGCAATGCTATATAGTGCAAACTCTACCAAAAGGTATAGGAGAGGTTTGCATGAGAATCAGTTACATTACACAAGGACACATTCATTTTGGTCTTAGGCATTCGGAAATTAAGTGATTTACCCAAAATCACAGGATGTTGAGCTGACGCCAAAACTCGAACCTGGTTCCCCAGTTGCAAAGTCTGCAGCTCTGGCTTTAACGCCACATCCTCTCTCTTAAGTGTAACATATAATCCAGTGATCGACTGGATAAAAAAAGATATCAAATTATTTAAAAGCGCTTTGTTGCTATTTGAGAACTCAGAAAATATGTCCTCATTTTAATTCTTTAGGAGCACTAACCATAATTTCCATGGGAATAAGACCCTCTCATGGAGGAGGGTAAAAGGCAACAAATTGACCACACTGTGCAAGTGGGAGAGGCAGTGGCAGCACAACAGATCATAGAAGGGCAGGGAAAAGTGGGCAGGGACAACAAACCAACCATGCAGTACAGTCAAGAGAGGCTGTGTAAAAGACCACTGATGGCAGAAGGAAGTGGCAGTACAACCATACATTACAACAGACATGATTCAGCAGGAGACATACAATGTTTTTAAGCACAAAAGGCCTTTATTTTAATTTCCTGCCTAAAATCTGCTCTTTATTTAATGTAAGTCAATGGGGAAAATCAATTCTCCAGGTATTTTTTCAAAATCTCCCTCTTACCAAGTTAAAAATGTTGGCATGTTTGGTACATTGCATCACGGATGGCAGGAGGAATGAGGTAGGGACACGGACTCGCATAAGAGAGGGCAGGAGGGATATGGGCAGGGGCACCTAACTGACCTTACAGGGCAGGCGTCAAGGGTTGTAGCAGCTCAATGCATCACACAGGGGAAACGGGAAGGCAGTGTAGCAAACATACCACGGAAATCAATAGGGAGGGAACAGGGCCATGCACATGGACAACAGAGAGCAGAGGGGAAAGAGACAAGGGCGGCAAGCTGAGTATAGCTGACAGACAGGTGGGACAGTTGCAGCATAATGGACCATGAAGATCAGGAGGGAGGGGGCAGGGGGCAGGGGAAGGACAGTGGACCAAACAAGGAAGGAGGGAGGGGATAGGGGTCTGTACATGGAAAACGGAGGGCAGGGTGCAAGGAGGCAGGGAAGGAGCAGCAAGCTGACCATGCAGGGCAAGTGGGATGGGCACTGAAAGCATAAGTTATCAAAAAATGGGGGGAAATAGAGGTTCACGGTTAGGTTCACCCTCCAGCAGTACATGTATCAAAGAACAACCTGAGCTAGTCAAGTCAAAAGAACCTAACCTGGGGGAATGGGAGGTGTCAGAAATCAACTTGATTCTGAAATTCACCAATTTGAAAGAAAGGAAAAGATTATCTCTTTCTTGAGTCCCCTGAGGTCCGGTAGGTTTTGGCTCCAGTAGGTGTTATTGAGTGTGGCAGTCAACGTACAAATGTACGAGATCGCCACACCCCCTCCGTTGACCATGAGGCACATTGTTGCTTTAAAAAAAATATTGCCTGACGTACATTACGTATGTATTAATTGTAACGCATGCCTTATAGTTGCAGCGTCTCACATTTTGCACCTGATTTAGGTTAACTAGGAGTGGCACTTTTACACTGGGCTGGTCCCGGTGTAGTCCTGAAGAAGAGCTGGGGAAGCTCGAAACTAGTTGACCAGATTATATGCTAGGCACACCTATCCATTATAGTTAGGGCCTTTTCGCATATTACCCCGTTTTTAAACCTATCAGCTAAGAGCATCAATAAAGTTTATTTGGCCCACTAGCTGGTTATTTTAATTTTGCTTATCCCACTCCACTTTTTCACTTGCACTACACATATTCTGACTTTTAGTGCTCCTACGTATTCCGTAAGTCGCAGCACACCCCAGTTCGTAGAGGACTGGGAGGACCCCAATGATGAAGCATGTCACCGTGGGGAAACTCTGGTGAGTGAGGGGACTCAAGAAAGAGATAATCTTTTCCTTTCTTTCAAATTGATGAATTTCAGAATCAAGTTGATTTCTGACACCTCCCACTGAAAGCACAACACACCATTGAGGGCAACAGTGAGACTATAATGGCATACACAGAGGAAACAGATGGAAGGTGAGAGGGATCAGAGGCAACAAGCTGACCACACAGGGCAGGTGGGAGGGGCTGTGGCAGCACAGAAGACCCCAACCTACACCACCAGCAATGCCACCCAACAGACCCTATTTACCTGGACTCCACTAACAACAGAAGACACCCTAAAGACCATGAAGAGCATCCACTCCGGGGCACCTCCAGACCACTGCCCACTGCACATCTTCCACGGGGCTGCCACAGTCACCTCACCAGAGCAGCATCGAACCATCCACTGCTCCCTCGAAACCTCCACATTCCCCGAAAACTAGAAGCATGCCAAAGTCAACCCCCTCCCAAAGAATCCCTCTGCAAACCCGATGGACCTCAGGAATTCCAGGCCCATCTCACTGCTTCCTTTCGCAGCCAAGGTCAGCAAAAAGGCCGTCAACACCCAGCTAGCACACTTCTCACTCCTAGACTCACCAAAACTGCCTTTTACATATCTATTTTCTCACCCATATACCAGTGACACATCCATTCACTCACCGACACAGCCATAGACACACTCAGTCACTTCCCAGCTCCTAAAGCAAATAGAACTAAAACATGATTCACTAGTTACATACCTCTCACATGTAAAAAAGGACCTTCTGTTCCAGGCCAAGTTAACCCACTACCATACTCATAGTGGGGAGAAGTTGGTTCCATTTAAAGGTTCTCCAGCTATCGGCCAACATCCCTACTGGACCACTATTCCCTTGAATCGTGCATCCTACAGACCCCACTTAGCTTGCAGACAAGTATTCGATTCAGAAGCTGAAGCTCTCTTAGAATTGTACATCACTATAAACCAAATACGATTCACACTCCTCTGTCCACTATCTCAGTAATTTTTGGCACAAATAGAATCCCTAGAACATGCACCGCGCCTAGACTGCCTGCTCAATATACCTCTATTTAGACACTTCATACCACAAACAATTGCTCTAGCCTACTAACATGCATGCTCCTAAACTGCAGATCAGCAGTTAAACATGCCACAGATATTGCAGAAGTTTTACTGTATAATGATATAGATATTGCATTCCTCAATGACACATTGCTCAATGAAAACTCAACACCCATTCTAGACCTGCACATTCCTCCCAGCTATTCCATTATTCAACAGGATAGACCAAAGAGATTGGGTGGCGGACTGGCAATCATACACAAAGAAGGAATCCAGCTTACTACCTTAACCCCTTGAGTGCCCCGCCCTTTCCCCGCCCTGTGCCGGCCCTTTCATTAGCGGGCGGGGTTCATGACGAGATAGTCTCGTCATGGGCACAGCGCAACCGCGGCCCATGACGAGACCATCTCGTCATGGGCACTCAAGAGGTTAATGACCTCATAATACTCAACTTTCGAAAACCTTCGAGTTGAACTTGAAACCAAAGGCACCTTTCCTTTCAAACTTCACAACATCTACCATCCACCTGGTGATCACACCCTCTTCTCCGAGGAACTAACGGACCCAATAACACTATTTTCCCTGACGGGCTTGAAGGACGTTTTCTTGGGTGACTTCAATATTCAATGGAATAACTCAGAAGATACCACTGTTCGCCTCCAAACTAACCTTCCTAATTTAAATGACCTCAAACAACTCTGCAATGAACCAACCCATTGTAAAGGCTCCACTCTAGATGCTATAATCAGCAAAAATGATCTGATCTCACTTCGATCCATCACACCTATCGACTGGTATGACCACCATCTCATACTTTTTAATATCAAGACCATCCTTAGAGCTCACACAGCCCCTTCCAAAAAACCTACACACTGGGCTAGGAATATCAAACAAATTCCTGAATAGAATTGTAATCCAGGGTACGGGCCCAGCTATAGTATTATCCCCTCGCTCACACTTCTGAGGACCTCACCGCCCACTACAATACAACGATGATAGATGTCCTCGACCAAGTAGCACCGCTCAAACAAAAACAATATAGAAGAATACAATCAAAATCCAGGTTCAACTCCGATCTGAACAATGAGAGGAGACAACTTAGGCAACAGAAAGTACCTGGAGACAGGTCCCCTCCACAGTGCACCTTTCTCTTCTATAGACTTTCATAGAAGAAAGACATCTTTAGAGGAAAAGCCACCTTCTTTTGCAACCAATTGAACCATGCTAAGCACAGACCTAGTGCTCTTAAACATCATCAAACAACAAACTACCCTCACATCTCCTCAAGAAATAACAGCCTCCACTGAACACTGTGAAGAACTTGCCAACTTCTTCATTGATAAAGTAGCAACAATCGAGCAATCTATCATCCAAGTGGATATTCTATCTTCCATTCCTACCCACCCCACTGTCTCTCTTTCCTTCACGATTGCCCCCACTCCAAATGTAACTTATGACCAGTTGGTCCAAACAATAACGAATGTAGACTCTGATGTTCCTCAACCGAAAGATTATGCTAATTTGTCTGATTTTAAACCCATCACAGAAAGTGAAGTCTTCAATGTAATTGCAAACCTGAAGCCCACATCGCACATCTATGATGCCCTCCCATCCATATTAGTACAAAACCTCAACCACATCATCGCCCCATTTTGGACAAAAATCATCAATTCATCTTTCTCCTCAGGACATGTACTGGCCCTCCTCCAACAAGGCCTTATTACTCCCATGCTCAAAACACCAGGGGCTGACCCTAACGACCTCAATACCAACCTCCCATTCCTAGCCAAAACAATGGAGAAATGCATTCTTCTACAACTCAACCGATATAGAGGAATTCCACCTCCTGGACACTTTCCAGTCAGAATTCAGGAAAGATTGTAGCACTGAAACTGCTTTGTTTAATATCTCAGACTATATTTGAAGATTCCTGGATGAAGGTGACGCATGCTTCTTAATCCAACTTGACATATCGGCAGAGTTTGATACTGTTAATCACCCAGTATTAATCGAGACATTCAAGAACCTCAGAGGTATCAATGACAGAGTCCTGAGCTGTTTCTCATCTTGCCTTCTACATTGCTCACAAAAAATAAAAATCAATATCTGTTTCTCAAAACCCACACTAGTGCCCCAGGGTGTTCCCCAAGGCTCAGTTCTCTCCCCATCCCTTTTCCATCTCTTCATGGAACCCCTGACTGCCATCTGAACCAAGCAGGTATCAAATATCACCTATATACCAATGACACTCAACTTTACTACAATATTAAATCACTGAATGACATCAAAGATCTGAACGAAACACTAATCAAGATATAAACCTGGCTTAACAACAACCACTTAAAGTTGAACCCCAAACCCAACTGAACTACTACTTTTCTCACCGAAAAACAACCCTCTACCAATACAAGACTGGCTCACAAACCTCAACACCCTAAAATGTTCTCTTACACTATGCAACTCCATAAAGTCCTTTGGAATCACTCTGGACAAAAACTTGTCTTTGAAGGGCCACATCACAACTCTGCCAAAATAGCACGGTACGCTATTAAACACCTCACGAAAATCAAACCTTTTATTCCATCTGATGATTTTAAGTTGGTTGTGCAGTCTCTTGTTTTCTCAAAATTGGATTATGGCAACGCCATTCTCACAGGAATTCCTGATTCCCACCTCCCCTCTTAAGACTGTTCTCAACACAGCTGTATAGCTACTAACAGGTGTTAAACGATTTGAGCACATCTCACCGGCCCTCAAGTGCCTCAATTGGCTTCCCATTGAAGGACGATGTATCTACAAAACTGCTTGCATTACACATAAAGCCCTGCACACTCATGACCCAATCTATATTGGTTCCAAACTTTCCAAAGTAGGAAGAGCCAGGGTCTGAGAAGCTCCAATGCACTTCTGCTCAGTCCTCCCAAACTGAAAAAGAAATCTTCACAGACTCGCTTTTACTTTGGAAATGCTCCCAGGATCTAAAACTCACTCCCTAGAGATCTACGCTGCAAACCATCCTTTTCCTGCTTCAAACAGGACCTTAAATACCTACTGCTAAACAAATTCCTTAATTCCCAAACAATCTGAGTTATGTTCCCAAAGATCACTGCCAAACCTTCCTGACTCTTTAAGGAGGTCATTTGATTGCTGATTCTTCTTCTATTTCATTCTCGCCACTATCTTGTGCTGTGCTAATTGTCCTCATATTATATATACTGTGACTGCACAAAGTTTTTCTTGATCTGTATATATGTATTTACTTCAATTGAGTGATCTTGATTTTATGTAAAGTGCTCTGATACCTTTGAGTCTAGCTAGTGCTATATAAAACCTTTAAATAAATAAAATGATACAGCCTTTCTCCTACACACTCACTAACCCATATACCCATTGGCTTACCCACTTGCTCATCTACGCAGGCAGTCACACAGCTTCTCACCCATTCACACAGACACTCATGCACCCATACAGGTACTCAGACAACCAATCAATCACCCATACACCCACTCAATTGCCCACTCACCAACCCATGCAGCCACTTAGACACCATCTGACAGACTGACACAGACATTCAGACAACATAGTCAGGGACTCATACATTCACTGAGACACCTAATCATTCACTTATACAGTCAGTCACATTGTGTTACAGCTATTCACAATGATACAAAAAATAATACATGATCATTTTTGTTCTCCTTTTATATTTTTTACACATTTCGCAGTGTGCATTTTAGGAATTCCTCCTGTCCAGTTGCCATTTTTGTTACCATAAAAAATAAAAAGAAAAATTACAAACTTTACAAAATCACAAAAAAAAAATTAAAAAACAAAACAGATAATCATGTCACTGGAAATAAAGGAATACCATTGGATATACAATTTTCAACTAAAAGTATAAAAAGAACATGCCCATTTATCTATCATGAACATTCTTTAAGGGGAGTTCATAGTGAACAGATTTAAGCAACACACAATATGTTACAAAACATTGTCAAGAGGTACAAATACAAAATATTCTTGCGGACTATGTCCATGCTTTACCATCTCAAAACATATCATAGCAATAGTGTAAAGGTAGCAAGAAGGCAACGCTGAAGGACCTTCAACTTCAATAGCAGCCACAACAACACCAGGGCAGAGAGTTCCTTCAGAGGTCCAATCTCAACTTCAAGATTTGGCTCCACAGTTTTCCTGGATGGCATCATAATGCATGGATTGTGGAGTTGTAGTGAGTGCCGGCAAGCAGTCCATAACAGCCCTTTGCATGCTGCAAAGAATCATAAATGTTGATTTTTTAACATTTTTGGCCCTTCATAGATTTTCTACATTAGCAGGCATTATATTATCCTATAAAATGGGTATCTAATATCTATGTGTTGTTCATCTTATCATCTTCTAATTTATTATAACACTACTTGCATATAACTCGACACATGGAAAAGGCAAAGCACTCCTCTACAAATAACTACAAAGCTAACCTTTGCCAGTTATCATTATTTACTTTTTCACTTTTTGAATACAAGTCAACAGTCTGTGTTTAAATCTTCTTGTGAGTGTTTCAACAACATATACAAACATACTCTGGCTTTTGAGACCACACTGTGCTAAATTTTGTAATCTCTTTCTCAAAACTATCAACTGTAATATCTGTGTCCTGTTCTGCAACTCCTCCTCTTAGCAACTCTTCATTTGTCAGAGAATCCTGCTCAGGACCAAAGAAATGAAACTGCACATCCTCACAAACCTTTTTGACGTCTGCCACAGTACCATGCAAAAGTGTTCTTTTCATTTCTCCTAAACATAAAGCAGAAGTTTGCACACAGTACAACCTCCTAACTAAAGTTCACTTTGTTGTGTGGTGAACAGCTAACATCCTGAAATGATGAAAAGTCAGTTGGCACATTTTGTTTGATAAACAAGCTTGTGAGTACCTCTACAAATTTGTATGCTTTCTAATCATGCAAGCATCCAATCCTCGTAAAAGTATTTATTTTACGTTTGAAACTTTGCCTTGGAAAGATACCTCAACATTTCCTTAATATATCAATGGGTTGCTGTCCAATACTACAAACACTACTACAATTCCATTTTAATACAGGCATCTGACTCTGCCTTCCTTGTACCTTTTCTCCAATAACTTCTTCTACATTTGTAGGTACCATCACCTCTTTCCCTATAGCAGTACCATTCTTCATTTCATGACATAGTCCTCTCTAATCAATATCATGAACTAATCTATTATACTGGAGAGAGCTTTCTTCATTAAAGAAAGACTCTGTACTAGACGTATGTATGCATTCTCCACTAAAAACTGTACAAAAGTTACTTCTGTTCACTAATCTTGTTTTCTTGTTTTGTCTCCTCATGCAGAACACCATTTTGTCAAGAGTCTTCATTCTATTTATAATCAAAATAAAAAGCTTAACCTTCAAAGCAAAGGCCTTATCAACTACTCTCTCAACTCGGTCTTTCTGTTTCAGTGCCTCTCTCCTCCTTCTATACTTCTTCATAGTTCTCAGTAAATTTATAACTACTACAAAACATCCTGGCTCTTATTTCCTTAAACTGCTTCTATCTCCTGGTTAAAGTGTCTATCTTTATTAGATTCTTTCTTGTTCTTGTTATATAGAGTTTGTCCATTGTTAATCTTTCTCATAGTTTGAATTTTATTTTCATTATTTCATAATCTTTGGAAATGTCCACATATATTTTTAAGAATTGAATTTATCCTCTTAGCAATAGCTCTTTTTTCGTTAGTCAATTTTTCTTTATGTTGCCCTTTTTGAGTCTCAGTTCTGCATCGCTACTGTAGTTGCTTCTGTTCCTTTTTCCTCTGAAGTTTTTTAGGCGCACTGTCTGTAATTATGCAGATATTGTTCTGGAAAGAAAAACTATATTTGATTTTTTTTCTAGCCAATGTACAAACTACTTTACTACTGGCTTACACATAATACAAAACCCGTTTTTATGTTATGTTGCAGTTTTAAATCTACACATGGACCTGCCTACAAACACTTCAATGTACCAAACTCAAACCAAAACACAAAACTTAATTAATTAGTTACCTTTTATTATTATTGCACCCTCTCCTACAACACAGCTGCACCATATCTCAGTTCTCACTTATGCACGCTGAACGACCACTTTGTCCCTTATGTACTCAATTGAAAATAAACATCAACCAAAGTGTAAAAGTACATACAGTCTCTCAAGACTGTAATTCCAAAAACAAAACATAAGAGCTATTTCTGTCTCTCTATACCACTGTGTCACTGGACCATTTAGTGTTTCAATACGTTTCTACTTAGATGCGTCAGATTTAAATTTTGAGAAACACTGCATATAACAATCTGCACATTAATCTGTATCACAGCATATAGGTCACTTATTCTTCAGAGTACCTGAAAACAGTGTGTGACAGGTTACAGATATAATTCAGTTCTAAAAGAGAACATTTTCCTCATTAAAACATATGAATACATGTGTTTCTGGTTGAGAACAACAATACTCATTGGATGATTGGATGAGTGTATGGATAGGGCCTAGGTGATTCCCTTGGAATATAGGTAGTACCTGCATTATCCCCTGAGTATGTAGGAACTACATCAGAGGTTCCATATCTGCATAGTTAGTGTCTGTTTTTCACATGACTGTATTGCTGCTATATGGGTGATGGAGGAACGCATGGGTGTTGCCTGTGTTGTTCAATGAGAAAACAATTAGTGCCTGCATAATTGGAAGAGTGCATGTGTAGTGCCTGGGTGATTGAAGAAGTCTAGATATCTCACTTGATATAATAATTACATTCATTGCTCTCTAAGAGCACACATTGCTCTGTTACTTAGTGTGCACATGCAACAGTATGTTTCTAAAACTGAAAAGAACCATTCTCACTTTTTCAAAGCACAAATCCTTTTCTTAATGGCATACCTATATCATTTTACAAATATTTCTTGTGTCTTTAAAAAATATATTCAACATTTCTCAAAGAAAAGATACACACCCAGTGAAGCTAGTATAAGAACTCTCAAGAGACATTCTGCACTATTAACCCTCCTCAATTTTAAACATAGCATGTTTAAAGAAATACACCACCCTCACCATATACATAAAAGTTTCAACAGCCTTAAAGAACATAGATCACCATGGAAACATATATGTGAATTCATATTAGATATACACCTTCAGATCATCTTTCCAAAAATATATAGTTCTCTGCATCTTTAGGTAAACTCAAGAGTCTCATCGTACATATAACTATCTGCAACCACAAGAACCATATCTCACCATCTAAGTATATGCAACCCAATCATATAAGTGGAAAACCACATTGACAAACACTTCCCTAATCCATACCTAACAGTATTACCTATTTTATATTTCATATACAGATGTGGCACATTTTCTTATCTTATATGTCTGAATATACTACTCCTGTTTAATAATGTGACTAAAACTACCACAACTTCCAGAATACAAATAATATAGATGTATCTATTCTGCACATAATGCTCAGACATTTAGAACATTGTCTTTAAAGGCATTGCTCATGGTAATTGGAACAGGGGTGGGAGGACACTGCTTCCCCTCCCAGCAAGGTTCGCCCCTGGCATTATGGTAAATGCAGTCTCATGTTGCTTGCTTTGCTAAAATATTAACGAGTGTTTCACCAGAGTTGGCGCAGATGGTGCTGATCTCTAGACACATATTTCTTGTTCATTAACCGTCATCAGT